>NW_023416292.1:0-1200000 GCF_014176215.1 Rousettus aegyptiacus
CATTCTACATAAGTTGGAGAGAGAGAGAAATAAAGAGATAGAAATTTTAGCACTGTATTGAAGCAAGTATATACTATAATAATTAATTCAGTTAGAAAAGTACAAATTGCCATGTGGATTACAAAGAAGGAGACATTTCAATTGGTGAAATAACAAATGATTTCCTAGAGGCTGAAGGATTTGTGTTACACCTAAGGGTGGTGAGAATTCCTCAGCGAATCTTGTTTTTGTTTTAGCTTTTGTTTTTGTTTTTAGTAGTGGTTTATTTTATTATTAGTTTCAAGTAAACAGGACATTGGTTAGACATTTATATAGTTTATGAAATGGTCTCCCCAATTTCTCTTCCTTACCTCTGGCTCTACACAGAGCTGTTACATTACTCCTGACTACATTCGCTATGTCATGCTCCCCAACCCCATGACCATCTATCAAATAATAATTTGTTCTTCTTTAAGTCTTCACTGCTTTTTCCCAGCTCCCGGAGCTCCTCCCCTTGGGCCATCACCAGATTGTCCTCTATATTTATGAGTCTGTTTTCAATTAGTTTGCTCCTTTTTTTCCTTAGATTCTGTATATAAGTCAAATCGTATGGCATTTATCTTTCTATGTCTGATGTATTTTGTCCAGCATAATAGCCTCAGTGAATCTTAAGCAAGGACGATTGTCTAAGCAGAGAAAACACCATGAACCAAAACCCAGATGAAACAAAGTACAGAGTGGTTTTGTGGAACAGCGATAAAAGGCAGGTACCTTGGGACGGGATGGGAGTAATAAATCTTTCAGTGGTGATCATTATCAAGTGCTGCTTTTAGCCTTGAAGTCTGAAATCTTCTGCCATTCTAAACCCAATCAGAGCAAAAGTGAGTTAAATAATTCTCAACTCATACTTAGAGCAGCAAAAATCCTATTGGAAACAACCCTGAATCAGGGTCAACAAAGCTCTGGTGCTCAATGAAAGATGATTTAAAAAATAAGGGTGAAGCCCAGGATTCTTAAAGAGGCGTTTCTACCACATGCTATATAATATTCGTTGAACATAGTATTTCATCTAGCATATATGCATGTTAATTTTTTAGTTCATCATGAAATGCATGTTCATAAATATTAAATGAAAAATTGTGTTATTTGTAGGAAAAAGAAGAGAAAATGTATAAGATTGGCCAAGAAAGATGAGACTGAAATATCAGTGAATAACACTATACTTATTAGCTTAAACTATGGGTAGTGGATTAAGGGTATTACTAAAAATATGTTAGAGAAAGGTAATGCAATGTAAGCATTACTAAAATGAATTATCCAAAATAAGTAATAAAGTCACATACATATTTCTGAAACGGCACATCTAATGTGCTTAGAGACTGTCAAAAGTTAATTTTAGAAAATATATATTGGGTCTTTAGTACGTGCTGAAAATACAGATAAAAACAAAAGAGACTGTCCCCCTGCTCAGATTATTGACATTCCAGTAGACTAGACCAAAAATAAAAAGTAAATAAATAAGGCTTTTATTTATATGGACATGTATGGATTTAGTTTCTGACTCAAAAACGTGAATGTTCATGTCATGTTAAAGTAATACTTGGATGGTGTCAAAAGGTCACAGAACAAAAGAATTAATTTGAGAATATTGCCTCTATTTACTATGGGTTCAGGCTCATAACTTACAACTAGATTCCACAAATTGATTTTCTTTGGTCACAAGCAATCACTCATTTTAATTAAAAAATAATAAGAAAAAATAAAATGGTAATTTCTCTCTTCGGCCTTTAATAGAAGAATTAATATCAGCTAAAAGTATAGCTCTTAGTGTATATCCAAAAGAATTAAAAGTGGGGGCTTGAACAAGTGTTTAAGTTCCAATACTCATGGCATTATTATTCACGGTAACTTACAATGTGGAAAACAACCAACAACAGATGAATGGATGGACAAAATGTGATATATACATGCCACCGAATAATATTCAGTCTTAAAAAAAAAACTAATGTCTGCTAAGTGAAATAAACCGGACATGGGACCAATATTATATAGTTTGAGGGACCTAGAGTAGTCCAATTCATAGAGGCAGAAAATAGAATGGTGGTTACTAGGGGCTATGAGAACGGTGGATTGAGGAGTTATTCCTTAATGGTCACAGAGTTTCAATTTCAGATGAAAAAGTACTAGATATAAGTGACGGTTTCAGAACAGTGTGTATTTATCTAATGTAACTGAATTAGACACTTTAAATGGTTAAAATGGTAGCTTTTATGTGATGTATATTTTATCAGAGTCGAAGAAAAATTCCAGCCATGGTGAGGAACATCATCAGTACTGTTAGAACATGAAAACTGTAATTTTCAAAGCTGTTATTCTTCGGTGGTATCCATTCTTTCCAATTTGGTTTGAATGTGAATCTCATAATCACATTCAGAAGCAAAGATCTGTGTAACTGTCTTTATATTTCTTGATTCTATAACTGTGGTTTTTAACATTTGTTTCCCAACACATGGTCAGTATTATTAGTATCAGTTGCAACAGTTTGGCAGTGTTGCTCATTTAGGGGCATATCTCCACTTCTCAGCCTGCAAGGGGTATGCATTAGAATTCCCCAGGAGATTTTGTTTTCCCTATTTGGAGGCAGGCCATTACTTGAATAATACTAACTGAAGTCTCTTATTCAAATAAAAAATGATTGCTAGATCTGGTTACATCAGAATAATAGACCACTGTGACAAAGATGCTTTAAATGATTAAAGGATAAGCAATAAGCTGAAGCAAATATTTACAATATATGTTTTTTTTTTACACTCGGAGAAACAGTGTTCAGACGTAGAAAGAATTTTTTAAAGCAACTCTTTGGCCAACTTAAACAAAACTGAAAAGTCATGGATATTTGAAATATTACTCATAATTTCTGTGTGAGATAAAGATGATTAAAATTAACCTTTAAGCATTAGCTTTTTGTTCCTCTCGGGCCTTTGAGAATTATTAATCAATATATATTCCTTATTAATAGCAATGAATTGCCATTTATTTGCCTGTATTACTTTTTGAGAACTGTAAAAAATTATTTACTTATTTTAGCCCACAGAATTTATTTCAATAAATATGCAAACAGAACAAATGAATAAATAGAACCTCTAATTACAAGATAAGTACAATTATTCTTCCTAAGGGCAGTGCTGCAAAAAACGAATTCAAAGTTACACTTATCTAAGTTCAAGGCCTTTGTTTTGTACTATCTGTGCCTTTTGTTGCTTCTCATGGGAAGGGAGGATTTGAAGCTTGCAGAAGTTGAATGTTGGCGCAAAATAACAGAACATACTAAGGTTATATGAAAAATTAGGAAATAATTATCAAGGGAACTAAATCATATTCAAACTGAGATGTCCTGTGTGATTTATGATTCCCTCTTCAGGTTACCAGTCAGATCTGGTTTTGGAAACACTTTTCAATTTCTTAACCAACATTTGCAGTTTATTACATATCATTTTAACTGCAACCATTGGCCTAATTTAATGCAAACTTAAGGAGAGGTAAACCATGATCAAGATTAATTTTTGAAATCTCTGATAATTTTCCGGTAGTTAATGTAATAAGGATTAATCTCTTCTTTTACTCATTGCAGATATGAAAAACTCGGTGTCATAAAAATTGAATTAAAATGTTGAATTAATGTCTCCTGGATGTCGAGAAGGCTATGAACATTGCACTCTTGGTTTATTAAAGAAGACATATTTAAATTTGTGGACAAGAAAATAATATTTTGAAATAACGTTAAGAAATGGAGAATTCTCACTCACGAACCTCCAGTTCTTAGTTACATTTCCTAAGTAAGCATGAAATGGGGACAAGAGGTTTGAGGAGAGTGCTGCCACTGTTAAAGGATACAAATTTCCTTAGTGGCAAAAGTATTGAAACATGCAAGGTTGACAGTGCAGAGAGCAATAAAAGTTGCTTCTTGATAGAGATTAGGGTTTCTGCAAGATTAGGGCTTCTTAGTCCCCAGCCTTGGCCTGACGATGTGAGACAGATGGAAGGAAAATAATTGCAGCACATTCATGTGTTTCCTCAGTGTAGCATCTTTTCCTAGGCCAGATTCACGCCTGGCTCATGTCGAAAATGGTACCAATAGCAAACTCTTACCTCATGCTTACACTGTTGGGGAGGGTGAAATTTTCCTCTACCCTTCCAGGTTCTTCTTGCTGGTCTAAGAATTAAGTTGACATGAAAGAAATTAACAGAAGAAAATTGAATTTGATTCCATATGTATATGAGGAAATCTCATAGATATGGGACCTAAGGAAATGACCAAAGCAGGCAGCTTTTGTACTCTTTTAAGGACGAAGCCATATATTGATGAGGATTTGACAGGACGAAGAGATTTGGGTTTGTGTCCTCAATTACTAAGTAATAAGTAAAGTTTGGGTTTGGGGTAGTCAATTAGTACAGAGAAAAAGGTTTGTTTTTACAGGCTTCTTAACCCCAAATTCATTATCTCTGCTGCTAACGGTATTTCTCTTTCCTTTTAGTAGAGGGAAGGCACCTTTTACATAGGATATTTATTTTCTACTTTCAGAGGGACATAGGGGATCAAAGCACCCTTTTTGCGCTAGCTGCTTTTCGCATAATTTTAATTCGAGATATCAATGTGCCACTTGGGCATATTTTGGGGAGTCCAACACTAAGCTCCAATAATGCTGTACTAGGTTCTCTCAATAATTCTCAGAAAATTAACTCATTATTCCCCTCAAAAGTCCCATGAGGTAGCTGCTATGATTATTCTCAAGTTACAGATGAGAACACTAGGTCAGAGAACCAACAGGTAACCTGCCCAAGGGGAGGCCAGGATTCACAGCTATACACTCTGGCCTGGAGACTATGCTCTATGCCTCCCAGGTAGATGAACACTAGACCGAGGATCAAATCACTTGAATTCATGCCAAGAACTGCTCTTAGCTCTCCATAGCATGCTGGATTTTATTACTCTGGGCCACTGTTGTCTTCTCTTATGCAAATATTGCTGTAGAACTAGGAGCCTTTGTACATCTTTAACCATTTCTCATAGTCTGCATGCCATTTACCTTAGGAAAATAATGGCATGGGAAAAACACCTAGTGTCCTAAAAATACTACTATATTTGAGGGTTACATTTTCACCTTCAAAGAATCAGAATTACTTAATTTTGTAATTTGAAGCACCACTTATGTATCACAGATTTTGTGGTCTATGTCACTTGAAGCTAGTGCAATATTTTGTGACAATTTTCTTCCTAGTTGCTCTATATAATAGAGATAAAAACAAGTGCCAGTCTGAATTAAGACCTAATAAAATATTAACTGTGATTCTCCTTTGCCAATTATGGGACACCCATACAAACACTTGTCATTGTTTCAAGAGAGTAGTATCTCTTAGGAGATCTCACTAACCATGGTTTTCTTCACGATTGCCATGCCATCTGACCTCGTTTGGTTTGTACCTTGAACAAAGTGAATATGCATAGGTGCCTGAGGGTTCATTACATTATGGGCTTTGATTCTATAACTGAACTACAATGTGTAGTTCTAATTGGGTACTTAAACACTTTATACTGTCAATTTTCTTTCCTAGAATTCAAATTTCACCAAAGCAGATGCCTTCTAACCCCATTAGCTTAACATCTCAAATTGGTATTCATTTCAAATTTTAAATATTTATTTATTTTTACATATAGTCTTACTTTTTAACTAAGACTTTTCATGTAAAATGATTTATTTATTTTCAGGTACATAAAATATTCTTTCAATTATTTTCTTGGGCCTGATCACGACATTAAGAGTAACGTGACCCATCATTTCCCTAGAAATGTCCCTTCTTCTCAAAATTAGGAGTGATATTTAATAATATCTTTGTGAAAGTTATGCATCTACCACAACCTTTTCATTTATTTAATGCCACTGGAGAAAACAAATGTCCAGAAAATAGTTTTTTGCTAACAACTGATTTATTTTTGTTAGGTGGTCACAGCCCATGGCCGAAGTCTTAGAAGAAGGTCTGAGGCACTCGGGAAAAGAACAGGCATCAGAGGAAAAGAACAGTGTGCCTTTCAGATACAGAAAACCCTGGCAGTGAGCTGAGAACACACTTGCTGGAGGAGTAAGTAACATGTGACCAGGGCACAGACAGATGATACTGAGGCAACCACTTTTGAGAGAGAAGCTCCTTGTGTGTTTACTATTTTAGATGAGAGCAAAAATTAGACCATGAAATGAGGCTAAAACCAAAGATGTAATAACAAACAAATACACGAATAAATAGATAAATAAATATGCAAATAAATAAATATACAAATAAATAAATAAATAAAAGGAATATCTGTAGGCAAGAAATTAATGGTAGTTCCTGCTTCTTCTGTCAATTACTAAGTGACCTCAGGAACTTTTCATTTGATAGAATATTGATTACTGTTTAATCAAATGTTATAAATATACTAAATCCCGAACTCATGAAGAATAAGGTTAATGAAAACAAAACATAAGGCCATAAAAACAAAATTTATCTTTTAAATCTATATATTTCTCTTTTCCAAAAGCTTAATGATGAAGACGCACCTATATTTTTACCTTTTAACCAGTACTGAGCTGGATAACCTTGGACAATTTTTAAAAATTTTTGTAGGCATCAGGTCTGCCACTGACGACAATACTATCTAACAAATTTCTTATGAATACTAATCAAAAGGTGCATATGAAATCATGAGTACAATGCCTGGCTCACTGAAATCTCTCAATAAATGTTCACAGGTCTTGTTAGCTGTTTTATCAGAATATGTCTTTTTACCTATAAGATAATACTAATCTCAGACTCCAAACACATCTAATTCAGTATGCACAGTGCTGAATATGTTATTAAAAACACCATTCTATTGAATGCTCAGATATCTGATCATTGCCCCTGAAACGAAATAGTGAACTTATCTTTTTAGAACTCACATTTTGTATCAATATAGAATACTAATTTTTCCTCTTATTTTAATGGCAGCATAAGGAATATTTATAAAAGCTGACAGTTAATATGAGAACGAATTCTCCATTATGTAATGACTGTGCAAAATCCATCTTTGAAATACTCTTTATACTAAAATCCTGTCCCATTGAGAAATAATCAGTATAACCACTTCAACTTACATGTTGTAAATGACAAAGTTCTCTTATATCAAATAGGATCAGATGGATTGATATTGATGAGACATATTTATATGTTTAAAATAAATGGCATTATCTTAACACTGTATTTTGAGTATTTTGAACATATTTTCTTTGTAAATAATTTCTGCTAGCTTTGTATTTCCCTTTCAGAAAGCTGTGACAAATTTAAGGAAAAAAGAAATCTCTGAATACACAGATGTGTTGTTCTGAGAAAGAAACTCTAACAGCACAGCCAGGATAAATTACAGCCTTCAGGTGCAACCAGCATCAACTTATCAAGAGAACAGTTTTATAAAGAATATTATTTAAAATGGGTAAATTGGGGGTTTGGTCCTGATTACACTATATCATAGCAAACCATCAAATTTAATGAGGCTGCCTTCAAAGAATTAACATGTCTGAGAAGTAGGGGGAAAAATCTTGACATTCTCTTAAATAAAATTTAAAAATAAGCCACAATTCGGTAAAATCTTCCTTTGCTTTTTGTAGGTTTGATTTTCTACGTTATAGCTGTCCAATCATTCACACAACAAATTGCTTTTTAATTTTTCTATTTCTTATTTTAGTTTCAAGTAAACAGTACATTGGTTAGACATTTATATACTTTATAAAATGATCGCCATAATTGCTCCTTCTCTCCTCTGGATTTCCACCTAGCCAATACATTAATGCTAACTGCATTCCCTACGCCAGGCTCTCCATGCCTTTGACCATCAGTCAGCTACTAATTTGTACTTCTTCAACCCTTCACCCCCATCCTCCCAGCCTTCCAACCCCCTGTCCCCTCTGTCCATCACCAAATTATCCTCTATATTTGTGTATCTGTTTTTGATTAGTTTTTTTTTGTTCCTTAGATTCCACATATAAGTGAAATAATATGGTGTTTATCTTCCCTGTCTGACTTATTTCACTCAGTTTAATAACCCTTAGGTCCATTCAGGTCATTGCAAATGGTAGGATTTCATTTTTTTTAATGTCTGAGTAATATGTCACTTTATATATGAACCACAAATTTGTTATCCAATCATCTGTTGAAGGAAATTTTGGTTGCTTCCATATCTTGGCTATTGTAAATTGTGCTACCATGAATATTGGGGTGCATAGATCATTATAATTATTGTTTGGGTTTTCCCCAGAAGTACAATTGCTTGGTCAAGAGGTATATCCATTTTTAATTTTCTGAGAAACCTCCAGACTGTTTTCCATAGTGGCTGTACCAATCTGCACTCCCACCAACAATGTGTCATTAATGGTTCCCTTTTCTCCTCTTCCTGGCCAACACTTGTTGTTCTTTGATTTATTGATGATAGCCATTCTGACGGGTGTCAGGTGATATCTCATTGTGGTTTTAATTTGCATTTCTCTGATGATTAGTGACCTTGAGCATCTTTTCATATGTTGATTGGCCATCTGTTTTTCCTTTTTAGAGAAGCATCTGTTCAGATCATTTGCCCATTTCGAATGGGTTTGTTTCTTTTTGTTGTTAGGTTGTATGAGTTCTTTACATATTTTGGATATTAATCTCTTATCAGATGTATCAATTGTGGCTATCTTCTCCAAATCATTCAAATGCATTTCATTTTGCTTTGCAAAACCTTTTCAGTTTGACATAGTACTATTTGTTTTTTTTTTCTTTTTTCTTTTGTTTATCTTGCTTGGGGAGATATGTTTCAAAAGACATTACTGTTAATAATATCAGAGAGTTTACTGCATTTATTAATTTCCAGAAGTTTTATGGTTTTGGGTCTTACATTTAAGTCTTTAATCCATTTTGAGTCTATTCTTTTATACAGTGTAAGAAAGTGATCCAATTTTTTTTTATGGCATGTAACTGTCCAATTTTCCCAACATCATGTACTGAAGAGACTATCTTCACCCCATGGTATATTCTTACTTCCTTTGTCATATATTAAGTGAGCATATAGGCATAGATTTATTTCTGAGGTTCCATTGATCAATGAAATGTATCTGCTTTTATGCCAGTACCATTGCTGTTTTGATTACTATGGACCTGTAGTATCATTTGATATCAAGTAGTGTGATACCTCCAACTTTGTTCTTCTTTCTCTTTGATTCCCAGGTATTTTATAATTTTCAATACAATTGCAAATGGGATTGTTTTCTTAATTTTTCTTTCTGAAAATTTATCATTTGTGTACAAAAGTGTCACTGACATCTGAATATTTGTTTTGTAACCTGCTACTTTTCTGAGTTGATTGATCAGTTCTAACAGTTATTTGGTGAGATCTTTAGGGTTCTCTCTATATAGTATCATGTCATCAGCAAATAATGAGAGTTTTACTTCATCCTTTCCAATCCAATTACCTTTTATTTCTCTTTCTTGTATGACTGCTGTGACTAAGACTCCCAATACAACGTTGAAGAGGAGTGTTGAAAGTGGGAATCCTTGTCTTGTTCCTGATATTAAGGTAAATGTTTTTTGCCTTTCCTCATTGAGTATGATATTAACTGTACATTTGTCATACGTGGCATTTATTATGTTGAAGTTTGTTCCCTCTATTCTCACTTTACTGAGAGCTTTTATGATAAATGGATGCTGGATTTTGTTTAATGCTTTTTCTGCATCTATTGATATGATCATATGGTTTTTATCTTTCAATTTGTTAATGTGGTGTTTCATATTGATTAATTGGCAGATATTGTACCAACCTTGCATCCCAGGAATAAATCCAATTTGATCATGGTGTATGATATTTTTAATGTATTGCTGAATTTGGATTGCTAATATTATGTTGAGGATTTTTGCATCAATGTTCCTAAGGGATATCGACCTATAGCTTTCTTTTTTTGTAATATCTTTGTCTGTTTTTGGAGTCAAGGTTATGATAGCCTCATAAAAGAAGTGAGGGGGCCTCCTCTCTTCTTCTTGAATTTTTGGAATCATTTGAGAAGAATAAGTGTTAATTCTTCTTTAAATGTTTGGTAAAATACAAATAACTTCATATTTGCAGCCTCTAAATATAGTTTTCTGGTGCTCCATGCTCATGTAGCTCTCTGGAAAAAGAGAAGATTGCTCATTGTAAAAAGATCCCCAATAAAACAGGGAGATTATTCTGTTGCTCATTGGGGCAGTACAGCTTCCATCAAAAATAGCAATCATCCATTGTAAAGGCCCCTAGAGGGATAAGTCTCTTGTTAGCCAGGGGAACACTCTAGCTGACAAGGCCACCAAGAAAGTCACCAAGACCCAGGAATCTAGAGTCTTAGCCCTCCTAACTGGGCCATCCACCTTTCCCTCAAATCCCCAATATCACCAAGCTGAATGGACACTAGGAAGAAAGAAAGAATACTATCCAGATGAACAGGATTGGTTAAGAGAGGGTCAGGCTGACTTCTTGTACCTGGAGCAGACCAATGGAACTCCTCCATCCATTCAATTGACTAGCAGTCTATAGAATGACCAACTTTTGAATCACTTTAATATTTGATCTTATTGATCAAGGTAAAAAAAAGTTGCAAATGATAAAATTATTTGGATGGACAAATTCAATCTGAACTGAGCATCTATGCTATAGCTGGTGTGAAATCATTCAAAGAGAAACATGGCAGATATTGCATTTCTAAATTACCTTTATAAAAGCAGAAATTGTTTATCATACATCTATAACCTTTCACCATAAACTTTTAAAAATATTTATTTCTAATATAAACTGTCAAAGCAAAACCATTTTTTTCTGAAGGATATGTATGTGGTTCATTTGTTTGCCATAAAATTAGTTGATGATAATTATTTGATTATGGACTTATTCGTTGATGGACTCAATGGCTCTGAGTTCCTAGTGCTGGGTAATGATGTGAAAAATACTAGGGAAGTACAGGGAGGAACTGAGCTGTCTGGCTTCAGGACAAGGGCTGGAGGGCAGAATTCTCCCAGACAGAAGTGCTGGCAGAGGCCATTCTTCCTATGTTGAGTCCTCCCCTGCTCAGCTTGCCTAGGTGGCCATTGTATCTGCATCTTCACCAATGTAGCTAACTTAATCATGCTCCCCTGGTGATTCTCCAAGACCCTGCCCCTCCCAACTTGCCAGACCACCCAAACTGCTTCAGTGGTTTTTCCATACAAATGGCCTGTTTTAACTCATGCTGCAGAATTTCCTAATATCTCTAAAAGGTTCATAAAAATTAAACAAGCAGTATCTGTTCTCGATTTGTTCTGGACCTCTTGCTGAGCAGCCCCAAACCTGGCACAAGTTGCAGCCAGCCTCATTTTGCAGCTTGACCTCTCAAGGCAGTTCCAAGCCTGGCATGAGGGGCAACCATCAGTGGATTGTTTGATGGCTCATGTCAGGTGGCCCAGAGAGAGCAGAAGCTACAGCTGATCTTGGCCTGGCGCAGGGCCCCTCCTAAGAAGATCTACCTGCATGGCTTGTGGTCAGCTTTGGTCTGAACCAGAGCACTTCTTTGGGTCACATCTGAGGACAACACAATCTAAAGGCAGACAGGACAGGATGCAGAGCCCTGCTAAAGCAAATCCTACACTGTAGGGTCAGCCCTTGCACAACTCCTCCACTGGTCATGGCATCATCATAACCAATCAGCCTGAGGTTCAATCTCATCCATTGAGGAGCAAATAGCAACCAAGGCTCAACCACAACAGGAGAGCACACTCCACTCATAAAGGAACATACCTGCAGCACCTGGCTCCGGTAACCAGGGAGACTGTGCCACTGAATGCACAGCAAATCTACTATTCAAGGTCACTCTACTAAGACCGGGAAACATAGAAGCCTTACCTAATACCAAGAAATGACCATAGGTATGCAGCCAAAATGTACAGACAAAACAAAAATTATGTCCCAAGTGAAAGAATAGAACAAAGCACTAGAAAAAGAACTAAACAAAATGAAAACACACAATCTAAACAATACAGAGTTCAAAACACTGGTTATAAGGAAGCTCAATTCACTTAGGGAAAGTAAATAAACTCAGTGAGAACTTTTACAAAGAGGAAACATAAAAATGAAGATAGAAAACATAATAAAGAAACAGTCAAAAATGAAGAACACAATAGTCAAAGTGAAAAATAACCTAGGAGGCAATAACAGTAAATTAAATGAAGCAGAGGATCGAATCAGAGTTTTCAAAGATAAGGTAGCAGAAAATGCACAATTGGAATAGCAACAAAAAAAATCCAAAACAAAAAACTAGGATCATTTAAGAGATCTCTGGGACAACATCAAGCATACCAACATTTCCATCATAGGGGTAGCAGAAGGAGAAAAGTAAGAGCAAAAAATTTAAAAACTCTTTCAAGAAATGATGACTGAAAAATTCTCTAACCTGGTGGGAAAAAACTAGACATACGAGCCCAGGAAACTCAGAGAGTTCCAAACAAGATGAACCCAAACAGGCCCACACCAAGACACATCATCACTAAAATGCCAGTGGTTAAAGACAAAGAGAGAATCTTAAAAGCAACAAGAGAAAAACAGTTATTTACAGGGGAACTCCCATAAGACTGTCAGCTGATTTCTCAACATAAGTTGCAGTAAGGAAGGGAATAGCATGAAACAGTTAAGTAATGAAAAGCAAAGACCTATAACTAAGAGTACCCTATCCAGAAAAACTATTATTTAAAATCAAAGGTCAGATGAAGAGCTTCCCAGACAGGAAAAAACTAAAGGAGGTTGTTATCACCAAGCCGGGATTATAAGAAACGTTAAAGGGATTTCTTTAAGAAAAAGAAGAAAAAATAAATAAATAAGAGAAATAATAAAATAGCTCTAACTACATATCTAGCAACAAATTCTTGAAATGTAAATGGATTACATGTTCCAATTAGCAGGCAGGGTAGCTGAATGGATAAGAAATCAAGATCCTTACATGTGTTGCTGCAAGAGACCCACTTCATATTGAAAGACACACACAGACTGAAAGTAAAAGGATTTAAAAAATGTCTCATTAAAATGGAAACAAACAACCAAAAATCTGGAGAAGCAATACTTATACCAGACAAGATAGACATAAAAGAGGTTATAACGAAAGACAAACGAAGGACCCAGTTATTCCACTTCTGGGTATTTATCCAATGAAATCCAAAACACTACTTTGAAGGGACACGTGAAGTCATATGTTAATTGCAGCATTATTTACAGTAGCTAAGATATGGGGGCATCCTGAGTGTTTATCAATAGACGAATAAAGAAGAGGCAGTACATATATACAATGGAACGTTGCTCAGCCATTAAAAATAAAATCTTGCCATTTGCAATAACATGGATGGACCTAGAGGGTATTCTGATGAGTAAGTCAGGCAAAGACAAATGTTACATGTGGAATCCAGAGAACAGGATAAACAAATGACAGAAACAAGCTCATAGATACAGAGAGCATTTTGAAGGTTGTCAGATTGGGAGTGTGGAAATGGCTGAAGGGGGAGGGGATTAAGAGGCACAAATTAGTATTTACAAAATAGTCATCAGGAGGTAGAGTGTAGCCTAGAGAATAGTCAGTAGTATTATAATAACCATGGATGGTGTCATATGGGTTGTATAAATGTATAAATTACCATGTTGCACACCTGAAACTAATATTTGTTGCATGTCAAGTGTAATTTAAAAATTTAAGTTATTAAAAGAAAAAGTACACATGGTAGTTATAAAAGAGTCATGGAGATTTGAAATATAGCACAGGGAATATAGTCAATAATATAATAACAGTGTATGGTATCAGATGGGTACTAGATTTATTGGGGCGATCATTTGTATATTATGTGCATGTCTGATTGACTAGGTTGTGCACATGAAGCTAATATAATATTGCATATCAATGGTAATTGAAAAATAGAAAAAACATTTTAAAATGTGCTTTTAATATAGTTCCCATAATTTCCCATAATTAGTCTAAAAGTTCATTTAATAGAGATGATTAGCTTTGGTCTAGTTCAGGCAAATAATGATATCAATATAAATTACAATGTACATTTGGATTCATGAATAATTTGAAAAGATAATAAAATCGTAATCTTTTAAATTGTTTCCGTTGATACTTAAATGTACATTTTAAATAATTAAATTTCATTTTTATAATAATAATAGTATTTATTTATTGAAGAAACATGTTACACACATTGGCTTATGGGAGGTATATACCACCTCTTCATCCAGTGTCTATTGGTGGGCACCAAAGTTGCTTTCATATCTTGGCTATTGTGAACAGCACCACAGTGAACATAGGGGTGCATAGAAGTTTACAAATTCGTGTTTTAGTTTTCTTTGGATAAATACCCTGGAGTGTAATTTCTTTGTCAACAGGTTTTTTATCTGTAATTTTTTGAGAAACCTAAACTTCCAAATGATTTTTCCATAGTGGCTGTACCAATTTGCAATCCCACCAACAGTGCATGAGAGTTTTTTTTTTCTCCACATCCGTGCCAGCACTTGATAGTTGATAAATTGATGATTGTCATTCTGAGAGGTGTTACAGAATTGTGGTATTGATTAGTATGTCTCTAGTGATTAGTGATCTTGAAAATCTTTTTACATGTTTATTGGCAATCTGCATATCTTCATTGGAAAAATACCTATGCAGGTCTTCTGCCCATTTTTAAAAATTGGATTGTTTGTTTTTTTTGTTGTTGGGTAGTATGAGTTCTTTATAAATTTTGGGTGTTAATCTCCTATCAGATGTATCACAGGTGAATATCTTTTCCCAGTCAGTAGCTTTTTTTTTTTCAATTTGTTGATAGCTTTCTTTGGTGTTACGTAGTCCCATCTATTTATTTTTTCTTTTGTTTCCCTTGTCCAAGGAGATAGATCAGAAAAATATTACTTATAGCAATATCAGAGTTTACTGCATGTTTTCTTCCAGAAGTTTTAAGGTTTGGGGGTTCATATTTAAGTATTTAAATCATTTTGAATTGATTCTTGTACATGGTGTAAGAGGACGGTCTAGTTTCATTTATTTTGTGTATATCTGTCCAGTTTTTCCATAATCATTTTTTGAGGAGATCATCTTTACCCCATTGTATATTCTTACCTTTTTTTGCCATAGACTAAACGACCATATTAGCAAGGATTTATTTCTGGTCTGTCTATTGGACAATGTATCTGGTTTTTTGTTTGTTTATTTTTTTGTTTTAATGGTAGTTTCAATTGCTATAGCCTTGTAGTATAGTTTGGTATCAGGTGGTGTAGATTCCCCCCATTTTGTTCTTTTTCACGATTGCCATGGCTATTTGGAATCTTTTATGATTCCTCACAAATTTTAGGACTATTTGTTGTAGTTCTGTGGAAAGTACCATTGGTATTTTGATAGGGATTGCATTGAATCTATAGATTGCTTTGAGTAGTTATGGACATTTTTATGATGTTAATTCTTTCTATCCATGAGCACAGTATACACTTCCATTTATTTGTATCTTCTTCATTTTCTTTTTTCAATGACATATGGATTTCCAAGAACAGGTCCTTTACGTCATGGTTAATTTAATTCCCAGGAATTTCATTCTTTTTGATGCAATCGTAAATGGGATTGTTTTCTTAAATTCTCTTTCTGATAGTCTATCATTGCTGTATAAAAGTACAATCAACTTCTGAACATTAGTTTTGTATTCTGCTAATTTACTGAATTCATTGATCAGTTCTAAAAGTTTGTGTGTGTGATGTGTGTGTGTGTGTGTGTTTGTGAGTGTGTGTGTGTAATCTTTCTGGTCCTCGCTATATAGTATCATGTCATCTGCAAATAATGATAGTGTAACTTCTTCCTTTCCAATTTGGATGCCTCTTGTTTCTCTTTCTTGTCTGATTGCTGTAGCCAGGACTTCTAATAGTATGTTGAATAGAAGTGGTGAAGGTGGACCTCCTTGTCTTGTTCCTGATCTTAAGGAAAATTGTTTTAGTCTTTCCTTTTGAGTATGATGTTCGCTGTAGGTTTGTCACATATGACCTTTATTAACTTGAGGTATGTTCTCTTTATTCCCACTTTACTGGGAGTGTTTTCTGGAATCCAGTAGATGCTGGATTCTGTCAAATACATTTTCTATATCTATTGATATGATCGTATGATTTTTATCTTTAAAATTTGAATGTAGCGTATCACATTCATTGATTTGCAAGTATTGAACCTACCTTGTATTCCAGAAATAAATCCAACTTGATCAAAACATATGATATTTTTAATGTATTGCTGAAATCGGTTTGCTGAGGACTATATTTTGTTGAGGACTTTTGCGTCAATACTCATCATGGATACTGGCCTATAATTTCCTTTTTTGTAATGTTGTCTGGTTTTTCAGTCACAGTAACTGTGGTCTCATAAAAGAATTAAGAAAACTTTTCTCCTCTTAAAATTTTTGAATACATGAGAAGAATAGCTGTTAATTTTCCTTTAAAGGTGTAGTAAAATGTACCTCTGAAGCCCTCCTGTCCAGAACTTTTGTTTTTTGAATGTTTTTTTGAATGTTTTTTGATTACTAATTTGATTTCACTCATGGTAATGGGTTGGTTCAGATTTTGTGTTTTTTGACTTAGTCTTGGGAGATTGTATGTTTCTAGACATGCATCTATTTCTTCTAGATTGTCCAATTTATTGGCAGATAACTACTCATAGTATTTTCTTATAACCTTTTCTATTTCTGTGAACTCTGGACTTAACTCTCTTTCATTTCTGGTTTTATTTATTTAGGTTCTCTTTCTTTTTTTCTTCATAAGTCTGGCTAGATGTTTATCAATCTTGTTTATTCTTTTATATAACTAGCTCTTGATTTCATTGAACATTCATATTGCTTTACTAGACTATATTGTTTATTTCCACTCTGATCTTTATTATTTCCTTCCTTCTACTCATTTTGGGTTTTGTTTGCTATTCTTTTTCTCATTCTTTTAAGTGTAAGTTTTGAATGTTTATTTGAAATTTTTCTTGTTTCTTGAGGCAAGCCTATATCATATGAATATCCCCCTTAGGACTGCTTTCTCTGTGTCTTAAGATTTTGTCATTTTCATTTGTTTCTAGGTATCTTTTGATTTCTTCCTTAATGTCATTGTAAACCCATTCATTGTTTAGTAGCTTATTGTTTATCTCCATGGTTTGTGTACTTTTCAAGGTTTTTGTTGTTGTTGTAGTTGATTCCCTGTTTTATATCATTCATTTTGTGGCTTAACATTTCAATTATCCTGGAAAATATTCTATGTGCACTTGAGAAAAATGTGTATTTTTCTGCTTTGGGAAGAAAACTCTGAAAATATCAATTTCATCCATTTTGTGCAGTGTTTCATTTAAGGCTGTTGATTTCTTATCAAATTTCTGTCTGAATAATGAGATATCAGTGGGATGTCAAAGGGATATCAATAGTATGTTAAAGTCTTATACTATGGTATTATTGTTGATGTCTACCTGTACGTCTGTCAATAATTGCTATATATGCATCAGTGCTTCTACATCAGGTGTGTATATGTTTACAAAGATGATGTTCCCTTGTTATATTGATTCCTTTTGTTGTTATGCCCTTCTTTACTCTTATTGTGATCTTTTTTTTAAAGTCTATTTTGTCTGATAGAAGTATTGGTACCCCAGTTTGTTCTCATTGCCATTTCAGTGAAATCTTTTCCTATCTCTTTACTTTCAGTCTGTGTGTGTCAGTTGATCTGAAGTGGGTCTCTTGTAGACAGCGTATGCATGGGTCTTGTTATCATATTTATTTAGTCATCCTAAGTTTTTTGATTAGAGTATTTAATCCATTTATAGTTAAAATAATTAATAGCTATGTAGTTACTGCCATTTTATTATTCATTTTTGAGGGTTCTTCCTTTTTTATTTTTTAATGGAAAATCCCTTAATACTTCTAATGATACCGGCTTATTGGTGATGCATTTTTTTTCTTTATCCAGTCTTGGAAGATCTTTATTTCACCTTCAAATTTAATCGATGGCCTTGTTTGGTAGAGTACTATTGGTTGTTAGTGATAGTTTTTTTGTAACTGAATATTACTTGCCAGTCTCTTCTGCACAGCGAAGTTGAAAAATCAGCCATTATGGCAGTTGATAGCCACCACAAGAAAGACTGAAAGGTTTGGCACAAGGAGCTCAAGAGCTAGGACATCTACCTAAGACTGTTGGTCAAGTTGTACAGGTCCCTAGCCAGATGAATCAACACCACTATCAAACAGATAGTGATGAAGAGGTCATCCGTGAGTTGTACCAATTGGCCACCTCTGATCATTTATCACGTAATGTGGAAGATGAAGGTTCCTCACTTAGAGGGCAAAGCTGTTAAAGTTGTAGGGTATATAATTGATAATGTAGTTGTCCATGAGGTCCCCAAAATGTTGTGTAGACTTTGTGTGAATGGACATGAGGGGAGCCTATTTTTAAGACCTAGGGTGAGAGCCTTACCATTTAATAGCTGGACTTAGAATCCACAAGGGATGTAGTACTATCCTGCTTTGATCCTCAAAAGGGCTGAGTGGTGTGCAGGCATCTTAATAGAAAATTTCCCTAAATGAACAGTTAATATGTTGTGGGATACATGTAGAAATGCATGCAGTCTCCCAAAGATTTTTCAGATCAGGCAAGGAAACCCTGTGAAACCTTAAAAATTAGAGCTAATGGTGATTAATGAGAATGTTAGATCACTCTGAAGAATCATGCTTGAGGCAATGGTTTTTATTTGAGCCACTTCCATGCTGCAAGCTTCTATTTCCTCATGGTGTTCCAAAGGCATCCTATAAGCCAAGTAATAAACAGATAATTTGAATTACCCACAGTATTTTTCTAAGAGGTGACTTGACTTGGTAGTTTGAGAAGCAAACTCAGACTCTTCCCAAATCTACAAAATTTGAAAGTGATTAGGGAAAACTGGCAGTTTTCATGGTGGACATTTGTACAAAGTGTATTCTGGATACCATGTGTCGTAAGGGAACATAAATGCTGAAGAGAACTCAAACAGCTGTAATAAACAAGGTGGTGTGGTGTATCAATACCATGGTTCATTTGTTGCCAGGAAGAAAAGATAGGAACACTATACACTTTAGAGAAAGTCTGAAGTATATGTAAAGGAAACAGGTTTTTGGAAACCTTGTTTTGTAATTTGAAGTCCAGTCAATGAATCTTTACTAGTATTGGCATATAACGTGAAGTCTAAGGCAGCATGCACACAACGTAGAGTAAGGTGTTGCACTTCTTGCCTGTAATTAGTGGAATATATTTTTAATTTGAGCAAGCCCTTTGCCCCAGTGTTCTGGATCAGAGGGAAGTTCTAACTCAGTCCGATATGACTATAGCTCTGTTTACTATGTGACAGGTTTTCAGTTAAAAAAAAAAACTGGTGGCAAATACTCTTTAAAGAGCCATGCTCTCGAACATGCCATCTGCTTAGACTACATGAACAAGTACTAATGCAATGGCAGCTTTCTTGTAGTTTATAGTAGTGGATCTTTTCCAGCTATATTATACACTGTTTCTTTGCCGAGGACCAAGGAAAGCCACTGTGTCTTCCACGTAGTGTCACAGGTGAATGTGATGAGAAATCTTCCTGGTGAGGATGTGCTTGTAACCTGTATCTTCAGCAATGCTGTTTCATAAATGAACAGTAAATACATTTTGCAATGTAGGCACTAACACACTGTTGGATCCTTAATGCTGGGTTCCAAATAGTTCTATCAGGAATTTAGATCGCTCTGAGAAAAAAAAGGCTTCAGGCAACGGAATTTGAATTGAGTCACTTCCGTGCTGTAGGCTGCAGTTTCCTAGTGGTGCTCCAAATGCATCGTATATGTCAAGTGAATAATAGATATCTGATTTCCCTGCCATATTATTGCAAGCGATGACTTAATATCTGCTGTGTGTGCAGCAACCTTGGACTCTTCCAACAACTACAAAGTGAGTAAGCGATTACAGAAAACTGGCAATTTTCATGGTGTACATTTGTAAGAAGCAGGTTCAAGCTGACATGTTGAAAAGGAGCATAAATTCTAAAGAGCCCTCAAAACGTTATGAAAGACAGGGTGATATGTTGTTTCAATACCGTGGTTCATTTGTTGCCATGAAAAGGAGTTAGAAAAATAATAAAGTTTATAGAAAATGTACAGCATATGCAAAGGAAACAGGTATTTGTATATCTACATTTTGTAATCCAAAGTCAAGTCAAAGGTTCGGTGCTAGTATTGGTGTAGGCTATGAAGTCAAATGCAGCACGATAACAATGCAGAGGAAGGGATTATGGTTTTTACTTGTAACGTGTGCAATACATTTTTGATTTGAGCAAGCTCTCTGCCCTAGGGTACTTACCAAAGTGAATTTCCAACCAAGTGTCATACAACTGTACCACTGTTTATGATATGACCAGTTTTCAATATCAAAGAGCTGCTGGGAAACACTCTTCAGTGATCCATGCTCTTGAAGAAACTATCTGCCTAGACAGCACAAGAAGGTACTAATACAGGGGCAGCTTCCTTGTCGTTTATACTAGCAGCTCTTTAACAGCTGTCTGATACACTGTCTCTTTGCTGAGCAAAACGGAAAGCCACTGTGTCTTGTGTGTAGTGTCACAGGTGAACGTGATGAGAAATCTCTGGTGGAGATGTGCTTGTAATATGATTCTTCATCAACTCCGTTTCATAAATTAACAATAAATGTGTTGTGGAATGCATATTGAAATCAAAACAGTCTCCCAAAGCCATTTCTGAAGAGGCATTGAGCCACTATTAGAGCCTTAATGCTGGGATCTTTATATGTTTAATCAGGAAGTTAGATCACTCTGAGCTAAAATGCTTGAGGAGAAGGCTTTGAATTGAGCTGCATCCATGCTGCAAGCTTCTGTTTCCTAATGTTTTTCCAAATTCATCATATATGCCAAGTGATAAATAATCTGATCTGTCTGCAGTATTGTTGCAAGAGGAGACTTGACAGTTGCAGTGCGTGAAGCATGCTTAGACTCTACTAACATCTACAAAGTATAAAAACATCTAAAGAAAACTGACAGTTTTCAAGGTGCTAATTCATACGAAGTGGGTTCAGACTGCCATGTGTTAGAAGGGAGCAGAAATGCTGAAGAGAACTCAAACAATTGTGATAAACAAGGTGGTGTGTTGCTTCAATATTGTGGTTTGTATTTGCCGTGAAGAGGATATGGAAACATTATAAAAGTTAGAGGAAGATCGATGCATATGTAAAAGAACAAGGTTTTTTAATATCTCTGTTTCGTAAGACAGAAGTACAATCAAGGATTCAGTACTACTATTAGCGTATGCTGTGAAGTCTAAGGTATTACATACAAAATGTAGAGGAAAGCGATACAGTTCTTACATGTAATTCCTGGAATATATTTTTGATTTGAGCAACCCCTTTGCTGCAGTGTTCTTGATCAGAGGAAAGTTCTAATCCAGTTTGATACAAATGTAGCTCTGTTTACTATGCAACAGGTATTTAGTACCAAAAACTGGTGGGAAATACTCTTTAGAGAGCCTTGCTCTCGAACATACCATCTGCTTATCTGAACTTTGTCGAATACATTTCTGATTTGAGAAGGAGCTTTGCCCCTGTGTTCTTGATCATAGGGAACTACAAAGCCAGTCTTACGTGCCTATAGCTTTCTACTAACACCTGGATTTCAGTAACATCTACTGGGGAGCGATACTCTTTAGTGATCCATATTCTCAAACAAACCATCTTCTTAGACTATGTGAACACATATGAATGCAATGGCAGCTTTCCTGTAGCTTAGAGTAGTGGATCTTTACCAGCTCCCCTGTACACTGGTTTTTGGCCAAAACTAACAGGAGCCACTGGATCTTCCTGATAGTGTGAGATGAGAAATCTTTTCAGCAAAGAAGTGATTATAATGCTTTTTCTCATAAATGCAATTCCATATATGAAGAATAAATGCATAGTAGAATGTATATAACAATTAAAACAGTTTCTCAAAGCCTCTGAAGAGGCACTGACACAGTTAAAGCATTAATGCTGAGATCTCAATACATTTCATCATAAATTTAGAAACTATAAGCAAAAATGCTTTAAACAATGGCTTTGAATTGAGTGGCCTCCATGCTGCAAGCTTCTGTTTCTTTGAGGCACCAAATGCATTGTGTATGCCAAGTGAAAATTAATCATCAGCTTTGCCTGCCATATTGCTCTAAGAGGAGATTTGGCACCAGCTGTATGTAAGCATCCTTGGACCTTCCTAATATCTACAAAGTATGAAAGCAGTTAGTGAAAACTGACAGTTTTCATAGTGGAAATTTCTAAGAAGTGGGATCAGGCTGCTGTGGGTCGGAAGGGAGTCTCTATGTTGAGGAGGGCTCACACGTCTGTAAAAAACAAGTTGGGATGGAGTTTCAATGATGTATTTCATTTCCTCAAATGAAAAGGACCTAAAATACCATAAAAATTAGTGAACGTTTGTATCATATGTCAAGGAAACTTGTTTTTGAATACTTATGTTTGGTAAGCCAGAATTGCAGTTAACAATTCAGTACTACTAATGGTGCCTTGTGCAGTCTAAGGCAGCACTAAAGAATGTGGAAAAAATGTGTTAGAGTGTTTACCTGGAATACATTTATTTTGAGCAATATTCGCTCCTGTGTTCTTGATAGCAGGGACCAGAACACCCTCCCTTATGCGACTATTGATTTTTTATTTGTGCCCAGAATTCGGTCCTGCAGACTGTGGAGAAATGCTCTCTAGAAGGCTACGCTCTTGAAGAAAGCACCTCCTTAGAATACTTGAAGAGAAACTAATGCAATGCTAGCTTTCCTGTAGCTTATAGCAGTGGATCTTTACCATGGAGATTGTACACTGTTTCCTGGCCAAAAATAAAGACAAGCCCCTGGATCTTCCTTTTACTGTCCAAGGAGAATGTGATGAAATTGTTTCTTGGTGAGGGAGATGTTGTAATCTGTGTCCTCTGTGAACCATTCCATAAATCAAGAGTTATATGTTTTGGATCTCCTAAGGACATTAGAAGGAACTTTCAAAAATGTTTCTTCAGAGGCTCTGACACATTGTTCAAACATCTTGCTGGGATGCCACTATGTTTAGGAGGTTAGATGTCTCTGAAAATAAAGGCTTCAGGCAATGGATTTGAATTGCGCACCTAGTATTCTGCAAACTTCTGTATCAAACGCATCGTATATGCCAAGTGATCATTTGTCATCAGAATTGCCTGCCGTGTTGTACAAACAGATTTTATATCTGCTGTGTAATTCTAGATGTTAAAATTGACTAACTTGCACTTGAGATCTAAGAGGCATCTAGAGGAATGAGAGCACAGGTTCTTCAGAGGGGTGTGATGATGAACCATGATGGAAATTGTTTCTATTTTTACCTGCAACCAGTGTTCTTACCAACACTGATCTAAACTAGAATGATTAATGTGACTGGGAAATTAGACTGATTTTCACTATCCTCTCCATAAGAAGTTTTAGAGGAAGCATTGACACACTTGTGGAGCCTTCTCACTGGCTTCCAAAGCATGCTTATATGTCAAATTACGTCACTCTGACCAAAAAATGCTTGAGGCAAGGCCATCGACTTAAGGAACTGTATTGCACAAGGTTCTCTGTAGACATGGTGCTACAGCTGTATCTTAATGCACATTGTAGATATTAGGCCTGATATACATACAGTTGTGATCTAGAGGTGACTAGAAATTCTCAAAAGGACAGAGAGCTTTTTCCCTTCCAACAAGCACAAAGTATAAAAGATATCTGAGTAAACTGGCAGCTTCCAGGAGGTAAATTTGTACCAAGAGGGATAAGCAGCAAGGGTCCGGAACATGGTAGCTGCTGGACCGGCTTCATATATTTAAGAAATTAAGAAAGTACTGTGTTTAAAAGTCCAGGATCTGTATCCACTAGGAACACTACATTACAAACGTCAATCGATTATTTTGTGTAATCCCTGTGCTCTTAACTAAGAAATCCCATTTTTAGTGGTATTGTTAAAGGCTGTATGTCTGCATCGGCACTCAGAATGATAGATAGAATGTTACTTTGCTTTCCCCCTGCAATTTATGTAATTCACATTGAATCTGAGCAAGCTCTTTTGACCAGAGTTGCAGTGCCTGAAAAAGCCGAATGTCTTTGTGCTGTGAATATAGCCCTGCTGATGATTGGGTTGTGTTCAGTACCAGAGAAGAAATTGGAAACTCTCAAGATCCAAGCTGTTTGATCTCACACTCTGCACTGATTGTTTATGAATGGAGTAAAACTCTCTTAGCTCCCCCATCATTTCCAAAGAGGTTATTTGAAACTAATCTGGCACAGAGCACACTGGTCAAGAAAGCAAAGAGAATGCAGTTCCCTGAGTGTATTTTGAATAAAAACCGTGTTGGGCATCCTTTCTATTGAGAATTGCTTGTAACCTGTGTTCCCAGTGGTACCAAAGCACCAATGAAAAGTAAGTGTTATTAGGAATTCAAATAAAAATTCAGGGTGTTCTCCTTAAGACATTTCAACTAGGCACTAACACACTGTTGGAACCTTAAAGTTACCTTCCAAGGTCTGCTTATTCATCAACATAGATCACTCTGACCAATATTAGTTGAGGCAACACTTAGAATGGAAACACTTCAGGTCCACAGGCTTCTCTGTAGCCCTGGCGCTGAGGTGCATTTTTTAAAATGTTCTTGGTATATGACTTGCACTACTTACAGAAGAGGTTTAAGAGGCGAGAAGGAAAATTACCTCTGGGCAGAGAGCATTTCCCCTTCCCACAACTGTAAATTGTAAAGACATATGGGTAAAGTGGCAGGTGTTTGGAGATTAATTTGTATGAAATTGGATTAGGCAGCAAGACTCAGGATCAGATGGCATTTGCAGTGACTTCATAACATTGTGTTCATGTTAAAGTAGTATATCAGTCTACCAGAAATCTCTATCCATTAGAAACAGTCAGTTTCAAATGGAAATAAAACAGTCTTTGGAATCGCCTATGTATTCAGCCAACAAGTCTGTTCAATGATTTGCTGCTAGCGCTGACAAGAAGCATAATTCAGAACGTGCACTCTGGGTTGTGTCGAGAAATTTCCTGTGATCCTATCTAGTAAATCATGACTCTGACAATGGATATGAACAGGTTTGTTTCCCACGGTGTTCTGTTCTCCAGTAGAACTGAAAAGCCTTCCCTAAACAATGTAGCTCTCTTGACCATGTGACTCCTTTTCGATATCACAGCAGCACTTTGGGAACAGATTTTGGATATACACGGCCCTGGACCTTACACTCCGGGTCATTGCCGACACGGGTTCTGAAACCGTTGGCAAAATCCTGTGAATGGCATAGCTGTTTCTTGACGCTTTTGAGGCACATCGTTCCTCTGTCGAGGAGCAATGAGAGCAGAGGTTCTGAAGGGGGGTGTGATGAGGAACCGTGACAGGAATCCTTTCTGTTTCTTCCTGCAATGTGTGTTCTATCCAACACCGATCTAAACGAGAAGAGTTAACGTGTGTGGGGCTCATTCTCAAAATCGCGGTCATCTCCCTAAGAAGTTTCCGAGGAAGCATTGACACGCTGGGGGAGCCTTCTGGCTAGCTTCCAACGCAGCCTTATATGTCAAGTTATCAAGTTTCGTCACTCTGTCCAAAAATACTTCAGGCGAAGGCTTCTACTTGAGGAACTCTATTGAACAAATTTCTTGGTAAGCATAGTGCTCCAATTGCCTCTGAATTCTTTTTGTAGATATTAGACTTGAATTACTTGCAGATGGGCTCTAAGAGACAACTAAAACTATCCCTACAGGGCAGAATGCTCTTTCACTCACAACAAGTACAAAGTCTGAAAGACTTCTGAGTAAACTGGCAGGTTCCTGGCAATCAATTCGTACCAAGTGGGATTAGGCAGCAGCACTCCAGAACATGGTAACTACTGAAATGGCTTCATATATTTGCGCTTATTATGGAAGTATGTGTTTGAACATCCAGGAAATCTGTATCCGCTTGAGACACTACATTGCAAACGTCAAAGAAGCCCTTTGTGTAATGCCCCTATTCTTTATTGAAAAATCCCGCGAATGATGTTGAGTACTGCTTTTAAAGCCTGTACATCAGGATCTGCACTTTTAATGATATATACAATGTTACTGTATTTTTCCACTGCAATTTATGTAATTCACATTGGATTTCAGGAAGCTCTTTCCACCATTGTTGCAGTTCCTGGAGGAGCCGAATACCATTCCTCCAGGAATGTAGCCCTGTTGAAGATGTGTGTTCTCTTCAGTTCCAGAGAAGACTTTGAAAACTCTCCTTGGCAATGTAAGCTTTTTGATCTCACACTCTGTACTGATTGCTATGCATGGAGTAAACTCTTCTTGCTCCACGGTCATTTTCAAAGATGGTATTTGAAACTAATCCAGCACAGTTCCCCTCTGTTGAGAAAGCAATAAGAACGCAGTTCCTTGAGTGCATTTTAAATAAGAAGCGTGATGGGCATACTTTCTCTTGAGGTCTGCTTTCAACCTGTGTTCCCAGCAGTCCCCAAGCACCAACGAAAAATAAGTGTGATTAGGAATTCAAATGGAAATTCAGGGCCTTCTCCTTAAGACGTTTCAGACTAGGCACTAACATACTGTTGGAGCCTGAAAGTTGGCTTTTCAAAATCACTTAATCGTGAACATAGAGCACTGTGATCAGTTCTACTTGAGGCAGCATTTAGAATGGAAATACTTCAGGTCCACAGGCTTTTCTGTAGCCGTGGCGCTTTAGGTGCATTTTTTTGAATGTTCTTGGTATATGACTAGCACTACTTGCAGAAGAGTTTAAGAGGTGACAAAAAGATTCTTCCCTGGGCAGAGAGCATTTCTCCTTACCACAACGGCAAGCTGTAAAGACATGTGGGTAAAGTGGCAGGTTCATGGAGATTAATTTGTACCGAGCGGGATTAGGCAGCAAGACTCAGGATCACATGGAATTCGCAGAGTTGACTTTGTAACATTGTGTTCATGCTAAAGTAGTATTTCAGTCTACCAGAAATCTCTATCCATTTGAAACAGTCAGTTTCAACTGGAAATTAAACGGTCTTTGCATTGCCTGTGTTCTCAGTCGAGAAATCAAAACATTGATTTGCTGGTATCTCTGACAAGTAGCGTAATTCTGAACGTGCACTCCGTGTGGTATAGAGAAAGTTCCTGTGATCCTATCTAGTAAATGATGACTCGGACAATGGATATGAACAGGTTTTTACCGACGGTGTTCTGTTCTCCAGTAGAACTGAAAACCCTTCTGTAAACGATGCAGCTCTGTTGACGATGTGACTCGTTTTCCATATCAGAGCAGCCCTTTGGGAACAGTTTTTGGATATGCACGATCCTGGAGCTTACACTCTGGGTCATTGCTTACACAGGTTCTGAAACTGTGAGCAGCTTCCTTGTGAATGGCAGAGCTGTTTCTTGACGCTTTTGAGGCACATTGTTCCTCTGTCAAGGAGCAATGAGAGCATAGGTTCTTAAGTGGGGTGTGATGAAGATTCGTGATAGGAATTGTTTCTGTTTCTTCCTGCAATGTCTGTTCTTTCCAATGCTGATCTAAACTAGAACAGTTAATGTGGTTGAGATTCATACTGAAATTCATGGTCTTCTCTTTTAGAAGTTTCAGAGGAATCATTGACTCTCTTGTGGATCTTACTAGCTGGCTTCGAAAGCCGACTTATATGTCAAGTTACGTCACTCTGACCAAAAATGCTTCAGCAAAGGCTTCAACTTCAGGAACTTTATTGTTGAAATTTCTCTGTAGAAATGGTGCTCCAGTTGCCTTTGAATGCATATTGTAAATATTAGGCTCGACTTACTTTCAGACATGATCTGAGAGATGACTAGAAATTTCCCTGCAGGGAAGAGAGTTCTTCCCTTCCCAACAAGTACAAAGTGTGAAAGATATCTTAGTAAACCAGTAGTTTCATGGCAGTCATTTTGTACCAAGTGTGTTTAGGCAGCAAGACTCCAGAACATGGAAGCTGTTGAAACAGCTTCATATGTTTGCACTCATTACAGAAGTATGTGTTTCAACGTCCAGGAACTCTTTACCCGCAAGAGACGCTACATTGCAAATGTCAATAAATCCCTTTGTGGAATGCCTCTGTTCTTTACTAAGAAGTCCTGTGAATGATTTCGAGTAGTGATAGTTAAGCCTGTTGGCACCATTCACTTCCGAGTTTTATATAGAATGTTACTGTGTTTTTCTCCTGTAATTTATGTAAATCACATTGAATTTGAGCAAGCTCTTTTCACCAGTGTTGCAGTGCCTCAGACAGCTGAATGCCATTCCGCCATGAGTGTAGCCCTGATGATGTAAGTTGTGTTCACTACCAGATTAGAGTTCAGAAACTCTCTTTGGAGATGTAAGCTGTTTGATCTCACACTCTGTAATTATTGTTTATGCATGGAGTAAAACTCTTTGCTCCTCGTTCATTCCCAGAGAGGATATTTGAAACTTATCCGACATAGTCCCAATTTGTCGAGAAAGCAATGAGAATACAGTTTCTTGATTGCATTATGAATAGGAACCATGTTGGAAATTCTTTCTCTTGAGTTTTGCTTGCAACCTGTGTTCCCAGCTGTGCCAAAGCACCAACAAAAAGTAACTGTGATTAGGAATTCACATGGAAATTCAGGACCTTCTCCTTAAGACAATTCAGACTAGGCACTAACACACTGTTGGTACCTTAATGCTGGCTTCCCAAATCTGCTTAGTCGTCAACATAGATCACTCTGGCCAATTCTATTTGAGGCAACACTTAGAATGGAAACACTTCAGGCCCATAGGCTTCTCTGCAAGTGTGGGGCTCTAGGTGTGTTGCTTCTGGATGTTCTTGGTATATGACTTGCACGACTTGCAGAAGAGTTTAAGAGGCGACAAGAAGATTCTTCCCTGGGCAGAGAGCATTTCTCCTTACCACAACTGCAAGCTGTAAAGACAGGTGGGTAAAGTGGCAGGTTCATGGAGATTAATTTGTACCAAGCGGGGTTAGGCATCAAGATTCAGGATCAGATGGCATTTGCAGAGTTGGCTTCATAACATCGTGTTCATGCTAGTGTAGTATTTCAGTTTACCAGAAATCTCTATCCATTAGAAACAGGTTCAAATTGAAATGAAACAGTCTTTGGAATGCCTGTATTCTCACCCGAGAAGTCCAATCAATGATTTGCTGGTAGTACTGACAAGGACCTTAATTCGGAATTTGCATTCTAAATGGTATGATAGATAGAATCGTGTGATTCTATCTAGTAATTCATGACCTTTAAAATGGATATGAACATGTTTTGTTAGACATTATTCTATTCTCCAGTACAATTGAAAACCCTTCTGCAAACGATGTAGCTCTCTCAATGATGTGACTTGTGTTCTGCATCAGATAAACAGACTTCGGATATCCACAATCCTTGATTCATTGACACACTGGACTCATTGCTTCCACAGGCTCTAAATCCATAGGCTGGTTTTTTATGGTTGTCGAGGAGCAATGTGAGCACAGGTTCGTAAGTGGGCTAGGATGAGGAATGGTGATGGGAACTTTTTATGCTTGTTTTGTGCAACCTCTGTTCTTATGAATCCGATCTAAACTAGAACAGTTAATGTGACTGAGAACTCATACTGAAATTCAAGGTCTTCTTTCTATAAAGTTTTGAAAGAAGCTTTGTCACCTTTGTGGAGCCTTTTAGCAGGCTTCCAAATTAGACTTATATGTCAAGTAATGTAACTGTGACCAAAAAATGCTTGAATCAACGGCTTCGACTTGAGGAACTTAATACACAAGGTTCTCTGTACACATGTTGCTCAGTTGCATCTGAATGCCGATTATAGATATTAGGCTTGAACACTTGCAGTTGTGATCTAAGAGGTGAATAAAAATTTTCCCGCAGGGCTAAGAGCTTTTTCCCTTTCAACAATTTCAAAGTATAAAAGACCTCTGAGTAAACTGGCAATTTCTTGGAGGTAGATTTGTATCAAGCAGGAGTAGGCAGCAAGGCTCCGGAACATGGTAGCTGCTGGACCAGCTTCATATCTTTGCTCTCATTCGAAAGTGCCGTGATTCAAAGTCCAGGTAATCTGTATTCGCTAGAGGCATTATATTACAAACGTCAAGCAATCACTTTGTGGAATGCCTGTATTCTTTACTAAGAAGCCCGTGAATGTTTTTAGTAGTTTTGTTAAAGGCTGTATGTCGACATCTGCACTCAGAAGGATACATAGAATGTTACTGTGCTTTTCCCTTGCAACTTATGTAATTCACGTTGGATTTGAGCAAGCTCTTTCCACCAGTATTGCAGTGCCTGGGGCAGCTGAATGCCATTCCACCATGAATGTAGCCCTGGTGATGATTTGCATTGTGTTCAGTACCAGAGAATAAGTTGGAAACTCTCTTTCAAGATACAAGCTGTTTGATCAGTAGATTGTTTACGCAGGGACTAAATTGTCTCATCTTCTCGGTCATTTCCAAATAGGTTATTTAAAACTAATACTAACCCTAACCCTAATCCTAATCCTAACTCCAACCCTAAACCTAATCCTATCTCTAACAGTAACCCTAACTATAAGACCTAACCCTAATTATGAACCTAACCCTAAATCTAAACCTAACCTTAACCATAACCTAAACTTTAACCAGAACCCTAACCCTACCATAAGGCTAACTCTAACCTTAAACCTAACGCCAACCATAAAAACAACCCCAATTCTAAAGCTTTACCAAAAATTCAACACTAATCCAAACCCTAAACCTAATACAAATATTAATCCTACCTTAATGCTAACCCTACTCTAAACCTAACTGTAACCCTAACAATAACCCATACCCTAACCCTAACAATAACCCTCAACCTAGCAAAACCCTGAGTGTAATGCTAAACTATACCCTAACTGCAACCCTATCCCTGACCCTAAACTATACTCTAATCCTAACCCTAAATCAAACTCTGAACCTAACTGTAACCATGAACCTAGCTCTAACCAAACCTTAAACCTAACCATAATAACAACTCTAACACAAAACCTAACCCTAACCCTAACACTGATACTAACCCTAAACCTAACACTAACCCTAACCATAACCCTATCAACAACTCTAAACTTAAACCTAACCCTAACGCTAACCCTATTCCTAACGCTAACCCTAAACCTAAATCTAACCCTAACCCTAAACAGAACACTAACCCTAACGCTAATCATAGCCTTAATGCTAACCTGAAACCTAATCTTAACCCTAACCAAAACCTTAATGCTAACCCTAACTTAATCCTAAACCTAATAATAACCCTAACCCTAAACCTAAACCTAACCTAACCCTAACCCTAACCATAACCCTAAGAACAACTCTTACCCCAACTGGAACCGGAACCCTAACCCTAACCTTAACCCTAAAACTAAATCTAACCCTAACCCTATCCCTAACCTTAACGCTAAACCTAAATGTAACTCTAACCTTTATTTTAATCCTAACCATAACCCTAACCCAATTCTAACCCTCACCCTAATAACAACCCTAAACCTAACCCTAAACTTAAACCTAAACGTAACAACCACACTAACTATAACCCTAACCCTAAACCTAAGCCTAACACTAACCCTAACCCAAACCCTAACAACAACCCTACTTCTCTCCCTAATGCTAACCCTAAACTGAACCCTAATACTAAACCTAACGCTCACCCTAACCCTAAAGCTACCCCTAATCCTAAACCTAACCATAACCCTAAAAAAAGCCTTAACCCTAACTCTACCATTAACCCTAAACGTAGCTTTAATCCTAACCAGAACTCTAATACTAATCGTAATGTTAATCCTAACCTTGACCCTAAACGTAACTCTAACATTAACCATAACTACAACTCTAACAACAACCCTAACCCTAACCCTAACCCTAAACCTAACCCATAGATGAACTCTAACCCAAACAAGAACCGTAACTCTAACAAACCCAAACATTAACCCTAACTCTAACTTTAATGTTAACCCTAAACTTAAACCTAACTGTAAACCTAACCATAACCCTAACTGTTACAACACACCTAACACTAACCCTAACCCTAACTTTAAACTTAACCCTAACCCTACTCCTAACCCTAATCCTAAACCTAACCCTAACACTAACAAAAACCCTAATTCTAAAACCTTACCCTATCCATAATTCTAACCATAACCCTTACCTTAATTCTAACCGTAACGCTAACCCTAACCAAAACGTAACTCTAAACCTAACCCTAACCCTAACAAAAACATAAACCTAACTAAAATCTAACACTAATCCTAACCCTAACCTTAACCATAACGTTAACCCTAACCCTAACCCTAACCCTAACCATAATGCTACAATAATCCTAATACTAAATGTAACCCAACACTAACCCTCACCCTAAATCTAACCCTAACCCTAATCTTATTCTAATCTTAATCCTAAACCTAGCCCAAACCTAAACCTTAATATAAACTTAACGCTAATTATAACCCAAACCCTAACCTTAACCCTGACACTAATCTTAACCCTAACCTTAACGTTAAACCTAAACCTAAGTCTCATCCTAACCCTAACCCAAACACTAACACTAAACATAACCCTAAACCTAAGCCTAGATCTAACTCAAACCATAACACAAACCGTAACATTAACCATAACCCTAATAACAACAAGGCTAACCATAAGACTACACTAACCGCAACCCTAACCTTAACCCAACCCTAACCTAACCATAAAACCTAACATTAACCCTACACCTAACCTTATCCATAACATTAACGCTAACCCTAACCCTAACAACAAGCCTAACCATCACTGTAACCTTAACTCTAACCCTCCATCTAACTCTAACCCTAACAACAACCCGAACCCTAACCTAAACCCTTATTTTAACTTTAACAACAACCTAGTACTAACCCTAACTCTAACCCTAAACTTAACCCTAACCCTAACCCTAATTCTAACCATAACACTAACACTAATCCTAACCCTAAGCATAACCCTAAACATAGCGCTAACGCTAACCCTAACCTTAACTCTAACCAAAAGCCTAACCCTAACGCTAAGCCTATTCCTAACCCTAAACCTATCCATAACTTAACCGTAAGAATAACCCTAACCCTTACACTAACTCTATCTATAACTATACAACAACCCTAACCTTTATCCTAACCATCAACCTAAACCAATCCCTAAACTTAACCATAAATATAAACCTAACCCTAACGCTAACCCTAACACTAACCCTAACCCTAACCTACTCTAAACCTATTGCTAACCCTAATGCTAACCCTTACCTAATCCTAACCCTAACCATGACAATAACCCTAACACTAAGCCAAATCTTAACCCAACCCTAACCCTAACCCTACCCCTAACTCTAACCCTAAACCTAACCCTAACCTGAATGAAAATTCTGTAACCCTAACCATAACACTAACTGTAACTCTAACCCTAATGCTAAAGCTAACTCTAACCCTAACCCTAATGATAACCCTAACACTAACCCTAAACCTAACCCTAATCTGAATTGTAACCTGAACCCTAATGCTTACCAAAATGCTAAACATAATCTAACCATAAAAACAACCCTGTTTCTAATCCCTAATACAAACTCTGACACTAAACCTAACACTAAACTTAACTATAACCCTAAACCTAACCATAACCTGAACTCTAATCTTAAGCATAAAAACTAACCGTAACCCTAACAATAACCTTAACACTAAAAACAATCCTAACCCTATCTCGAATTCTAGCCCTAACCCTAAATCTAACTCTAAGCCTAAACCTAAACCTAATCATAACCCTATCAACAACCTTAATTCTAAACCCTAACCCTAACCATAAAGCTAACACTAACCCTAAACCTAACACTAACTCTAAATCTGAAAGCTATTCCTAACTCTAATGCTAAACCTAATCATAAAACCTAATCCTAACCCTAACCCTGACCCTAAACCTAACTCTAGCTCTCACCCTAACCCTAACCCTAAACTTAATATGCACATTAACCCTACCCCAATGCTAACCCTAACCCTAATTCTAAACTTAATCTTACCAACAACCCTAACCCTAACCCTAACTCTAACCCTGACCTTAATGCAAACCCTAAACTAACCCTAACACAAACACTAACTATAACCCTAATCCTAACCCTAAACCTATCCCTAATTCTAAGCCTAATTTTAACTATAACCATGCCTCTAACAATAACCCTAAGACTAACCCTAATAACAATCCTTATCTTAACCCTAACCCTAACCCTAACCTTAATCCTAACCCTAACCCTAACCTTAAACCTGAAACTAACCCTCATTCTAACCCTCACACTAAATCTAACCCTAACCCTAACCTTAACCCTTATAGTTACAATAACGCTAACCATATCCCTAAATATAACCCTACCCTTACCATAAAAACAACCCTAACCCTACCCCAACAGTAAACCTAACCCTAACCCTAACCCTAACCCTAACCCCAACCCTAACCTAACCTGAAACCAACCCTAATCTTAACTTTTACACTAACCTTAACAACAACCTTAACCCTAACCCTAACCTAATGCTAACCATAGCCTAACCCTATTCCTAACCCTAATAACCTTAATCCTAACCCTAATCCTAACCCTAACCCTAACACTAACACTAACGCCTACCTTAACTCAACTCTAATCCTAACTCTAACAACCCTAACGCTAACCCTTATCCTAACCATAACAACAACTCTAACTCTAATCCTAACCCTAACCCTAATGCTAACCCTCCCCTAATCCTGACCCTAACCCTAACTCTAACACTAACCCTAACTCAAATTTTAACCTTAACCCTAACCTTAACAACAACCCTTATGCAAACCCTAATCCTAACCCTAACCTTAACCCTAACCCTAACAACAACCCTAATCCTAACCCTAACCTTAACCCTAACCCTAACAACAACCCTAATCCTAACCCTAATGCTAACCCAAACCCTAAGCCTAACCCTAACACTACGGCTAACCCTAACTCTATCTCTAACCCTAAACGTTATCCTAACAACAACCCTAAACCTTAACCTAACCCTAACCCTAACCCTAAGCCTAACAACAACCCTAACCCAACCCTAATTCTAACCCTATACCCTAGCCCTACCTTAACCCTAACCCTAACCCTAATGCTAACTTTAGCCCTACACCTAACTCTAACAACAACCCTAAACCTAACCCTAACTCTAACCCTAATCCTAACTCTAACCCTAACGCTATTGCCAACCCTAACCCTAACTCTAATCATAACCTTAATCCTAACCCAATCCTAATTATAACCTTAACCCTAAACTTTACCCTAACTCTAACCCTAACCCTATCTCTAACCCAGGCATAACCCTAACCCTAACTCTACCCCTAACCCTTAATCCTAAACCCAACACTGACCCTAACCCTAATCCACACCCCAATCGTTACCACACCCAAGTTATTTAAATACATATGATTTAATATTTAGTGTTGTTTACATTAGGAATTAGTCCTGGTATTTAATCTTACATATTTCATGTAGCAGTTTTAGAGTGAGACCTAGCCAGCTGTTTTATTAACAATCTGTGTGATCATGAACAAATTACTAATCACTCTCTTCCTTCACTTCTTTGGCTATAAATGATAATAAAATTAACTCAATGAAAAGTTGTTGTACAGTAATGTCTATATATTTCCTTATCACCTAGACAATTTGGTTAGATATATGTTAGCTTGCTGCACAAGCAATAACATTATAAAATAATGAAATGGACTTTTTGGTTTAAAGAGCAGTGTTTCATTTTAATGAGAGAAAGGTAGATAGATGTCTTATAGCCTGTAGAGGAAAAGGTTGAAAGTACAGAAACAGATAGAAATGATGATGCATTAAACATCAAAGAAATGGTAAAGATTCAGATGAAGGCATGAGTTCTTCAGAACAGAAGTCAGTTTGTTCCTCTGAAATTTGAAGAAAGACAATAAGTATAGGTATAGGTACATTTCTAGTTATAGGCTGAGAAGTTGTGATATTTCACCCTGATATCCTCAATTTTTATGTGAATTACAACGTCACTGGAGGAGATTTAAATAATATGTGATTTTTAGGAAAGGGTGAACTATTGGAGCAAGACAGAGAACAGAGAACACGATTTTTCCAAATAAATGAAAGCACAGTTGCACTCGAAGATCATGGACTTACAGTAGCATTAGTCTGCCTGATTATTTCATTCCTTTTTTAATTCTTCCATCACCCAAAACAAGGTTGGTGATTAAATTAATTCAAGAGTAGGAAGTTTCAGGTGTAGAAAGAGAAAAGAAACGAGAACAAGGTGATTGTGAAATCTGCAATGAAGAGGGAAGAGGCATAAGCCATGAAGTAGTGAGAGCACAGAAGATATTTTGGAACTAAAAGTTCACTGTTATTATAGAAGTGGTATTAACTGAATAAGGAAGTGATGGGAAGTTGTGGTCAGAAATTTATACATTAAAGTTTCTCTTTTCAGAGTTGGTACAAACTCCTAGAAACAATATCTCCCAAAAAACAAAGATTAGAGTGTAGTTATAGAATTGTTTGATGCAGTCAGTCAGTTCAGATTAAAGATTTTTCATTCCTAGGAATTTGAAATGGGTTATTGGGTGTGTCATCTACATAAATATTGAAATTCATACATTATGAAGGTGCAGTTAAAGAGGTAGCCTAAGAGCTAGATATCTACAGCTTCATTATATTCAGTAACAGAGAAAGGTAAAATGTATACAACCTATAAATGCATGGATTTTGATTGAGAGCAGTTGTGTATGCTTGATTCAAAACTGATCAGGAAGCTCTAAGAAGAGTAGGAAAAGAAAAAGAAAAAAAATATATATATATATATACATGTAATATATATACATATGAGATCAAAGTACATGCAACTTCTTAAGAAAAAATGATTGATGCATTATATTAAGGAAATTACAATTTCATAATATGTCTGAAATAACAAGAGTTTTACTTGGTTTTGTGCTTAAATTTGAATATTGATTGGTAAGTGTCTAGGTAAAAAATGTTATTTTTTAATGTTATTGTAAAAATTAAGATAACTATGACATTATACTGTACTTGGCTTATAATGTCTTAAAATAATATTTGTTGATCAAAATTCTCCTCATATCTTGAATCAGATTTAAAATTGTGTTCTTGATTTTGTTGTCAATATTTTTGTGACTTGGCATGTATTTAAATGAATCATATTTTGTAACTGAATTATAAAAAGAACATTGTTAACAGTGCATGTTTGTACTATACACACTCAACATTTACCAGTCACGTCTTATATAAAGGTTTCATTCTTAAAATTATTGTTCATTTAAATTTGAATAGACTCAACCTTAAACTTGAAAATCCTAAAAATATAGTATTGGGAAGTAAATACTAAAATTAAAGCACTGGAGTCATTCTCATTCACTGTTTAAGTTACTAATATTCCACTTTATACTTTTGGGAGAGAGCAGGAGATTTGGAAGGATATTAATGATTCTGTCAATTATTATCAATAAATGTTTTCTGAAATGAGATCTTTGAGATTTCAAAGAGAATCAAACTCCCTCAAAGAAATAGAAATTTAAATTAGAGTGATTACTAACAACAGATAGTAATTTGCATTTTTGAAAAAAAGATACAGTAAACATAATTTTTAAAATTGTATATCTCATTTTTGACAATTTGCTCCAAATGTGCTATGCAAAATTATAAAACAAAATAGATATGCCTGAGTTATAATTATTCATTCTGTACCCAAACTTTTGCATTAAACAATTTCTGTTTCATGAATGGTACATTTAAAAGAGCACCTTAATCCATTAAAATAACATTTGGCTATTTTGTGGTTATCATAATTTAATAAATTAGCAATACTATAAAATGAAATTACTTGTTTTTTGATATTGTAAGTTAATAACTAAGAACTGTGCAAAGAAGCTTAATGTACTAAGCAATCATAATGATTCCACTGTAACCATCTTTTCTTTTCTAAATGTGATTGTTTTCTGTTACCAGGTCTATTTTAAAATACAAAAATTTACAACCATACAACACAAAATGGAGTAAAATAAGTTAAATAGAAGACAGAACAGATATTATGACCCCATCAAAATAAAGTTAAAAATATGCATAACTAATCTATAATGTTAGAAATAAGAATAGTGGTTTCCTTGGGGAGCTAAGTATGACTGGAAAGGAATGAAAGACACTCTGGAATGCTGGTAATGTATTTATTGTTGCAGATGCTGGTCTCATGGATGTGTATATTTTGGAAAATTTCATTGAGCTGACTTGTGCATTTTTTGGTATATGTGTTATTGTACCTCAATAAATTTTACATTAACAGTAAAAAAGTTTATATTAGTGGAAATGCCCCTGTTATTCATGAGATAAAAGATAATATTGAACCAAATCTTAGAGTGAATCGGCATTAGTCCCAAATTTGCTCATAGTATATAAAGAAATGTCTTTGATGACTTTAAACTCTCATTTTAACTTTAGTTGGAAATGTGCTTTTTTATTTCTTATGCTGTGCTTTGTTAAATGAATAGAACTCTGAAGCTTAAAAAGAAAACTATTTTCTCTTTTTTCTTTTTTTCTTGAAGTAATAATATGACTTAATGTTGAAATCTAATTACCATTTTTCTAATGCCAAAACTAAACTCTGTCATTATATATATATATAATATATATATATATATATATATATATATATATATATATATATATATATAATCCAGAGCATCTAAAGATCTGAGGTGGTGGTCATCAGAGCTTGTTGTATTCTAAAGCTGAGAATTTTAACTTGTTAGAAAAATCATGAAGTACTTTAGCCTGAAGTGAAATATCTGGGGTTTTTTTTAGGTGACCTTGTCTAACAGGTTAAGCACATATATCAAATCTGAAGCTAGAGTCAAGCTCATATTATTTGCTACTATTGTCATTATTATATCAGAACTTTACCACTTACTATGTAGCATTTGGCTATTTAAATTTAATTAAAATTAATCTAAACTATAATTTCAGTTCCTTAATCTCATTAGCCTCATTTCAAGTGTTCAATAGTCATATGTGCCTAGTGGATACTATATTGGATAGAACGACTTAGAGCTTTTCCATCATTGCAGAAAGTTCTATTGGACAGCAGAATATATATATATACATATACACACACACACACACACACACACACACACACACACACATATATATAAAATACATTTCTCTGACAGTTTGTATTTTATTTAAAAAGTTTATTTTGTAGAATTTTTAGTATTATAATGGCAATACTAACATATCATGTATCATGCTTGATAGTAATAATGTCACTGGTTAAACTAAGAATAATCAGATAATGAAAATAGTAATAAAAACATAAAATTTATACATCTGGCTTCATGAGTAGGGTGTACATAGCTTTATATTGATTCACTAAAATTAAGTCTGCTTGTAAGTATTTCACTATAAAATACTTCTTAAATTGGCATTCTGAAAAATGTCCCTGAAGTAGAAGCCTTAAAGCCAGACTAATATATTATGCTCACAGCTTTATTAAGCACACATTCTCTCATATATAACATATAGTAAGCAACTATTTACTTTTTAAAAATTCTAAATATGAAGAAACCTTAACATGTAGGTCATAAGCACATGCCACCAGGATTGAATATGGTTAATCAGAATATAAGATAATAGAAAAAGAAGTTGGATTAGTATTCTAACCTCAAATTATGACATGGCATTAATTCGACATGACATGTCAAATTATCTTTATACATCTCTGAGATTACTGGTTAAAAGCTCTGAACTTCGATTTGTTTTACTGTTGTTTGAGGTAAAAATGTGTTTATTTCATTCTTTTTCCCTTTAGGAAACAGGTTTTCTAAAACACATACACACAATCACAAACTATGCTTATACACAAAGCAATGGTTCAGTAAACAATCAATCTCATCCTTAAACCAATTTAGACTACAGCCCAAAGATGAACCCATTTGACATGCCTATCAAAACACTTGATTCATGGACTGGACCTTGTTGGTGTCTAGCCCTTTAATTCAGAGTTCAGTGGTTATTATCATTCTAATGACAATATTCGACATAAAGTGGATATAAAGTCTATAAATCCATATAATATCCAGAAAAAAATAGACTTTTTTTTTTGTATTATTACTACACAAGGAATATCACTCTTACAAACAGAAATAAGTCCTCTGCTAAAGGGTGTTTTTTCATGATTATTTATAACTTGTGTTTCCCACCTTCCTAGGCTACTGATAAAGATACTTTATTGGTACCTTTATTATAGTGCCATGGCATGCACTCATAATACCTCCAATTAAAGAAGGAAAAGGAGGATTTGTGGTGGAAATATGTACAGGACATATCAAAACCACTATGCTCTTCCATAATATAAACAAATCCTATTTCAAGTTTCAAGTCATTGCAACTAACACCTATGGGAAAGGACTAAGTAGCAAAGCTGATGTACTTGTAAATAGGTAAAACTTTACATAAGGGGGTACAAAAAATACTAGTCAGGGGTCAGTGTTTTTAATTCTTAAAATATTTAAATTATTTTTATATCAGTTTTCTATAACATATGATTACTTGAAATCAGGTTGTTGATACCTATAGTTTAGCATATAAAATATATAGCTTATGGATTTGTTTTTGTCATTTAGGAAATATAGCATATATTTTTATATATGATTATAACGGCAATGTTGTAAGCGTTAGATTTCTATATGGTCTGTGGATCTCATTTTCAATAGAGTTGGCTGGAGCTACTTAAAATTATAATATGCTTTACAGCGTTATGCTATAGAAGTTAAAAGATTTTTAATACTGTTTAAAATAATTTAGGATTTGTATAATAAAAAAAGGAAATATTCTGAAGCAAGTTTATATCTCAATGGATGATTTTTTTTTCTAGTTTCACCAAAATTCCAACAGATTTTGATGACCTATGATTGTTACATTTTGCTTCAGTCAGTAACATCACCTTTCTAGTCTGCTATTTCTCATTCCACACAACCATTGTGGTGGATTATTCCTAAGAGTGCTTTGATATTAATGCTTATTCAAAATATTCAATACCAGTACATCTATACTATAGAATATCTATCATTATATGAACTTTTTACTAATTTGATTTTTTCAGAAATTATATTCATAATTGGAACTATCTGCCTCTTACAGATAGGATTAAGTGTAATTTTTCTTTTGCTCTTTATATCTTATTAAATCTTTATCTTTCATAGTTTTCTTTATTTACTTACTTCTCTGGACAAGTTTAACCTTTGTATATATGCAGACATCAGTGACCAAATATTATTCTCTTTTGTTAATGTCACCAGTGATACCAACCTGTGGCACATTCTCTCTTATTTCTGCAGTCATTTCATTTTCTCTGGCATAACAGAAACGTGTGATTCAGTTGATCTTTTTATCTCCTTAAGTATTATCTTCTATTAACACTCTTTACTTTTCTTTTTTTAATCTTCTTTTGTCTGCCACTCACTTACAGTCTCCGTGGCTAGTCCACCTTCATTCCTATACTCTAAATATGTGAGTATTGTAGTGACCCACGGCTGAATTTGGACTTCTGTCTACACTCCCTCCCTTGGTGAAGTTATTTATCCTCCTGGCTTTAGCTACTACCACCTGTGTGCTAATGACACCCAAATTTATATTTCTCTTGAATTCTACCTGTGTACCTGAAATATGCTCTTTAACTCTAATAGGAATTTCCAACTTAACATGTTCAAACCTAAATTCTTGAACTTTACCCTAACATACTTCAAATCTGCTCCTCTGACATATTTTCCCTTCTCAGTATCAATAACAACTTAATTCTTTTAGGTACTCAGTTCAAAAATCAAGGTGTTTTTCTTAACTCCTCTTTGAAATTCCATATTCGATCTATCAGTAAATCACATTTACTATAAATCAAATACATATATATTTCAAATCCAATCACTCTATATATCTCTACTGCTACTCTCCTAGACTAGGCCATCTTCATCTCTCATCTGTGTTATAACAATAGCTTTCTAGCTGGTTTTCTTCCTTCCATTCTTATCGCCCTTCAATATATTCTTATTTGGGCAGCCAGAGTGATGTAGTAAAATATTGTGATGTATATGCTGCACTTCTCTACTCAAAACCTTCTAATACCACTTGAAGAACAAGTTGCTTACCAGACCCAACATGATTTGGCCTAACTTTTCCTGTCTAACTTGACTTTCGCCTATCTTTTCCCTTTGTCTCTCCTCTCCAAACACACTGATTAAACATTCCTTAACTGTTACAGAAGCACTTTTGTATCAGGCCCTTGCACTTTCTCTTCTCCCTTCCTATAGCCCTATTGCTCTGCTGCTGGTTTGCTTCCTCACCTCCTCAGTTCTCTGCTTACATTTTACTTTTTGACTTTCTGGGCTCTGCTTTTTCTTACCTCTCTATTTTGGTTAGCAAATTCATCTCCTATTTCTGCACTCTCTCTGCCCTTTCCTGCTGTATTTTCTTCATAGAACTTGTCACCATCTAACATATTTTTTAAATACTTGTTTATTTGTTGTGTTTCTGTTTCTCCTACTAGTGAAGAAACTCTATGAGGGCAGAGATTCTTTTTTAAATATCTTTTTAAATATCTTTTTCTTATTTACTTATTTATAGTGCCCAGAACAATATAGATACATACAAAGTATTTGTTAAATATTTGTTGGATTAAAAAAATGGATAAACAAATCTCTCTTCCAAGCTTGCATAAGCAAGAAAATGAGTGTGTGTGTGTGTGTGTGTGTGTGTGTATGAATAAAGCCAGACCTAAAGGTTGGTGAGAATGTTACTCAGCTGAATTGTCAAAGCCAAATTTGATGTTAACTTGCAAAGGTTGGTGAGAATGTTACTCAGCTGAATTGTCAAAGCCAAATTTGATGTTAACTTGCAAACTCAAGTCCTTTGGTAATGAACTTTGAAGCATACCTCACAACATAAATAAAAAACAAAAACAAAAAAACACACCTCGAAATAGATAATATACTTAAATGTAAAAACCTCAACTATAAAATTTCTAAAAAAAAAAAAAAAAAAAAAAAAAAAACCCAGGAGCAAATTTTTCAATGATGAGTAATTTTGCGGGATTCTCATCAGAGAGATGGGACACCGAGGCTATAAGCAGGCTATATAAGCAGCATTTATTAGCACCAGCCCAGCAGGTTCTTCTCCAAGGGCTGAGCCCTAATTGTAACATGGCAGGTAGTTTTACACAATTTTGTATTTCCTCTACCTCCACAGCTATAGATATTCCATATAAGGAAGGAAAACTTAAGGAAAACATTGATTGGCTGCCAAACTATAAAGAAACTTGCTTAATCATTTAACAGGGTTTTTGGACTGGCCTTTCATTCAGAGTCCTGGGATGTGGGTGCAGTCAGGAACTAAGGCCTTCCAGCAGGAAATGGTCAGGCAGGGTCAGGCTGCCACAGTTAGCCAAAGAGTTCTTAGGTATACAAAAAAAAAAAAAAAAGCATAATCCATGAGAGATCAAGTTGATCTCTCATGGATTTAACTTCTTGCTAAAACAGTTCTTACTTATATTTCTACTCAACTTCCTTTGTTGTACTGTAAATATTTTGTTTATTTTTGCTTTAAAATGATACTAACAACTCATCTTACTTTATTTGAATGTAGAATTCACTTGGGTGGTGAGAGGGACTCTGAGCGTTTAGGGAATTCAGTTTATATATCATTTTTTAATTCCCATTTTCTTTGATATGGACATACAGTGAAGAAGGGGAAGAGTATGTAGCATGAAAAGATAAGAATATGTAGAGCGAAAGGCCTGCTGGCAGTTCCCAGCCTTTAATCTATAGGTTCACACAGGTGTGGAGAATGTGTTGTGGCTTGATTAACATTTTAATTCTCTTGCCTCTTCCCTACATTATATATATATATATATATATATATATATATAATATTATTTAACAATATTCAAATATACATGTATAATTCAATACATCATTGAATGTCTCTATTTGAAGTACCTGTATTTGGTTTATATTGCTGATTTTGTTCTTTAAGAGCAATTGATGTGTCCTGGCTTTATGTTTAAATGACTAAAAAGAGCCAACTAAGGAGCATCTCTTCCACATGAGAGTCTCCAAATACAACACTTTTAGGATTCTACATACAACTCTAACAGCAAAATTTATAACAACTTTTACATAGTATTTGTGCGTGTATATACAACCTGGATAACATGTGATTTCTATGATGGATAAATGATAACATGTAAGTGATAATATAAACATAGTAATATACAGATATCAAGTGTCATATAGTATTTTAGGCACTTTACAGAAAGAACTGCTTCCTTATGTCATATATTTTATTTCCCTCTGCTATCTTAAATTAGAAGGTATAGCTCTTAGAGATGGCCTCAAGGTGGCGGTAACTATACATAATTGCTTAAAGTAACCAACATTCCTGTGTTTTTCTGATCTGGAAAAAGACATGAATCTAAAAGTGTTGGTAAACATAGGCTGAAGTTATTTAGGAATGTCTTTTTTTTTTTCTTAAATCAAGAATAGATTTTTCTCTCTGTTCAAGATAGCACCAAATTTTCCTTACTGCATTCTTTGCTCCATTTTGTTGTAATGACCTAAGATTTTATTATCTCCACTACGTAAAAATAATCTGGTTTGGGACAAGTTGGAAACTTAGGATGACTAGTAATTCTGTACCTAGTATGAGAAGTCAATTGAGTTCCTATTTTATAGCTTTAAAATTTCATCCTAGATCATTCTTAAACTCATTTTAGATATAGCAAATTTATTTGTATTTCATGCAGCCTTTTCTGGTACTAAACTAGTTTTTGTTTTGTTTAATATAGGTTTCATCTGTTACTCTTTCTGTTTAGCCATTGCATGTTTATACACAAAGTGCTGTACACTTTTCTACGTATGACCCTACCTCATAGAACATAGAGAAGATCTGGAGAAATCTTAGAGACAGTGTAAATAATCAGTGGATGGGACAGGATATTATAGGAATAGAGAGAAAAGATATGAGGACTCGAGCTTGGAAAAAGAAAGGTGAGAGAAAATGTGATCAACATTTACAAAAGTCCTATAAGATTAAAATAGAAAATTGAAAATGATGAATAAAATAAATTAAAATTTATACCTGATTATTAAGGGAAAAAAAGATATATAATGGGCAGATATGTCGTTTCATAAATAAATATTTCCCTGGTACCACTGTGTGAGATGACAATAGCTTATGAGATGTAGTAGAGTGGTATGATGATTTCCCTGGCATCTCTTGAGTCTTTTTTCTCTACCATATTGGCAACATGGAAGAAAGACTGCCTGCATTCTTCTCTGAAAAACACTTGCTTTATGGAACAAACTTACTATTGGGAAATTAGTTTCACTTATTCCTAGTATAGATATCTATACTTTTTAAATATTATGTACATTATATACATGTCTTTTCACTCATGTGCATATACGTATATACATATACTTATACTACATATAGTATTATCTATATGATATATATTATATATAATATTATGTACATATTATATATAATATATATATATATATTAGTGATTGTATATGAATCTTTCTCTTAGCTGTACACCTGTGGCTGGAATTACTGGATGATAAGGTAAGTATATATTGAATTTTAGGAAATAGCACCAAACTATATTCCAAAGTGGTGTACCAATTTGAGAATTCTACTTAATCCATTGTTTTTAAAATTTTTTGATTCATTTAAAAAATATTTGTCATTTTAAAGGGTATCTCACTATTATTTTAATATGCATTTATCCAATGACTTTTGAAGCTGAGCAGTATTCATATGTCTATATGTTTATTGGCTATTTATTTGGATATGTTATTTTATAAAGCGACCACTCACGTTTTTGCACACGTATTTTGTAGTTTGTCTTCCTTTTACAAATATATTTATGGGGGTTATTTATATCCTGGATCAGTACTTTTTAAAATATTTTTACATAAAGTATCAAATAGTGAACACGTTGGGGTACACCACTATCCTAGTCTATCAATAGACATTTATTTCTCTTACTTTGTGGCTTGTTTTTCACACTTGCAATGGTATCTTCCAATAAATTTATATTGTGGAAATGTTGCAGGATTCTCGAACAGAGAGACGGGCACTGAGAATATAAGCAGGAAGCAGGATTTATTGATACTGGCACTGGCTCAGCAGATTCTTATCCAAAGGCTGAGCCCTGATTGTAAGTAACATGGTGGGCAGTTTTATGTAATCTTGTACTTCCTCCTTTCTACACAGCTATAAATATTTCATATAAGGAAGGAGAACATAAGGTAAACACTGATTAGCTGCCAAACTGTAAGGAAACCGGATTAATCGTTTAAGCAGGTTTTTGAACTGCAGCATCAGCCAGAGTCCTGGGATGGGGGTGCTGCAGTCATGAACTAACTTATTCGAGTAGGCAATGGTCAGGCAGGGTCAGCCTGCCACATTCCCCGCTTTGGTGCTTGGACCCAGGACTGGGTCAAAGAGTATCTTTCTCTAATTTTTTGTTCAGGGGCTGGTACTTCCATAGCATGAGAACTTTTGCTGCAGTTTTTTTCTACTATAGTCTCTATGAGGAAGGTAGTTGACCAGAAAACAGGAGACAACAGGTATGGGAGGAAGAAGCAGGTCCTGAGATACTATACCAGCTAAGATCTTGAAGCCACCGAAAGTGGAGAACTAGCCTCCAGAGAGGTTACTAGCGTCCCATCCTGATAAGACGTTGTCCTTCGTCTTCTGCTGCACATAGACTGGTCAGTTTCCAGTGTGACCAAAGCAGGGCCGACGTCATCCTTGGTTTTCCAGAGAAGTAGATGTTTTCTTCTGGAGGTTGCCTTGAGGGACTCAGAAGAGTCTGGAACACATTCTCTTTCTGGAGCTGCAGGTTTAAGTTTGCTGTGATGTATCCGGGACATTATTTCAGCAGACTTAACTGCAGCGGGGGTAGACAAAATGACAGTAAGGGGGCCTCTTCACAGTGGTTTTAGGGGCTGAATGTTCCACTCTTTTACCCAGATGGAGTCTTCTGGCTTAAAGAGTGAACTTCAGTGGTTAAACTGACAGGGATCCTTTCCCTAAATCATTGGTTGAGAGTCTGGAAGATGGTCCATAGGGCCTGAAGCTGTTGTCTCAGAGTCAATTCACCTATTTCCTTGAGGTCTCCTCATAGTCCTTTGATGAGTGGTGGTGGCTGCCCATATAGGATTTTGTAGGGGGAGAACCCAGTCTTCTTGGTTGGGGCCTACCTGATTCTTAATAGTGCCATGAGGAGGACTTTGTCCCAATGTAGATGTGTCTCCTGACATAGTTTTACCATCTCTCCTGAACTCTGTGATTGATAGGTGGTATGTAACATCCACTTAATATCCAAATTCTTGGCCAGTAGCTGCATTATTTCTGCTACAAAGGTTAGTCTGTTATACGAGCCAATGGTAATTAGTAGGCCAAATCATGGAACAATTTCTTGGAGGAGCAGTCTGGCTACTTCTCAGGCCTTCTCAATCCAGGTGGGGTAAGCCTCTACCCAACCAGAATAGATACATACAAAGACCAAGAGATACTTGATGCCCTGTGATTGAGGTAATTTAGTGAAGTTCCTCAAAGGAGGTGCCACTAACACTTTGGACCCCCAGTGGGGCACATAGCCTTTGCCTGGAGTTGTTGTGAGCACAGACTTTGCACCATTCACACACCACTTGGGACATGCTAGAGAGCCAGGGGACATAGAAGTACTGGCCCAGAGTGGTTTCTAGGGCAGTGCAACCAAGGTGAGTCTTTTGGTGAAACTACTTGACAAAAGCTGGGGCTCGGGTCCCAGAGACTGCAATTCACCCATCCTTGAACTTTTACCATCCACCAGGGAGGATGCTCCCCTCTTGTGTTAAACCAGGCTTCTTCTTGATGTGAATACTTGGGGTTTCATTCAGCTAAGAGACAGGGAAACAAGAAAGCAGTTAGAGCCACAGGGGCTGGCCATCTCCTTGGCTGCTGTGAGTTTGGTAACATGATCTACCCTGCAGTTTCCCCAGGTTGTTATGGTGCCCCTTTTTGATGTCCTTTGAAGTGGATGACTGCTACTTTCTTGGGGGCCCATACAACATCTAAGAATTCTAGAATTTTCTTTCCATATTTTATGTCTTTTCCTCCAGAATTGATTAGACCTTTCTCTTTGTACAGAGCTCCACGTACATGGAGGGTGGTGAAGGCATACTTAGTGTATATGCTAACACACACTCCTGCTACCAGCTGAAGGGCATGGGTCAAGACAATGAGCTCTGCCTTCTGTGCTGAGGTTCCCCTAGGTAGAGGTTTTGCCTCAGTGGTGGAATGTAAGGTCACTGCAAGGCATTCTCCTCACCTCACAAAGCTGCTACCATCAGTGTAATATTCTACATCAGGGTCCTTGAGGAGCTGGTCTGTCAAGTCAGGTCAGCTGGAAAACACTTCATCCCTGACTTAAATGCAATCATGGTCTGACCGACTGGACCCAATAGGTAGCAAGATGGCTGGGTTCAAGGTTCATACTACCTCTAGGCAGATGCATGGATTCTCGCATATCTTGGTATCTGACCATCTGAATGTTAGTGAACCAACATTGTCCCTTGTACTCTAGTAATGTTATTACTGAATGTGGTACTCGAACTGTCAGTTCTTGCCCCATAGTCAGTTTGTCAGCTTGATTAACACTTTAATTCTCTTGCCTCCTCCCTACATTAACTATATATATTATCACATATATATATATATGTATATGCATATGTATATATATGTGTGTTTGTGTGTATATATGTTTAGTAAAATATCATTCTAATTATACACACACACATAAATGATATTGGATAATGAATAAAATAAATGCCTGTATTTTACTTTGGGAACCTAATCCTACCTTAATAAAATGCACATAATCAGAAAAAAGGTAGTGCAACGGAGCACAAGTCTTTACTATTCCTTGAATCTTTGGCACCAAACCATAAAAACAGAACTTTAATACCCCTTTTTCTTAGATTAGCTGCTTTGGATTGTCATAGTGGGAGATTTCCATTCTATCCTTTTCAACTTCCACCTCATTTACCTTTCCCTCCCCCTACACATTTCCTCTAAATAAGAATGACTGCTTGGATTTTAAATCATGGACTATGATTTACCATCTCAATATGATTAGTAAAGTGATTTTGCCTTTTTATTTCTTGTTTTCTCATTAGGAAAGTAAAAAGAAGAACACCATTAATCTTCCAAAGCTGGTAGGAAGATTAAATGACAAAATAATTGCAAAATACCAGGTACCAAATATACATCAATAAATATGTTACTGTAACTATTATCAGGGCAAAAAAGAGGCCCATCTGCTTGTACCGGTCTAAGCAAAAGAAGAGATATGTACAGGTTTTGCAACAAAGTAAGTAACGTTTATTAGAGAGTTGCAAATCCCAGAGATGCAGGCAAGCTATTGCTCAAAGTCCTGGTTTCCCAGATGTCTCAGGAGTATAGATTTTACAGGTAAAAGTCAGTTTTCATGGAGACTAAGGGAGTTGGTTTTGTGGATGCTACTGATGTGGTGGCTGAAAAATTGACTCGTACTGGAAATTGACTATTGCTACGGACACGTAGGCCTTTGATTATAGGAACATAACATTCTAAACAAGCTTTCTGCTTCTGTAACCCTGCTTATGCACCTGACCTGTGAGTTGACAGGTAGTGAACAGAAGAAAGATAGACCTTTGTGTTTAGACAGAATGAAGAACGGGATTTTGGGCTTAAAAACCCTGTACCTCTACATTTTGGGGCTGCTTAATTTGGGGTCTGCGTACCCCTGGCAGACCCAGCTAACTGAAGAAAGAATGTTTCCTATAACTCACTGAGTTCTGGTGGTCCGTGTGTCTTTTGGGGGCTGGCAGCTACAACACTGATTGAACAACTGGAGGGGGATGAGGTCATTGATCATTGTGTCTGGTTCTGAAATCAGCCATGGTGCCATCCAGTCTGGTCCCATGGCCTGGTCCTGTGGCTGGTGGGATTGTGTTGCAGGATTCTTGAACAGAGAGATAGGACACCTAGGCTATAAGCAGGCTATAAGCATCATTTATTGATGCCGACACCAGCTCAGCGGGTTCTTATTCAAAGGCTGAGCCCCAATTATAGCATGGCAGGCAGTTTTATACAATCTTGTACTTTCACATTCCTCCACAGCTATAGATATTCCATGTAAAGAAGGAGAACATAAGGAAAATATTGATTGGCTGCCAAACTATAAGGAAACCGGAAAATCATTTAAGCAGGTTTTTGGACTGCCACATCAGCTAAGAGTCCTAAGGGAGGGGCCTGCAGTCAGTAACTAACTCTAGAGTGGAAAGTGGTCAGGCAGGTTCTGCCTCAATGGGCATGGGGCTGAAATACATCTAAAGCCAAGATGTTATACTTAGTCTAAAGTCCAACCAAAACTTATTGTCCTCATGGTTATTGACCTGAGGCTTGGGTAATCTTCTGTTTTAAGGCTTAATGATTAAAGGAGCAGGCATAGGGCTAAGGGGATAAGGGGATAAAGGCTAAGGGGTAGAACAAAGTAAATGAGTCACAATGTCATTATCTGGTCAAAACTAATTTAGGGAGGAGGCAAGAGAATTAAAATGTTAATCAAGCCACAGCCAGAGACTGCAATATGCTGATCAGCCCTGCATCCAGGCTAGGAGGACACCTTCAGAACAAAGTAAGATTTCTACTGGATTACTAACAACACATTCTCCACATCTGTAGAGGGGAAGCAGGAACCAAGAGTCATTTCCTATGGCTAAAATCATGGGGAACCTATAGCTTCAAGGCTGGGAACTGCCAGCAGGCCTTTCACTCTACATATTTTTACCTTTTTATGTTATATGCTCTCCCCATCCTCATTGTATGTCATATCAAAGGAAATGGGAACTAAAGAATGACACATAAACTGAATTCCCTGAACACCCAGGATCTCTCTTAGTGCCTTTGCTCTGTCCCTCTCACTCTCTTCTTCTGAGAGGAGACCACATTCTGTGGAGTGTTATCCCATTTCTAATGAACTTCCCTTTTGACAACCTTGGCTTGTTTGTCAAATTCTTTCTACACTCTCTGCCAAAGGACGCTCTTCTTCTTTTGGTACAGGGTTTGGTCTCCCCATCACTTGGGGAAATTTTCCTTGTCCTGCATAATTTTCAAGATTGGTTTGAGTCTGATTTGGGCTGGAATAGGTATAGAGTGATGCCTCAGGTGAATATTGAATAAGGGCTAGTTGCTCATGGAAATCTTAGAAGTCAAAAAGTCAATTAGTTTGACTCTGGGAAACCAATGGCCTAGTTAAATGAAATGAGATTATTTGTGTACAAAGACTTGAGCATGACACCTTCTGGCACAGTTGCTTATATTATATTTAAAAACTAAAGTCACATAAGCTGCAGTTATCTAGAAAAATGGCAATATTTTACTAAAAATAAAACCTAGAATTACAATGGTCATTACAGGGAACATTCTAGTTAGACAAGCTCACATATTTAAAATAGCTCTTGAGAGTAAAAGTTTCTAAGTTTAACTAAGTTTCTAAGTTAAACAGCACAGGTTACCTACTTAAGTGGTATGCAGAAACTTATAGAACCATCAGTATTTCAAAATAGCTTCATTAAAAGACTTTTTATTCCCCATTTTCCAGTTGTTCAAAACATGAACACCCTTCTGTCACAAATTCTGCCAGACTCAAAATGGCTCATTGTTTTAGACCTTTGTTCAACCTTTTTCAGTATCCTTGTAGACCACAAAAACCAATATCTATTTGCTTTTACTTGGAAAAATTGACAATATATCTGGATAGTTATGATTCAAGAGTTTCCTGAAGGTCCCTTCTCATTTTCTCATTTTTCTTAAATATTAGACTGAGATTTAATCATCCTCTACTTCCCTGGGAATTACAATGGTCATTACAGGGAATACTCTACTTCCTTCTTTTACAATATGTAAATTACCTGTTGCTGTGCTCAGAATGTTAAGGGTGGAAAATTTTCCAGTAAGCTGGCATTAAGGATTTATTCTGATTCTGTTAACCAAGATGTGATAATCTGCTCAAAGATATGCTAAGGGCCAACTTCTGATTCTGTAATCTGCTTGCTTGTTAATCTTGTTTGGTGTTAACCAGGGTGTGGTTCTAGGCTATATAAACTGTCTCTTTGGGCAGCTCGGGGCTGATCTCTTCTAACCCTGCATGGTAGAGAGTTAGTCACCAGCTGGCTAATAAAGGCTCACAATTCATCTGAATTGGCTCCGTGGGTCTTAGATTTGATCGAACCACAATTCCAATAGGCAGAGTCTATGACCCTTCTTAGCAGAAAGCAGATACAGAAAAGACCTCCCGTCCCTCAACATCCATACTAATAATAAAGAGGTTCAGAGCTCTTAGAAAAAAAGTTAGGCAGGAAAGTTAGAGAGGGGATTTTGGGTCCACCAGCAGACACTGAGGTCTTCCTGTTAAGGGCGGAAAATTTTCCAGTAAACCAGCATTAAGGATTTACTTCTGATTCTGTTAACCAGGGTGTGGTAATCTGCTCAAAGACATGCTAATGGGCAACTTCTGCTCTGTAATCTGCTTACTTGTTCTAGGCCATATAAACTGTCTCTTCTGGGAGCTTGGGGCTGATCTCCTCTGACCCTGCATGGTAGAGAATCAGTCACTGGCCAGCTAATAAAGGCTCACAATTCATCTCAATTGGCTCTGTGGGTCTTAGATTTGATCACACCACAACATTCCTAACCTAAAAGAGATCTGCCCTAATCCACCACAATTAAGCAAACCGGAAGGCATTTTTAGGCTAAATGTAACTCATAGAAAAAAATAAGTGGGCAGAGAATTAGGAACCAGATTAGGCCAGTCACTCACACCTGTACAATGAAGACCCTAATAACCTTCAATTCACTTGAGCCTCATTATACCATCATTATAGTATGATGCATATGCCCAGAAGTTCATTAATATCATTATAACAGACTGAATTCTGGGAACAAACATACAAAGAAAGCAAATAATGAATCACTGAGTCCTGTCAATCTTAGTTGTCAGTCAAGGAAGCCCACCCTTCTGAGAAAAGTAACCACCCACAGCAAATAGGGATAAAAAATCCCAAAGGCTTTGTTACCAGGCCTTTTGAGCCACACCTCTCTTGCTCAGGCCCACTTCCACATCTGGAACTGTACTTTTCCTTCTAATAAAGTTTTTCTTTTCTGCTGTATTTTATTGTCTTGCACAATTCTTTGTTCAAGACATCAAGAACCTGGACAACACACTGGGAGAGGATCCCCACTCTCTGGTAATATCTTAGAATGATTCTTCTTTGAGACATACCTTATGAAACAAAGGAAGTCTTATGAGGCATCTGCTATGAAGAAATGGTGCTCACCTTCCTTACTCTAGGATTTCTGAATCCCCCCAGGGTCTCAAACCATGTTAACTTAATGCCTAAGTCTGACAACTGTTTAGTCAAATAGACAGATACTCCAACACTGGCTCTGTCATTTACTAGATGTGTGACATTTGGAAAATTACAAACTTCCTAAAAGTATCTATATCCTCTGAAAAATGACTTCTAGAAATTTATTACTTGCAGGAAAATTACTGCTTGACTGTGTCCATGGGAACATGGCTATGTCCATGGGAACATAGGCTGTCACCCATAGGAACATAACATTCTAACAATAAGCTTTCTGCTTCTGTACCCCCGCTTACACACCTGATCTGTGAGTTGACAGGTAATGAATAGAAGGATAGACCTTTGTGTTTAGACAGAATGAAGAATGGGATTCTGGGCTTAAAACCCCTGTACCACACTACATTTTTGGGATGCTTAATTTGGGGTCTGCGTACTCCTGGCAGACCCAACTGGCTGAATAAAGAGTGTGTTTCCTATAACTCACTGAGTTCTGGTGGTCTGTGTGTCTTTCGGGGGCTGGTGGCCACAACATTTGGAGTCCCCAGCGAGATCTTAGGGAGTGGCCCTGGGATCTAAGACTGGACCGGGCTCCAAAATGATTGCTGTCCCTGTTACAGATTCAAAGGGGTGGCCAACCTGAGATGTTTCAGGGCCCTTGAATGCTGTGACAGGGTTAATGCAGTCATCAAGGATGCAAGTTTCAGGACACATTTTGTTCCTGGTCCCGACAGGAATCTAGAATCTCCGAGGCCTCAGCGTCTGGATAAAAGGTACCTTCTTGGTTCTGTTGATTGGTCATTGGGGGTCCGTGGAGAGACTGGACGCAGTCATATCTCCTGGACCATGGCCAGGCCGCGGGACGCCACCTCCTGTGCCCTGTTGTCGGGTTCCGTTTTTTTGTCTCTGATCCTGTCTAAGCTGTAGGTGGCAGACTTCTCTGGGTCCACCTACGCCTCAGTGATTGTTCTTGTCTGAGTGTGTATTTTGTGTTTTCTGTTTTGTGTTTTCTGTGCAAGCAATGGGGGGAAGCCCAAGTTCACAGAAGACACCCTTGGGGTGTCTCCTGAAACATTTCAAAGAAGGGTTTGTAGAGGGAGCTAACTATGGTATAAAGTTTTCTCCAGGCAGACTGAGGACATTGTGTGACGTTGAGTGGCTGTCATTTGATGTAAACTGGCCTCCGGAGGGCTCTTTTGACAAGAGTTTGGTGAGGAATGTTCGGAAGATTGTCATAGGAGACCTGGGACATCCGATCAGTTTCCCTACGTTGATCAATGGTTAAACCTTGTTAAGAACCCCCTCCTTGGATCCGCCGGTGTTCCCTTTCTCTAGGGGTGTGGGTTTTAGTTGTGGGCACCCTGAAACATGCAGCAACTGAATCCCCTAGACAGCCCAGTCCCTCAGTCCTCCAATCTCCACCGGAGGACAGTGACCTTCCCCCACCCTATAATCCAGGACAACAGAGGCCAAATAGCACCGCCTCACCTCCTCAGATGGCCAGCAGGTAACCCCTATGGGCCTCCTGCTCCTGCTCCAGGCAGGGCACCAGCCGATACAATCACCCCTGCTGTTCTCCCCTTGTGAGAAACACCACCCCAGGGGCAGAACACTGACAGGCCCTTTATGGTTATGTGCCTTTCTTGACTAGTGACCTGTACAACTGGAAGGCACAGAATCTGCCTTTCTCTGAGAAACCCCAGGCATTAATGGGACTCTTAGAAAGTGTCTTTCAGACTCACTGCCCCACCTGGGACAATTGCCAACAGCCTTTAATTACCCCTTTGACCCCTCAGAAGAACGTGGATGCATTTGGACTGAAGCATAAAAGATGGCTGTGGGAGGGAGGAAAGTTGAAGAAGCAGGGGAACAGATTGAGGAGGAATTTTTCTCCACCCGCCCAGACTGGAGACACAATTCTCAGGCAGGGAGAATGGCATTGGATTGGTACCACCAGATTCTAATTGGGGGAATTAGGAGGGCTGCTCACCAGCCAACTAACCTTTCTAAGGTAACTGAAGTTATACAGGGAGGGACCTCAGGAATCCCCTGGAGCATTTCTTAAATGAGGTGTACTGGGTATACACCTCCATTGATCCTGAGGCCCCTGAGAACCAGCAGGCAATTAATATAGCCTTTGCTACTCAGGCAGCTCCTAATATCTGAAAAATTAGGTTTTGCAAAGATGAACCTGTCCCAATTTGTTGAGATAGCTCAGAAGGTGTTCAACAACAGGGAGGCACCAGATGACCCCAAATGTATGGCTAAAATCCAAAGCTACTGTCATCACTTCAGCCAACCTGTTGCTAGACTCAGACCCTGAGACTCCTGTTCATTACTACATAGATTTCACTGATGCTGTGTGTTCCTCGCAGCCAGACCTCAAAGACTCCCCTCTGCCTGAGGCCAATGAAGTTCTGTTCACGGACAGGAGCAACTTCATACAGGAAGGAAGGAGGTATGCTGGGGCAGGGTTCATAACTCTAACTGGCACCATCTGGTCACCAGCTCTTCCCCATAGGACTTCTGCTCAAAAGGCAGAACTCATCGCCTTCACTGAGGCACTAAGCTGGGGAAAGGATAAGGCAGTCACAATATACACTGACAGCAAATATGCCTTTGCCACTGTACATGTACGTGGAGCCATCTACAAGGAAAGAGGGCTTCCGATTTCAGCTGGGAAGGACATTAAGAACAAGGAGGAGATCTTAACTTTACTTGAAGCCATATAGATGCCTAAGGCTCTGCTATTGTCCTTTGTAAAGGACATCAATAAGGGAATAGTCCTGAGGCTGAGGGAAACCTACTAGCCGATGCAGAGATAAGAACAGTGGCCACGAGGCCAGTGGGGCCCCCACCACATCTACTGACCATTGTCCCTTACCCAGAACTGCCTCCATCTCCAACTTATACAGCGGAAGAGGACATATATTTTCAAAATAAGAGAGTCACTAGGAACCAGCAGGAGTGGTGGATGTCTCCAGATAAAAAAAATTGGGCTCTCACAGGCCCTTGGAATGACTCACCTCCACCCACTACACCAGACCACACACCTAGGGCAAACTAAGATGCTCCAGAAGGGAGAAGAACCGCAGAGGAGATTATCTCATGATGCCTGGCTTGTGCCCAAGTTAATCCAAAGAAGGGGAAGATAGAAGAACCTAGGCAGAGGGAAAGAAGAACTTATCCGGGGGACCACTGGGAAGTCGATTTCACTGAGGTAATTCTGACTGTGGGGGGCTATGGAGATTTACTTGTTTTTATAGACACATGTTCAGGGTGGGCAGAGGCCTTCCCTACCAGGAAAGAGACTGCCTTGGTAGTTACTAAGAAACTACTACAAGAAATCCTCCCTTGATTTGGTCTCCAGAGAACTTTAGGGTCGGATGACGGGCCAGCCTTCATAGCAAAGGTATCATAGCAATTGGCTAGCTACCTAAATTTGTGATAGAAACTCCACTGCACCTACCGGCCCCAAAGTTTGGGCCAAGTAGAGTGAATAAATTGGACCCTAAAAGAGATATTAGTCAAGTTAGGATTAGAACCTGGTGGGACCTGGGTAGAACTTCTTCCCTTTATTCTTCTCTGAGCAAGTGTACTTTGTATATTAATGGATTCATCCCATTTGAAATTTTCTTTGGAAAACTCCCACCTTTAGTACCTAGAATAGAAGATGAGAAAAGGGCAGAACTGCGTAACCTTGTCTTACTTAAGTCTTTACAGGCCCTTCAAAGTGTACAGAAGGAAATTTGGTTCTGGGTTTGTGCTGTCCACTCAGCTCCGGGGGACAGACTTCCCCATCAGTTTCAGCCTGGGGACTCTGTGTGGATCCGGAAGTTCACTTCCAAAGGACTAGAACCCAAACAGAAAGGACCCTTCACTGTCTACCTGGTGACGCCCACCGCAGTTGAAGTAGATGGCATCCCAACATGGATTCATCACTCCCACGTGAAGGCAGCATGAGAATGGACAGCTCAAGAAGACGGGCCCTTAAGACTAAGACTCAAGCATACATAAGTATAACTCTCTGTTTCTTCCTTTTTTCCTCTTTAGCCCAGGCATTCAACCAGCCACAACCAGAACCAGAAGGAACATTAATAACTTTGCTAACAACAATATACAAGGTCTTAAATAAGACCACCCCAGACATAGGACAAGATTGCTGGTTATGTCTAAACCCCAAACTCCCTTATTATGTCGAGGTCGGAACTCCCCTAAACTTAACTGAGCTCAGCATGCTAGAACTTCAAGTCGATTCGCTAGCAGAAGTAATCCTTCAGAATAAAAGAGAGTTAAATTTATTATTTTTTGAACAAGATGGATTAAGGTTACTACTAGTACAGAAAAATTTAGATACCAGAAAAAGATAGAGACTGGAATCAAATAACTAGTTTCATAGGATGTTCATTTGGTCACCATGGCTAACAACCCTTTCATCTGCTGTAGCTAGACCTGCAATCATCCTCCTCCTCTTGTTAACTTTTGGCCCATATTTCCTTAATTTCTTGTTTACATATATGAGGAAGAGAATTAATTCTATTAGACTTTTAGTATTACAGAATAGAGGCTATGAACAAATTCTGCATAAAGAATCAAAGATTTGATTGTCTGCTAAGGCCAGTGGAGAATGTAATGGCTGAAAAATGACTGCTAGAAATTTATTACTTACAAAAAAATTACTGCTTGGCTATGCCCATGAGAACATGGCTATGTCCATGGAAACATAGGCTGTTACCCATAGGAACATAATATTCTAAACAAGCTTCCTGCTTTTGTAACCCCACTTATATACCTGGCCTGTGAGTTGACGGGTAACGAATAGAAGAAAGATAGACCTTTGTGTTTAGATAAAATGAAGAGTGAGATTTTGGACTTAAAATCCCTGTACCTCTACATTTCGGGGCTGCTTAATTTGGGGTCTGTGTATCCCCAGAAGACCCAGCTGGTTAAATAAAGAGTGTTTCCTATAACTCACTGAGTTCCGATGGTCCATGTGTCTTTCAGGAGCTGGCGGCTACAACACCTCGACTATAAAATGGGAAAATTTTTAGCATCTATATTGAAAGACTACTGTTAGAATAAAATGGTTTCATGAAGATAAGCTAAGAACTTGTTACAGAGTCTTTCAAGAAGCAATTATTCAATCAAAATTAGCTATCAGTGTAGAAGTACGTGCATAGTATTAATATGTTGTGACAAATAAGTTTTACCTGGGGTTGGAGATGGTAACCAGAATTTCAAGTTAAAAAGAGAATATTGGTGGATAACTTCTTCTTAAAAATGTTTTACTAAAGCATAGAGACTTTAAGAGACATATAGGAAAGGTAGAAATACAAGGTTGGAATGGAGAGGCTTTCCTGGTTAAAATGAGAGCTCTGAGGTAATGGAAGATAAAGAAAGAAAATTATCTTGAAAGCACACTAGAGCAGTTCACTAAAGTAAGAACAGAAGTTTCACAGAAGGACCTGGAGTCAGGAAAATGGGGCCCTACACTGTGTAAGGAGAACCATTCTTTAGTGGTAGATTCTCAAGTACTATTGAAGAGCTTAAATCAAGTAAAGTGGGTCATTGCCCTGGAAGGTAATCTAGGAACCCCTTCAGCAGAACTGTGGCATAAAGGTTAGTCTTACAAATTGGCTGGTAGAGAAACCACCAGGGAGACCTAATCTTAAGAGGGGCAACACAGGATCAAAGACACAAGAAATTGTGGCTTAAAGTGACAGTAAAACAGAAATGAATCCATTCTTTCAAAGCTAATACCCACTTGCTCAGGTTTAAGACCTTTTGGAGTAAAGAGCATGGCTGAGTTTTTCCTCAGTCTTCTCTTCCTCTGCAGAAATCACTTAATCTCTTCTCTGTAATCTGACTCCACCATTATGCTTAGCTCTTGATCATGGGTGTGATCAACAAACATGCTTGCCTTCTCTTCAGAGAGTTGAAACTAGTAGGGATGATCAGGAAAGTATACATGAATAACCTGGGTGTTTTTAAAAGCTATATAGACCCTGGAACATCCAAAAACTTTCACATATACTTCTAATAAGCACATCCCTTTATACCCAGGCCTAATTGATTATCTCAGACCAAAGTCTAGAAGTGCCAACTTGAATGGCCAATAAGAATATGAAAAGATACTCAACAGCACTAATCTCAAAGAAATACAAATCAAAGCCACAATGAGTTATCACCTCACACCTGTTAGAATGTCTATTATAAAAAAAATTCAAGCATTAACAAAAATTGGTGAGGATTTGGAGAAAATGAAACCCTTGTGCACTGTTGGTGGAAATGACAACTTGTACGTCCATTATAAAAAACTGTATAGAACATCCTCAAAAAGTTAAAAATAAAATTACCATGTGATCCACCAATCCCACTTTTGCATATATATCCAAAGGAAGTTTTGTGTGGCATCTGCTATGAAGAAATGGTACCCTCCTTCCTCACTCCAGGATTTCTGAAATGAAATGAAATCACTATCTCGGAGATATCTGCACTTCCATGTTCATTGGAGCATTATTCACAATAGCTTAGACATAAAAACAATCTAAATGAATAAAAAAATTACACATACACACACACACACATGCACACAACAGAATATTATTCAGCCATAAAAAAGAAAACAATCTTGCCATTTGCAACAACATGGAAACCTAGAGAGCATTATGCTAAGTAAAATAAGTCAGAGAAAGGCAAATACTGCATGATGTCGCTTACATGTAGAATCTAAAATTTTTTTAAAGTCAAATTTGCAGAAATATGGAGAATAGTGGTTGCCAGGAGCAGGAGGGTGAAGAAAATGGGGTGATGTTCGTCAAAGGGTACAAATTTTCAGTTATAAGATGAATAAGTTCTGAGAGTCTAATATGCATCATAGTGACTAGACTTAACAATACTGGGCTATATACTTGAAATTTGCTAAGACAGTATATATTAAGCATCTTCACAATAAAAAATGGTAACTTTGTAAGTGATAGACGTGTTAATTAAAAATCCCTACAATTACTGATATTTTGAGTTCCTCGGTACCTTTATATTGCTCTAGGCCCTTTCCTATAGTTATCATTTCACAATGCATACATACAACAAATCATTACATTGTATGCTTTAAATATATTACAGTTTTATTTGTCAAGTATACCTTAATTCAGCTGGAAAAAAAACATTTCCTGAATACCTAATATAATGTATTAGATTCTAGGAATACAAACATTAATAACAGATGTTGAATGACTCTGCCAAGTCATGAAAATAGTCAGGAAATTTAATAATTACAACACTGATGGTGATAGCTGTTATAATTTCAACATCGCTGTTGTACACTGCTCAAGGTTCCATGGGAGAATCTGTGGGAGGAAGAAGGCTAAACAATCTCAGGTAATCAGCCAAGAGCTGAAGAACCTTTTCACCTTCTATTGCATGCCTTATTCCTACACTACCTCCAGATGTCAGCTCAAATAGCACCTTATTAATGAGACCCTTCTCTTATCAGCATGTTCTCTACCCCTTTTTTATGTTATTTTTCCTCATACATAGCACTTATCATCATCTATATATTTTACTTGTTTGTCTTATTCTCTGACTCTCACTCCTAAAGTATTAGCTCCATGAGAGCAGGGATTTCTGTTTATATATCTCTTGTGGTCACTGTACCTGAAACAGTACCAAATGTATAGAAGGTATTTAAAAATTTTGTTGATTGAATGAATGAATGAAACCCACAAAGTTTAGAGAGTACCAAAGAGAAGACAACAACATACATGAATTAACACCACATTTTTGGAAGGTGGAAAGTAGATGGATGTGGAATAACTGACTTAAAAATGGAAGAGAGTTCTCTATTAAGGGAGACCCCAATAAGAACCAATAATATTTACACCACAAAAGCCCAGAGAAATTTAGTGGTTTGAGCCTTCAGATTTTGTGAAAAGTGGGTTGAGAAATGACGCTGGAAACAAGCACCGTTATTGAAGGTCTCTGCATGAAAGAGGCACACTCCTGCACTCTGGACAGCCAGATGAGTGCTTGTCCTCCAGCTTTATTCCCAAGAAATATAATCACAGTGATACCAGACTACAGAAAACTAGGCATAGAATTGGTATGGAGGCAACATGCTAAAAAAGAAAGTTTTAAGTAAAAGTCTACATATAATGTAGAGAAGAGGCTAGAGAATTAAAAATGTTATCAAGCCACAATCAGAGATTCCAGTATGCTGATCAGCCCTGCAGCCAGGCCAGGACACCTGGAGAGCAAAGGAAGATTTTTACTGGGGTTGCTAACAACCCATTCCCCACACTTGTGGAAGGGGAAACAGGAACAACAGAGTCCTTAGGTGGCTGCCCTACATCAAATAAAATTATTTATTTCCTATAGTTAAAACCATGGGGAACCCATGGATTAAAGTCTAGGAACTGTCAGCAAGTCTTTCACTCTACATATTCTTACCTGTTCGTGCTACATACTCTTCCCCTTCCTCACTGAACATCCATATCAAAGGGAAGAGATTAACAAAATCTTTTCAACTATAACACACAGGAACTAAAGAAAAATATATAAACTGAATTCCCCTAACACTCAGGATCCCTCTCACTGTCTTTCTCACTCTTTCTCTTGTTACTCTTTACTCTGTCTCTCTCACTGTCCTCATCTCCTCTTGGTCTCTCTTATTTTCTGCCTCTGAGAGACAACACTCTATCTGTTGAGTGTTACCCCTTTTCTAGTAAACTTTCCTTTTAACTCTAACTTTGGCATGTATATTGAATTCTTTCTACACTCTCTTTGGTGGAGAGTGTAGAAAGAATTCAATATACTTAGCTCTCTGTGCAGGGCTTGGTCTCCCCCCCCACACACACACACCCTGACAGGTCAGGGAAATTTGGTTTGTGTTGCATCACACAAAAGCGGGATCTCTAAGCACTCTTATTGACTCAGAATTCTTACAGCCAGGTTTATGTGACAAGCAGAAGACTGAAGTATCCCATAATACTAACTGGCCCTAGAGGAGAAAAACCTCTACAGTTACTGGTATTTTGGATCCCCTAATATCTTTGTATTACTCTAGGACCTTTCCTATTAATTCTGTAATGAAACCAAACACAAAAAATTCTGATCAGTTTGTTAGTGTGCAGTTTTCACTCTTAAATATGAGTAAACAGACATAAGTCACATTCAGAAAAACTTCTAACATAAAAGACAGAAAAAAAACACTGAAAAAGGAATAAAAGAAATAGAGACAAAGCAGGGGATAAAAGAAAAAAATGTATATATATGGAGAGAGAATCATCAGAGAAATAAGAGAAGGTACTGCATCAATGAAACTAAAAGATTAATGTGAAAAATGAACAAATTAACAGAAGAGCTTTTAGAGATATGTTTTCTAGATATGATAGCAGAAAAATTTAAAGTTAACAGAGTGGTAGAGGATAAAGGTGAAGAATTCACTCTAAAAGTATACCTAGAAGACAATGAGATGGAAAAAAAGGAGAAAAAAGAAGAAATTTAGAGATTTATAGGATGAATAAAAACCAGCTAATAGGTGTAAACTCAGAAAATGGAGGAAAAAAAGTTATCAAAGAAAAATATAGTCTGATGAATGGGGGGATTAACAAAAGCACATTATTTTTAAATGACAAATTACTAAGTGTAGAGGAGATACTAAATGCTTCCAGAGTAAAAGTAGGTCACATCACAGACTAGGAATAAGAATGGCATCAGCCATCTTGACAACAGCACCAGAAACAAGAAGACAGTGGAGAAATCTCTTTAACATTAGAAGGAAAATAATTTCAAGTCCAGTATTCTATAACCAGCTGAGAATTAATTGCATGCAAATGTAAGAAAGAAAGAAAATTATTCAGGGAATCACCAGGATGATATTGAAAGGAAATCCCTGAACCTCAACATGTGCAGGGCCAGAAAGCAGTTTGTCCAGATTGAAGAAGGAAGACAGAAAACTCAAAATAGAAGAAAACTAGGTCCGAATGAGAACATGTGTGTATGCTGCAGGTGGTAAGTGGTTCCTGATAAAGTATCTGAATTTATTTTGAAAGGAATTTACAATTTTGGCAGTTTATAAAGAATTCATGATAAAGATATAAAATTGAACAAACTATAAAGATGAGTCATTGACTTCAGAATAAAAAATTAAAATGCATAAGAAAAACTATATAAATATAATACACTACTTGGCTTAACTGTGAGGTTTACTTACATAGTTATGGCAATATAAAACACCAAACTGATTTAGCCAAATATTGTGAAATAACTGTCCTAGGAAAATGGGAAGAAGGAGCCACGTGCATTTGGGAGATGTGGGGCTCTCACAATGCACAAAAGAGGAGTGTGAGAAAACTAAATTTTCATCTTCTAGTGAAGAAAATCAATAGATAATGGAGTAGCTAAAACTGAAAACTAGAAATAAAACATATTACCAGAAGAGGCTAAAAGATGTTGCATCTGGTGAATAAGATGGAAGTGGGAAGACATGGGGCAGGGAACTACTCTTTTTATCATCCTTGTAACACTGGGAATTTAACTCCATAGTAATATATTCATTTGATAATGCTAAATATTAAATTAAAACATAAGGAGCTCTACTAGATGCTGAGTAAAATATCTTCCTACTAGGTCATCCTAAGAATCTATATAAAAAATTGCAAACGTGACCTACAATAAGATTATATTACGATTTTAGAAGTAGAATAAATTACTCGCAGCTAAGAGAATTTGGTAAGGATCCAATGAGGGGGAAGTGCTTGGACTGGCCCTGTTAGAAAGAATCAGCTTTTAATTAGTGGGAATACAAAAGTGGAATTCCAGGCCAACAGAATGGAATAGTCAATTTCATTACTGTTGATACATATTGTCAATATTTCATCTATCCCCTAGGGTTCCTGATTGCTTCTTGCACAGAAAGCTAACCTTTATCACTCAGCCACTAAGTGCTAAGTCTTCTCTACATGTTACCTCATATAACCTCACACAAAAAAAATGCTACATGGCAAGTATATTAACCACATTTCAAAATTGAGGAAAGAAACTGAGAGAGGCTGTCATTTACTTGCTCAGGGATACCTAGCAAGTAAGTGGTGGATATATAATTTAAACTCAATTGGTTTCTGCTCCAACATTCATTCTCTTTTTGTCACTCCTCCCTGCCTCCTTGGAATGTTTAGACATAACTTACATACTTGATATACCAATATACAGAAACCATTTGTAGGAGTACAGATAAACAAAGAAACCCTAATGGGGCAAGCCCTGTGCTCTCCCAATCCCACACATTTCTAGTTCCTTCTCAACATATTCTTCCTTACACCTCTCACACAGCTCAGCCACTAATATCAATGGCTAAACTTTCTACCAAAGAGGAAGCAATAATTTTGAATTATTCAAGACTCTTACTGAAAATAACAGAATCAACTTCGGTTAGTTTTTTATTTTATTTTAATTTTTGGCACATGATTTTTAAAAGATGCACACCTTGTTGATTTAATAAACATATGCAAGGTGTGTTATTAAAGAATATTAACCTCTCTGACCACTAGGAAGGCTGAAGGAGCAAAGTCAAGTCTAAACTCATAGAAAGAAACCACCAACATGCTTCCCCTCTCCCACCCAAGTACACACACTTTGAACAGGAAGCAAAGTTCTTCTGAATGAGCCAGCTCAGTGCTTCTTCCACCATGCTCAAATGAGACTGACTTCACTCATGATGAAATCTGCAATGCTGATGCCACTTCCTTATCAGGAATTCAGCCTTGCAATTGCTGCTTTCACCCAAAACCCAGATACCCCTGCATCCTGCTGTATACTAAGCCTCTGGTGCAGTCTGGTTCTCACATTGATGAGTTTCAAATCAAGCCTCATGTGAAAGCATGTGACAGGGTAAGCCTATCCCTTATGTGTCCATCTTAGCTGCAAGGGAAATTGAGTGATTTATGAGTTGGTGAGGTGGAAACTGTTACATGCGAATTATTTGAAAGATTTTATACAGCCATGACTATTACTTGTCTACTATAAACTCATTCAAAAGAGATAAGGAGTCAAGATGAATGGAGCACTGGAGGAGGAGTACACTGGGATAGATGAAGAGAGTGTGGCTTTAGTGCCAGAAGCATTGAGTTAGAGCTACCTATGGTATATGTAAATGGAGATATTTAATTAAATATATGAGCCTGGAGCTTATACAAGAAGTCAGAACTCCAGATAATAACATGGATGGCATTAGAATACAGAAGACAATTGATGGTGTAGAACAGGATGAAATCATCAGGACAGAGCATGCTGAGTGAGAAGAGGGTGGGCCTTGGAGCCACATGGAGCTAGGGCAGTAAATGAGCAGAAAAGGAAAAGTCAGCAAGGGAGACTTATGAAGAAAGGTCAGAGCAAAAGGGAAAAGATATAAGAACTGGTGGGTACTGGAAGGCAAGACAGAGAGGTTCAGGCCTAACAAATAATGCTAGGAAATGGCCATTAGATAATTATATATTTCTTCCAAATTTCACCCCTCATTCCACAACTTTTAGTCTGCTTTGCTCTGTTCATGTTGGATCACAATGTACTGAAAAAGAAAGTAGGTAAAAAGACAACATGGTTGAGGTAATAAAAGCCTGAGAACAGATCCTTTTCTAGCTTCCAAACATACACTTTTGCCCACATTCTCAGTGCCTCTTCCTCTTTCCACTTCATGAACATGAGCCCTTCATGATATGTGGTCATCTATCTGTTCTCCTGGCCATTTTATCTTAAGCATCCTGTAGTCAGGCCTTTCCTCACCTCCTTCAGCTTGCTCCAACACACTACACTCTAGGCTACCTTGAGCATATCTGGTTCTCTATTTCATCTTCCTCCTCCATCTGGTTGATTTCTATTCACCTCTAGTTTTCTCTTTATATTTCACTTTGTTCAAAATCATTTTAAAATTCTTTCAGCCTCAGCCTAGGCTTAGTGATCCCACTGCTCATTTCCATCATACTCAGAACTACCCATATAGCTATAACATGCAAAGGAGTATGTACATAGCTTGGCACTACACTGCACAAAGTTAAATTCCCCTCTCCACCAAGCTGTGTGATCTTGGGCAAGTCTCTTATCCTATTCAAGGCTGATAGTACTTAATTCCTACAGGTGGTGTGAATATTAAAATGGGTTATATATTTAAAGCACTAAGAAAAATAACTGAAAGATAGAAAACACTCAGTAAACACTGTCCACTATTATTAATGTCAACTTGTCCTATTGTTTTATATGAGGCTTAATGTCTTGTCTGCCCTATTAATTGAAATATAAACTCTGTAGTGGCAGAAACTGATTTATCTTATTTAAAAACCAAAGAAAAGAATAACCACAGGACTGAAATATAGTAAAATTTCAAAGCACTTTGTTAAATATGTGGTTCTCATGTACTATATGTACAAATTAATTTCAAACCCAAATGACCAAGACTCCCCACCACCCTACTACCTGAAATTTCAAGGTGTTTTCGTATTTTTATACTAAACATTTCTAGCCAGATGTATAATAAAAAACTCAAATTATCTTAGATCTCTAACTACTTTCTCACACTGACTCCTCTTTTACTGTAAATGGAACCACAGTTCTCTCAATAAACTAGGCCCCAAACCTTACAGTCATCTCTATATCTTCCCTCTCCCTTGACCCCTATATCTAGTCAATGTCATTCATATTGACAATACTAGTGGCAGGGCTGAGTCAAGAATGATAGAAGGAATTATAACAATCAGCTGAGGTTGTTAAAAAAAAAACCTGATCAACATCCCTGACACTAAGCTCACCTTTATATATCAATGGGAAGCCTGTCTGAAGGAACATCCTTGTGCTGAATTGAAGAAGAGTACCCGAAAACAAGAACAGGGAATCAGAATGGTGAGTCTGGTATTTATAGCCCAGCTAATGAATTTATAATGATGATAATCTAGCATACCATTGTTTTTTCTCGCTTCATTGAAATATAATAGACAATTAGTTGCTCACATTTACATTGTCAAATCAATGAGGTTTTTTTTTTCAATTATCGTTGGCATACGATAATATATTGTTTCAGTTGTACAGCATAGTAATTAAGTATCTACATACTCACAAAGTGATCTCCCCACTAAATCTAGTGCTTCTCTTCCCCTCTACAAATTTATTACATTAACTATTTTTCTTATGCTACACTTTACATCTCCATAACTATTTTTAACTATCCATTTGTACTTCCTTTGTCCATTTTCACCATTACCCTCAAGCCCCTCCTATCTAGTAGCCCTCAAAATATTCTCTGTATCTATGAGTTTGTTTCTTTTTGTGGTTGTAGTTGTTTGTTCTTTAGATTCCACATGTACATGACATCATGTGATATTTGTCTTTCTCTGTCTAACTCATTCAGTGCAATACCCTCTAAGTCCATCAAAGCAATCTTATTCCATCTGCCTCTTTCTAGTCTCTGTGCCTTTTAATCTGAGATGAGTCTCTTAAGGCAACATATGTAGGGGGCTTATTTTCTTATTTATTTAGCTACTCTGTCTGTTGGTTGGAACACTTAATTATTTTCTATTTGATATACTTGTTGATAAAGATGTAGTTATTATTATTCTTTATTCATGTTTTTTATACATGTTTTTTCTTCTTAAAGAGAACCCTCCAACATTTCCTATAATAGCCTGGTGGTGATAAATTATTTTAGCTCATATTGTCTGGGAAGCTCTTTATCTGACCTTCAACTCTACATGATAGCTTTGCTAGATAAAGAATTCTTGGTTATAGATCCTGGATTTCCATCACTTTAAATATCTGTGCCAAGCCCTTCTGTCCTGTACAGTTTCTTTTCAGAAATCAGCTGCCAGTCTTATGGGTGTTCCCTTGTACGTAACTAATGGCTTTTCTATTGCTGCTTTTAAGATTTTCTCTTTGTATTTAATCTTTGGCATTTTAATTATGATGTGTCTTGGTGTGGGGCTTTTTGAGTTCCTCTTTCTTGGGACTCTCTGAGTTTCCTGGGGTTTTATTTTTATTTCCTTCACTATGTTAGGGAAGTTTTCCATCATTATTTCTTCAAATAATTCTTCAATTTTTTGTTAAGCTTCAGGTACTCCTATGACCCAGATAGTTTTACATTTAATTTTGTTCCGTAGGCTCCTTAAATTATTATTATAGTCTTGGCTTCTTTTTTCTTGTTGTTTAGGTTGGGTGTCCTTGGCTTCCTCATCCTCTATATTGGTGGTTTGATCTTCTTTTTTATCCGCTCTGTTGATTCCCTCTAATATACTCTTCATCTCAGATAATATGTTCTTCATTTCTTAATGGTTCCTTTTTATAATTTCCTTTTCCACTTTTATGTTTTTTATCCTTTTGTTAAAGTTCTCACTGAATTCATCTACATTTACCCTAAGTTCATTAAGTATCTTTTTAACCAGTGTTTTGAATTCTGCATCTGTTAGATTACTTGACTCAACTGTTCCTGGATCTCTGTTCTCTTCTCCTATATGGTTTCTGCTTCTTTGTCTTCCTATTTTGGCTACCATTCTGTGTCTGTTTCTATGTACTAAGCAAAACTCTTAAGTCTCCTGGTCTTATTAGCCTGGCTTTGTGTATTAGGTGTCCAGAGGCACAGTCCTGAGAGGGTTCAGCTGCAGGCCAAATTTTGCCCCAGCCTGTGCCCTTCTTGGGTGCCCTGTTAAGATTCAGCAAGCAATCCATAGATGCAATGCTTATAGCTTCCTCAAGAGGATACACCAGAAACCAAAGTCAGCTGCCACCAGTGTGAGTCTAGGTGCTGCTTAGCAAGGGGCACCTGACTCAGCAAGGATACACCTGGATGTGGCTTGGGTGAGGCCATGAGTTAGAGGCAGAGTTTCAGGGAATCCTCTGGGTGGAGTGACGTCTGTTATCCAGTTTAATGATGTCTCAGCTATGGTGGCACTGCATCCACACACTGGGAGGAGTGAGGGCTCAATGGAGGAACAATGGATACCACTGGCACTTCTATTTGGAACGAGTCTCACTTCTAGCCCTCACGCTGACAACTTGGTATTCTCCCGTAAGTCCCTGATCCCCCCTGTACAGCTGATCTAGTGCTGGTGCTCAGAGCAAGTGGGTCCATCACCGCAGAAGTTCATCCAGGACCTGGCCCCTTTAAGAGGCATATGCAGCTGCCAGCTGTAGCTGTTATAGCCTCTATTTCACTCAGCTGCTCAGGACCTGGAAGCCTCATGTCCTTGCCCTGTCCTACCTCCTCCTGTTGCAGGGTGATTTCTTACTTCTCTCCCTAGCTGTAGGGCTTGTTCATCTAGGTCTTGGGTGATTTTCCTTGCTGTTTGCTCCTTTTTTCTGTCACAACTTTGATTTGGTTACGAGAGGGATGAACAGAGCCTCTATCATCTATGCCATTTTTTTCTCTCTCCTTAATTGCATTAATTTCAATATTGTTGTGTCTCAGGAAATAGGGAGGCCTGAGCAGAGTGATAAAGATGAGAAAACAGCCAGTCAGTGGAGCATTCAGAACACAAACAATACTTATTAAATTTGCCATCATATGTGGATGTGGTTTGTGGCACCCTGAAACAATTAAAATAGTAACATTAAAGATGGTTGATCGCAGATAATCATAACAAGTATAATAATAATAATAATAATAATAATAATAAGGAAAACATTGGAAATATTGTGGAAATTACTAAAATGTGACACACAGACATTAAGTGAACAAATGCTATTGAAAAAATGGGACCAAAAATGGTAATTCCACTTGTTTAATATGAGTTGTCACAACCTTTATTCTATAGAGATTGCAGTATCTGTGAAGCACAATAAAGTAGAGCACAATAAAGCAAGATATATATGGATATACATATAAAAAAGTATAAAATATAATCCTTAGATGTATCCTCACTGTCTTTGTATTAGGAACAATCTGTAAGATAGCATAAATCAAGGCAACCAGCTCAAGGTTTTCTTCTCTGGATGCCCTTTTATTTCTAAAATAACTTATACGGCTGAAGTATAAAGGAGATGCTAACAAACAGTGTGTGTGTATGTGTGTGTATTCATCAGAATGACAATAATTGCCAAAGCAAAAGAAGTGGCTTTGTCTTTCCCCATTAAAAAGGTCCTCTTTAAGAGGTAGGCATTTCAACTGGTGTCACCTATAAGAATGTTTTGTCATAAAAGGGATTTTGAAAACCCAAAGAATAGAAACATGATGGAATAAGAGATATCCCTGGATCTTTCCTTTTGAAACAACAATAAGCTTAACATCTAAAACTCAACAAAAAACACCAATCTGCACACCAGCATGTCTGAGCATGGGATTTTCACATAAGAGCTACCACAGGTCAGAACTCAGGGTGTCGGGTAGTAAACAGGGAGAATCAAAGAAGTTGCTCACAGCTGGAGCTCCCAGTAGAAGGAGGGGTAAGGGTAGAAGGTGTGGCAACTTCCTTGAACAGCCCTGCCTGGGAATGTTGTGAGTTCCATGCTGCCTGCAGCAGTGCCCAGTCATCAGAGCAGAAGGTAGAAAAATGGGGATGGCAGAAAAGCGGGATGACAGAGAAACACTTGATTTTTACCAGCCATGGTTCCAAACTGAGGCTGACCACAGCTGCTATCCCCCAATTCAAAGGGCCCCTCCCTGCATACCCTCCAAGACTGAATGAGGGGGTGCCCCAGCAGAATCTGAGCAAACACTACTGAAACTGCTGGTAACTGACAGGGACTGAGATATAGGGTAGCAAGCATGATTAAACATCTAGAAGGAAAAAAAACCGTTATTAAGACTTAACATAAAGCAGAGATCCAAGACACTTAGATGCCACCTGTTAGAAACCAAAAGAAAGACACTTTCTTTGCAACTGGCTAGAGACCATTATATAATAAATCTTTCTGGAAAATAAAAAATCAGAATACACTTCCATTAATGCTCAGGCAGAAAAATAGTCCATTAAACACCATAAACCACCAAGGTGACAAGACATCTCAAAAAGAAAGAGAAAAATCTCCAGAAAATAAACTTACGGACATAGAAATATGTGACTTAAATGACTGAGAATTCAGGATGATATATCTGAACTCAATGAGATCCAAAACAAACAACTTCAGGAATTAAAAAAAAAAACAACTAGATGAGCAAAGCAATGAGACTGAAATCCTCAAAAAGAAGCAAATAGAACTGGAGATAAAGAACACACTGAAGGAGTTGAAATTTGAAATAGCAACCTTGGGAAATAGAGTCGACACAATGGAGGAAAGAATCAGTGATATTGAAGACAGAAATCTAGAAATAAATTAGAAGGATGAAGAGAGAAACTAAAGAATTAAAAATAATGAAAGAGAAATGCAAGAACTAGCTGATACCATCAGGAGAGGAAACAAGAAAAACGGGCATTACCAAGGGGAGAGAAAGGAGCAGGGACTAAAAAGCATCTTCAGACAAATAGTTGACAAGAATTTCCCAAAACTAAGAAATGAGCTGGAGCTTGAAATTCAAGAAGTCAACAGAACACCCAATTATCTCAACCCAAAAAGGACTTCTCCAAGACACATTGTATTAAAATTATCAAAAATCAATGACAAAGACAATTCTCAAGGCAGCCAGGGAAAAGAAGATGGTAGCTTATAAAGGAAAACTCGTTAGATTATCATCAAACTTCTCAGCACAGAACCTTACAAGGCAGAAAGGAGTGGAAACAAATATTCAAAACAACAAACGAAAGGAACTACCAGCTAATAATAATGCATCTGGCTAAGCTCTCCTTTAGATACGAAGGAGAAATTAAGACCTTTTCAGACAAACAAAAATTGAGGGAATTCTCCACTTATGAGACCTACATTACAGGAAATCCTGAAAGGGGTCAGTTCACATAAAATATAATAACAAAAAAATACATAATTAAGAGTAAGGTGACTGTCAGGCAGATAGAAGTAGAGTGCAACCCTTACTAATCACAGAGCATTATAAATTTAAAAATCAAGAAGAGAATTGCTATAGCAATATAGTAATGAACATTCAGCATACATAGGGACAAATTGACACAACAATAACTGAAAAGAGGAGGATTCAAAGATCCAAATTCGCAAAGGGGAATGGAGATAACGCACATGCAGAAGAAAAGGGACAACTGTATATATATAAATATCCTTTACATATTCGTAATGGTAACCACATGTCAAAGATTCAGAACTGAAGTATATAATATAAAACAAGAAGGACAAGAGAAAAAACCCACAAAAGCCAACCAAAATAAAGAAAACAGAAACACAAGGACAAAGAAACAATGGAAACACCAAGCTACCAGAAAGCAAAAGATTAAATGTCTATAAGAAGAACTCATATTTTAATAATCACCCTAAATGTAAATGGACCGAACTCACCAATAAAAAGGCACAGAGCTGCAGATTAGATAAAAAAAAAAAACCCAACCATATGCTGCCTCCAGAAAACACATCTCATTTCCAAAGACAGTTGCACTCTACCTCAGTAAGGGTTGCACTCTACTTCTATCTGCCTGACAGTCACCTTACTCTTAATTATGTATTTTTTTGTTATTATATTTTATGTGAATTGACCCCTTTCAGGATTTCCTGTAATGTAGGTCTCATAAGTGGAGAATTCCCTCAATTTTTGTTTGTCTGAAATATAGACTCAAAGTTAAAGGGTTGAAAATGGTATGTCAAGCAAATGGCATTCAGAGAAAAGTGGGAGTAGCAGTACTAATACAGGGAGAAATAGACTTCGAAATAAAAAGTGTAAAGAAAGATACTGAGAAACACTTCATAGTGATAAAGGGAATCATGCACCGAGAAAACATAACACTTATTAATATCTATTTTCCTAATCAGGAAGCCCCAAAATATATAAAGCGAGTACTAACAAAACAAAAGAAAGAAACAGACCGAAACGCTATCATAGTAGGGAACTAAATATCCCAGTGTCAGATATAGACAGATCATCCAAACATAAAATCAATAAGGAAATAACATCATTAAATGATACATTAGACCAAATGGACAGAATGGACATTTACAGAACATTTCATTCCAAGAAAAGCTTCTTGTACATTGTTCTCTAGTGCACATAGAACATTCTCAAAGATTGACCATGTACTGGGACACAGAGATGGCCTGAAAAAATATAAGAGGGTTGCAATCATATGAACCACATTATCTGATCGTAATGCTTTGAAACAAGAGATCAACTGTAAAAAGAAAGGAGAAAGAACCACAAATATATGGAGATTAAACAACACACTACTGAAGAAACTGGGTCAGAAAAGAAATAAAAAGAGAGATCAAGAGATACATAGAAACAAATGATAATGATAGTAAAACATATCAAAATTTTTGTGACATGGCAAAAGCAGCATTAAGAGAAAAGTTCATATCATTACAGGCCTATTTCCAAAAACAAGAATGAGCCCAAATAAACAACCTAATGCTTCATCTTAAAAAACTAGAAAAAGAGGAACAAATGAAGCCAAAAGTCAGCAGAGGAAATAATCAAAATTAGAGCAGAAATAAATGAAATTGAAAACAAAAAAAAAAACAAATAGAAAAATAAATGTAACGAAGAGCTTATTCTTTGAGAAGGTTGATAAAATTGACAACCTCCTGGCTAGACTCACTAAAGGAGAAAGAGAAAGGACACAAATAAACATATTCGGGGATGAAAGAGGGAAAATTATGACAGACACTGCAGAAGTACAAAGGATCATACAAGAATACTATGAAAGTATGTAACACAAAATTTAATACCTAGAAGAAATGAACCAGTACTCAGAAAAATACAATGTTCCTAGACTGAATCAAGAACTGGAAAATCTAAATAGACTAATTAGCAGTATGGAAATAGAAACAATAATCAAAAACCTACCAAAAAGTAAAAGCCTCGGACCAAATGGCTTCACCAGTGAATATTACCAAACATTCATAGATTTAATACCTATTCTCCTCAAACTTTTCCAAAAAAATCAAAGAGGAGGTAATATTTCACAACTGATTTTATGAGGCCAATATCGCCTTGATACCAAAACCTGGTAAAGATAACACAAGAAAAGAAAACTGCAGACCAATATACCTCATGAACACAGATGCAAAAATACTGAATATGATACTAGGGAACCAAATACAGCAACATATTAAAAATATTATACATCACGATCAGGTAGGCTTCATTCCAGAGGCACAGGATGGTTCAATATACACAAATTGATTAATGTGATACATAGCATAAACAATTTTAAAAAATAAGGATCATGCAATCATATTAATAGATGCAGAAAAAGCCTTCGACAAGATACGACATCCATTTATGATCAAAACACTTAACAAAATCGGTATAGAAGGAAAAAATCCTTAATATAATAAAGGTCATATATGACGAGCCCTCAGCCAACATTATACTTAATGGTGAAAAACCTTCCCTGTAATATTAGGAACAAGGCAAGGCTTTCCACTATCGCTACTCTTAGCAGATGCGATCAGACATTAGAAAAATAAAAAAAGGTATCCAAATGAAGAATTAAAACTGTCACTATTTGCGGATGACATAATTCTCTATATAGAAAACCCTAAAGACTCCACAAGAACACTACTAGAAACAATAAGTAAATACAGTAAAGTTCTGGATACAAAATCAATTTTCAAAAATCCATAAAGTTTCTGTACTCTAATAATGAAGTGTCAGAAAAAGAAGTGGAAAAAATAATTCCTTTTGCAATTGCACCAAAAAGAATAAAATACCAAGGAATAAATCTAAAACAACATGTAAAAAACCTGTATAATGACAATTACAAGACCCTGTTAAATGAAATTGAAGAAGATACAAAGAAATGGAAATATATTCTATGTTCTTGATTGGAAGAATCAACATAGTTAAAATGACCTTATACCTAAAGCATTGTACAAATTTAATGCAATCCTCATCAAAACCTGATCATCAATTTTTAAACAAATAGAATGAAAAATAATCAGAATTGTATGGAAGCACGAAGAATCCCAAATTGCCAAAGCCATCCTGAGAATAAAAAATGAGGCTGAAGGCATCGCTCTGCCTGATTTCAAAGTATACCGCAAAGTGACAGAAATCAAAACGGCATGGTATTGGCAGTGAAACGGACACATGGACCAGTGGAACGGAATTGAGAGACCAGAGGTAAACCCATATTTACATAGGTAAATAATTTTAGACAAAAAAGCCAAAAACATACAGTGGAGAATCAAAGCCTTTTCAATAACAGTGTTGGGAAAACTGGAAAGCCACCTGCAAAAAAATGAAACTAGACAGTTGTCTATCACCACACACCAAAATTAACTCAAAATAGATTAAGGACTTGAATATAAGACCTGAAACAATAAAATGCATAGAAGAAAACATAGAAACTAAACTCAGAGACCTTGGACTTAAAGAGGAATTTATGAATTTGACCTCGAAGGCAAGGGAAGTAAAAGCAAAAATAAATGAATGGGACTATGTCAAACTAAAAAGCTTCTGCTCAGCAAAAGAAACCATCAGGGAGGTAAAGGGACAACTATCCAAATGGAAAAATATATTTGCAAGTAACACCCCCAATCAAGGCCTAATAGTCAATATACTAAGAACTCATACAACTCAATAATAACAACAAAAAACAAATTATCCGATCAAAAAATGGGCAGGGGACTTGAACAGACACTTCTCCCTAGAGGATATATAAATGGCCAACAAATATATTAAAAGATGCTCAACATCACTAGCTATTAAGGAAATGAAAATCAAAACCACAATATGATACCATCTCACACCCGTTAGAATAGCTGTAATCAACAGGACAAGCAATAACAAATTTTGGAGAGGAAGTGGAGAAAAAGGAAGCCTCATACACTGCTGGTGGGACTGCAAATTCGTACAGCCACTATGAAAAACAGTATGGAGGTTCCTCGAAAAACTAAGAATTGATCTACCATATGATCCAGTAATCCCTCTACTGGGTATTTACCCCAAAGACTTGAATACCCATAAACGAAAAGATATTTGCACACCAATGTTCATAGCAGCAGTATTCATGGTTGTCAGGGTATGGAAGCAACTGAAGTGTCCTATGATAGATGATTGACTAAGGAAGCTGTGGTACATATATACAATGGAATATTATTCAGCCATAAGAAGAGATGAAATACTGCCATTTGCTACAACATGGATGGACTTTGAAATAATCATACTAAGTGAAATAAGCCAGACAGAAAAAGTTAAAAATCACATGATTTCAGTTTTATTTGAGATATAAACCTAAAAGCAACAAATGAACAGGACAAACAAACAGAGACTCATGGACATGGACAATGGACTAGTGGCTACCAAAGGGTAGCATGGGGTGGTAGTGGGGAGGTATATGGAGGGAAAGCTTGAAATCATTTCTTTAATTAAAAAATAATAAATAAATTAATATAATATAATATAATATAATATAATATAATATAATATAATATAATATAATGTAATATAATAAAAACCTAAAGAATAAAAAAGAATGGCACCCTGAAGTCATGAATTGTTACAGAAGCAGAGGAAGCAAAGAGGATGATTTTTTCAAACATATACGGACCCTAAATATAGCCCTATTTTTAGTGTTCAAAGGTGACATAATTAAAATAAAATCTTTAGTCTAGTCTGGATCGTATAGTAAATTAAAGATTCTTGAAAACAAGAGCAAATTATTATAATATAGCAAACCACTTTCTGGAATTTATTTACTTTAAGAAATAAAGATGTGAACCCAGATTTAAATAAATGGGATTTATCCTTATACAATTGTAGCAGAATGTTATGAAAGTATTATCTGAACATGCAAAACTAAGGGTCTAGCCTCCAGCATGGTATTTAAAAAAATATATGACACAAGACATTGTTCACCATGTTGTATTAGCTGAAAACAGTAAATTACTACATGATATATACAAGAAGTCCCAAATTTCATGAATATATATGCACCAGGAGGTTGTGACAGTATAACAGTTTTCACCTTAACTAGGCAAAAGTTAAACCTTATAAAATATGTCCCAATATTACATAGATGATAAACTGGCTCTCATTCTCTGCCCAGCCCCACATTATTAGACTGAAGAAGACTAAAGTTCTAATCTTCTGTGCAAGGGTGAGAGCATGGTGAAGAGTGAAGAGAGGTAAGGGTCACTGTGGGTGCCAGGCCTGGCTAGTCCAAGGTCTGGTTGTGATCCAGGGTCTGGCTATTATCCAAGGCCTGATTGATCCAAGGCCTGAATGATCCAAGGCCCAAGGTCTGACTGGTCCAAGGTCTGGCTGTGATCCAGGCTCCCAGCTAGAAATACGGCCCTGATTTAGAATGTTATATTAGTGTAGTAGTGCATCTGCTTCTAACATATGTAAATATTACTCAGCTTGTTGTATCACGCATGTGTGGCTGAATGCCACTATTGTTCTCTGATATATAAAAATATCCCATGTGGTCCCATGGGAGGGGCAAAACAAACTAGCAGAGGTGTGCTCCCCACAATAAAGTTGATGTCTGCCATTTTATTCTCATGTCAACCCCTCGTGCATTCTTTCAACTGGGATCTCACTACCTAAGCCTTCCCTGCTTGATCAGCTTGGCGCCAACAGTCACAGACAGCTTAGGTCAGTAAGCTGAGAAAAAGAGAATAAATCCTCATGTCTCAGTATTTTCCAGTCCCAACCTAAGGATAGGAATAATTATGTTATTCAGGTCCAGATTGAGAAATTTAGGTTTAAAGAAGACAGGTTATTTGCCTGAGGTTACAATGATATACAATGATATAAGTAGAGAGGTCAGAACTTAATCCCAAGTAATTTTCTATGGATTCTAAAATATTAACCAAATTTAAATCTATTTCTGAATAAATAAAATACTGGAAAGACATTAACACACACAAATCTACGAATTTACAAATGGAAAAATATTAGTAAAAAATATTAATAATGGAATATATAATTCCATGAGGTCTAGCATATTATTTCAAATCCTATCTTTGGTTATATAATATTAAAAGGCATCTGAATTTCCTGAAGGTCAGTGGAGTGACATAACCAGATATGCCATATTAGACTCTTGGGGGAAAACTGGATTTAATATTTCCTACAGATCACCTAGAGAAAATATGTTGATTTGTAGAATTTTTAAAAGGTGCAACTCTAGAGTTTTGATTTATAAATAGAATTCAGCTTGAAAGAACAATCTGGAGAAGTGTACCACAAGATTTTGTTCTAGCTTCTCAAATAAAAGCATAGAAAACACTTAGCAGGTTTGTCAAAAACACAAAGATGGAAAGGAAAGCTTATGTATATTGGTTAGCACAATAGATATCTCAAATAATCTAAAAGTATCAGTAAAAAGTAAGCACCAAAAATTTACAAAATAAATTTTTATAAATTTAACTCGTGGAACATAGAAGCCATCAAATGTGTAAGTATTATTTGACAGGGAGAACTATAGTAACAGTAATTTACCTTTTCTCATATGAAACAAAAAACAATATGCATAAATCGGTTGCAAGTAGACTGTAAACTTTCAAAAGAACACATTTAACAATAGCTTTATGATAGTGCAGTAGTAAAGGGTACAATGAAAATTATGAAAGAAAAGATTAATAAGTTACATTAAGATTGAGATTATCTGTTGATTAAAAAATATCAGAGAAAATGGAAAGAACAAACCAAAAACCTGGGAGGAGATATGTACAATCCCGTAGAACTGACAAAGAATTAGTATCTAGAATACACAAAGAAGTTCTATAAATCAATAAGAAAAAGACTAATAACTCAATAGATAAATGAGCAAAAGACAAGCAGCACTTTACACATAAAGAAACACAACTGGCAAACTAATATATAAAAAATTGCTTAAAGTCATCAGTGATAATCAAAGAAACAAAAATTTAAACCACTGTGAGATGTCATTTCACAATCACCAGAGAAGAAAATATTAAAGTATGACAAATCCAAATATTGGCGAGGATTTGAATAAATGATAAATCTTACTCACCGTTGGTAGAAATATAAGGAGGAACAACTTGATAGGAACATATTGTGACATCATCTATTAACTTTGAAGATACATATATTTTGTAACACAGCACTCCTCATCTTAGAGAAACTTTTTAGCAGAATCATTTGTTTAAGAATAAAGAAGGAAGAGGGGAGGTAAATGGGGTAAAGGGGGAAAATATGTGATGACAGAAAGAAATCTAACTATGGTAAGTAAACACACTATATATTTATATATGCCTTACCGTTAAAATATACAGCTGACATATTGGATTTCATTAACCAATATCACTATCAAAAATAAATAAAGTTACAAAAAAAAGAAGAAAAAAGTGCCAAACTATAAAATGAATGCATCGTGGCATAATTATGTGGTAGAATATTATATAACTGTAAAAATAAACTACAGTTATAACAATTACATGAATGAATCTCAGGAAGTTGCATAAAATATGCATAATATGATTCCACTTACTTAAATTATAAAATGTAAATATATACATACATATATAGTTTACTATTACAAAACTTAAAAGCAGAGGGATAAAAATTCACAAAATATAGATAGTTACTTCAGAGTAGTGGGAAGTGGATGGGACTAAAGGAGGTATTACAAGGGGTTTCAAAATGATAATATTCTAGAGATAGGAAAAGATGGCAGACTAGGTAAAAGCAGAACTGATCTCTACCCAGGTTTGCATTGAAATTACAACCAAATTATAAAATAATCAATGTTAAGAATCACCTGAAGTCCAACTGATGAAAACACCTAAGTCTGAATATAAAGGAGCTACATTAAAGCTGATAGGAGGGGCAAAGTCAAGAATTGGGCTGGGCCCACATCTGCTGGTAGTAGAGGAACATCGGGAGGGAAAGCAAAGCTGCAGAGGCTTTCCTGAAGGAAAGGGGCATCCTCGGTCTGTCAGGGCTGAGCAGAACCTGTTGGCTACACCAAGTGTCAGAGGTATTGATCAAGAAGGGAAGGTTTGATGGTAAGATGCCCAGTTGGAAGAATGCACGAGAGACAGACATGAGAATGAAACAGCAGGCACCAACTTTATTGTGCGGAGGGCACTTTTGTTTCTAGAGGTGCAGTTCTATTGGGGGGAATACAGTACTGGATGCACTTCTGCTCCCTTTTCTTGTGCTCCCCTTCTGCTCTCTAGGGGACTGCATGGCTCCTCACATAGCAGAGTACAATCGTGGTCTTCAGCCACACATGTGTGATGCAATAAAGTGAAGTATGTGTACATATTTTCTAAATCTGGGGTCCTAATGTTGCGGTGCGAGCAAATCTAAGACCCACGGAGCCAATCGAGATGAATTGTGTGCCTTTATTAGCTGGCTGGTGACTGACTCTCTACCATGCGAGGTTAGAAGAGATAAGCCTCAAGCTCTCAAAAGAGGCAGCTAATAAAACCTAGAACCACACCCTGGCTAACAAGTAAACAGATTACCACACCCTGGTTAAATCAAAACAAGTAAGCAGGTTACAGAATCAAAAGTTGGCTGTTAGCATATCTTTGAGTAGATTACCACACCCTGGTTAACAGAATCAGAGTAAATCCTTAGTGTTGGCTTACTGAAAAATTTTCCACCCTTAACACTAATCCTAGCCATGGACCTGGATCACAGCCAGGCTTTGGACCAGCCAGACCTTGGGCCAGTCAGGTCTTGGATCACAGCCAGATGTTAGGCCAGCCAGGCCTCGCACCCACATGGTCTCATTTGGGGGGGCTCCACAGCACAGGGTACCAGCCCAGGGAAGAGGAGATTCCAATAACTCTGACTATAAAAACCAGAGGGGGTCTTGGTTGTCTGGGTGAGACAGAAAGAGACTGAAACTCTAAATGTCCCTTTGAAGGAACCATGCACATGCTTTCTGACCTGGGGACACTCACCCAGGACACCAGTGGTGGGTCAGAGGCTCCCACAGGATTCATACCAAGAAAGTCTGCATTACCTGATGCCAGAATGAGGGCTCGGAGAGGCAGCTACCATAGTGCCTCCCTACCAGACAATCTACAGAACAGCTTGACCGCAGACCCCTCCCACAGAGCCATTAGGAAGCACTGGCCTGAGGGGATCAGCCTGCCCAAAACAACCTGCAGATTGCCTGGGGCTTTTGTTGCTGGATAGTTGCCAAGCCCTGCTCAGATTCAAGGCCAAACATTCCCAGCAGGCAGCCAGCACTGTGACCCCTTTTCTGAGACAGGGCAAGCAGATCACTGCTGCCAACATGAATTTTGGTGGATCTTGGGGATGTGCGGACCAGTCCCAGACAGCAGCTGATCTTGCTGTGATCTGAGACTTCTGCAGGAACGCACGAAGGGTTACCAAAGTTGCAGCAAGACTGAGGCTGAATTGATCTAATTGCTATTGTCTCTCTGAGACATCACCACACCCTACCCACAAATTGTCCCAAGCAGCCCATTGACAGTGAATTGGGTCACAGCCCTGACCTTCCACCATCTGATCTCCCAATCCACACAGGCAACAAACTTTGTCTAGCAAAAGGCAAGCACTGCACGGAAATCAGTGGCAGACAGACCTCTGTTAACTTCCAGAGTTACAGTATTGTGTTTGGGGAGTGCAGGGGTCTGTGGGACCACCCCACAGCCACCCAGATGGCAGCTGGTGTCACTGTGATCTGTGACTAGAGTGGGAACGCCCAGGTACAGAAGTTGCAGCAAAACTGAGTCTGCATTGGCCTGAGGGCCCTTGTCCCCCTGAGATCCCACCTCACCCAAGCCACAAAGTGCCTGCAGCCCATTGACAAGCAGCCTCCCCTGCTCTTTTTATGGAGCTGTGCAGTCTGCTTGTGAAACAGATCTTGGCTTATACAGTGAGTGAATTTTGGGGAAAACAGTTGTGAGCAGACCACTGCTGCCTATACTAGCTGCAATATCTCTTGAGGTGATTGCAGGGGTTTTATTGCCCTGATGGCCCTTGACTCCCTGAGCTCCTGCCTCATCCAATGCACAAAGTGCCTTTGATAGACCCTGGCCCAAGGTGGGCAGCAGCTGACCTTGCTACAAGTGGAAACTTGTACAGGGAGCCACAGAGGCAGTGTGGGCATGTAAACTGACACTGCAATGACAGGGGGAAATCTACTCTATAGACTCAAGAGACTCCCAGGGTCCCTGCACCACCCAACATGCATATCACCTAGAGGCTCATCCAATTTCGGACACTTACAGACAACCAATAGGCAGTGTCAGGCCTTGAGGAGTACTGGTCTCTCTGCTAAACTGTCCTAGGTCAGGAACAGGGGATAACTGACCACTACCTACAGCATTGTACCTTCCACTTACCTATAGATCCAGCATAGGCAACAACTATGTGTGAATTGCTTTATAGTTCCCACTGCGTAGCCCTGAGCAATCAAAAGCAGTGGCTGACCTTTGCCTATAGGGGAGCCCCTCCCAAGGGGCCATAAAACCAGTGCAATGGAGGCTAGCACCAGACCACAATGGAGCAACTCTTGACTAGTCCCATTAGTGGTACACACAAAGGGTGATTGCAACAAGTACACAAGACTGCTAGGACAAATCCCACTCACTGAAGTCAGGCCCCACAGAGCATCTCTTATCCTGTGGGTGCAGCCAATTCCTACAATTAACACTCAGCCTGAGTGTTAATCCCATCCACTGATGTACTAACAACAATAAAGGCTTGATGAGAACAGAATATCACACGCAATCCATACAAAGATCACATACAGAGCCCCTGGCATTGGGGATGAGGGATAGTGTGTCACTGTGCCACACAGGACACTTTTCACATTAGGCCATCTGGCCAAAGCTGAGAGATGAAACAAACATTCCTGACACATAGAAACACATACAGAGAGGCTAATAAAATAAGAAAACAAAGAAATATGCCACAAATGAAACAACAGGAGAAAACTCCATAAAATAAGCCAAATGAAATGGAAGCAAGCAACCTATCAGAGACAGAGTTCAAAATAATGGTTATAAGGATGCTCAATGAACTTATGTGGAGAATGGATGTGCACAATGAGAACCTCAACAGCATAAAACAGGACATAGAAATCATAAAAAAGAACCAGACAGAAATGAGGAATACAATAACTGAAATGAAGAATACACCAGAAGGATTCAACAGTAGATTGGACAAAGCAGAAGATAGAATCAGCGAATTGGAAGACGAGGTAGGAGAATACACCCAATCAGAATAACAAAAAGAAAAAAAATTAAAATGAAGGTAGTTTAAGAGACCTCTAGAACAACATGAAGTGTAACAATATCTGGATCATAGGAGTTCCTGAAGGGAATGAGAGAGAGCAAGAGGTTGAGAATCTGTTTGAAGAAATAATGACAGAAAACTTCCCTAACCTGGCAAAAGAATTAGACATACAAGTTTAGGAAGCACAAAGAGTCCCAAACAAGAGGAATTCCAACAGACTCACACCAAGACACATCATCATTAAAATGCCAATAGCAAAGACAAAGAGAGAATCTTAAAAGCAGCAAGAGAACGGCAGCTGGTTACTTACAAGAGTATCCCCATAAGAATGTCTGCTGATTTTTTAATGGAAACTTTGCAAGCCAGAAGGGACTAGTGAGAAATATTCAAAGTTACGAAAAATGAGAATCTATAACCACAAATACTCTACCCAGCAGGGCTTTCAATTAAAATGGAAGGTGAGATAAAGAGCTTCCCAGATGGGAAAAAACTTAAGGAATTCACTGACAAGCCAGTATTACAAGAAATGTTAAAGAGACTTCTGTAACAAGAGAAGGGGTAAAAAAGAAAGTAGAAATAACAAATATGAATAATAAAATGGCAGTAACTATGTACCTATGAGTAATCACTTTAAATGTAAATGGATTAAATGCTCCAATAAAAAGATGTAAGGTAGCTGAACTGATAAGAAAACAAGACCCATGCATATGCTGTCTACAAGAGACCCACTTCAGAGCAAATGACATTCACAAACTAAAAGTAAAGGGATGGAAAAAGATATTTCATGCAAATGGAAATGAATAAAAAGCGAGGTATCGATACTTATATCAGATAAATAGACTTTAAAACAAAGGCTATAATAAGAAACAAAAAAGGGCATTACATAATGATAAAGAAATTGATAAATCAAGAAGATATAACCCTAGTAAACATATATGCACCAAACATAGGTGCACCTACATACATAAAGCAATTATTGAATGACATAAAAGAAGAAGTCAATAGTAATACACTCATAGTAGGAGATATAGCACCCCATTGACACCAATGGACAGATCTTCCAGGCAAAAATTCAACAAGGAAACAATGGGCCTAAAAGACACACTAGAATAGATAGATTTGATAGATATTTTGAGAGCATTTTACCCCAAAGCAGCAAAACATACATTCTTCTCGAGTGCACATGGAACATTTTCTAAGACAGGCCACATGTTAGGACACAAAATAAGTTTCAGTGAATTTAAGAAGATTAAATTCATATCAACCATCTTCTCTGATCATAATCATATGAAACTAGAAATCAACTATAAGAAAAAAAACTGAAAAATACACAAACATATGCAGGCTCAATAACATGCAACTAAACAATTAATGGGTTATTAATGAGGTCAAGGAAGAAATCAAAAGATACCTAGAGACAGAAAATACAATGATTCAAAATTTATGGGACACAGAGAAAGCAGTCCTAAGAGAGAAATCCATAGCAATATAGGCCTACCTCAAGAAATAAGAAAAAGCTCAAATAAACAATCTAATCTTACCCTTAAAAGAACTAGAAAAAGAACAGCAAACAAAGCCCAAAGTGAATAGAAAGAAGGATATAATAAAGATTAGAGCAGAAATAAATGAAAGAGTCTAGAAAATCAATGCAAAAGGTTAATGAAACCAAGAGCTAGTTCTTTGAAAGGATAAACAAAATTGACAGACCGTTAGCCAGATTCATCCAGAAAAAAGGAGAGAGGACTCAAATCAATAAAATCAGAAGTGAATGAGGAGAAATAACTACGGGCTCCACAGAAATACAAAGAATCATAAGAAAATACTATGAGTAATAATATTTCAACAAATTGGACAATCTGGAAGAAATGGACACATTTCTATAAAAATACAATCTCCCAAGACAGAGTCAAGAAGAAACAGAAAATATGAACCAACCAACTGCCACCAATGAAATAGATTCTATAATCAAAAATCTCCCACAAAACTAAAGCCCTGGACCAGATGGCTTCTTTGACATATTTTACCAAACATTCAAAGAAGAATTATCACCTATTCTTCTCAAACTCTTCCAAAAAATTAAAGAATAGGGAAGGCTCCCTAAATCCTTTTATGAGGCCACTGTGGCAGCATGACCTTGCCTGACCATTTCCTGCTTGAATGAATTAGTTCCTGACTGCACCTCCCTTCCCAGGACTCTCTGGCTGACACAGTAGTCCAAAAATCTGCTGAAACAATTAAGCTAGTTTCCTTATAGTTTGGCAGCCAATAAATGTTCTCCTTATTTTCTCCTTCCTGATATGGAATATCTATAGCTGTGTAGGAATATGGAAGTACAAGACTGTATAAAACTGCCTGCCATGTTACAATTGGGGCTCAGCCTTTGGATAAGAATCCACTGAGCTGGTGCTGGCATCAATAAACACTGCTTGCTGCTTATTGCCTAGGTGCCCTGTCTCTCTGTTTGAGAATCCCACATTTTGGGGTGCTCAGCCGAGATGTGAAGATGGCAGTTTTTCACCTCCCTCGTCTTCTGGACCTGGTCCCCAGGACACTTGGAGAAGCGAAATTTACCTGGAGCACTAACAGACCTATTGACAATTCTTCCACCAGACTGGGGTGGAGTCTCAGAGAGCACAATGGAACCCAGAGAGGTACAGGAACCAGTCCAGAAGCACTGCTCAACTGAGTGGTAAGGACCCAGGTCTCAGGAACAGCCTGCCCACTACAAGACAGAAGGGGAATCTGATCAATATCTGAGGTCACCCGAATACTCTACATTTGTTAGAGGAAACTATGACCTCTCAGGTACATAGGGCGGAGGGTGGAGTGTGTTTGGTGTGTGATTGCATGTGACCGAGACGTGTTCTGACTATGAAGCGAGAGTGAGCCCCTATCCATGGTTCTGTGGTGAACCTCATATGGCTTAGGGTGGTGTCACTGGATCTCTGTGAGGAGCCTACTTCAGTGATCTGAGTCAGGTGTTTATAACAACCCACCAATAGCCATGAGGCCTAAAAGACCCTCACGAGGGGAGTGGCTAGAGATAGGCAAAGAGAATCTCTGAGTGTGTGTATGACACTGACCACAGGTGGAAAGATGGATGGACAACAGAGTAAACAGACACCTTTAGGTTGTATGCTTAAGAATTTCAAAAAGGGTTGTTTTAGAGACTATGGAGTTAAACTCACCCTACAGAAAAGCCACACCTTTTTATGAGGTTGTCTGGCCCTCTTTTGGTGTTGGATGGCCAGTAGAGGGGGCTCTTGATAGGGGAGTCATTGCAAAGGTCTCTCAAGTCAACCTGGCCACCCAGACCAATTCCCTTATAACAGTTCTTGGGAGGCAATAGTTCACACCTGACCTCCTTAGTTGAGAGTCTGCCTAGAGGAAAATTATAGGGTCCTCCTAGCCTAAGCTTTGACACCCTCCCAAGGTCAGTTGAAAGAAAAGAAGCCTGTGTTGCCAGCAGACCCAGAAAAATTCTCACCGCCTATACACCCATTTATACGCCCCTTTCAAGGGCTTCTGAACAGCTGGCTTCTTTTTTCGAACCATCCACCCTGGCCTCTTCGACTTCTCTTGGGATCCCATACACACCAGCCTCCATTGATGCACCACCACCTCCCATCTTGACCCTTTATGGCCCTGCCGAAGCCCAGCCCAAGGTGTCTCCAGTCAGGAGGGAAGCACTGCAGTTGCCTTTGTGGGAAACCCAAGGCCCCATCTATTATGATTAGGACAATCAGATTCAGAGAGGCTGACGTATCTTCATTTATCAACCTTTCTCCAATACCAATCTCTTAAACTGGAAGAATCATACCCCCTCCTTCACTGAGAAGCTTCAGGCCATGATTAACCTCCTCCAATCGATCATCCAGACTCACCAACCCACTTGGACTGATTGCCAACAACTCCTTCTGACTGTCTTCAACACTGAAGAGCACCAACGTGTCACCTAGGCCACCTGAAATGGCTAGAGGAACATGCCCTAGAAGGCACCTTGAGTGTGCAAATCTATGCCCAGAATCAGTTTCCCAAGGAGAAATGAATTAGTGATATTGAAGAGAGAAATCTGTAAATGACAATATGGAAGAAGAAAGAATTAAGAGTAAAACAAAAAAGAAAAAGAAAGTCCTCTGCAAAAACTATCTGACAGCATTAGAAGGAATAATATAAAAATAATGGGCATAGCAGAAGAAGAAGTGATAGATAAGGTAACGGAGAGCCTATTCAGTCAATGAGAATTTCCCAAACCTATGAAAAGAACTGGATTCTTGAATACAAGAAACAAAGAGAATATCTAATTATCTCAATCCAAAAAGTCCTTCTCCAAGACACATTATATTAAAACTGTCAAAAATTATTGACAAAGAATTCTCAGGGCAGGAGGAAAAAGAAGATGGTAACATATAATATCATCATATTTTTTTAGCAGAAAACTTATAAGCTAAGAGAAAGCAGAATAAAACTATTGAAAGAAATACCAGCCAAGAATAATATATCCAACAAAGTTCTCCTTTAGATATGAAGAGGAAATAAAGACTTTTTCAGACATAAAGAAGCTGAGGGAATTTTCCACTATGAGGAAATACATTACAGGAAATACTGAAGGAGTTATTCTACCTAAGACAAAAAGACAAAAAAAAAATGAGTAAGATGACTAACAGACAGAAATAGGTAATTGAAACCCTTATTAAGAACAATTATAAACTCTAATATTACATAATGGTTAAAGAAGATACAAAATATTTTTTAAAAAGAAGACAATAGCTACTGCAACTCAGAAAAACTCACTACAAAAACAGAAAAAAAGTTGAGAGTAAAGGTTTGAATTTGCAAAAAAGAATGAAGATAAAATGCATGCAGAAAAAAAAGAATTATGTGTATATGAAACTTTCTTTTACATAAATTTCATGGTGGCCACACACAAAATATCCAGAACTGAGAAATGTAACATAAAAAGAAGTAACAGAAAAAAAATTATAGAATTCCACCAAACTAAAATAAAAGGCAAAAACACAAGGGGAAAGAAACAATAGACACTTAGCTACCAGAAAACACAAGCTAAAATGGCTGTAGGAAAACCTCAATAATCACCCAAAATGTAAATGGATTGAACTCACCAATAAAAAGGCAAGAGTAGCAGATTGGATCAAAAAGCAAAACCCAACCACATGCTGCCTTCAAGAGACATATCTCAGAATAAAGGACAAATATAGACTCAAAGTGAATGGACAGAAAATGATAATCCAAGTAAATACATCCAAAGAAAAGTGGGAGTACCCATATTTACATCTGAAAAAATAGACCTCAAGATAAAAAAAGGTAATGAGAGACAAAGATGGACATTTCATAATAATAAAGGGGTGAATACATCAAGAAGACATAACACTTATTAATAGCTATGTTTCCATTCAGGAAGTATAAGCAACTGCTAACAGAACTAACGGGAGAAACTGACAAAAACACAATTATAGTAGGGGATCTAAATACCCCACGGTCAGCTATGGATAAGTCACCCAAACAGAAAATAAATAAGAAAATATCAGTCTTAATTGAAACAGAACAATTAAACGTAATGAACATTTACAGAGCCTTTTATCCCCAAACAGTAGCCTATACATTCTTCTCTAGTGCACATGGAACATTCTCAAGAATAGACCATATGTTGTGATGCAAAACTAACCTCCAAAAATTTAAGAAGATTGAAATCAAAGCAAGCATATTCTGACCACAATGCTTTGAAACTGAAGATCAACTGCAAAAACAACAAAAAAAGTGGGAAAACCCATAAATACATGGAGGTTAAACAACATGCTACTAAAGAATGACTGAGTCAAGGAAGAAATAAATCGAGAGATCAAATGATACATAGAAACAAATGATAATGAAAATACAACATATCGAAACTTTTAGGGTATAGCAAAAGTAATAATAAAAGGAAAGTTCATATCATTACAGGCCTGTTGCCCCAAAAAACAAGAAAAATCCCAAATAAACAACCTAACATTGTATTTTAAAAAACTAGAAAATAAGAACAAATGAAGTCCAAAGTCAGCAGAATAAAGGAAATTAAAAAGTTAAAGCAGAATTAAGTGAAGTTGAAATAAAAAGATGGAAGAAATAAATTAATGCAACGAAGACCTGGTTCATTGAAAAGATCAATAAAATTGGCAAACCCTTGGCTAGACTCACTAAGTAAAACACACACACACACACACACACACACACACACACACACACACACAAAATCAGAAATGAAAGAGAAGTAACTATAGATATCACCAAAATATAAAGGCACAGAATACAATATATAAAGGCATACAAGAATACTATGAAAGATTATTTGCCACCAAATTCAATAATTTAGAAAAACTGGACAAGTTCTTAGAAATATACAACTTTCCTAGACTGAATCAAGAAAAACTGGAAAATCTAAATAGACTGATCATCAGTAAGGAAATTGAAACAATCATCAAAAACCTCCCAGAAAGTAAAAGTCCAGGACCAGATGGCTTCACCAATGGATTATACCAAACATTCAGAGATGATTTAATAACTATTCTTCTCGAACTCTTCCAAAAGAATGAAAGAAGAGGCAATACTTTCTAAATCATTTTATGGGGCCAATGTTACTATGATACCAAAACCTGGTAAAGATCACACACACACACATGCAAGTGCACACACACATACATGAAGCTATAGACCAATATCTGTGATGAATACAGATGCAAAAATCTTAAATGGAATACTAGCAAATCAAATACAACAATACATTAAAAAGATAATATATCACTGTCAAGTGGGGTTAATTCCAAGGGCACGAGATGATTCTACACATGCAAATCAATCAGTGTGCTACACCATATAACATAAAAGAAAAAAATTATATGGTCATAACCATAGATGTAAAAAAAAAGCATTTGACAAGATACAGCATCCATTTATGATTAAAATGCTTAATAAAAGAGGTATAGAAGAAAAGTACCTCAACATAATAAAAACCATACATGACAAATCCTCAGCTAACAGCATATTTAATGATAAAAAACTAAAAGCCTTCCCTCTAAGATCAGGAACAGCACGATGCTGTCCACTATCACCAGTATTATTCCATATGGTATTGGAAGGTCTAGTCAGAGCAGTCAGGCAAGAGAAAGAAATAAAAAGCATCCAGATTGGGAATGAGGAAGTCAAATAGTCACTTTTTGCAGATTACACAATTTTCTGTATAGAAAATGCTAAAGACTCCACTAAAAAACTATTAAAAACAATAAATAAATACAGTAAAGTTTTGGGATACAAAATCAATATACGAAAATTCATAGCATTCCTATACACTAACAATAGATTTTCAGAAAAATAAATTAGAAAACAATTATTTTCACAATTGCAACTAAAAGAATAAAATACTTAGGAATAAACAAAGCATGTGAAGGACCTATACACTGAAAGTTATAAGACATTAGTAAAGAAATTGAAGAAAACACAGAGAAATGAAAAAACAATCTGAGTTTATGAATTGGCAGAATCAACATAGTTAAAATGGCCTTATTTCCCAAACCAATATACAGATTTAATGCAATCTGCAAAAAAAAAAAAAAAAAAAAAAAAAATCCCAATGGTGTCTTTTAAATAAATACAACAAAAAAAATCATCAAGTTTGTATGGAATCACAGAAGACCCCTAATAGCCAAAGGTATGCTGAGAAAAAAAAAAGCTGGAGGTATCACACTGTCTGACTTCAAATTTTACTACAAAGTAACAATAATCAAAACAGCATAATGTCAGCAAAAAAAAAAAAATCATTCGAAGACCAACAAAAAAGAATTGAGAGTTCAGAAATAAACTCATATATATTAGGGAAAATAATTTTTGACAAAGAAGCCAAAACCATACAATGGAGAAAGGAAAGCTCTTCAACAAATGGTATTGGGAAAATTGAAAAGCCACATGCAAAGGAATGAAACTAGAATGCTATCTGTCACCAAACACCAAAATTAACTCAAAATAGATCATTCAGGTCATTAAATATAAGACTGGAAACAATAAATTGCATAGAAGAAAACAGGTACTAAACTCATGAACCTTGATGTTAGAGAGAATTTATGAATTTGATCTCAAAAGCAAGAGAAGAAAAGCAGAAATAATAAATGGGACTATATCAAACTAAAAAGCTTCTGCAAAGCAAAAGAAATCTATCAACAAGAAAAAAGAGAAAATCATCCAAATGGAAGAATATATTTGCAAACACCTCTGATAAGGACCTATTATCCAAAATATACAAAGAACTCATACAATTCAATAACAACAACAACAACAAAACAATTCAGTTAAAAAATGAGCAGAGGACCTGAACAGACTCTTCTCCCAAGAAGACATACAAACAGCCAACAAAAGTATGAAAAAATTCTCAACTTCACTAGCTGTTAGGGAAGTGCAAATCAAAACTACAATGAGATACTACCTTATACCTGTTAGAATGGCTATCAACAGAATGAGTACTAATAAGTGTTGGAGAGGTTGTAGGAAAAAAAGGAACCCTCAAACACTGCTGGTGGAAATCTAAATTGGTATAGCCTCTATGAAAAACACTATGGAGGTTCCTCAAAAAATTGAGAATAGAATTACCATATGAGTTAGCAATCCCTCTTCTGGGCATCTATCCAAAAAATTTAAAAACATTTATCCACAAAGATGTATGCACCCAATGTGATAGATCATTGGAAAAGAAGCTATCATACATATATACAATGGAATATTACTCAGCCATAAGAAAAGATGAAATATTACCATTTGCGACAACATGGATGAACCTTGAGATAATCATGCTAAGCGAAATAAGTCAGGCAGAAAAAGTTGAGAACCATATGATTTCACTCATATGTGGGATATAAAACTAAAAGTGACAAGTGAACAAGACAGAGACTCATGGAAATGGAAAACAGGTTAGTGGTTACCACTGTTAAATGGGGAAAGTTAGATAAAGGTAAAGGTGGTCAAATATTTGGTGACAAAAGGAAATTTAACTTTGGATGGTGAACATACAATGCAATATACATATGACGTATTATCGAATTGTATACTTGATACCTATATATTTTTATTTACCAATGTCACCCCAATAAATTTAATAAAATAATAAAAATAATAAATCATAAAATTTAGAATGAAATAAAAATAAAAGAGCTATTTTAAAAATAAAACAATCAAGTGTTCTCAAAGTTTTTTCACAATTCTTTACAAAGCTTTATATTATTTTTCCAAAATTGCAGATTTTGTTTTATTTTTTTGTTTTGTATGTCTATTTTTTTTCAGCCTGTTATTCTTATAGGCTGCTTATGCTAGAAAAAAAGGTAAAGCAACTTGAATAACAAAAAACTTTTTTGTTATTTTTTTCATTAAGCTGAGTTTTTCTTTTTATTGATGTTACAAAAACAATTTAAATCATTACTGAAAAATCAGAAAAAAACCAGACAAACAGTAGTAGAAATTAAAATAGCAACAGCCATAATCCCACAATCCAGAGATACAGGTACTTATGTGAAAATTCTTTCAGTCATTTTTATCGTTAGTTATGCAATAATATAATTATGGAAAGAGTGGTATTTTGTTATACATGTTTTATCGTTGACCATAATTTTTTCAGTCGATCTAAATCAAGGAGTAGAAAACTCTGAATCTGCCCTCTGTCTCTTTTCTTCTGTAACTTAATGCTTTGTAAAATTTAATTGTTTCTTCAAGTCAAGAAGAAAAGCTAGAGCTCTCAGATGGATCACTGTTTTCATTATAAATGTTAATTCCAATCATTTAGTGTTTTTGAGCTCATTGGTGAGAATGCTGCTGAGCTGTGAACTCTCAATCTGTGCCAAGGGTTCAGGAAGATAGAGGTGGGTTAAGAGCACTCACTGTATCCCAGCCAACAGGACCTCTTTATTTGCGTGATAACTCCCTCTGTTATTTCTGTTTCACCAGCTATGTGCTCTAGAACACTCTCTACTATATTCTGTATCTTTTTTTGTCTTCCCCTTTTATGGTCTATGTCGTAAAGTATCTAATTTACTCTGTATGATGAAAGTGTATATAACTTGAGATCTTTATGGTACACACTTGCCTTGATGTGAAAATACCTATCATGAAAATATCATAATGTACGCCTGGAAATCTGTAGTGACTAGAAGCATTTACGATTTTAATAACTTAATTGGAAATATCATAAGTTGTATATGATAGAGAATTTCCTAAGTGGGATATAAAAACATTGAAAAGGAAAACATCACAGCCTTGGTTTATACCTTATATTGATGACTAAGGATGTATATTTTCAAGTTAGGGTTATTATAGTGATAGGAGGGGACCAAATTGAGATGAAATTGCAGAGAGTATTGAATTGGATTAGGGTCTCATATATGAAATCTCAATAAAATGCAGGACATCAATCACATCACAATTGTCCATTTTTATAAACTATCCTCTGTTACCATAAACCATAAATTGTAATTTATCTTGGTAGAGTATGTCTGGGCTCTAAGAAGTCTATTAAAGGGAAGGGTGCTGGTTTCTGATACGACATAAACTTTCTTCTAAATCCGATGTACAACTCTGATGCTACCCATCTACACTGTTACTGCATGCTGAAAAGATCCTCCTTTAGTTATTCAAGCCTTCTCATTTGAGCTTCAAAACAGAGGCAACTGGGTGCAGTGGAAAGGTCAGGGGCTTTAAAAATTTTTACATATATTCAAATCCTAGTTCTTCCATTCACTAGCTATTGGCCTTGGGCATGTTAGTTAGCCTCTCTAAGCCTAATCTGTAAAGTTATAATGTCCACCTTGCAGAAATAGAGAAATAGGATAACATGCAGTACATCTAGTACAATGGCTAGTTCATATTGTGAGCTTATTAAATGTTGATTGTATCATGTATACCAAGGGAATAATAAGCTTAATTTAATAAATAAATTGCCATTTATTTTTACATTTAAAATTTTATGGATTTTTATGCTACTTATATACAGTCTCCTTTTTCCAACTTTAAGAAACATTTTTTAAATTACTGCTTTGTAAGGCATCAATACTTCCTAAGGCTCCAAACTTTTCATAATTCTTGTGGCCTATTGTCTCTTCTATGAAGTGTAATAACAGGAAGTACACAAGCAGTACTTTCAGGCAGACACACCATGATGACAGAGTGCTATCCATTAAAGAATCATAGCAGAAACCAGCCAAGAATGTGTGTGACTATTTGTTGGTGTTAGCAGCCATGAGAGCGGAGGTATATATAAGCTGGGCTCCTTCAAACCCTAGAGGTGACTTTCATATCCTTAAGGAAATGTGAGGGAACTGCACTGGTCTTTAGTGATAAAAGAACAAACAATCCCATTACCACCCCCCCACACACACAAAAAAAAACAACCAAAAAACAAAATCAGACAAATAAAACTCCCTTCATTCTTAAATTTCTCTCATGCTTGTGATCTGGGTGATTTCCTAGACATTAAGTTGCTATGAGATTAAGGCAACTCCAAGACTCAGAAAATCTGAAATTGTGGAAAAGCACTTAGACTCCTCTTTTACCCTCAAAAGCATGAATCCTTGAAGGATACAGAAAAGTCTGAATTCTCTCCCAAATCTCAGGACTACCACTAAGTCCTTTAATTGTGTTATCCCTGACATCTGGTATTGCTTAATGGGCACTGTGCCAGTATTTTAGATTCTTAGACACCCATCCTAATAAGGCTCTTAACACTTTATACAACTCTTTTACATACATATTTTATGTAATTTTAATAACCAAATGAAGTAAGTAATGCTTCCCAAAATTTCTTAAATGTGAAAACAAATGCTTTTAATTCCTAAGGGAATTATTTCCCACCCAACCATGGTTACATTATCCCACATCTTATTCATGCTAGTCTCCTCGCCTCCCAGACTGCAACGCAGAACCGCTGTCTTCAGGCAACTCTCATCTCACATGTATGCATGTGCACGCACACACACACACACACACACATGCGCGTGTGTGCGTGCACACACAATTCCACATTAAACCTGTTTAGAGTTAAGATAAGTATAGAGAGACAGCACAAGTATTATACAAGAGTCAATACAAATGAGAATGAATTTTGGAACCAGAATACCTGGGTTTAAATCTTCATTTCCCTATTTGGCTGAGTAATATTGGATGAACTACTTATTCTATGTTTCAATTTCCTTATCTGTAAACTGGAGATAATAGTACTCAAGGATCACATAAAACACTTAGATTAGTGCTCACTATATGGTACAAACTCCAAGTGTTAGTTGACATTCCTAAACTGGCAAATAAATTTTCTAACTCAAGAATTGCAGGCCTACAACCACTCAGGCACAAAAGAGAAATAAAAGAGATACCCTTCCATTCGGAAATCATGCTTCCTTCCTATGAGGGATCTCCTTCGTTTTTCTTATTCTGTAGATCGTTAATTTATAAAAATATATTTTAGAAATCTATGGTATAGTTCAGAGCCAAGGGAAAATAGAATTTTCTATTACAAATTTAGCTACCTTAAGTCTAGCAATTTTGCTAGCTCATGTTTGAAGACCGTTAACACATACAATAATAATAATTTAATTCTCTTAAACTCATAAGCACAGATATCCAAGTCATTTTGAATCATAATTTTTCTAACTGATATTCTCTTTCTGCTTTAAAGATTCTGTCTTTAACCTTTGGCTTTTTAATTATGGTATGCCTTGGTGTGGGTCTCTTTGGGTTCATCTTGTTTTGGACTTTGTACTTCCTGAGCTTGCACTTCTATTTTCTCTACCAGGTTAGGGAAGTTTTCCATCATTATTTCTTCAAATGGGTTCTCAACCCTTTGCTCTTTCTCTTCTCCTTCTGGTACTGCTACAATGCAAACATTGGTATGCTTTCTGTTGTCCAAGAGGCTCCTTAAAAGATCCTCATCTTTTAATTTCTTTTTTTTGTTGTTGTTGCTGTTCTGATTGGGTGTTTTCTGCTACCTTATCTTCTAAATTGCTGATTCAGTCCTCTACTTCATTTAATCTACTGTTGACTCCCTCTAATGTATTCTCTATTTCATTTATTGTATTTTCCATTTCTGACTGGCTTTTTAAGTGTTTTCTATCTTCATTTTCATGTTTCCTATTGCTTTGTTAAAACTTTCATTGTAATCACTGAGCAGCCTCATGACCAGTATTTTGAACTGTGTACCTGGTAGATTGCTCCTTTCCATTTTGTTTAGTTATTTTTCTGGAACTTTGTTCTGTTCTTTCATTTGGGATATGTTTCTTTTAGCTACCTCCCTGTGTTTGTTTCTATGTATCAGGTAGATTTGCTATGTCTCCCAGTCTTGGTAGAGTGGCCTTATGTAGTAGGTGTGCTGTGGGGCCCAGTGGCTCAGTCTTCCCAGTCACCAGAGCTGGGTGCTCCAGGTGTGTCCCTTGTATTGGTTGTGTATGCCCTCCTGTTATAATTGAGCCTTGGTTGCTGTTTGCACATCAAAGGGAAAGATTGACCCTCAGGATGATTGGTTGTAAGAACTGGCCATGTCTACAGTGGAAGACTGTCATGTGGGGGCTGACCCTATTGAGCAGGATTTGCTTTAGCAGGACTCTGGTGCCTACCTAGCCTGACTTTCGAGTACGTCATTTATGGAGTTGGTTGTGTGGTGCTCTAGTGCAGTCTGAAGCTCGCTACCTGGTATGTTGTTTCTGGGGACTCCTAGAAGGGACTCTGTTACAGGCCAAGGTCAGAAGCTTCTTGTGCCTTGCTTGGGAACACATGAGCTACAAAGATCTGCAGATGGCTGCCTGTAATGCCGAGCTTGAGATTTCTTTGCAAGTGGTACAGCACATGCTCAGGACAGATGCTACTTGTTCGGGGTATGTGAACCTTTGAGAGAATTTAGGAAAGTCTGCAGCATGAGCCAAGGCAGGCCATTTGTATGGAAAAGCCACTAGAAGAAGCTTGGGTGGGCCCAAAATTTGGGAGAAAGGTGGTCTCAGGGAATCACCAGGGCAAAGAGAATGGTGTTACTCAGATTAATGGAGACTCAGATATGGTATCCACTTGTGTCTCCACACTGGGTAAGGGGAGGGCTCAACAAAGGAAGAATGAATTCTGCCAGCACTTCTGTCTGGGAGAAAGCTGCCCCTCCAGACCTTGCCCTGAATCCAGATAATTAGGCTCTTCCCTATGTGTCTCTGGAGACTTTTAAGCTGCTGTCCCAGTGCTGAAGCTCAGAGTAAGGGCAATATAGTCGATAAAGTGATAGATAAGTTTGCACAGTGGCAGATTGTTATTAGACTTAGTGGGTGGTCACACTGTAAGGTATATAAATGTCAAATCACTATATTGTACACCTGAAACTAATATATTATATACCAACTACACTTAAATTAAAAATAATTTTTAAAATAAAATTTAAAAAATAATTTTACTTATTTGCTTTATTCTCCAATAGGCACACAGTAATTTCAAAATTACATCAATAATAAAACTATTCAGTGAAGTTTAAGAATCCCTTGAATTCTTTTTGCCCTTAGAAAACATGCCACCAAAAGATGTACCATCAGAGTTCTGTATGCAAAAGACATTTCAAAAAATTTTTTTACTCTGTAACTATATGTTACTATCTATTAGATATGCAATAAAGTAAATTTGTTTTTAGTTGAGAAGACAAGATTGTGCAATTTGTCTTATGCAATGGTCCCAGGGCAGCTTGCTCTGTCACCTCTCCCCAACTTTCTGATAGCCTATGTCATTATCAGCTATTGTGCTCTTTTGCTCCTAAATTAAACTGTTCTCTTCTGCCACAGAACTAGTTGTGAAAAATATCAGGTATTTGGTGTCCTTACACCAATTGAAAAGAAAATTCTTCTTCATAATAGCTCTTAAACCAGATACAGAAGTTTAACTTAACATGTGTAAGACTACCAATGAGATGAGGAAATGATTTCAGGGAAGATGAAAAGAATCAATGGAGAGATGATGAAGAGAAAGAGCTGCAGCTCAAGAGAAAAAGCTTTGATTAGCTGTGACTATTAGAAGGGAAAGGCTAGTTATGGATATCTGGTGCTGTGAGTATACTCTAGAGAAGACTGATGGAACTTGAGTAAGAACCTTAATATATCTGAGCCCATGATCAACAGTATTCCAGTCCAAGATAAGCTCAAACATGAAGAAATGCATTTAACCCACAACAGAAAAACAACAATAGCAACAACTAATTCTTAGTTAGCAGTTGCTATTGTAATGATTTATTTCTATTAGAGCATTTGATTTCTCTGACAACTCTGTGGTAGATCCCATGATTACCTCCATTGTACTGATGAGGAAACAGAGGCAAAAAAAGATTTTTGTAGCTTACCCAAATTCATGGAAACAGTAAGTGGCAGAGTCAAGATTCTAACCCAGAGAGTCTTGTCCAGAATCCAGCACATCATTAAGAAGCTCTTTCCTAAAGAGCCATGTATTCAGCTATAGAAAGTTAAAGGATTATTCAAGGCAAGTAAGATTATCTACTGCCTATATAAGCTGGTGATAGAAACTTTTGAGGGAGCTTTTAAATATGTTCATTTTTTTAAAAAAAGAAATTCACATGTATTAATTTATAACAACAAAAAAATGTGTTTTGGGTTGCCTTGAATTGCCTCTTTATATTTTGTAAAAACCCTTGTTTCCCTAAAATTGGTAGATTTTATTATCAAGGTTGTTTTTGGAGTAGGTATTTGGGGGACTTCCTCCATTATCTTCCTTGCCAGATTTTACTCAAGAGTCCTTTCAAATATATTTAGTGGTCTTGGAATTTGGTCATTTTTAAATACATTAATAGTATATCCCAATGGCCTTTTAAGAACTACTCTTAATTTATTTTTGCTAGTTTTTTCAATGTTACTTAAATGTAGTTACATTCTCTCACAAAACCAAATTGAGATATTTATACTATTCAATTTATCTTCCTTCAGTTTATAGAGTAAAAAGAGTTCTACTTGTGGAAAAGCAAGGAGCATAGAATTGCTGAGACTTCTTTTTGCTAAATTTATAAACTCAGATTTTCTACCTTTTACTAAAAAATACATTCCACCTTGTTGAACCTTTTAAAAAGTCAGCTGCTACTTTGAAAGCATTCATTTATTTCAGTCATCTGTGGCTTTCTTTTCAAGGTTTCTATGATTTCTTGGCAGTATACCTATTCCATGGGAAACATTCTTTTCAGAGAAGCACAAAGCCTCTTCTAAAGTTCTCTTTAGAACTCTCATTCATGTTCACTAGATTTCCTAACAGTTTAAAATTTTAATTCAGCTTGTCATACTTTATTTTAGAATACACACATTTTCTAAAATATACCTGGAGTGTGTGTACAGAGACATTTTGAAACTTCTATGTTAGCCTTGTTTTTTTCAGACCTACTTCTTTTTTTTTATCTATTGGAGTGACATTGGTTAATAAAATGATATGGGCTTCAAGTGTATAATTCAATAATACATCATCTGTATGTTGCATTGTGTGTTCACCACACAAATCTAAATATCTTTCCATCACCATATATTTAACCCTCCACTCCATTTATCTCCCTCCTCCCCCTTTCCCTCTGGTAACCACTAAACTGTTGTCCATGTCCATGAGTCTGTTCATTTGTCTTATTTGTTGCTTTCAGTTTTATATTCCACATATGAGCGAAATTATATGGTTCTCCAACCATGTTTTCAATTCCAGTTCAGCCACTTAACCCTAAAGCGACTGTTAACTTTCTAGTTTAGAAACCATAGTCTTACCCAACTCTGCTACTCAAATAGCAGGCTGTGACAACCATTTTAAGTATAAACTATACTTAATCACATTGTGAGTAGATCTGTGAGTACAATAAGTGGGAAAATGATGAGATATCAGAGACCAGTTTACTGTGTTTCTATAAGTTCCTATTTTTAATTTTTGTTTTATTTTGTTTTCTAGGTTTTTGTTTCCTTATTTTGTATTTTAAGTTTACCCTCCTTTAACACATGGGCTCTCAGTTTCTCTCCTATCCAAGTATTTAAACCTAGGCTCCAGTCATACAGCTTAGTTTTAGGTAAAACAACTCTGATCTTCCTGTGCCAATTTTATAAACAAAGCAATGACTGTATGGTGGTCTACTGACAAATCTTACATTTCCAAGGCAGTATGCCAAATGGAAAGTAAGAAATGAAAAAGAAACAAATTCCGTGGATATAAAGTGGTAAGAAAGCACTCTTCCTCTTGGCTCTTAATTTAAAATCATATAATTGAAACTATGGCCTTTACTGTTTATGCCTTTTTAAAATCTAGCACAATAGTTTATGCCCAGTGCCTATAGACATCTGTGTTGGGCTCTCCTCCAGCCCCTGGCTACTACCATGCAATCAAATCAGCAGGAAAAAAAATGAATGCATGCATGTATACATGAAATAACTATTATTCTTCTGTTCTCTTCATTCTGTGTTGATGCCATTATTCATCTGGGGACATGATTGCAAGGAAAGTAGAAAGTATCTGGGGAGAAAGGGGAAAGGGCAAGGGTTACTGCTCAGGAAAAAAGGCTAGCCAATCATAATTCATGGAAAACAGAATAGTCTGAAGAGGTTTGCTAATATCAGTAGCTGTGTTAATCCAAGTGATACCAACTGCTATACCAGAAAACCAAAAAAATCCCAGTAGGTATTTTGTTCATATTCTAGTTCAAGGTAAGTGTTCCTGGTCAGGCAGCTCTCCTCCAAGCAGTGACTCAGATGTCTAGTTTCCTTCTGGTTTTGTTCCATTTTCAAGATTTGCTTTCCAGTATTGGCACTGGTATCAATTCCCAGTAAACAGACAAGAAAAATGAGAATGGAGAAAGTGTGTTTACTTTTCAACCATTTCAGCCTATAAGAGACCACATAACATCCACATACGTGCCATTTATACCCAGTCCCATATAGATACAGTGTGGAAAGGTGGCCCCTGGAAGGGGGGCATAAATTTGTGAAGGAAAGTTAGCTGTCTATGTTATAATAGCTCCAGGAGGGTTTGTCAGGATCCTGTTCTAAAAATAATTGTTTAGGAAAAAATGGCACTGAGAAAGAGTTCAAGGGAAAAAAGATCACAAGCTACCATCTCACAAAAAACCCTAGATCTAAGCACAACAAACTAGACTAAGTCACAATCATGAAGTCATTTGCAGGGACCTTCTCTTCTTCTTAATGCCTTAATCCTCTCTGGTGCTCTGACATTATTTAGTGCTTTCATGGCTCTTTGGAATCTTCCATTTAATTATGATTCTGCTCTATTCTCTCCAGACATTGCTAGGTGACCAGTAAATCAAGAACTTAGATGTCCACAGTTGAATGAGCCTGTCTTTGATACATTTGCATTTTAATGCTTCTTATTTGCATAATTATTTTCATAATCCAGAAACTCTGGACTCCATGAAAATGATTTAATTATGTTACCATAGTCCAACTGAGGAAGAATTTGTCATAGTTCTTAATAGTTTATAAGGCCCTTTAATATCCATATAGAAATCAAAATATCAGTATGAAATAGGAAAAACATATTATCTCCATTTTACTGATGAAGAAACTGAGACTCAGGCAAGCTAAGACTTTCCTGCAGTCACAAGACTAGTAAGGAGTGGACAAAAGATTAAAGCCAAGATATTTATTCTTCTAATTCAATGTTTTTACATAACTCTGGGGAAATGGGCCTTTTCTTTTGATTTCCAATATTTCTAAGGTATTTAGAAGTTTCTTTCTTTTAAGTGATAGCAAAACAAACAAACAAAAAAAACAGAAAACAAAAAACCTATTTATCTGTTTTCCGACGCAGTATTGCATTGCATTTGATTAATTTCCTTACTTTCTCTTTGACATGTATCACCTCACAGTTCACATTATGATTTTCTTTTTTCTCCATCTTGAATATTTTCTTATAGTCAATTATCTGGGGGAAAAGGTTCATGTTTTGATTAAAGTTACATGGCCAATATTACTTCATTTACTTTTCAATTCACGGAAAGCTTTTCACAACAACTGCTATTCCTCCCACTCACCATTGCCAAGCTACACCCTATGGCAGTGACTTACTGACTTCCCGCTTCCCACCTTTTGTTTCAAATCATGAAAGCTGATTGAATAAACACTAAACCATAGCATTGGAACATAGTGCGAAAGCGCATAAAGGCCTATGACCTGACACAAACATTTAAAAGAGGACTCTAGTTGGAAACCACAAGATGGAGGTAGATTTCTTCTCAAATTGCATGCAAATCCACTCTATTACAAAGCAAGGCAACTGTGTATTTGCCACTAGCCATGCTTTGGAGAAAATCTACCTCATCTACTCCATTTTTGCAGATTCTCTACTTTGTACAAAATAGTCTGTTCAATCCTTATCCCACATCCCTGCCTCTTTCCCACATCAAAAATCACTTTAAATCATTTTCTCAAATCTCTGTCCTTCCTTTCCTTTGCTCAATTTTTTTCCATAAATTCTTTTCTAATTATTCATGCTTGCTCCTGATATTCTTGCCATTGCTTCTTCTCAAAATTTACCATATCATGTCTCTAGAAGTGTTTTCTATGATATTTCATATTTCTACAATCGAGGATGAGCTTATAGCATTGGAGTTGGCAAACTGAGGGCCAAATTGTTTCTGTGGTCCATTTTTTGTAAGTATCCCAAGCTCAGAATGGTTTATACATTTTTAAAGGATTGTAAATCTAAAGAAAGATTAATATTCCACAGAGGCAGAAGGGTCCACAATGCATAATATATTCACTATCTGGTCCTCTACAGAAAAAGTTTGCGAGCCCCTGTTCTAGACTATAAAAACTGTGGGCTCTTGTTTACTGCCATATTCTGTAATAATTATTCTTTGAGATTCTCTCCCTAGGTTTAAAGTAGAGTATATAGGATTATAGAACAACCAGCTGGAAAAAAAAGAATTGGAACCTAAGACCTCTAATATTTTCCCTTATGTGGCATGACCATTATAAAAGAGTTTAGAATTTCCTTTTATTTCAATTTACTATTTTGGGGGTGTACTATTTTTGGTCAGAGGGAGCAACTCCTCAGATCATGGCCTTTACATTCCCAATATATTAGGGGTCCACTGGAGAATCAACATTCCCTTCTCTTCAGGCCAGGAAAGTAAGAAAAAATCAGGTAAGATGGCACTGCATGTGAGGCAGTAGGAAGGCTGTGCAGGAGAAAGGTCTGAATAATTTATTTTCCTAGTGCATCCAAGGTGGTGGCAACTGGATCTCCTCCAAGCCATATTAAGATTGAGGCTGATTTAAATACTTTCCCCACATTTGAATGATACTTCCATGCTCTGCTTCTAACTCCCCTGTTAGCAGGGTAAAGTGTGACTGGAGAAGTAAAGAGCCTGGGAGGTCATGACAGCAGTGTCCCCACGATCATAATGTTGGCATGCTAGTTGTGCTGCCAAAGCCTGACTGCTTCTCTGAGACAAATATCAGAGCCAGGGTGTGAATGAGTGTTAACAGTATATTCCGGGAAAGCCTCCACTAAAAACCCTGATTGTTATGAGGGAAAACATGCTCTCTGCCAGAAAAGAGAATGAAACAAAATAACAGACACCAACGATACACCAGAGCAAGCTTCATAGCCAAGATCTACCTAATTGTAGGCACAGACTAACTAAAGAATAAGTTAAACTCGCATGCATAGCCAGAGGCTGTGAGAACAGATTCAGGAGACAAATATAAAAACAGTAACAACAACACTAATTATTTAATGTCAAGAGAGAAAGACCTTTTGTCAACCCAGAACATTGTTCTTACTACAATGTAAGAGGTCTCCATAGTGATTTTCATTTTAAATAAATATTTATTAAACTTACATGAACTGTTTTTTTAATTTAGTTTCAAATATACAGATCATTGATTAGACATCTACATAGTTTATAAAACGATCCCCCTAATTGCACCTTCCTTCCCCTGACCCTCAACCTCGCCAACGTATTAATGCTAACTGCATTCCCTATGCCGTGCTCCCCATCCCCGTAATCATCCATCAGCTACTAGTTTGTACTTCTTTAACCCTTTACCCAATTCTCCCAGCCCCCCACACCACCCTCGCCTCTATCCGACACAAAATTATCCACTATATTTGTGAGTCTGTTTTTGATTAGTTTGTTCTTTTTATTCCTTAGATTCTGCATATAAGTAAAATCATATAGTGTTTATCTTTCTCTGTATGACTTAAATACCTTCTAGATCCATCAAAGCAATATCTTTTTCTATCCCCTTCCTTTTGGTATGTAGGAGTCTTGTTTTCTTATCCTTTCAATCACTCTCTCTTTTGATTGGAGCAGTTAATTCTTTTCTATTTAAAGTATTTATTGATAGGAATGTAGTTGTTACCATTCTTTATTCCTATTTTGATACATGTTTTTTCTTCTTAAAGAAGTCCCTCCAATATTTCCTGTAATACTGGCTTGGTGGTGATAAATTCCATTAGCTTATTTTCGTCTGAGAAGATCTTTATCTGTCCTTCAACTCTAAATGATAGATTTGCTGGAAAAATTATTCTTGGTTGTATATCCTGGGTCTTCATCCTGTCGAATATTTTTTGCCAAGCCCTTTTGTCCTGCATAGTTTCTTTTGAGAAATCAAATGCCAGTCTTATGGGTTGTCCCTTATATATATTTATTTATTTTTCTCTTGCTCCTTTTAATAGTTTTTCTTTGTATTTAACCTTTGACATTTTAATTATGATGTGTCTTAATGTGGGCCTCTTTGGATCCTTGATTTTTGGAATTCTCTAAGCTTCCTGGGGTTTTATGTCCATTTCCTTTCACCAGGTTAGGGAAGTTTTCCATCATTATTTCTTTAAACAGCTGCTCAACATCTTGATTTTCTTCAGTTATGCCAATCAGATGAATATTTGGAGCCTTAATAGTGTCCTATATCCTCCTTAAATTATTTTTATAGTCAGGGCATCTTTTTTCTTGTCATTCTGATTGCGTGTCCTGATTGGCTTTCCTGTCCTCTAGATTTCCTTCTTTATTTACTTTATTTCTTTGTTTATTCCATGTAATATACTTCTTATCTCAGATAATGTGTTCTTCATTTCAGACTGGTCTCCTTTTATAATTTCCATTTCCATTTTTATTTTTTTTATCTCTTTGTTGAAGTTCTCACTGAATTTATCTACACTTCCCAAAAGATCATTGAGCATCTTTATAACCAGTGTTTTAAACTCTGCATCTGTTAGATTACTTGATTTCCATTGTATCTGAATCTCTGTACTGTTCTCTCGCATGGTTTGCTTCCTTGTCTTCTCATTTTGGCTGCCTTTCCATGTCTATTTCTAAACAAAGCTCCTAAGTCTCCTGGTCTTATTAGTGTGGATTTATGAAGTAGGTGTCCAGTGACACAGTCCTGAGAGGGATTCAGTTGCCAAACTTAGCCCAAGCTTCTACCTCTTCTGGGCCACCTGTTAAGATTCAGCAAGCAATCCACAGATGGTTTGCTTATAGTTGCCTCAAAAGACAACACCAGAAACCGAGGCCAGCTGCCTCCAGTGTGAGTCTAGGCGCTGCTCAGCAGGGAGCACCTGACTCCTTGAGGATACACTTGGATGTGGCTTGGGTGGAGCTGCAAGTTGGGGGAGGCAGGGTTTCGGGAATCCTCTGGGCAGAATGACCTCTGTTATCCAGTTTGATGACGTCACAGCTATAGCGGCTGTGTCCGGTGGACTGGTAGTGGGGGAGGGTTCAACAGGGAACAATGGATACTAGAGGCACTTCTGTACCCACTGAGTCTCGCTTCAGCTCTCACTCTGACAATGTCTTTCTGTAAGTCCATGGTGCCCCTGTGCGCAGCCAAATAGGCACTGGGGCTAAGAGTGAGCAGGTCTGTCACTGGAAAATCCACTGGCAGATGCGGCCCCTTTAAGAGGCATCTGCTGCTGCTGCAGCCCCAGCCTGTCTCACTTAGCTGCTGGAAACCAGGCAGCCCTGTGTCCCCACCCCATCCTACCTTCTGCTATTGCAGGGTGATTTCTTGGACTTCTCCCTAGTTGTATGGCTTGTTCATCTAGATCCCAAGCGATTTTCCTTGCTGCTGCTCCTTGTTTCCGTTATAACTTTGATTTAGTTGCCAGAGGGATGAACAGAGCCTCAAAAAATCTACACCATTTTTTCCCCCTCTGAACTGTTACTTTTTAATCTAAAGCTCAGATAAGATAATAAGACACTTGTTCAGAGTCACATGATTATAAAGGACAAGAGAAAGAAGGACGGGGAGAAATACTTAGAGAAAGAGCACAGATGAAATTAGATAGATGTGAATTGGACTCTCAAGTCTGCCACCTAGAAGCTACCAAATTATGGGAAAGTTACCAATCCGAGCCTGTTTTCTCATCTCTAAAGCTGGAAGAATAGCTGCTCTTCATGGCTTCTATGAGGATTAGAGGTTCTTTTTCTATGTGATTGGTTCATGGCTGACTCTCTAGAGGGAAAGAGGAAGGTGTATAAGTACCAGATACGCTTACTCGAGAAAGTATTGGGGTACAGGACACCAGAATTTCAGGAAGAGTTATACCTGCATTTCCACGTTCTCAGGGGAGAAAAGGTTAGAAAACTTGCAGTTCTCACAATCAGTCCTGCAGTGGCTATGGGAATTTTTAGCTGCCAAAAACCATTTCAGCTCTGAGGCCAAGAATTCTGAGCACAACATTTGCAAGTCAACCCCCTCTCCTCCACTGCTTGATGGGCATTCCAGACCCTCAAAACTGTGTGCCAGTAAATATCCCCTTCCTTTTCTGCCTCTAACCTTGAATCTTCTGTTTTCTGACATTCTCGGCCTCCTGGAAGCCTCCTAAACACACTCAGATGATGAGAGATATTCCTGTCTAAGAATAAAAGTTAGGGAAGTAAGAAATGAAACAAAGATAAAAATGTCTGACCAAAATTTTTCCAGCCTAGAAGTCTCTACTCATTTCCTACACTGTGGCTATCTCTTAAAGTGACCAGGCAATATCTCTGCTTCCAAGTGTGCAAAGTCTCTGGTATTATCAGTAATAAAACTGTAATTTAAAATTGGTAGAATCACGTTGGAAAGCAATAAGGCATACCCTGGTGAAGGTGACTAAGAATATAACCTGTGACTCAGCAATCTTATTCAGTATATAATCTGAAAACTCTTGCACTATGAGATACAAGAATATTCTGGTACAATCATTTACAATAGAAAAACCTGAAAACAAAGCACATGTCCATTAAAGGTAGGATATATGAATAATTTGTAGTATATTCATACCATGCAGCACTGTGAATAGATGAACATAAATAAACCATTGTACATCTAAGAACATGGATGAACCCCAAATATATAATAATGAGAAAACAAAAACAACGTAAAATAATATGCTTCTAGTCATACAAAATTTAAAAATAAACAAAACTAGGTAACATTACTTAGGGATAGCAACATGTGAAATAAAACTATAAAGAAAGCTAAGGAGATGATTGGTTACCTCTGAGAACTGAAAGGGGAATACAATTGAGGCGGTTCACCTATAAGTTTTCAAAAGAGTCTTTATGTTATGACTCTAATTATACATTTTAAACTGTTCATATACATTACATACATCCTTGAGTCTAAATAATTTATTCACGATAAAAAATGTAACCTGAATATGCCTGGGGGCCCCTTGGGCAACCTCCGCATTATTATTCTACACTATTTTGAGCCCAGAAAGAGCTCCAGTGTCAGCTTTGACTAGTAATGTAAATTTCATTGAAAGTTTTATGAAAATGTTACATATTGTGCAGCATATGGCAAAAATTAAACTTTCCCTTTAATCACGATTCTTCCTTTTCTTCTACACTTTTACTTCCTTATATATCTGTTCCATCCAACATCTTTAAGAAGCCCCTCTAAAACTACAACAATCACTTCTTCCTACCTCATAGACCACCATTCTGGCCTGCTTTTGTCCCTTAACATATTTCGGGTGCATTTATTGATAGAGAATTTTGAATCTTATCAAAAAACAATTGACTACTACAACAAAATACTTTCAGGAAAAAAAAAGCACAGATAAATAGGAATCCATCCATGCTAAAAAAAAAAAAAAAAAAAAAAAAGTAAAACTCCAAAGGGTACTAATAAATAAGAGAGGTGTTGACTATCTTAGTAACAAGCAAAATTAGTTTCATTACGATCAGGAGCAGAATGGGTCCAATCCCTTGTTCACTCATTCTTAGCTAATGGTTTCACCTTCTTTCAAATCTCTCCAAATCAGCACATAACAATGCATTACTCAAGTCACAGACATTCTAGATTCCTTTCCTTTCTTCATCAACCACATTCAAATCATCAACAGACCTGATCAACACTTATCTTTAAAACATAATCTCAAACCTACATTACTCTGTCTTTACTGCCATCACATTATGCCAAGACAGTTCTATCTCCTTCACTCATGGTGTTACTGCAGTGCCTTCTTACTGATCTCCCAGGTCCTCTCATCTGAACTGCTAACTATGGGGCAACATCTCTGTATAACCTCACTTGTGTGCCTCTCCAACCTGCCCTGCTCATTCTATTCCACCCTCATTTAACTCAGGGCCTCCATGGTGCCATTTCCACTGCCTGGAGTATTTATCTCATCATCAACTGAGAAAGACTTCTTGCTCATCTTAATCAAAGTAAATACTCCAGGCAGTGTCATTCTCTACCTCAGTCTTTTATTTATCCACTTCATAATGAACTCATTATAATCATTAGCCACTTCATTTTTTTCTGCTCCCTTCCATTTTGTCAGTTTCTGAATGAAACTGACATATTCAGAATGAATACATGCTTCAGGAGGATCAGGACTCCACATGCCTTGGTAATCATTATTCTCCCAGCTACTGGCACGGTGATTGACATAAAACAGTTGTTAGATGTGGGGACAGAAACAAGGTTATGACAAATTCATCATAAATCCACAATAAAAGGGCTTCATTATAAATGAATTTATCATCTCTTATGTGTCATGTATTTGTTGGGGAGATTAAAAAAATAACAGACAAGTAAATATAACATGGTGAGTGCCATGACAGAGGTACACACAAGATGTGATAGGTGAACAAAGGTTGGGCCCCTGATCTAGATTGAAGTGGGTGGGAGGTAAGTCAAGAAAGGCTGCACAGAGAAGCCTGATGTTTCAGGGGATGTTTTAAGTAATCAGGTGAATAAGTGAAGGAAGGACATTCCAAGTGGAGTAAAGACAAAATATAGCAATCTAGAAGACACTGACTCCCCTGATTCTTCTCTCTCTACCTCTTCCAGCTGAAAATGTTTGAACCAAAGCCTCTCCTTGCTGTTGTACTCATATTCTCCTTTCCTTAACCCCAAATGAGACACAACTGCCACACTTCAAAATGTCATCTCCTCCCAACCCTTTGCCTCCAGGAAGTACTGTCTTTATTTATATCAGGCACACCTACTCAAAAGACATTCAACCCAGATTGAATCTGGCCTTAAAATGCCCAGATTTCAAGCAAAAGTTAACAACGCGGAGAACATTCTCTGAGTGCAAAACCAGCTCCCCACCCTGCCTCAACCAGCTGCATAAACCAGAATGAGAAGCTCACTTCAGAGATGGCTACTGCTGCATCATAAAGTTACTCATTCCACATTCAGAGAAGGCACAGATTCAACAGCCCAGAACTGGAACTCACTGTCCAGGAACATTTTAGAACAGTGTTAATCACAGAGAAATTTCCATGGCTCTACTGTTAGTTGCTCTATCAAAACATTTATAGTTAGAAAATGAAACAAAACATGTAGGTAGAGAGTATTAGCCAGATTCTGATTATAATCATCAGTTTCCAAGACCTGTGGATTCATAGGTATCATTTCTGAGTTACATTAATTAAGAAGAACTTTAATACAATGTTTCTTTCTATTCTAAAAACAAGAAATTTTGCTTTAAAACACAAAAGTTAAAATCAGAAGGACCTTTTAGAAATTTTATTCACCCCTTCATTTTATATTAATAAAACTGATGATAACTATAATTAAGACCACTTATGTAATCCAGGTGTTTGTGATGGTTAATTTTGTGTGTCAACTTGACTGGGTCACAGGGGTACCCAGATACTTGGTCAAACATTTCTGAGGGTATTTCTGGGTGAGATTAGTATTTGAATATGTAGACTGAGTAAAACAGATTGCCCCTTCCAATGTGGAGGGCCCCATCTAATCTATTGAAGGACTGAATAGAATAAAAGACTGAGTAAGAAAAAATTCTTTCTGTCTGTCTGTCTTTGAGTTGGAACATCAGTCTTCTTGAGCCTTCAAATTTGCACTTGGACTGAATTCTCAGACAGTAGGACTCAAATTGGATCTATATCATCAGCTCTCCAAGGACTGAACTTCTCAGCCTTCATAATTGTGGGAGGCAATTCCTCAAAATCTCTCTCTCTCTCTCTCTCTCTCTCTCTCCTCTCCTCTCCTCTCCTCTCCTCTCCTCTCCTCTCCTCCCCTCTCCTCTCCTCTCCTCTCCTCTCTTCTCCATACACATGCACACATACCTATTGGTTCTGTTTCTTGGAAAATCTTAGCTAACACAATGTTGAATGTCATCCCAAGGGAACCACAACACCCTGCCTCAACAGCTGTCTCCAGCTGCTAACAGCCATAGAGAAGAGGCAAGCATAGCATTTACTTACTTCGCCATCTTGACTTGAAGTCTAGCCTTCTATTTATTTATGGAATAATTCCCATGAGCATTTAAACATTCTCATCATTTGTCAGCACTGAGCTAATCGAGAAGGAAAGGTTTCAGTGGTGAGATGCCCAGTTGGAAGAATGCACAAGGGGCCAATATGAAAATGAAACAGCAGGCAACATCTTTATTGCAAGGAGAATGCTTCTGTTGCGGGGAGCACAGTTCTATTGCGGGGAGCGCGCTTCTGCTTCTGCTCCTCTTCTTGCTCTCTTTCTTGTGTTCCCCTTCTGCTCTCCAGGGGACCACATGGGCTCCACACATATCAAAGCACAAGAATGGCATTCAGCCACACAGGCGTGACACAATAAGCTGAATTATGTTTACATAGTTTAGGCGCAAGTGCCATATTACACTAATGTAACATTCTAAATCTGGGGTCCTATTCCTAGCCACAAACCTGGATCACAGCCAGAGCTGGGACCAGCCAGGCCTGGGACCCACACTCCACCCCTACAGGGTTATGGTGCAGGATCTGGCCTGGAGGGTGCTACTTTGGGCCCACAATCCACTTGCCATTCCTGGAGTGGCTTTGTCCCAAAGGGCACCACCCCTGGGGTACCCTCTACCAGCTGTCTCTCTGGGTGCCGCTCAGCACACCAGGGGCATTGTGACATAGCAATTTGTGCTTGTGCCTGAGTCAATGATAGCTCCCATCATTTCACAACCTATTCCATGGTACGAGCCATCTGTATACCAGGCATCCTCAGGAATGGGAGCCTGACCCTCTACATAGGGACTCAGTACATCTCCCGTCTCAGCAGGCTCCACCAGGAGCTCTGCTTGAAGCTGCCCTGTTCCCGATAAGGGAGTGCAGTTGACCTGACAGGGGGCTCGCAGAGAACTGTGCCCGCAGCTCCAGGTACATCCCTCCGCTTGGACAGTGTGCAATTCCCTTACAGGAAGTCTTCCTTAAGACTGCAGCCATCTCTCCATGGGGTACATGGACTTCGTGGTTATGGGATTAGGGCCAATGATAGCCTCACTGGCCAGAAAGGCTGCATACATGGCAGCCAGTTGCTTCTCTATCAGAGAATATCGTGCTTTCATGCTTTTCCACAAGTGGGACCAGAAACCTGTTGTCACCTTTCAGGAACCATGCTTCTGCCACAAACCCCATCCAAGCCCCATCCACCTTCACCATAAGCAGGGATGGGAGGGCTGAATCTACTATGCGTAGAGTTTGGGCTTGCGCTACAGCTTACTTTGAAGCCTTAAAGGCCTCTTCTATCTCAGGGGTCCAATCCCATTGGGCGCTCTGTCACACTAGACAATGCAGGGGTCACGTCAAGGAGGCCAAGTGGGGAATTAACTCTCTCCAAAATCCAAGCAGTCCCAAATAGGTTTGGAGCTGCTTCACAGTCTCAGGTCGGGGATATGCCTGCATCTTATCAATCACCACTTCTGGCATTACTTTTGTCTTACCCGACCAGACAACTCCTAAGAATTTAACAGAGAACCCAGGTCTCTGGACTTTGTCCTCATTGACTGTCCAACCCCAGTTGGCGAGAGCCTCTTGCAGGCTGGTTGCTGCTGCTTCTAGTTCTGTAAGAGAATCATAGGTTAGCATTATATCATCAATGTAATGACACAAGTGCACTGCAGGCAATTGTTTCCATGTGGCTAAATCTTGAGCCTTGAGACTATGGCACAGGGTAGGATTGTGCAGATAGCCCTCAGGAAGGATGAGAAATGTCCAGTTGTCCTTCTCAGGTAAAGGCAAACTGTTCTTGACTTTCTGAAACTATAGTAATGGAGAAAAAGGCATGTGCCAAGTCCACCACATAATGGTATCATCCAAGTTCATGTGACAACCAGTCCATAATGTACATGACGTTCAGCACGGCAGCATGCAGGGGCGGTGTAACCTTATTCAGTTCCCATGGCCTCAGGTCAACCAGCTCCCTCACCAACTGGCTGAATCCCTAATTTCTCACCTCACGGGTTGTGGCTTTCCCAGAAATACGAGTGAATTGCTGCTCAGGGTGCAAGTGATTCCACAGCACCAGCAGCACTTCATTAGGTTGCTGCTCAATCTTTTCTGCAGCGACCCCTGCTGCAAAGAGATCAAAGCACATTTGCCTGTGGCTCACTCTCACAGCCAAATGGGCTCCATACTAGCTTTGAGGCCAAGCCTCCCTCCCTGACCTGGCCAGTCTGGGAGTACAGAGTACACTTGGAAGGAACGCTCCTTGAGCTTCACTTCCACAGCCACAACCTAGCCACAGCAGACATCACCTCATGGATACGCCTATCCATGTATGGAGCTAGCCATACCGCCATGGTGCCAAAAGTAGCAGCTGGGCCAGAAGTCAAAATCAAGTCCTTCATACAGATTGTAAATAACTCTTCATCGGGGCTTGTATACTGGGTGCAAAATATCATCTGTTGCACGCCCATTTCCCAAATTATCTGGATCAGATCTAAGTATGTGGTCCATTTGCTCACTGTCTCTGGCAGCTCCCCCAGGTCAGCCCACACTGTCCGTGCAGTGATTTGAGCCAGTCTATCAGGGAGTAATTGCCTGCACCCCACGCTGTATGCGCCACATTCTAGAGGTGCTGACTGAGGGATGTTATTATCTTTTCGGGGGCCAATCGAGCCATCATTTCTGGAGATAATTCAGTCCCTTCAGCCTTGTCATCCCACAGCCCCAGCAGCCACCCTGGAAGCATCTCCCTGGCTCTCTGCCGTACCTGTTTCGTCAGGTCCTAGAGTTGCGCAGGAGTGTGCTGGAGCAAGGTGGTTTGCATTTTAACCTGAGGGACGCCGTCAGCTTGCCCCACCAGGGCCAATGGCTATACCACTTCAACCTGCTGCTGTATCATTGGTCATACCTGCCATGGTATTGCTGGTGGGATCCCAGACCAGGACCATGGCAGTGACCCTTCAGGGCCCTGAAGCATGTATTCCATTACCGCCAGCCACCTTTCCATTGCTTCTCCCTGACATAGCTGCTGTACCTGCTGAGCCTTATCCTGAACCTCCAGGCTGGCCTGCCACAGCACTGCCAGGAACATCCAGGGCACTCGACCTGCTGCCTCCTGGTGAGTGGTCAGGCCATTTGGCTCCAACATTTCCAGGGCTTTCCGGACATCCTCTGGATCAAAACTCCAGGGGCATCCACTTAGCCAGATCCGCGACCACGGGATACCACTGGGAAGCAAAGGGCCACATGTCCTCCACCCGGGTATCCTCCACTTGGGGGACCATCAGTATGCTAGGGGCCATACACACATCATCCCACTGACTAAGCCAAGTGTCAGCACCGAGCTGATTAAAAAGGGAAGGTTTCAGTGGTGAGATGCCCAGTTGGAAGAATGCACAAGGGGCCAATATGAAAATGAAACAGCAGGCAACATCTTTATTGCAAGGAGAATGCTTCTGTTGCAGGGAGTACAGTTCTATTGCGGGGAGCGCGCTTCTGCTTCTGCTCCTCTTCTTGCTCTCTTTCTTGTGTTCCCCTTCTGCTCTCCAGGGGACCACATGGGCTCCACACATATCAAAGCACAAGAGTGGCATTCAGCCACACAGGCGTGACACAATAAGCTGAATTATGTTTACATAGTTTAGGCGCAAGTGCCATATTACACTAATGTAACATTCTAAATCTGGGGTCCTATTCCTAGCCACAAGCCTGGATCACAGCCAGAGCTGGGACCAGCCAGGCCTGGGACCCACACCATTCTTTCTAAAAACAAAACAAAACAATATCACTCCCTTAATCAGACTTCTCTCTCCAGCTCTCACTCCATCCCTAAAGTCCATTTCACAACAAATAATTAAATTTTATGCACTCATTGCCTCTACTTCCTCACCCCTACTGACTAAAATCAACTTTGTCACTCTACTGGAACTGCACTTGACAAGGTCACATACTACAAATTCTAAAGAAAGCATCAGGCCTTATCAGCAAGATTTGACACTCTTGTACATGCTCTCTTCCAGTTGGAAAAGCTTCTTTTCATTGGCTCTGCATGCAGCCCTTATGGTTTCCTTCCAGCCTTTCTAACTGGTCTCATTTGCTGGCTTCTACTTCCTCTATCAAACCCTTAAATGATGGATTCTTCAGGGCTCCTTCTTAGCCATAAATAATACATCTCTTAATCTGAACAAAGCTGGTCTCTGTATCATCTTTAATTTCTACACCTTTGACTAATAATCTATTTATTATTCATGCAATTTCAGATAATTTCGACATTTTATTTCTCTTCTTTCATGTGTGGATCACGGACGAGGTTTACAGACAACAAATATATTGAAATGGGATAGGTGTGGTCTTTCACCAAAATCAAGTCAGAAAAAAACACATTTTAATGTTCCCACTTTGATATACAAATAAAGTAAAAGAGTATCTAAAGATTGAGACTCATAAATCATGGGGGGAATGTTGTATGCAAGAACACTGAGTTTTCAGAGAATAACCTTTTAGATTTTTGCATTGGAAAAATCTGGCTGGTGATGTTAAGCATGCTTTCCAGCAGGTGGCGCCCTAAGCCAATTAATGTGAAACACAAGTGACAATGTACTCTTAAGAGACACCATTTTAAGAAAATCATCTCCCTTTTGAGACATATACATATATATATTTCCCCCCTCCTCCCAGGAGATTATGAAGTCCAGGCCCTCTGTAAGACACTCATATACGTGCATAGACACATTGTTCCAATAGGAAATAGAGCAACAAGTACACTATTATGTGGTTTTATGTTACTATTATGACGTGAACATTAATAAGCCAGATACATTATGTATATATCTATATATATAAATAGATAGATAGAGATAGAGAGAAATAGATATATATATAGAGAGAGATATATTGATTTTGTTTCTCAGAGCTAGTCCATCTCCTCCAAATGAGTCCTTAACATCATCTAGTAAACAGTCCACATTTCTCTGTTTTATCATTCTCTCCCACAACAGCTAACCCAACTTTCTATGCTTTTTTCAGACATCCAACATCCTCTTTTTCCCAGTTATTCTCTGAAGATAGCATGACTACTTAATTCAAAAAAGAGAGAAGGAAGAAGAAGAGGAGGAGGAAGAAGAGAATCTATGTCCATCATCAGGGAAAATTTTATCTTTAAGATGATGTTAAACATGTAAATACACATCTGCACACATCTCACCATCTCACCTGCTTTATCTCCTATGGCAATAGCAGAGCCCTTGTGCAGTTTCTTAAAGTTAATCCCATCCATGGCCATGCCACCTGAATAAGCCTGATCCAACTGATCTCAGAAGCTGAGCAGGGTCAGGCCTGGTTAGTACTTGGATGAGAGACCACCTAGGAAGATCTGGTGCTGTAAGTAAAATAAAATTAAAAGTAAGGAATTATAAGCTGACAAGGTCCTTGTAATCTGTGAGGTCAACCAAGGGTTGCCTCGCCTTAAAAAAGAATAATAATAAATTAATCCCTTCACCAATGTCCTTATCCTATTCCCCTCTCACTTTCTCAGAAATCTTGTCTATCATTTATGCCTGTTTTTTCTCCTTCTCTCTCTCTTGACTATTCAAACTCTCTTTCTCAATAGCTTTCAAATTAGCTTGTCTCTCCTACTAAAAAGCATATAAAATGGGTAGAGGTATACACACAAGTTTGGTCAAGTGTTAGTGCTGAAACTGAGTAATGGGTATATATCTTTATTCTGTCCAATTTCATTTATGTTTGAAATTTTCCAAAATTAAAATGTTTTAAAATAAGGAAAAACAACAAAAAGCTTTTCTTGTTTGCCTCCTATGCCTTCCAGCTTACCACCCTCTCCTCACCCCTTCTCAACCAAACTTCTAAGAGTTGCCTATTTGTAATATCTTCCACATCCTCACTTTCCATTCCCTCTGCAGTCCATTTCAATCTTGTTTCTTGTCCTAATACTCCATAGAAACCGAAACATCTGCCATCACTTATTTCCATGTCACTTAATCTAAGGGGCAATTGTTAGTTATAATAGTTCTTGACTTCTCAGAAGTACGTGGTGCCCAACCAAGTCCCTTCTTGAACGTTCCCTTCACATAGGTTTGGAAGTAATAATATTCTGGTTTCCCTCCTACCTCTTGGCCACTGCTTTTCTAACTGCTTCTCTACCCTACTATCACATGTTGAAGTTCCTTTCAGCTCACTTTTAAGCATGTCTTCTCACTCTACATTTTCTTCTAGGTCATCTCATTTATATTATAGCTTCAAATTTCATCAATGTGCAGATGACTCCCCAAATCAAACCATCAGTTCAGACTCTGACCCAGCTTTCAACTCTACACGTGCTTGACATCTCTTGGATATCACAAAAGCACCTCAAATTTGAAGCTCAAAACTCACCATTTTCTACTCTAAACCTTTTCTTCTCCCAGTGTTTCCTATTTTGGTCAATGGTACCATCTTTGTCAACTCCTTCCTCTCTCAGCTATTTCCAATTCATCACCAAATCCTGCACATTTCAGCTCACAAATATCTCTAAAACCTATCTTTTTCTCTCTATCTCCACCATTACCATCAGCAACACCATCATCATTCCCCTAATCCAAGCTAACATCAGTTCTCACGACTATTGAAAGTAACTGCTAATTCAGCTCCAGAATCTACCCCGGCACCCTTGCTCTGTTCTTGGAACTGCAGCTGGAGTAATCTTTCTAAAATGCAAATCTAATCATGTTATTCTCTGGCCTAAAACCCTTCTGTGGTTTTCTCTTGTCTTTTGGATAAGGACAAAATCCCCTACAGTTACTACAAGGCCTTATGGGGTCAGCTTCCTGCCTCTCTCTCCAACTTCATTTCTTGCCACCTCTACCTTACTCTCTGCAGTCAAACCACACTTTCTCTTCAATCCTTTGTCCTCCCTCCCAACACAAGACCTTTGTGTTCTCTTTTCCTGTCTGGAAAGCTCATTTTTAAATTCTTTACCTTGTTATTTCTTACTGATCTCTCAGACTCAAGTCAAGAGATACTTCCTGTAGAAAGCTTCTCTAACGAGGTCATCTTTCTGACATAAACTCTCCTTGCTCCATTGATCTCTCCTTCATTCATAGTTACAATTTTACATATATTTGTGTGATAATTTCTGTTCATTTTTGTATCCCAGTACCTATAGTAGGTACTAAATAAATATTTGTTGAATGAATAAATTAATTCATGTTTATTCCCTGTCAGGTTTCTATCTACTTACCCTGTCTCTAGACTGTCTCTTCTTCATCTCTGAGTGGATATTCAGGGATCACAAACTCATTTTTAATATTAATCTATTTCTGTACTTTTAAAACTAGGGTATGCCAGGCACCCCTATGTGGGGCAGGCCAGACATCATTTTTACTATAAGATTTGGGGCCAGATAACTTTTGTACTTAAAAAATGAAGGTACAATGAAGCGGAACCCAAAATTTGTACTAGAATGTAGAATAAGATATAAAACTTCAAAATAATGTTGTACTTGGCAAAGATTGCTTTAGGCTCTGCTTCTTGACACCTGGGAGTAAGCAATCACTCTCCTTCTATTAGGACCACAATAAAGTATGAAAAATTAAAAAGCACTATTAGAAGTTTGTGCATAATTAGAAAAGAAAAAAAGTTTCACATTGCTTCAAAATTAACATAATTGGTTCTAAATTGTCTGCTATTTTGAATGGCACCATTTCCCACCTCTAAAGTGGCCTGTAGATGTAGCAAAAAGAAGAAAAGATTATTAGGAGTTGTTGGTGATTCTCAGAGATGACCCTCTAAGACTTAGGATGGAGCTAGGTCCATGGCAGGGAAGACTACGGAAAGGGCCTGGGACAGGAACACAGCAGCCAAGCTCTGGTCTCCTCTCTCCTCTCAACCCCCCAAGAATTTGTCTTCAGTCTAATTACACCTCTAGAGACACCTACTTGCCTTCTCTAGAGAGACATGCTTACCCTCATCCCTGGCTTTAAAGCCCTGCATTACTCCCTGCAGAAGAGGCTTCACATGACTCTCTCCACAGGTCCTGTGAAACCTTGTTCCCAGGGCTGGACTACAGATTGCTGCAAGGTTTCTATGCTCATAGCTCCAAGAAAGAAATTCAGGGCTCCCACCATGACCACAGGGGAGAGAAAGTTCTCTTGGAGGGTAGCTACTACTGAAGATATATTATGCATTTATACTTCCCCTAGCACTGCTCTTTGCCCAAGCATTTTCAAGGGACAGAAAAATGAGGTACATGGCTAAATCCCCAAACCCATGATCTCCAAGGAACTTGCTGATGTGTGCAATCCAAAGACTGTTTGAAAAAACTGTCTGTAAATAGAGGAAGCTAGCATTGTTTTTGCACCTACCATCTATGTAATTATCCAGGCACTTTTACATTTACCCTTATTTAATTCTAGGTATTATTATATGAACTCATTTTCTACATGAGACCTAGTGTGCGCCCAGTTGTACAAATAAGTAGCCAGGCCTCAGATGCAGACACAGGTCCAGGTCATTCCCATGCAGTTGTTTCTTCCACTACGCTCATGTTTCAACTTCTCTTATCATAATACTTACTCCATGTCTCACCATCCATTCCCTCAACAGAACAATCACAGAACAACATTACGATTCCAGAAGCAAAAGATCCAAGTTCCAAGGAGGACACAGAGAAATTAAAGACATTCTATTCCATTATAATTTATAGGAACTACTAAGAACTAAAATGATGTTTGGAAAAGTCAGTTCCATTTGCTACAGTTTTTAAATACAAACAAAATAAACATTTTGACTAGTAGGTAACAACCATTGTAATGATGATAAATAAAAATAACTAGTTCCCAGACACAACATGCCAGACTAGCCCTTCAGAGATGATAAATCACTTTGTAGGCGAGCATTGCTATAAAACCCTCCACTTCTGGTGGTACCAGTACTGCCACAGTACTACTTTCAGCTGCTTCTAAAAAGCTTTGTGTCCAGCAGAACTGAAAACCTGCTCCCATACCAACACAATCTATTTTCCAATAGCTCAAATTAGCCTTTCTACACATAAATCACATTCCTTCGCTCTTCATTACAAGCTCACCAATGGTTTTCATTAACACATTGGTAAGCTTGACCGAAAAGCCTTATGTCATCGCTTGCTAGTGGGTCTGGAATTGCCCCTAGGAAGTGAATTGAAATTTAGTGGGGTAATTTTTGTTTTCACAATGGCTGGGGACCACTATTAGCTGAAGATAGGAAGGGTAGCTGGGATCTACATGTCCCGTAAAGTGTAGGTGCATCTTAAACAAAGAAGACTTGTCCCATGTTTTGTATCTCTTTTGAATGACACACTAAAAACCTAGTTGTTGACATCTGAGCCTAGAACCAAACTTATTTTTACATATAAATATAGTGAGTTTTCTGCATGGTTTAAAACTTCCTTAAATATCCAGGAATGCAAAATACTGTGTATTTTGCAAGAATATTTCATTTGTTTTGATCATAAATTTATAAAGAAGTGTTCAGCAGTTGAGAAAATCACAACACTGATGGTGAATAGCATGCTTCATGATATCTGTAAGCAATGCGACATGCTAGCTTTGGTATAAATATGAATATAAATAAATATAAATATAAAATCAATTGCATCAAAAATCAGTCTTCATATAGGTATAAGACTGCTAGTGTGGCAATTACATATTAAATACATATTTACTATAAGTTTATTTCCTTTTATTTTTCTCATATTACAACTAAGATATGTTGATTTCTTTTAATTATGTGGGTAAAAAGTTTATATTATCTATGAATTCTACTGCAGGATAGTAAAGCAGAAGTGAGAAAATACTGAACTTATTATACAAGGCACATTTGGATGCGATAGAGTTGAGAATATTGTCCTAAATGACATGCCCATATTAATCTCTGAACCTAACTCTCCCATCACTTCCTCCACTCCAACCATGCTGACCGTTGTGCTTTCCCTCAAAGCCATCAAGTTCCTGCCCACCTTATAGTTTTTGTTCTTGTCTTTCTGTTTGGAATACCTATCCCGTAGATCTCATTGATCTCCTTCGCTTCATTCATTCTTCACTCAAATGTTATCTCCTGTGAAAGGTCTTCTGTGATTAGCATGCTTCACACCATTCTACCTCTTAGCATCAGTTAAGTTCCTCTAGCAAATACACTAATCCCTTATATGTAATATAGGGGATATATAGTATATATAATACTCTATTTATACTGTTCTTCCCTATATACACATACCCATGTTAATTTAAAATTAGGCACAGTCAGAGATTAACAATAATAACTAATAAGATAGAACGGTTATAAAATATATATTGTAATAAAAGTTATGTGGATAGATTTGGGACCCTTATTAACTAAAATAAGGATTACTTGAGCACAAGCACTGTGTTACCATGATAGTCAATCTGATAACTGAGACACTACTAAAGTGTCTAATGAAAAAGTAGTGTATAAAGTGTGGATATGCTGGGTGAAGGGATGATTCATATCCCATACAGGACAAAGTGAGAGGGTGTGAGATTTCATCATGCTACTCAGAATGGCATGCAATTTAAAACTTATGAATTGTTTATTTCTGAAATTTTCCATTTAATATTTTCAGACTGTGGTTAACCACAGGAAAATGAAACTGAGGAAAGTGAAACCAAAACCAAGGAAAGTGAGACTGTGGATAAGGGGGGCCTACAGTATCTCTACCTACAGTTCTATCATAAAGTTATTTATCTATTTTTTTATCTCTGCCATGAGAATAAGCACTCTGTGATAGAGGTGGGCACTGCTACTTTGGATCTCAGTGCCTAGAACATGAAAAGTGGCACAAAATGGGTGCTTGATGAATATTTGTGAAAGTAAATGAATTAGTACATGAAGACACTGCCTGTGTTTGTGGTCCCTAGGAACTATGTCTCTTTCTCTTTTCTATCTACATAATTTATAGGCAATCTAAGTGAGCATCAATTCTTTCAAATATATTTATCCAATTCCTACCATATTTCAGACACCAAGAATACAATGATAAATAAGATACATCCTGCTGGCATACTTTGTGATTATGATCAGCTCCAAACCTGTGAAGAATTTGAGTTTAACAGTAAAGGAACTTTATTAAAAAAAAAAAAACAGCAATTTCTATTTTATATGCTATGTTTTAAATACAGGAATTATGATGTTCATAAATTAGGAGTTATCTCTCCGGTATTAAGCAAGTTGTCGTCGCATACAGAGGAATTTTTACCAATGTGGAAAATCCTGCCCCCAGTCCTGTGATATTCTTCTTCAAGCCCCCAAAACAGCATCTTTAGAGACTGAAGGAGATGAGGGCTGGGTGCAGTTTGAGTAAGTAGAAGCTTCTAGTTCCCTCAAGTAGTGTAGCCAGCAGGGACTTCGACCTACCTGCTAAGATAAAGCCCCCAGCTAAGGTACAGAGGGACAATCTGCCTTCCCAAGGACTCCATGAGCTAGAAAAAGTCCAATCTATCATCTTTCATAGGGTAGCACAAGTCAGTATCAGCCCCAGCTGAGTGTAAACAGTCACCCTGGATGTTCCAGGCAGTGGCTGATCATTTAGACCCTTTAATTCCCCATTTTGTGGCCAATCACCTTTCCCACATGCTGTGGAGACAGAAAAAAGCAACTAGAACACTAACATAGCCTATATAGCTGTACCAAGCTGTATATTGGAGTTTCTCATTCATTTTCACACTTGGAGGATGGATAATATAACCTTGTTTTTACAAATAAGCAAATTAAAGTTCAGAATGTTTAACAACTTGGCAAAGCTGTAACTTAAACCAAAGTCTTCTGATTCCTAGTAAGAAAATAAACATGACTGGCAAAAATCAGGTATAAGAGATTATCTTTGGGTTTTAATTCTCACTGATATAGAACTTCACCTAAAGAGCTGGCTACACTGCACCCTGATCGAACATTTGACAAATATTAGTTCGATGTCTACTTAGGCACACATTCCCTCTCAGTTTCCAATCCTGACTCTTGGCTCCCACAATTTCAAGAAGCTTTTATTCCTAGAAAACTTCTAAAATTTAATGAACCTTAATGTAGACCATAATGAACCTAGACCTTTGGCCCAATCATTAACAGTTATTGAGGACCGCTCTCCCTACTTATTACTGATGAGTTGCCCACTTGCAGTAGAATGATTCAGGGGGAACTAAAAGGATGAAAGATTCTAAATATAATTGAAATATTTGACAAGTCCCTTCCCTAAACTACCCACCCCCACCCCCATCACACACACACAATCCCCACACCAAATTTTCTTTTCAGCTTAGAGCTTAAAGCAAAAATATCTAGGATAGGCTGAGCTAACAATTAAAAACAGGCTCCAGAAAGGTTTGTGCAGCAATTTCTGATCTATAGCAGTATCCTTCAAAGGACATGTCCATGGGGCTGTAGAGGGTAGTTAACATCTGAACTGGCATTCCTCCAAGTTAACTTAGAAGGGGAAAGCTATGCAGGCTCTTACCGTAAGAATTGGAAGTCCTTTAAAGTACTTAACTACTTCAAAAGAATTTTAGGAGTTTCAATTTGCTACAAACGTGAACATGTCCTAAAGGCAAAAAACATCAGTCTCCCTCCAGAGTCCTCTAGTCTGCCCTAACAACTCCCACCTCTTGGCATGGTGAAGTTGTGGTTAAATCACAAGTGGATTTTCCCCCTTCATCCACCCTAGCATCCTCAGAACCCAATGCACAGCTGGCTGTGTCATCTGGTCCCTGTCCTGAATCCAAGTGGAAAAGATACTGACTCTCTAGCAGTGGGAGGAGAGGTGTGTCTTCTCAGGTTTCCTAGGTTCACTGGAGGTGGAGGTCAGTTCCTGGCTCGCGTGGCACACACTAGCTAATAGGCTGGAAGCTGCAATATGCAAAGGAGCAAGAGCCAGACCAGCCCAAAATAGAAACCTAAGCTCCCTCCCAATCTTGCTGAAGGTTGAGAAAGGGAAAAAAAAAACAGAAGTGAATGTGGGATAAGAGAGATGGTGAAAAGATGGCTTGCTGGAAACTAGGAATTATGAAAATAACATTTAGATACAACCTTCAAAACTCGCCCTGCAAACAGGAAGGGCTGAAAATTTTCACAGTAAAGAGCATTTAAGTATAAAGCCTTTGAGTTTCTAAGGAAAAGTTTATCTGCCTCTGGTAATTAGTGTGCTGCTGTGTAGTTTATTTCACTGAGACAAAGAGCAATGATTACATCTCACCTTGGAGATGAAGCGTGATTAGCTTTAGCACAAAAAGCCCTGGGAATGCAAACATATAGCTAACAAAGACAGCACAAGAAATTATCCTCTGCATGACCCCACCCACTTCCTGACCTATGTAGGTCAAGGTGGTTGTTACCTTAGAGGACAACTGGACATTTTCTCATTGCCATGTGGGACAATCTGCCTTTCTGTATTTTAAGAAGTAAAAGAAGCTAACCACAGTAGACCCAGAACCAGTGCCTGGCATCCCAGTCACTATGTTCAGTGATTCATCTACGAAGCAAAGGATGCAAAGGCTGTGTTATTCAGGCTGAGTACAGAGGTGCAGCAAACATCTGAGAATTTACCAACAATGAAAATTCATAAGGGAGGAACAGAAAAAATGAAGAGGGTGGGAAGGGAAAATGAGAGGAGAGCCAGGATTCCCAGGAAAACGGGACTTCCTTTCTCTGTTCCCAGAGCCTCCAGGGAGGGATAAATATAATTATGAACCTTGCATGACACCATACAAAATAAGAGAAGAAGTAGCCGGGTGACCATCTCTGCCGGGACTCGAACCCGGAACCTCTGGATTAGAAGTCCAGCGCGCTCGTCCATTGCGCCACAGAGACCTCACCGCACACACAGCATCAGCACCAGAACTGAAAAAGCACATACCTTCTACATCACGGAGCCATCTCACCATCCTGCTTTCTCAGCAGTGGGGGGACAGGGACAGCTGGAAAATCTGGAGTGGAGATCCACCAGCCGGTTCCATCAAAGCTTTCCTCAATGCTGTGGGTTTTGGGAGTCCTCAGAGGATTGGAGGAATGTGATGATGGTCACTTTCCAAGTCCTATAATCTCTGATGGAATAAAACAGACCTGGAGACTTTGCTCTCTTTCCCTCTCCATACTTAAGGGAGGATATGGAGAAAGCCTCTCTATTCTCATGCTAACTAAGTAGAACACCCAGTCCAGAAGAGCAATGAGGAGCCATCTCTATCTCAACCCCGTCTCCCTCACTGTGGCTTCATCCTAGCCTAGCTATTCTCAGACAAAGCTAGGAGATTCAGGAAAACCCTCATTCCCTGAGACAAAGGAGCTGCTTCCATAAAGAAACGTGTGACTAGCAGCAGAGACTGGCAGGGAAGCTGGGGGCCAGAAGACTGGTCCAGTTTTCAGCTTAGGGAAAATGTACCAGAGTCACATGTTTCTTCACCATCTTCACTAAAATTAAGGATGGAGGAAGAGACGGAACAGTAGTGTCTGTGTGTGTGCATGCACATGCGTGTGCTCGCGCGTGCGTGTGTGTGCGCTCGTGCACAGGCTGAGGGGAGAGAGGGAGAGAAAAAGAAAGGGGGAAATTGTACATATAGGGAAGACGATGAGAGTAGCAGCTAATAAAATACAGATGGTTCTCACACAGCACTGTATTAATACCTGCTTCCCCTCCCCCCCCCCCACCCCCCCCCCCCGCCGCCCCGCCCCGCCCCACTTTCCTAGCTCCAACTCTCTGCCGTTGCTCCTCCCAGGGCTGCCTAATTTAAGGAATGAGGATGTCTCAGTTGTCTGGGCTTATTAGAGACATCCTAGGAAAATCAAAGTGACCATCCCTCCAAACTGACTATATAAGGCCTCCATACCAGCCTAGATCCAAGATAACAGTTTCTATTTTTAAAAGCCTCCTAGAGAAGACAACTCCATAATCACTGTTGCTTATAGTTTCCACTGTGCCAGTTTTTCTAAATGCCTAATATAAGTGCTTGTTACCTCACCTTCAGCTTATGTTTGGCCTATTTGATTTCCAGATACATCAGGGGAAAATTGGCCTCTATGTTCCAATGATAATGTATTAATTTGAAGACTTTGATTCAGTTTCATCATAGCATTTCCACTAAAAAAGGTTATAATAAAAGCAGAAAGCTGACTCAGACTTCCTCCTCCTCCCTCACAGTGTGTGCTTCTATGACCTACAGATCTGGACCCTGCCAATTGACTCCAATCATAACTTGAGATAGTTCTTTCTAACCTATGGAACAAGGACAGCCAAGTGAAGAATAGGACAATATGAGTGCTTGGATTGAAAGATCTTTAAGGGCCCTTCTAACTCTAAAAATATAATCACAGTATTTCACACTTCTCTACCCATATAGCCTCAATAATGAGATCTGAGAGAGAATGGGGCCAACGTGATTCAGTCGGGTTAGGATGCAAGGAGAAGACTCCAACACCTAGGGAAAAGTAGCCACTCTAATGAAACTTGTCTGCCATCTAGGACCTAGAAGTTGGAGTTCAAAACAGTGAAACCAATGGCATATATAATAAACCTACAGCTAGGAAGCACAAAATAGGCCTTTCTTAACACAGACAACTCCAAAAACCTGACACACTAAAGCCAGTACTAGCCAGAGATTATATTACTTTCAGTTGCTAGTAACAAGGTGCTAGTTAAAGACCTAGTCAGGAGGTTCACGTAACAAGAAGAGAAGCTCAACACCACAGGTTAGCCATGAACCACTGAGATGCATTTCAGGTTCTCAGGACACTTCCCACCAGGCTCAGTCAATGTTCTCTCAGATGCAGGTACATACCCTTTATTCTTTATAAAGATATTGTCCTCTAACCAGGAAATTTATCAGACCAAGTTTTGCCCAAAGCTTCACTGCGTATTAAGAGATCTTGTGTCCTCCACAAACGGAATGAAGAGGCCAGCTCTCTAACTCCCTCCAGCAGCTTCATTCACTGTTTGCAATGTTCCTACTTGGTATTGGGGATACAATGAGAGATAAATAGTGACATGGTCTCACACTCAAGGATCCTGTACACAAATTCCAACGTAGCAACTACTCCAAAAGACAACATCAGTTTTATCGCCCATCAAATAAGGTGTCAACTTTCCAAGTTAACAACAAGACCAGAAGTCTGGAAGTAGAAAGATTCAACTTCAATAGCAAGCTGTACAGCTTATTTTCTTCAATACTCTGAGAAAATTATTTAACTTCTTAATCTTCTATTTCCACATTATAAACTGGGGGCAATAATAAATGCTATTCATAAAGATTAGCTGAGACTTCATGGTGCAAGGTGTTGTCCCCTTCCTCCCCCTGTTCCATGAGTTATAATTCTTGATTCTATTGCTAGGTTGCCTCCTTCTTCTTAAGTACCCTACCATTTTCTTTCCCTCACTCGCCCCTTCAACAGCAATCTCTCCATTGTAGCAAAAAACACCCCACCTCAACAAGGCTTTCCAGGATTGCTTATAATAATAATCCATATCAACAAAAATATTCTTAACTTTGTCCAAGGGCTTTTCTCAAATAGGAGATATCTCTCTGACATCTCTTGTTTCACTTTATCATTCATAAATCAGATAAAGTTTCTTGATAAGTATGAATGACTTCTCTAAACTAGGTTTTCAATTTAAAAATAAGAGGGAAGCAATCAAAAAAAGAGAAAGTTTTAAAGGGGTAGGAAAGACGAGTTCATGCCATTCAAAATGACTGAATACAGTATATCTTTTTCTTCTTTTAAACCATATATGTCATTTGTGTTTATGTAAACCCTTAAGAAGATGAGTACATTCTCCTTCTAAAAAGTTTTTGTACTAATTCTCCCAAATCTGTGACTCAAACATTACACTTCTGAATGCTACTCTTTGACCCCACAAACTGATGATGCATATTCATTATTTCATTCATAAAGCCTTGCTGGGATACATATGATAAATGCCAAAAAATATTCTCCTATTGGCTCAGAAACAAAAACAATGAAACTCCATATTCGACTATGGTCCTACTCACATATTCCCGAAAGGTATCAACTAGTCCATGTTCTGTTTTGTTTTTTAATGTTTTTTTTTAAATTTTTCAATGACAGTGGAAATACAATATTATGTTAATTTCAGGTATACAACCTAGTGATTAGATATTTATATAACTCACCTGACACCATACATAGTAATTACAATATTATTGACTATATTAAACTAGTCCATGTTTTAAATGTTAAAGGATATTAGATGGAGTAAGACAGTAAAGTCATTTGGATAACATAGTTTTTACATGTTATACCTTATCTCTCAGTCTGTACAATGTCCCAAACCTTATTAATTAACATCTGTTGTAGGGAAATCCTCTAGAAATGGTTTGCATATACCATTCTTTCATGTCCATAAGTACTGTTAGCTCCTTCTTAGTATTTTACACCTGGGAGTCAGCCCACCTCATTCCTCCTCTCAGCAGCTCCCCGGAAGGTTGAAAAGGTGCTTTGTGAAGTCAAGGTTATGGTGTTCAGCCCACTCTGCAGAACTAATAAATGTTCAGTTCCTAACTCCCCACCCCTTTAAAGAAAGGCAATGTGCACATGTCTATAATGCAAAAACACCATCACTTCTTTTCCAGACATTTTGTCTTTGTGGGGTTTTGCCCTGAACTCATTTGTTTATTCCTCTCTTACACTTTTCTAACCCATCATAATAAAGCATTTATGTTTCTAAAACCTTCTGTTTCCTTCCATCCTCAGATGATGAACCTGACTGAAGATAAAGCATTCCTTCTTCATCCCATTTCCTATCCTTTAAGAGGAAAGAAGTGGGATTACCCAGGTAATAACTGAGTCAGAGAATTAAGCCTAAGGAGGACAAATACAAGGCAAATTTTGCTTTAATCATCACATCCTACTTTCAGAAACCATTCTAAGTCTAATTCAGCATAATTGAGTATACAGGCCTCTCAAACCCTTCCACAAAGTACACCTAGAACCAATCTCTCTCAAAATGGGCTAGACTTCCAGTGACTAGTAACGGTCACAAGAGAATCCAGACAGAGGTCAGCTCCCTAAGGGATTCTGAGGAATGATGAAGCATCTGGAGATAGAATCTCCCTTTCCTGTTTGCCTCTATCTCAACCTTCTCTAGAAAACTGGAGAATTCTAGTGTGTGTCTCCAAGGATATTAATTCTTTCTTTGGTCAAGAAGGATGAAGAAGCTAGCAGTTTTTAACAAAAGGAGAGACACTGGGTGATCACATTCCACCATACCTTTCTGGGAATTTAGCGGGAAAACATTCTCTCTGCTTTACCCTCATTTCCCAACAAATGTCTTAATTCTTGGTGCTACCTCTCTAGTCCAATGTATTTTCTCCTCTTTAGAATCTCTTTGCCTCTGTTTCTAACTTCAAGCTATCATTTTCTTGTGTATTCAGTACTAGCTCCCCAGTCCTGTCTTTTTACTGTTTCTTCTTGCCATTTTCAGTAATTTCTCCTTTATCAGATTCATGACCCTAGTCATTTCCTGATTTAAAAATGCCCCTTCCTCCTCTGTCCACACCTCTCCTCATTCATGTCCATTTCACTTGTCCCACATTCTGTAGTTGGCATTCCCTAATCCTTTCTCATCTAGTCCATATCCTCTGTAATGCCCAATTTCTTGGCCATATCCCTTCTGTTTTTATCTAGGATCCATCTATTCCAAACACTATTGTCCAGACTCACTGTTTCTGGTCTCCTGTAGATTAAGCCCACTCCTCCTCTCTGTCTCTGTCCCCTTAACCAATTTCCAGGCCTCCAATCCCCTCTACCTGTGCCCTCAATCATTATACTCTGTCATTTGACTCTAGAATCTTGGTATTTTCATCCCATCACCATCAGATCCTCTTTTTCTTCCCTTCAGATTTCGATTCTCCATACCACTTTACTTTTTCCACAATCTTTTTAATCTAGTTCTTTCCTCCTTAAATATTCAGTCGATAGTACTGGTTCTTCTGAATCATCTTCCACTCAGTCCATACAAATTCAGATTCCAGAGCATTGTCCAGAATAACTTGCTGTTCCTTCCTGTCTATGTAATGTTCACCCCTAGACATCCTGAGATATTTCTGACACTATAATACATATGTGTCTATTTTACTTCTTTACCTGGGACTTTATGCACTTTTGGATTTAAAACCAGGAGGCTCCAAATGGGGCCCTCCCAATCCCCATGGCATTGAGTTACCATAGGGATGGCCTAGCAACCAGGTTCCTTAATCTTCACAGTCACCACAAGCCTCTGGTCCATAAAGGGGTAGATACTCTAGGCTCAAGGCCAAAGAATTAGAAGATGATTCTATGATCATAGGCCAAGGAATTTAAGAACACGGATTTTGCCAAATACTAGGAGAAAACGGGGCTTTCTGCATCTTCCCCTATGTTGGCTCCCCTTGTAATCTAGCTTGGAAGAAGCCTTGAGGTGAACATAGTAAAGTAAACTCTGCAATGGCCAGAGAAGACAGGTGTCCATCTTTTACAATGCATCAGTTTAAACAAAAAGTGTGACCATGAAAGGTTTAATCCCAAGGGCTAAACCTGTCATTACATAGGAACCTCTGTTTTACAAATCATAGCAGGGTCTATGCACAGATTATCCTACACAATAGTTGGTCGTTATCTATACAGAACTGGTCTTTCTAAATTTGTCCTAAAGAACATTCAGTCTCCAAACTGAAGACAGAGTCACGATCAAAAAGAAGCATTTTACCTTGAATAAATCAGTTAATCTCCTTCAGGCTATGATCCTCCTCCTCCTTTAAAAGGTGGTAGCTGAATTCCCAAAGTCTTTCCTCATCTATGATTCTAAAAAACAGTATTAACAGTAGTGATAATGATGATAAAAGTATTTTGAATTCTTTTTCTCATTTTATCATCAGAACTATCCTAAATTGTAGAAAGAGTGATCATTTTTTCTCCTTTTGTAAAAGAAAAACCTTGACCAAAAACATTAAAATGGCTTGCATGAAGTCACTCATCTTAAATGTGGTCAAGCTGAGGAGAGCCACAGGCACAATGCTCTGACCTCTGTCACCAATCCAAGCAGGCATCCACAGAAGGTATCCGCTGAGAGGCACAGGTGGACCCTTTAGATTTAGAAGTGAGATTTCGAGAGCTTCCCCTACAAGTCTCTTCCCTGTTTTTGCAAAATGTAAGAAACTAATGTCAAGATAAACAGAATCACTTGTTCAAGATCAGCCAGCTTGTCATTCACAAAACTGGTACTAAATACCAGGTTTTCTGACTCTTACTTTAGGACTTTCTTATTCCACCACAATGTCAACAAATCACTCTCGAATTCCAAATATAGTCTCTATGCATGGTGTGGAAAAGAGAAGGGAAGAGGAGAACTAAATGCTAAATGCTTAGCCGATAAATGAAAATCAAAAAGATCGAATAACCTCTTCCCGGAATCACTGAATGCTCAAAATGGAAAAAAAAAAAATTAAAATAATTAAGTCTCATTTTTAACCTTATACATCAGTTGAATTTTTACCATGTACTCTAATTACTTATATAAGTTTTTTAAAAAAATGTTTTAAGATTAAATTGATAATGCTAAGTGGGTGAATGTTCGCACTTTTCTGTATTTCTGTAGTCTATAATTTTTGTCAACGCTCTCCATCTATAATTACTTAGATTAGTAAACTTGTGCCCATAGAGATTAAATAACTCATCCAATATTACAAAAATATACTAACTGTTATGGTCCAATTGGAAAACTACAGACTTTAAAGTCAAGATTGACCAAGGTTTGAATCCCAGCTCTGCCATTTACTATGTGATAACGCACTGAAGGGTGCCTAAATAAATATCTCTGAGACTCGAGACTGTTCATTTGATTAAAAACTTGACACCAGTAATAATGTCTACCTTGTAAGGTCTTTATAAAAAATAAATGAGATAAAGGATGAGAAAATCCTTAGTGGACAAGTGCCTGGCAGTCTCTATTTTTACAGAGAGTAGGTTATACTCAGGCTTCTTCCCCTTTACTCCCCAACCATTCCTCAACTGACTTTAACTTAGCTAATGCTAAAATATTCTCACTAAAGTCACTAATGGCTTTCTAATCATCAAATCCAATAGTCTCACTTCATCTTTCTGTAGCATTTCACACTAGCGACCCTCCTTCCTGAAAATGTTCCACTTCTCTGGTTTCTGTGTCACACATTTCTCTTTCCAAATTTGTCTCCTATTTCTTGGCCCTTCCTTTTCAGTCTCCTTCACCAGCCACTCTTTTTCCTTCTTAAATATCAGTGTTCCAAAGAGCTTCATTTATCAGACTGCCAGTCAGCATATTAGCAGCATTTTTATATTTTTAAATAGAAAAGAAATGATAAGACAAGACAGGATAGGAAAGGTCAGGATAGGGCAGGGCAGGATGGAATAAAAAGAATATAACAAAAGAAATCATTCTTTAATAAAAGCATGTACTATTTTATGAAATGTTCATTTCAGTTACATATACATGTATTTGTGTAAACATGTGTGTTCTTTGTCATAATAAAAGTTAATTGGTTTCTTCTGTAGATCAAAACACTGCTTGGCTCTCCTCATTTCTCCCTGAATGATTTTAAATAGCACAATAGCACACACTACCAACTATGAGTTGAAAACTCTCATATCTGCACCTTAAAACCAGACATCTCACTTGAAAGTTAGTTTCGTATATTCAGCTGCCTTGAAATCACCATCTCTATATGACTTGCAGGCATCTCAATTGTAAAATGTACAAATATGAACCTATACCTCAATTTATGATATAATCATACATTTTCTTTTTTATTTCCATAAGTTTTCTGTTCTTCATAATCCACTAATTTAATTAATAGTGGCAAATCCAATGGACTCATTTATTAAATTATTGATTACACAAACCCGAAAATATACTATGTACCAAGAAATGTGCTAGGCATTTGAGACACAAGGATAACACAGATATCGTATCTGTCCTCAATAAAATCAGTCAGAAACAGAAAATAAAGAGAATCATAAAATAAAGTTGCCCAACTATACAGATACATCCAACATGCTACAATAACAAAGAATATGGGCAAATTAACCAAGTCAGAGGGGTCTAAGAAAAGTCTTTTAGAACTACAGACCTAAATAAGGTTTAAAGTAAGAACAGTTGTTAACCTGAGCAAAATAAAGGAGAAAAAAAAAGGTTTGGGCAGGATGCATGTGAATGCGCATGTGTGTACATGTGTGCATGTGTGTGCACTAGGGAAACAGAGGAAGAAAGGCACTCTAAGAGGAGGAAATGGAAAGTGAGAGATAAATTTGAGAGCTAGTAAAAAGACAGACTTGATAGAACTCTGTAGTTGATTAAATTTGCAGGGCAAAACGTGAGGAAAGGAACCTTGACAGGCTCCGTGTTTCCAGGTTAAGTGACTAAATGACCAATTATTTCTCCCTAATACTGTTCTAATCAAATTAATCCTTTGTAACCAGAGATATTTGAATATTTTAATAACTCTTCACTTGTCTACCTGCAACCACCTCTGCTGTCCTCCTACTCATCTGCCACACCACCAGCAGAACAATTGTGATTTTTCTTTAAGGCAAAACTTCTCAACATTTCTTCATTACCCATAGAAGAGCCTAAACGTCATCTATGATCTGATTCCTGTCCCTCTTTTCAACTTCATTTACTATTATCTCCCACCCCCATCCGCAACTGTTCTGGTCCCATACTAACATGCCTTGGTATTAGAATATTTCCTCTTTCTGGAATGCTCTTCTTTTCTCCCCACTCCCACATCTGTATGGAATACTTCTACTCCTCCTCGAAGATTTAGCTCGACTACCTCATTTCCTATAACATCTTCCCTGACATCCATCACAGCCCTAAGTAGATAGGGTCTCACCCATTTTCACAGTATTACTACACTCTGTGCACCTGGCTATTGGAGCACTGAGCACATTATACAGCAAAAAATTTTGTGAACGTCTATTTCCTACCAGACAGTGAGTAATTTGAGTTCCTTCTCTCCCTTAAGCCTAAAGATGGTTCCGTAACACTACAATTATTTTTGATAATGGAAATATTAGATGGAAACTCTTAAAATGAGACCTGAGAATGTAACTTTTTATTCTGCTCTATCTTAAAGTGGTAGTTGAAACATTCTCCAAAGCTCCAGTTTTTATATCCAGTCTACTGAATATTTCCTTTTAGATGGTTTTCCAATAGCTTAAACTCAACACAATTTAAACAAAACTAATCTTCTTCCATTCCAAAATACTATAGCCACACAGCTTCTCCTAACTCCACTATTTCTTCCTCGGTTCACCAGTTTCCAAGTCAATCACTCAAACCCCCAAGCTGAGAGCCACTTCTGCCTTTTCCTTCTCTCTGGCTTCCTATAGCCAACACCAAATGCAGTACTTCCTTTCCATTCCCAATGCCACTCCCCTAGCTCAGGACTCTGACTCTACTCTTGGATTTCCATAATCATCTTTTAACAGACATCCTTAGATAAGCTTTTAAAAAATATTTCAGTCACTCTACACATAAGCATGTGACCACTGTAAAACTATTAAGTATATAATATAAACCATTATAGCCATCCCCACTTTTGCCTTAAATCTCAGTCCTGCCCTAGGAATAATCATTTCCCAAATTTAATATGTATCTAAATAAAAAGATACTATCAAGTGCCTACTATGTATCAGGCACTATTCAAAGCACTTTAAATAGATTAATTTATTTAAGCCTCATCAGACAACTGAGGGAGTATGTACTATTATTATCTTCATTTTTCATATGAAGACAATAAAATAGTGAGAGGTTAAGCATCTTGCCCAAGGTCACACAGACATTAAGTAGCAATTCATTTACTTAAACACACATGTACATGTACCGGAAATGTAACATATACAAATATACTGTTTTAGGCTTTTTTTTCCCCTATTTTACACAAAAGGAATTGTATGTGTGTGTTTCTTTGTATTTTCTCTTACCAATACATCTTAGTTATCCTTCCATATTGGTACATATAAATTTACTTCATTCTTTTTAACTGTTATGTGTTACTACAAAGTATAAATATAGCATAATTTATTTAACTAATTCACTGCTGATGGATATTTAGGTTGTTTTCCATTTCTCACTACTGGAAACAATGACATAATTCACCTCTACAGGTTGATAGCACAGATTTGTGGAAATAGCACTGGTGTATTTCCACTTTTAATTTTGATACATCCTGCCAAAATATCTCCGAAAAGGTTTCACAGATTTATTCTCACTAACAATAAATGAAGGAGCTTATTCCCTCAAACACTTGCCAACATTGAATTACCCATTATTTTAATTTTTAACAATCTAGTGTCTCTTAGTTGCTTTAACTTGTATTTCTCAAAGTGCAAATGCAGTTGATCATCTTTTCAGATGTTTATTGAACAATTGTATTTTTTACGAGAATTCTTATTCATATACTTTGTCCAATTTTCTCAATTGTTTGTCTTTTACGTGTATTTATTGGATATTTTGCAAATTATCAATTTAGTACCTTCTTATATATACCGTAAATAAAAAATTCCCAATCTTTAACTTACTTTTAAACTTTGTCTATGGTTTCTACAATTATATCAATTTTTAAATATATTTTTCAATTACAGTGACTGGACACCTATATAACCTAGAAAGTGATCATCCCATAAATCTAGTATTCATCTGATAATATACATAATTATTACAATACTACAATTATTACAATGCTATAGTCTATATCCTCATGGCTATTTTGTAACTACCAATTTGCAGTTTTTAATCCCCTCCCCTACTCCACCCATCTCAAACCCCTTCCCATCTGGCAACCATCAAAATGTTATCTGTATCTTTAAGTTTCTTTCTGTTTTGTTTGTTTGTTTTGTTCTTTAGATTCCACTTGTAAGTAAAATCATATGGCATTTGTTGTTCTACATCTGACTTACTCCACTCAGCACAATACCCTCTAGGTCCATCCATGTTGTTGTGGATGGCAAGATTTTATTCTTTTTTACAACTAATATCTTGTGTGTGTGTGTGTGTGTGTGTGTGTGTGTGTATACACCTATATATACACCTTTTCTTTATCTATTCACCCATTGACAGACAACCAGGTTGCCACCATATCTTGGCTGTTGTAAAAAAAAAAATGCTGTAAGGAACATATAGATACACATGTCTCTTCAAAGTAGTGTTTTAGGTTTCTTCAGATAAATACCCAGAAGTGAGATTACTGGATCCTTCTTTGTCAAGAAAATAGCCTTCGTTTTAAAGTCTATTTTGTCTGGTATTAGTATTGCTACCCAGATTTTTTTGTTTGTTTTCATTTTTATAAAATATCTTTTCCCATCATTTTACTTATAGTCTGGGTGTGTCTTTCAATCTGAGCCAGGTGCTCCAGGGATGTTCCTTGTGTGCGTTGTGTGTGCCCTTCTGTTGTAGTTGAGCCTTGGTTGTTTTCTGCACATCAGTGGAAGGTATTGACCTTCAGGCTGATTGGTTATGAGGACTGGCAGTGACTACATTGGAGGAGCTATTGTATAGGGGTTTACCCTATAAAGCAGAATTTACTTTAGTGGGGCTCTAGTGCCCACCCAGTCTACCCTTTGAGTATGTAGTTTGTGGAGGTGGTTGGGTGGTGCTCTGGTGTTGTCTGAAGCTGGCCGTTGGGTAGATTGGTTCTGGGGCTTCTTGGGAGAAACTTTGTGGCAAGCCAAGGTCAGCTTCTGCCTGTGCCCTGCTGGGGCCCACTTGGTATGAGTTAGAAAGTGATCTGAAGATGATTGCCACTTGTGTTGAGCTTGGAGGTGCCTGAGAGAGGCTAAACTGCAAACCAAGGCCAGTTGGCCTTACTGTCGGGCTTGGGGCTGTTTAACAAGTGGTATGACACACACCAAAGCCAGGTGCTACTTGTTTGAGTTGTGTGAGCCTTTGAGAGATTTTTAGAAAAGTTTGCAGTATGAGCCAAGACAGGCTATTTGTATGGAAAAGCTATTGGAAGTGGCTTGAGTAGGTCTAAAAGTTGGGTGGGGTAGGGTCTCAGGAATTACCAAGGCAGAGCGCATGGTGTTAGCTAAGTTGATGGAGACTCAGATAAGGTGGCCACCTGCATCTGCACACTGGGTGAGGGGAAAGTGCAACAAAGAAACAATGGATTCTACCAGTACTTCTATCTGGGAGAAAGCTACCCCTCTGGCCCTCCTGAATCCAGACAATTCAGTTCCTCCTCATATGTTCCTGGCACCTTTCAAACTGCTGCTCTAGTGCTGGAGCTCAGAGTGAGTGAGTCTGTCAACACAAATCCATGTATAGGCTCTTGAGGAGGAGCGCTTGAAGTACAGCCACCTTCCATCTCACTCATCCACAATCTCTGTTCCTAACACTGGAACACCAGTGTTAGGAGTGGGGCTGTGACCTGGTGTGGGGCTGTGACCTTTGGCTCCTCAAAAGCATCTCTGCCGCTCCTACCAGTCTTGACGTGGCTTCTTCTGTATAGTCTTAATTATAAGACTTCTGTTCAGCTACATTTCAGGTGATTCTCAATTATGGGTGTTCTGTAGTTTAGTTGTAATTATGATGTGGTTGTGAGAGAAGGCAAGCGCAGCATTTACCTCCTCCGTGATCTTGACCATAATCCTAAGGTATAAATCCACCCAATTATATCAATTTTAAAAATGCCTTCAGTAAAACTTGTTAGTCCTTTCCTTTATGGATTCTGGGTTTAGTGTCTTACTTAGAAAGGTCTTGCCTACTCCAAGATTAAATGTATTTTTCTAGTTTTAATTTTTTTCTTTTAGTTGTGTTTTGTTTATAAAATTTTGCACTTCAAGCCATCTGAAATTTACTTTTATATATATTTGGAGGGAAGGCTCAATCGATTCCACTCCAACTGGCAAACAGATAACCAATTATTCTAATAATTATTCTAATAATTCATTAAACAGATAACCAATTATTCTAATAATTATTCTAATAATTCATTAAATAGGCCAGCCCTTAGTCTTGATTAGAAGTGTTGTATATGATGAAGGCAGCACTGTTCTTCAAATACTAAGTTCTGACATTGATTTGTGACTATGCACTTTCTCCTGTTCCATGAAACTATTTGTATATTCCAGTGCTATGTATTATATCAAGAACTGCTATAATTTTAAAGTAACTTAAGATAGCTGGAAAACCTCTTCCATTCCAAACTTCATGTGTTTAAAAAAAAAAAATCATGGCTATTCTTGACTTTATTTTCTAATGGAATGCTAGAATTGACTGGTCAAGTTCCATAAAATAAAATACTGGGATTTAGCATAGGACTGCATTAAATTTAAAAATCAAGAAGAAAGAATTAACACATTTACCACACTGAATCTGATGATTAATCTTTAAATACCAATTCAATCATATAACCTTCTGCTATGAAAATTTTTCCACTGAAATTGGGATAAAGATAAAACTCTTCAGTGTCTGGTTTTCAAGTCTTGTCCTCTCAAATTTGGTTTAAAGTCACCTCAACAACTTTAGTTCCCTTTATTTTCATCCACAAATATTTTCCAAAAATCTAGTGTACTTACCATATCCTAAGTAATCTTTCATTTCCCTTGCTAGACATGATATGCAATTAGGAGAGGAACAAAGCAGATATAGCCTTTGTCCACACATCTTCACTTCGAAGCATTGATATTCTGGGTCTATCCAAAGTCCACCATTACACTTTGGCAAGTCAAAAATAGATATATTTTTTCTTTATTAGCATAAAGAGATCTGATTTTGTGGGCAAAAAAAAAAGAGAGGGAATTTCTATGGTTAAATAATCTACAGCAAAATATTGCTCTTTCAGCATTCATAGGACAGAGAACTTGGTGTTGAACAGGGCAATAGATAACAGGATTTGAAACTTGGAGATCTTACTAGCATCCAAACTCTCAACATGCAAAAATATGTTTCCTAAAGAATATTTGACAAATGAGGTAAATATTAAAAAGAAAGGAAGAAAGGTTCGAAGAATTGAGATAATATTAGCTAAGAACAGAAGGCTGAAATTACAAAGAAATACCACTTCACACCTATTAGAATGGCCATTATCAATAAGACAAGAAATGAAAAGTGTTGGTGAGAATATGGAGAAAGAGAACATTTGTACGCTGTCGATGGGATTATAAATTAGTGCAGCCACTATGGAACAGTTCCTCAAAAAATTAAGACTAGAATTACCATATGAACCAGCATCCACTTCTGGGTACCTACTCAAAAACACTTAAAAATACTTACTCATAAAGATATGTGTACTCTTATGTTTACTGCAGTATTATTCGTGGTAGCCAAGACATCGAAACAACCTAAGTGTCTTTCAAAGGACAATTGGATTAAGAAGATGTGGTGCATATATACAGTAGAATGTTACTCAGCCATATGAAAGAATGGAATACTACTATTTGCGACAATATGAATGAATCCTGAGAGTATTATGCTAAGCAAAATAAGTGAGATGAAAAAGGAAAATAACTTTATGATTTCACTCATATGTGGGATGTAAAACAAAAAAGCAACACATGAACAAACAAACAAACTCATAGCTACAGACAAAAGAAGGGTGGTTACTAGAGGGGATAGAGGTTGTGGGATGGTGAAGTGGGTAAAGGGGGTCAAACATATGATGACAGAAGGAAATTAGACTTTGGGTGGTGAGCACACCATAGTGTATACAGATGTCATATTATAAAGTTATACACCAAAAATTTATATAATATTATTACTCAATGTTACCCCCAATAAATTTAATTAAAAATAAAAAAACAGAACCATACAGTGAAAATAATTAATTGATTAAATATTAAAAGATGTTTTATGTACAGGTTCATAACTCAGGTGAGTTGAGAACTAGTTTGTCCAAGAAGCTGGGAAGAGGTTGCATTACAGCAAAGCAACCACACTGAGGAAGCAGAGGATCAGCAATGGCAAGGGGAAAGGGTGGCCACGTGAGGGTAGTAGAGAGCAGGCTAAACAGAAGAGCTCTGGGTAAGAATGAATGTTATTGGAACTACAATCTAAATCCAAGCAGTACTTCATATTCAGACAATGGGCACAGAGCATGATTCTATGGCACACACAGGTCGAGGAGATAAACATCTCTCACACATCTGCTTCAAAGTGAAGGGGGTACTAACGTGAATTGAGTTCTTAACTAGGAGTTGTGCATAAATGTCCTCATTTAATCCTCACAACAAGCCTACCAGATAAACAATGAGAATGTCTAATGTTTAGCAAACGAAAAAACTGACCTCAAATTAAGGAAGTGACATAGTTGGTATTCAAGCCCAGGAGAGTCCAACTTTAAAATCCATGCCTTCTCACTGTACTGCTCTGTCTCTTCAATGAGTCAGGAATGGCTCCTTGCAGCTGGACCCAGAACCAGTTTATCTTTCTTAGAGCAGAACACACAGTCATTCCTGGACCTTCATAATCCACACCAATGGTAACCTACCTTCACATGAATGTAGTGAGAATACCCTTAATGTATCTGCCTCCATTTCTGACTTAGGCACAGAAGAAGAAGCAGCAATGGTAGGCCTAACAGTTATGTGCATTGGAAACTCCGGTGGCAAATGTCATTAGGTATCAGTCACCTGGCCATGGTATACTACTCTAGTGATAGCAAACATCTCACGTTCGACTCATAACCATCAGCCATGACCATAACTCACCTACCAAGACCTGTTCTGAACCCAACTATCTAAAAGAAAAGGATCAGAAAACAGGTTCTGAAATAGTAAAAGAACTGGCAGATGCTTAAGTATTAGGACACCTCACCTGTTATACAGGAGGTTGTGGGGCACTTTATTAATGCTGGGCATTAAATTCTCTAGACAGATATTATAGAGAGGTGAGTAAAGAGAAAGATGTCTTTTGTCATGAACCAGAGAGAAAAGCTTTAAATGGTAGTGAGAAGTTTACTTTGGGCCTGAGAAAAAAGTTCCTGATTATAAAATCAAAGTGTAAAATCAAAGAATGTGAACACTCTTCTCCAAATTTGATAAGTAAGAATGCTCTCTTTCATTCAAACATTTAATAAGCACTTATTGTGTGCCAAGCCTTGTTAAGTGCAATATCCTTCTGGTTTCTGGCAATACAACTTTAAACAAAATTGAGGTTTCTTTTCTCATGGAGCTTATGACTACTGGGAGAAGGGGTACAGATAACATACAAACAAAAGATAAATTATAAAGAAAACAGCAGACAATTGATAATGATTGCAAGGGCATGAGAAGGCCTCTTAGAGGAGGTGACATTTAAACTGAGATGTGTAAGCAAGAGCAGCTCTGCACAGAGCAGAGAGGGAAGGTCCCAGTTCAGGATGACTAGCCAGTGCAAAGATTTAGTGTGAGCACAAGCCTGGTGTACTAGAGATTCAAAAGGAAGGAGAGTGTGGTGGTGAGGTAAAACAAGGTCAGAGAGGCAGGCACAGGCCAGACGACACAGAGTTTTATAAACAAGGTTAGCAATCACTAGAGAGGAATAGGCAAGAAAATTATTTGTTGAAAGACTCAGTGATTTTTTATTTAAAACTTAACACAATTGTGTTCTAATAAACTATTTACACATATAGTTCTCTCAAGAGTCAGTGAGCTCTTTGTGAGGAGATAAAGGCTGTGGTGTGCTATTTCTCAGGATTGTTAGGGCTGAGAGATCATCTGGGAGCGCTTGTTAACAGTGAGACTGGTGATCTTTGTCATTATCCTTTGGAACCAGAAACTCCTAGGTATTATTTTTAGCAAATGCTCCATGTAATTCTTATGATCAGGCACAGATGGATACACTGCTTCGTGGGAATGACTAGGGACTTGGGAGACACACCTAAATTAAGATCTCAGCTCCACAAGTTAATGTGTGACTTGTAGAAGGTTATCACAATTCTTGAGCTTCATTTTCCTCATCTGTAAAATGGGAATAATCCTATCTACAAGTCATAGGTCTGTGCTTGAAAACTAAATGACAGAGTATATACAAAGTGCCAGGCACACAATAGGCCCTCCATGAATGTTGAATGTATATATGATGAATATATAAAACATATACATGAAAAACTAAATATATATAGTCGCTCTTTGCAATACTTGCTGCATTGAGTCTGCACTGTTTCTTACCACCAATAGAGCCCGGGATCTCAAAAAGTGGAGGTGAGATCCTGGATCAGAAACCAACTTTTCTACCCTTTGTCTCCTCCTTAGCCTTTCTTCTCTTTCCTCCCATTCAACTGCCCTAGCTTTTCTGACTCATCACCACCTGCTCCCCTCCCCAACCTCTACTTTCCTCTTAAGCACAAAAAACTCACATAGGTTTCCTCCCTTTCCAGTCTGCCTTAGAGATGACTCCAAGCTGTTTGTCAGGGAGAAGTCTGAGTAACAGGTGCCACTGAGTGTAGACTGTTCTGACCAGGCACTATCTAAGGTGACTGTCAGGGACTTTCCCAATGTTAGTACTGAAAGTCCTGGAAAGTGCTTCAGTCCCTGGCAAGCCAGAACAGCTGGTCATTGAACTTAACCCCTTACTTCACACAACTTCATGTTGCTGTGCACCGCTGTCTACATCTGTGTGCTCCATAGCACTGGCCATACTATGTATTGATGTCTGGGTCTTAAAACAGTGTTCCGGGTATTATTTCCACCTTACCCATAGGATAAGACCAGACCACACTCAGTGGGTCCTATACAATGTCATGCTACTGGATTTGTGGTCTCCAGAAAGGTAGCCTTCTGAAACAAATGATATATATCCTCCAGTCCATTTATCCACCACTGACAGTTATTGTTCTAAAATGTAGATCTGTCACTGACATTTTCTTGCTTAAAACCCTTCAGTGACTCATTGTTTGCAGAATAAAGAGCAATCTCTAGCATAAATTCCCTTCATGATCTAGCCACATTGACTATACTTTTTTTCTGCTTTTGCATATGCTGTTCCCTCTTTGGTAATGACTTTAATCCTTTTTATACCTGGCCAACTCCTAGTCATTTTTTAAAGTCTTCTACAGATTTAATCCCTGCCTCTTCTTTGATTCTGCAGTGCCTTATATATAACTGTACTGTAGCATTTATCACATGGTATTATAATTACATGTTTGCTTATCTTCCCTACTGGACTAGCAGTTCCTTAAAGGTAAGTTTCATGACTTACTCATCTTTTATTCTCAAGAGCCCAGCACCAGACATTGATATTTGTAGCATTTTTTTAAACATTTGCTCCTATTTTATGATTCTAAAAAGCAAACCAATACTATCGGTTTGGTCTTAATTATTGAGTATTTTGCAGCCCTAAAACTTACCCTACCCCTGACCCTTGCATTATTCCTCACAGATAAAATAAGGCTCAAAAAATTGTGAGGGAGTTGGGGATGAAGTAAAAGCATCAAATGATCATTTTACTTTGTAATTAAAAAATAAAACCTGAGATTTCTGGTCAAGATGATGGAGTAGGTAAACACTATGCTTGCCTCCTCTCACAACGATATCAAATTACAACAAAATTACAGAACTACAATCAACGGAGTCACCTAAAGTCAAGCTGAACAGAAGTCCTACAACTAGGCACAAACAGAAGAGGACACTTTGAGACAGCAAGAGGGACGAAAACATAGAATGAGCTGGTCTCACACTTGCCTGTTAAGGTTAAAAACCAGAAGGCATATTGTGTCTGCAGAGGTGCCCCTGGAGGAATGAGGGGTCCTGGCCCCATACCGGGCTCCCTAGGCAATATTTCCAGTGCTTGGAAGAGAATTCTCAGATCTTTTGGCTGTAAAAATCAGCAGAGATTATGGCTGGGTGAGAGGGAGGGCTCCTGGAGTCCCAGACACTTCTCTTAAAGGGCCTGTACACAGACTTGCTAAAAGACTCACTCTCTCTGAGCTCCAGTGCTGAGGCAGCTGCTTGAAGTGTGCCAGAGACATACAGGGAGGAACTGAATTGTTTGGATTCAGGGCGAGGGTTGGAGTGGCAGCTTTCCCCCAGACAGAAGTGCTGACAGAATCCATTGTTTCTTTGTTGAGCCCTGCTCCTTCCCAGAGTGCAGATGCAAGTGCCTTTATATCTGAAATTCCATCAACCTGGCTGAATCCATGCACCCAACCCTTGTGATTCCCTGAAACCTAACCGTACCCAAGCCACTTCAGCAGCTTTTCCATACAAACAACCTATTTCTCCTCATGTTCTGAATTTTCCTAAAATCTCTCAAAAGTTCACAAAACCTATACAAGCAGCATCTGGCCTCAACATGCCTCATACCTCTTGCTGAGCAGCTCCAAACTCAGACTAGTTAGTGGTGGCCTCCAGCTTCGTTTAGTGGCTTGGCCAATCTAGGCACCTCTAAGCCCAGTTTGGCCATCTGAGGATGACTTGGTGGCACATGCCAGGTGGCCCTCAGAAGGGCACAGCCTTCGACTGAACTTGGCCTGTGGTGGGGTCCCTCTCAGGAGGCCTCAGGGCCAGCATACCAGTGGTTGGCTTCAGACAGAGCTAGATACCACCCAGGTTGCATCTGAGGACAACACAACCATAGGGCTGATGGCAGGCACAAAAGTCCTGCTAAAGCAAATCCTTTCCCATAGAGCCAGCCTCTCACCAGCCAGTCCTCACCAATCAGCCAGAGGGTCAATCCCTCCCACCCACTGATGTGCAAATAGCAATCAAGGATCAACTACGAGAGGGCACACACAACCCATTCAAGGGACACACTGGAGCTCAAGTGATCTGGGAAATCTGTGCCATTGGACCCCAGAGTACACCTACTACATAAGGCCACCTTACTAAGACCAGAAGACATAGCAGCCCTACAAAATACATAGAAACAAACACAGGGAGACAGTCAATATGGGGAGGCAAAGAAATGTGTCCCAAACGAAAAAACAGAACAAAGCTCCAGAAAAAGAACTAAACAAAATGGAGACAAGTAATGTACTAGACGTAGAGTTCAAAACACTGGTTATAAGGATGCTTAATGAACATAAGGGAAGAGTAAATGAACTCAGTGAGAGCTTTAACAAAGAGATAAAAAACATAAAAATGGTGATAGAGAACATAAAAAAGAACCAATCAGAAATGAAGAATACTCTAACTGAAATGAAGAATATATTGCAGCAAATCATAAGTAGATTAGATGAAGCACAGGGTCGAATCAGTGATTTAGAAGGTAAGGTGGCAGAACACACCCAATCTGAAGAGCAACAACAACAAAAAATCAAAAAATGAGGATAGTTGGGGGGTGGGGGTCAACAGGAAGCATACCCACATTCGCATTATAGGGGTACCAGAAGAAGAGAAAGAGCAAGGTATTAAGAACCTATCTGAAAAAATAATGATGGAAAACTTCCCTAACCTGGAGAGGGAAGTAAACATACAAGCCCAGTAGTGCACCGAGTCCAAAACAAGATGAACCCAAGCAGGCTCACACCAAGACATACTATAATTAAAATGTCAAAGGTTCAAACAAAGAGAGAATCTTAAAAGTAGCAAAAGAAAAGCAGTTAGTTAACTACAAGGGAGCTCCCATTAGACTATCAGCTGATTTTTTAATAGAAACTTTGCAGATCAGAAGGAATTTGCATGAAATATTCAAAGTGATGAAAAGCAAGGATCCAAAACCAAGATTACTCTATCCAGCAAAGCTATCATTTAAAATCAAAGGATAAATATCTTCCCAGACAAGCAAAAGCCAATGGAGTTCATCACCACCAAACCAGTATTACAAGAAATGCTAAAGGGCCTTCTTTAAGAAGAAGAAGAAGAAGATCAAAAATATGAATAAATCACTATTTAATCATCAAAAATTACTTTAAATGGAAATGAATTACATGCTCTAGTAAAAAAATATAGGGAGAATAAATAGATAAGAAAACAAGACCCTTACAAATCCTGCCTAAAAGAGATTCACTTCAGATCAAAAAACAAACACAGACTAAAAGTAAAATGATGAGAAAAGATAGTTAATAAAAAATGAAAACAAACAAACAAAAGGACATGTGAATTCATATGTTCTTTGCAGCATTATTAACAGTAGCCAAGATATGGTGGCAACCTGGTTGTCCATCAATGGATGAATGGATAAAGAAAAAGTAGTACAAATATACAATGGAATCTACTCTGCCATATTAAGAATGAAATCTTACCATTTGCAACAACATAGATAGGCCTAAAGGGTATTGTGCTGAGTATGGTAAGTCAGAGAAAAACGAATGTTTTATTATTTCACTTACATGTGGGATCTAAAGAACAAAATAAACAGACAAACAGAATAGAAACAAACTTATAGATACAGATAACATTTTGATAGTTGTCAGATGGGAGGGGAATGGGGAATTTTAAAACAGGAAAAAATTAAGAAATACAAATTGGTAGTTACAAAATAGTCATAGGGATGTAAAGTATAGTAGAGATGTAAAGTATAGTAGGATGTCAAGTATAAGAATATAGCTTATATTATTATAACTATGTATAGTGTCATATGAATACTAGATTTATTGGGGTGATCATTTTGTAAGTTATATAAATGTCTAATAACTATGGTGTACACTTGAAACTAATATAATATTGTATGCCAATGGTTTTTGAAAAATAAAAATTATTTTAAAAAATAAATTAAAATAAAATCTGAGAGTTTACAGACTTTTTTTAATATACTGCAACAAAACAGCTGGGACAACACACTCAATTTCAACCAGCATTGTGCATTGCATATAAAATCTTAATTAAGCTATAAATGAATGAATGAATGAATGAATGAATGAACAAATGAGTTCAGAATTTCTATTCTAGACATATGATTCTTCTATCTTGATCAGGTATAACTATAAAATAACAAAACTCTTGTTTGATTTTGTTTGTATTAGAAAACAGACCAGAATGACATTGTCTAGAAATTTCTAGAAGTCATTTCTGGGACCTGCCTTAAGAAGCAATCTATTAATCAACCTATAAGTCACTTCTTATTACTTTAAAGACAAATCTTGTTTTTGTGTTACCTAACATAAACTTCCATTTATCCCTAAGGCTTGGATCCCAAAGGCATTTGGCTATTTTCAAAATTAAAACCTAACTTCAAAGGATAAAAATTTTTCACAATTGATGATATATAAAAAGAGGTAGCAGACTCTAAAGTCAATTCCAAGATTTAAAAAGTGTTCTTTGAATAAGTGGATGAAAATAAGTGTATATGTGTATTAGAATCATTCACCTTATTTTGGACACATTGTATCTATAAAAACACGTAGGTACTTACAGGGAATGAAATGTGGTTATATACATGTATAGGCTTTTGAAAAAATGGTTTATTTAAGCTTATGTGTTTAGAAATTATTTCATCTTAATTTAGTAGAATTAACTGTGAATCTACTATTTTTCTGTTTCTATGCTAAACAGGAATAACAAGATTCACAAAATATCATTCCTGCTCTCAAAAAGCTCACAGAGAAGAAAAACATATAGACGTACCACTGAAACACAGTGAAAGAAGTCTAACAGTGAAAACATATATTCGATGTAGTGGCGGTGTCCAGGAAGGAGTGATTATCTATCTCTGGGTGGAAGGCTTCACAGAGGTAGTGACACCTCAACAAAGTTCAGATGGGTAAATACAAGCACAAATTTCATCAGGCTTAATGAGATGGGCAGCCTAGGTACGAGAAACAGTATGTGCAAAGACACTGAGGCATGAAACAACACAGTGAGTTTGAGAAATTACAAGCCATTTGATATTGCTGGAGCATGGAATGCAAGTGGAGGAATGCAGAGGTATTTCATCGGAGAGGCTACCGACACAAATACATGTAACTGAAAATGTGTATTTTTGTTTGCAGATGATTATGTGTGTCTACTGTCTTTCCAAAATACATCAATCAGCCTGTAACTGAGGCAACAGTGGCTCTCATATTTACTACATCGTTTTATTTTTCTCTGAATTTATTTTTTTAAAAAAAGTCTCTGGTCTCCACTCATATTTGTTCTATTCCCCAGTTGCTTTTTCACACCTTTTACTCATTTCCCTCTGAGCTCTAGTTCTCTTGCTCTTTTTTTTCTTACACTATTTCTTCTCATATTGATCTGAGTCTACCTAGTCTCATAGGTCATTCTTCTTTCTAATATCTCCTCTTCAGAACCAAGATCAAATGACCTCTCCTCTCACAAGCCTTTCTGACTAAGTCTAAGGCTTAAAAATTTAGGTTTTGGAATAAGACAATTCTGAATTTGCTGGGTCTCTCATTCACCACCTTTGTGCTTTGGGGCCAGTCACTTGGCTTCTCCAGTCCTTGCTATCCTTTTCTGTAAAACAGGGGTAATGCATCCTGCACAGAGAACTTGTATTAAAAAATATAACAAATATAGTGCTTAGTATATAACCTTGGTCTTCAATATTGTTAAACATATTCAAATTGTCCAGTGATCTTGATGTCTAAGTCATATACATACATAGGTGCTTTCACCTTGACTTTATCTGCCTTCTGAGCCTTGGGAAGCAGGGCTCTTGTGCTGCGCAATGCCAATGCAAATGACACAGTATGGCCAATCTGGAAAGGAGAAAGAAGCTTTTCCTTTCAGTTAGTTTCTTTCTACACTTTGATTGTTTTAACTTTATAAATACATTGCTTTAATGTTTTAAAGTCTTGGTAGGGTTTCTAGGCGGGAAGATCTGGGCTTTGTGTTGGTTTGTTCACTTTCTATTTTGTACTAATATTTATTTTTAAAAAAACTAAACTAATAATGTACTTTCGAGAAACAGTTTATTAAAAATTATTCCGGTCAGAATTAGTTAGGATTTTAGAAAAACGTCGATCAAAAAGTATTTGTTGGCAGAAAGAAGAATGAGCACTGGTTTTCCAGTCAAGCAGAAATCAAATAGTGGATTTGGAGCCAGCATTTACAAATTACATAATCCAGTTAAACCTTTGTTTCCTCATATTTGTAAGGCAGCTAATAATTCCAACAACATTAGGGTACTTTCAGGCACCTAAATAAGATACTGTGTATGTACAGTACCCAGCACAAAGTCAACAAACAATGGGTTCTCAACAAATAGTTCCTGTGATCATTTTCATTAACTGCAGGTCGCTGTCTTAGTCGCTGGCTTATAACAGGTTAGAATTAAGATACTGGTTAAAATTGAAAATTAAATTGAGGTTGGTATTAGGATTGGTAGTTAGGGTCTGTAATAAATTAGGGTTAGGACTAAAAAGAGAATTCAGTTAAGGTTAGAATTAAAATGCAACAGTAGTTATTATTAAGGATAGGGTTAATTAAGACTGGATAATAGAAGGAAGAAGCAGAATAAGGAGTACTGGTTTAGTTGTGTGGGAAATTAAACAGAAAAATGTGACAACATATACAGAATTTACTGATAAAGTCATACAGAGGAGAAGGAATGGAGTGAAAGCAGAAGTGACATAAGTCTCTGAGTTCTTTTCCCCAGGTGTTGTAATCCCCCTCCCAGATGAATATGTAGTATTCACCCCACTAAAGGCAAGTTCCCTCTTCCCTATCCGCAGAAGCAACATGGGGAAAAGAATGCCCAGGGCCCACACAGCTGAGTAGAAGCCAGTAACAGTGCCAGCTTTACATTCCACACCCCCAGCTACCCAGGCTGTTGCTGAGTGGACAAGGGCATCCAGGAGCCAAAGCCGGCTCTCTCTCCACTCCCCTTCACTGCTCCCCGCCCTCCAATTTTCGCTGGAGCTACCAGTTCTTTATTCCCATAGACAACCTACTCCGGACTTTGTGCAACTCTGGAAAACATATATCATATGTCATAGCATTTTAGAGCTGTAAGTAACCATAGAGATAAAAATCCAACATGGATACTTTTATTTTACCTATTTCAATGATAGGATTATTCCTTGTAGGTCAGTCTTTCTTTGTAAAACTCTATTTCTAGTGAATAGGATGCCTGTAAGATACTGGCTATATATGCACACATACAAACTAAATTAGAATGATTACAGACCAGAAGTTATTCCAATAGAGACATCCATATCTGTAGGAGAAACTACTCTTTCACTCTGAGCTAAACAGGAGTGAGGAATTCCTCAAACTGTACACTGCTGGGAGTATTGAGAGTGAGTTTCTTTATTCCTCCTGCCTCTAGAGGTACTATGTGCTGCTCCTATCCAATGCTGGTAACCCTTTACTACATCCCTGTGTGAACAAAGAAAGTCACTTAACTTCTCTGAGTTTCATTTTCTTCATCTGTTCAACAAAGGGTATTAATTAGGTGATCCTGAAGGTCCTCTACAACTCTAATACTCTTATATTCCATAATTCTAAAAGCCAATGACTACTTCCTATTCCCAGGGCCTTAAGTGCTGCCAAACTGATGCTGATGATGCAGAAAAGGGAAAGGGAGCCAAGAGGAAAAGAGCATTCCAGAGTCTCATTTGTTCTCTCTTAATACTCTCTCCAAAACAGCTCTTCTTCTCTCCTCCCACCCTTGGTTCTCCTCTTTTGCAGTTCCAGTGTAGGGTGGGGCCAGACTAGCAGAGTCATTAGAGAATTAAGGGCAGATAGGCAGAAAGGGACTACTGCAGAGAAGCAGATTGAAAAGATGATTAGTTAGAGGTACTTAGAACCTAATCCCACATCCTGTCATCCCCATCCCACTCACCCCACTCTCACAACCCCCGATACTAATCTGTCCTCTCTTAAGCCCACTTATATTATCTCTAAGATTTCTTCAAGCTCCAAAGATAATATTCTTTATCCACGAAGACCCTTTAACTGAGGTAGCCTGAGCGTTCCCTTCTGAGGCCCCATTCTCTTTTTGAAAACACACGTGCTCCTTGCTTTTCTCTGCATGACTAAACTCATATCAACTTGGTCTCACTTTTGTCAGAAATTCCAGTCTTCCTGTTATTTCCTCTTTCCTATCCCATACATAGTCCATCCTCATCTCTTTCTTATACCCAGGTCTTCACATCCCTCAACCACACTACTCCCTCCATCTTTGCCTCTCAGAGATTTTAAGATGCCAGAGAACCCAGGGGGTAGGAATGGTTTGGAGTCACTGAGATGTGTCAAGGCAGCCCTAGGTGGTCAAACACTGTCCTACAAATAATTCTCAATAACTACCCAGACACTCAGGAAATGTTCAAAAAGCAGGCAGCGCTCTTCTCTCAGAAACCATGAATAAGCTCTAGAAATAGTGAGAGATAAAACAGCGGGGCAGCATTCTGACCATCCTGAAGGATGTCCCCAGAGAATATTCTCTCTTGGCTTCTCCATCAGTGACTAACATTTATACAGAGCTTTACTGATTAAAAAGTATTTTCCACATTCTTGTCCTTGTGTCCACCACAGAGGGCTGAGAAAGCCTGTCTGAGAGGGGGAAAGAATACCTAAACATTAAGGATCGGCAAGGTGAGACATAAGTCACCAGCACAGAAAGGAACCGGTCCAGGAGTTGGAAGACATGCACCCAAATCTCTCATCTAGGGACAAAATATAATCTCATAGGGTGTGAAGGCACTTGGAAAATCATATTGTTCTATGTCCTTGCCAACATTTGTGTTTTCTACTATAACTCTGAATAGGTCAGTTAATACTCTTTGGACCTAAGTTGCACCTGAATAATAAGGGGTTGGGCCAAATATTTTCTGAGAATGCTTATATATGTAAATTTTTTTGATTCAGAAGTTCTAAAATTTAGAAATTGATTCCCAAAAGCTAAGTTTGAGCAAACTGACTCAGAAGGATCCCTTTATAAGATGCACCAAGACTCTTTAGGAGATACTCAACCACAAAGAAAAGCAACCCCAGTGACTTGAGACTCTTGAGCCAAGAGCAAGTACAGACACCCTGACTCTCATACATACTAGAATAGGCGTTAGGGAAGAGAACTGCATCAGTCACAGATGCACTAGTCCTGAGGGTCTGTAGATCAGACCATTCATACAGGAATCTTAATCACTAAAATTTGAGAAGGTAGAACGAGATCCTCTGAAAGATTAAGAAAGAAGAAAAAGCATTTGGGGTGGGTGGGGGAAAAGGGAACTCCGCTTTAGTAGGGTGAATACTACATATTCATTTGGGAGGGGGAATACAGCACCTGGGGAAAAGAACTCAGAGACTTATGTCACTTCTGCTTTCACTCCATTCCTTCTCCTCTGTATGACTGTATCAGTAAATTCTGTATATGTTGTCACGTTTTCCTGTTTAATTTTCCACCCAACTAAACCGATACTCCTTATTCTGTTTACTACTGGCCTGGCAGTAAACAGAAGATAGGAAAGATAGGAGGAAACTGCTCAGTTGTTTTGCAGCCCACTTGGTTGAGCAAATGTCTGAAGTGAAATCACTACTTTTCGAATGAGTAATTTCTGTGACAAAAGATTGAAAGAAATGTTGAGTCCGTGGCCTAGGGGCTAAAAGATGCCTTTCAGAAAATTGTCTGGGGCCACAAATTGTTGCTGGAGAGATAACTTGCAGCTCTTGGGTCAGAAGAACCAAGGATGTTGGTGTTTAGAAGAATGGTCAAGGTAACTGTTACCCATTGGGGATATGTTCCTGGCACAGTGTTGATAGGGAGACCCCCTAGGGCTCTTGGGGATCCCCAGGTGCCAAACAGGGTAGGCCAGGGCTGGAGGATCTCAGGCTACTGGGCACGCCCTTGTCCAGGCCTGCAGTGGCCGCTCTCGCCAACTGGCCCAGAGCCCTGCCCAACTCCCCTCCCTCCAACCTAAACCTAAGAGGGGTGCGCACCGGGTCCCGCTGCTGAGCCAGCTCCCTCCCCCTGTTCCACACCCGAGCCGGGTTGGCCAAGCTCCCAGCGGAGGGGTTGGAAGGCACCACCACGGCGCGGAGGGGGCGTGGGGAGTGGGGAATGCGGCAGGCGGCCCCCCCCCCTTGCGACCAGCCCAGCCCCCCCCCGTTACCCCCCTCCACCTCCAAGCGAATGGTTTGCTCCAAGCGCCCTATTTAATCCCGGCGACTGCAGCAGCGCCGGTTCCCTCCTGGTCCCCACCTCGGCCCCGGGCTCCCAGAGGCTCCGGGGCTCCCTTTCGGTCAGAGTCGTCGTCTACCTTCTCCCATCACCAGCCCCTAGGGACGCAGGCTCTCCCGCGCCCAGCAGGGAGCCGGCCGGGAAGCGCGATGGGGGCTCCTTCCGCCCTGCCCCTGCTCCTTCTCTTCGCCTACTGCTGGGCGCCCGGCGGGACCAACCTCTCCCAGGACGGTGAGTGAGGGAGGGGGCGGCGCCGGGGGAGGAGGGTAGCGACCGGGGCGGGGGTTCCGAACGGCACTGGGGGCGGAGGGACTCTCTTGGCTTTGTTTGGAACCTGGGGTCCAAGTCGCCAGCTGCTAATACCCCTGTGCCTGTCTGAGCATCTATGTCTCTGTGGGTCGTGGGTGTGCCGGGTATGCTCCTTGCACACCGTCGAGTGTGTCTGCGTGTGCACCGCGGTCGGAGTCTGTTGTAGCAGGCCAGGGTGTGAATGTGTTGATGTCCGTGTGTGTCTGGGTCTGCGCGTCTCTGTTGGTGTCTGGTTCTGCGTTCCTGTGTCAGTATCTGTGTGTATGTCTGTGTCAATGTGTGCTGGAGGCGGAGTGAGACAGTCAGGGCGTGTGTCGGGTGTTTGTGTATGTATGTCTGGAGGGTAGGGTGGCCAGTTCAATCCCCCAAACTGCTGTATGAAAACATTTCTGCTCCCCCCACCCATCTCTCCACCCGCAGCGCAGCTCCGAGTGCCCAGGGAAGGGGTCCTGGGTGAGGCTGTTGAGGGGGGCATGGGCAAGGGGGAGGCTTCTCCTTGAAGCAAAACAACAACACAGGGCGGAGAGGGCCCCGGGATGGCAATATACCTAGCGGTGGCTGAAGCTGTAAGAAACCCAGACAAGAGCGGAGGAGGTGGGAGGCAGGGCAGGCGGGGCGGAGTGGGGAGGGGCAGGGGCGGCGGGGGGGGGGGGAGGGGTTAGGGAAAAGAAAGGATCAAGATATTTGGGAAAGATGATGCACGGAAAACCAAAAGCTTTCCTGGGCTAAACACTGATTTCTCCACACTTGGGGTGGGGTAGCATGCCTAGCCCCTCTGCCCCAGTGTAGAACTCAAACCTTTTTTGGTTTTTAATGGTAGAGAGATGAAGGAAGAGAGTGAGGGGAGAAAGGAGGCGGGGCCAGGGGTGAGGAGACTTGGAGAAGAGCCCCTCCTGTTCTGGACCCCACTATGTAGGTCAGCGCTGTGTGGGCACCTCAGCTTTCTTAAAGACTGCTGATGGTTAATGGGCTGGCAGTTAAAAGGAGACCAGGAAGGGAACCAGAGCTCAGAACCTCGCATCCCAGAGGAGGGAGGGCAGGCTGTGAAGGGACTAAAGGAATGCATCTTCCAGTCTCCTCCATCCCAGTCAGAGCTGGGCTGGGATGGGGGAGGGGGAAGAGGGAAGGGAACCTCTGCTGAGCAAAGGGAAGTGGGGAGAGTGAGGGGGAGGGTGGTGGCTATGCCCGGCTAGATGCCAATGAAAAACAGAACCAGAAAGAACCGCAGGGGAGGAGAAAAGGGAGGAGGCTCCTGGGTGATGGACCCAGTGGCCAGCAGGGATGGGCATAGGGCGGGGCGGGGGTGGAGAGGGGAGGGGTTGAAACTGAGGATGATGATGTAGAGAATTTCATTTGAAGAAAACAGACGAAGAGCCAGGGTGCTAGGGGAATGATAACCCATCTCGCCTGACCTCCCCCCCCCTCTCTATCATGATAAAGGAGCTTCCACTGGTATAGGGACACTGGGGATCCCCTCCCTACAGATGGTTGGCTGACTCTTTCCACCATGTACCCATCAACAATCCCCAAAGGGAGTTCCTGTTTGAGTCACCACAGAGACAAGTGGCCTTCCTCTCCCCTATGTGGAATCCCTCTTCCCCAGGGGTCTGCACTGATGACCCAACTCACTGAGGAAATGTGGGAAGTTCAGAGGGAGGGCAGGCTAGGTGCAAGGCAAGGAGAGGAACTGGGTGTTTGCACCTCAATAATGACCCTCTACTAGGCCTTGATTTTTAAGTGCAGCCCGTGGCCCTCCCATCCTGTTAGCTGCATTAAAGACAGACAAGTATGACCCAAACTGCACTTGCTCAACAATGGGAACTGCTGGTGCCAGGCCAGTACCTAAACAGAAAGAAGCCATCCCCAGAAGCTATGAGCTCTTCAACTCTAGAATGTTAACACTGGAGAACAGAGTAAATCTATATGCTAGCTAATTCTTCACTAAAGGCACTATTCTTTCTTGGTCCTCAACTTAGGGGCCCAGCCCCCACTCAGGCTTAAGGTTGAGAGGAAAAGAAATGCTCTATCCTCATATTTTAAAATATGTCTTAGAGCAGCTGTTTGAGAGAAAGAGTAGAACGCACTAAGTTTCGAATGGAGAATTTCTAGAGGAGAGGTTGGGAGTCAGGAATGGGGAGAGAGGTCCATTAACCAGAAAGAGTCAAATCAAGCAGTTTTCCTAGTAGAGCATTCTCCTTGTAGAAAGATAGTGGATTTGTCTGGTGTGCAATGTCTCCAGATGCACTAATGTGTGATATAAAAACCATACTGTATATTAATTCATGATCTACCTGAATTAATTCTACCTTAGTTTCTGGATCTAAGAAGGCCAGCTCTGATGGTGGGAAGTAGATGTTTAGATTTAATGTTCATTGATTAAGCCATTCTGACCAGGATCTTGCAGAAGAAATGCCTACCCCTGAGCTGGTCTGGGGCCCCTGGGCAGGGAGCAAGGCAGTTCATAGTTTGACCATTACATAGGTAATGTTTGACCAAAACAGGGAGAGATGAGGTGTGAAAGTTTGAGGACAAGATGCCCTAATACACTGATGCTTGAGTGGTCTAAAGTGTGTGGTAGAGTGGCTATTTTCATTCAGAATAAGAAAAACAGATTTCATATGCTGCTGAGGTATATAGCTCCCTAGAGTACAGCACATATATTCTTAAGCTTCATAAGACTGACAGGGATTGAAAAGCTGGAGACAGGCAACAGTGGTATTTGAACCTTGCTATTCATGCTGTGGCTTGAAGCTCAGGAATGTTTTAGACATTTCAGAGTTTGCCACCTGCCCCTCCTCTCACATTTCTCCACTGGTATTGTCAAAAGTTAGCAATTCTGAGTTTGGGGAATACATAATGTTTCCTGTGGTTATCTCTCTGGTGAGCAGCTCGTGTCCAACATTGTGACCAACTTTCTTTGGATTCTTCCTTCTCAAGTTATTTCCAGAATTCTGAATTGATTTAGTCGAGAGATGGATGGATAGACAGCTTCACTTTATTTTAGACCAGGTTATAGCAATTTAACTTTGTACTACACTGCCCCACACATGAATATCTTCTCCCTTCCCAATGACCTTCTGTTCACTGCTATCCATTCTGCAGCTCCCTGGCCAGGTGCCCAGTGTACAGATCAGGGCCAGTGTGCTGGAGAAGTCCAGCAGGCATTCACTCAAGAGCTGCCCACAGATCTGCTTGGCAGACCTACTCCATCTACTTTCTGTTCCTAGTTGCAGCCATTACTGTTCTGTTTTTGTTCCTGTTCTCTTCCTAGTTGCAGCTGTAACCCTTGGAAAGGATCTGCTTTCCTTTCAGACATGTGCATTTTCTGGCACAAAGAAGTTGAGACCACAGTAGAGACACTGGTATAGCAGAGGTTAGTTAATTCCATACAGAACCAGTCTGCCTGATGTGGGGCCCAAGCTCTGGAATGTCAACTGCCAATCCAGCAATGATGCCAAAGGTTCTGTAAGCTTTCTCTAGAGCTAGGCAGCACTACTGGTTTTAGTAGTTTCCTCTAGAACAGTGATTTCCTCACTCTTTTTTTTTTAAATGTGAAATTTCTTTCTCAAATAAATTAAACAGATAAAAAGGAGAATTACTCTTGTTGAAACAGAGAAGTAAGACCTATAGGCCTTTCACTCTTCTTCTTGGCTTCACCACACTCCCCATAATCTGTAAGGCACAACTTAGGGTTCTGCTACATACAATGTGAACTCCTGTGCCCTAGACTGACAGTAAAGTGAGTCAGCTCACTACCCTTAGGGGCTATCTCTGTCTCTATCTCTATCTCATTCCCCTTCCAACTAAGGAAGAAAAGAGGTCCAAATCTAATTTCAAGAGTGCCTTGTTGGAGACATTCACTATTCATTTGGAGAATGACTCATACTTCTGCAGCCATAAAATTCTACAGATGACATCTTTTTGGTGTTCTGGTCACTCTGAAATAGCAGACTAGGTAGTTGTGCCATTGTTCTGTAATTCTTTAGATTTTATTTTGGTACTCCTCACAGTTACTACCACCTTGCAGTCCAAATAATATGTGGAATGAGATTAAAAGCTGTTTTTCCTTAAGTCAGATGCTAGGGGGAAAAAATCTTCATAGTTATCACAAGAGAAATAAAACCCTTGGATCTGCAACAAGTCACATTCTTTGTTGTTTCCTAGTACAGAACTGTAACTGGTCCAACTATCCCTTTTTGGTCATCTACTTCTCAGGAATGGAATTTCATCTAAGGATAGTAATCTAGGCTCCATGTTCTCCATAAAAGCAGGCTGTGTAAAGAGCTAGTTCCTTATTGACTACTAAGTGAAAAATCTAGGGGTATTAAAAAGTTGTTGGTAATGATAACTTCTTTTATTTTTCATATTAAAATGTAATATTTCTCTTTAACCATTTCCTATAGGCTCCTAATACTTGATGAGGTCATGTTCTAGAGATCCGTCCATCTATAAACGTTGAAATCAGCAGTAATGATTGTCCCTTACAGAGTCAGAACCAGCTAATGCTCAGGGGCCTTATAACCCAAGTAAAAACCCAATTCAATCTGTTATAACAAGGAGATCTATCACTAAGAGGTCTGAGAAGCCAAACTCTCAAGAGTCATGAACACATGAAGCTGTTGAGATTTTTACAAAATACAGGCTAAGTAAAGCTACATATTCTTCACTGAAGCAACAAGAATTATTTGCCCCTTTACCAAAATTTCTGTAAGCCTGAAGAAAATGACCAACTGTCCCAATTAACACAGGCCTTGAAGTCTTAAGGACAATACCTTTCTTAAGAGACTTCACCCATTTCCTCTTTCCATGTATGATCAAGACTTAACTATTTACAGAAATTTTTGGTGCCTTAGAGAACTCTGATGCTAACATATCTCATACTCTATCTGATGGTAATACATTTTGGCTTGCTCATGCCCTAGTGTCTCTGAGGGGACACAGGCTCTGTGGTACTGCTTACCTCATTTGACAATTATTCATAATTGGTTGTAACAAATTAAAACCCTCTCTACCACCATCTATACTTAGGAAATTATCATAATTACTGAGGCCCATATTGGCAAATTCAGTCAGTGGTCCTCATGTTTTATATACTCTTGGACATATATATGACAGGTTCAAACAGTACTTCAGGAGGCCTTTTAGAGCAAGTGATGGGTGTGTAACATGATTCTAACAGGAGCCCTGATGTCTGTTCTTTCAGTTTTATTGTTGGAGAGCTGGCTGCCTTAAACCTATGATCCCACTTGCTTCTCCTGGACTCTGTGGAACTACCTGTGCTTTGAGCTCTCCATGGTGCTAGCCCCTGATGGTGACACTCCAGGAGCTTCTTGTTGCTCTCCATGGTCCTGCTCTCCCTCCACATTTCATAATCTCTGCTCTCCACAATGTAGTCCTCAGAACAGGATGGCAATCTCCTTCCCCCACCACAAACACACATGATCTTAGTTATGACCCTTGACATGCTCCCCTGGGAGAGTCCTCACAACCATCTAATCAACCATAGGAAGGGGACAGAAAGGAAAGTCAATTATGAGGTTGAAAAGAATTGTTTGTTTGAAATGCTCAGGACACTAGGGCCTAGAGTGACCTCAAATGGCCTCAAAAGAACTGGATGGTTTGCTACATATGGACTCATATATTAAAAATAGAACTACAAATAGTCATGTTTTAGACTGAGACAGTATTGCTCATATACAATAACCACACATACACTATAACAGTGGAATGCAAAATGAGTCCTATTCAGTTTATAAGCATGCACCTCTTAAAACCATTTTGAGCCTGATGACCAACTCCAGCTGTCCTGCTATGGAGCTTATTTCCCCTTTTCCCTCAATCTTAGAGGTAAACACAGAGACAACACATAGTGGCAGGTTGTCAGAATAGATACTGGAGGGATTCAATATATAAGAGGCATAGAAAACAAATATCAAAACCCTGGCTCATGTTCCCCATCTTTATAACCATCTTGTACAGAATTAAATGGCCTTAAATATAACCACCCCATCCTAGAGTCCAAGTCTTTGGTCAAATCTCAGGAGATGCATCCTTAAACCAGACTCTACTGCTCTTTTGGAGTATCTGCTAATAAGCTTATGACATCAAGTATGACAAGTCTGAGACTAGACAGCCTGTTCCTCCCATCACATAAGAACTACACAAGCTTCTTTCCCCCTAAGTGCTGATTTCCCTAAATGTCAATTTCTGCATAATAGTTCATATAATAGTTAAACACTTATGAATGACCTACAGCAGAGTCTAGTTGGGGAAGCAAGCTTTCAGAATGAATTTCTAGGACTCCTCTTCCAGTCCCTCATTTGAAACAAGGAGAAATGTCATTCTTCAAGGACAGGTAATGGAACTGATTTATCCCCATGAGTGAGCCTTCCAGAAGACAGAATTAGGGTTACAATAATAGTTGAAGTATCTCCCATCTACTCATCCCCCTGAGCCCCCTATTCTTGAGAAGAGCAGACATGTTTCAGAAAGGATTCTAGTGCAGAGATTCCAATATTTTTTAAATATGTGTGTCATTCTTCTATGTGAGCTCTTAACTCTGGGATTATTTAACCCTCTTATATCTCTTCATTTTTCCCTGGACGTCTCCAGGAGAATCATAAGAAAGCTAAATAATATGAAGAACTAAAATGTCTTCTCTAAGGATCTATTTTTCCTTACTCCTGCTAGACCTACACTAATTGTGTATAGACTGATAATTATGAGCACCTTTGGCTCATTTACTTCCAGTTCAGGGTGAGGAAGGTCAGACACATCAACTTGCCCTAGGGGAAAAAAGAAAAAGAAATGAAGGCTGATGTCTTGACCAGTCATCTCTGACCATTACTTAAGCTCTCCACTTCCTTGATATAGTCCCAGATATTGGCAAGGTAAAATGGAGGACTAGTACTTCTAATAACAGATTTCATTGGGAATATGTAGATACTTGCTTTATATGTTTATTTTCTTCTGTGCTCTGGTTCTTAGCTTCCAATCTGATTCTAGAATTCTAGCCAAAGTCTCAGACAGAGTAAAAAGCTGCAAAGGTGAACTGGTTTATTGAGTCTCTGACTTAAATACCTGATACTTCTTGGGAACCCAGCAAGACTCTAATAAATACATCAATGGCAAATAACTTAAGACTTAGGTCACCTCTGGAGACTGGAACAATGTTCTTATATTATTATAAAATGAGGGCCAGTATTACCATCTGCTCCTAATCATTCATCCCTCAGAAAATGTAAAAATTGACAGTAGGACAATTGTACTCACTCATTCCTACTAGTTCTTACTCTAATTCTTAAGGACAAAGTCTTTCCAAACACCTATCTTTCCTCCTCTAATCTCTATGCTATAATCTCATATGAATATGAAAACCACCATCACTAAGCCCCTGGGCCTCACATATTTTCATTTATCCTCAACTGCTGCTTAATGCCAATTCTATTCTGGTTTCCAAGCCCTGGAGTCCAGTGTCAGTAACAGATGGACTGAGCCTTAGCCCTGGGGAGGAGAGGATTCTGGCCATTGCCTAGGGAGTATGAGCAGAATAGAGAGCCTGGATTCTGCTCTTGGGAGAATCTCTGTGTTTAAGCCATATGGTTTTCTGGAAGTAAGAGGTTCTGATTAATAATGGGCTTGTAAAAAGGGCTGTGTATCTGGGTCATAAGAAAAGCTGTGTGTTTATGTCAGAAAAAATTAAAACGGACATATGAATAGTGGAAATTGTAGTGTGCCGTGTGTTGAGGGACATATATTGAAGGAGAGAAAGAAGGTAACCAGGTCAGAATATATATGCACTTGGGGCACAAAATGTGTTTATCCTCACATCAAAGAAGAGACACTCAGTGAAGGTTAAAGAGGAGAAAAGAAGAGGAGATCTCTGGATCTGAACAGTATTATTTGCCACTCTGGGGACTGTGAGGTCTGTAGACTTGGAAAAATGTGTTTGTTTCACAGAAGAGTTAAATTTCCAAGAAGGCACAAAGTAAGGCTAATTGAACACTTTTTCTCCCTTGGAAAAAATACATTTTTAAATGAGAAAAGTGACGCAAAAAGACTCAGTTTCAGATAAGATTGGGGGAAGAAGGGAACCTGAAGTAGTATGGGTGTGGAGAGCAGAGTACATCATTCTTCATGTAGTTCTCCTGACCACTGCCCTGAACCTGTCATCCACACCTGATTCTGATCACCCAGTGAAGGGAAACAGTAAACACAAGTCAGTAAAATCAGAACCAGCAGAGATAAATGCTTTCTTACCTGAGTTCTAACAAATTAAACTTTTTCGCAGCATTGTTATCCCACCACACCAAGCCAGCAGCCTGAAATGTCTAAAATGTGACATAAAAAGCAAAAGAGAAGAAGATAGGGAGTAAGGTTTTGGAACCGACTGAAATTTCTCAGCCTCAGGGAATCTATCCTTTATTTCTCCCTGATCTCTGGGCTTTCTTTTCCATTCCAAGCCCCTAATTTCCAATAGCTAAACATATTTTCCAATGAGCTAAACTGAATTCTGCTTGCATTTACTCCACACTGACTCTGTTTTGTTTCCTTTCCAAGTACTTTCTAAGATGGGGGGAGGGGGCAGGGGGTGGGGAATTCTTGCCTAAATCTACTACACATATGTGAAAGCAGCAAGATTAATTTAGCCTGCACTTGGTTCAAGAGGCATCTAAGAGTTCAGATAAAGTCTGTCCTTCTGACTCTCTATTGCATTAGAATGCAGATCCAAGGTCACACCTGTCCTGATTTCTGAGTGTGTGAACATGGTGGGGAGGGAATAAGGAGATGGGGACAAATCAATACTCCTAAAATGTCATTTAAAATAGTGATTTCATAGTAGGCTTTAGGGGCTTACCTGAGAAACAACTGATTAGTCAGACCCCAGCACAGAACCTGTTCTCCCAATAGCTCTTACTGAACCATCCTCTTTGTCCTACCAGCCTTAGTAAAAAACACTAGATGCCTGTCTAGAGCAAACAGCTCAGTCTTAGAAGCAGGGAGCTAAGGCTAGGAAGGGGTTCTTTGGGGATAGGTTCCCCTTCATTTTTTTCTCTCAATTTTGGTTCTTGCTACAATGAAGTATTGGCTACAGAAGGGCTCGTTATTGTTGGGGGCCAGCTCAGGGCTCCCTCTCAGTGCTAATGCACCAAGAACGGTGACTCAATAGCAAATCAAAGCAACAGCTGTCCCCACCTCCTTCTCTGCCACCCACTTCCCTGTCTCCGCTCCTCGGAATCTTAACTAAGTCTCTCATGGCCCCCCTCAGCCTACTGCAAGCCCACTTCTGCCTCTAGAATTTTTCTCTCTCTAGTGCAAGAATAGGACATACTCTTCTGCTTTTTTTTTTTTTTTTTAATCTCTTCTACTCTATGTCTCCCACTTCACAATCAGGTTAGTATTCCTCCAGCTCTCCAACATGCAGATGCCCCCGTGTGGGCACACACAGCCTTGTTCTCATAATCACCATTTTTTAACTCCTAAGGGTATGAAAGTGGCTTCTGTCCCCTAGCCTTTTCTGTGAGAACTGGAATCTGCCTGTAAGGTCCTGAAGTTTTCGAAGATGCTATTCTTTGCATGTGAAAGTACTACCTCTTCATCTCATTCCAACTTCTCTAACCTGCCCAGCATTTAGTAGAGTTGCTTTCCTTGAGATCTAGGGTCTTGGGGTTTCTCACTGCAATACACAGGGAGACAAGGAGCAACTCGACCTCTGAATTAGCTAGTACACTTAACTGCTATCAAATGGCAATGAATACAGGAGACCACGTTGTAATCACAGTTCCCACAAGCTGCCTGTGTGACTTTGCTTAAGTTCCTAAACATCTTAGTTCTTCATTTTTAAAATGAGAGGGTTGCACTAGATGCTACTTTAGCTTCTCGTCAACTCTAAAAGTCTATGCTCCTAAGAATCATAGAGGGAAAATATTTGGAGACGAATGAGATTTAACAGAAAGAGAAGAGGAATTATTGAACTTTGGTAAAGGGGTTCAGGAAGGACATCAGTTCCATCCTTTCTGGTACAGTCAAAAAGATCTTAAAAATAACCACCTCTGGCTATTAAAGGTCAGTAGAAAATGACCGAACAGGCAAATTAATTCAAAGTTTTCAAACATACAAAATATATTTATTCATGACATATTAAAGTTTGATTCTGTTTTTAAATTTGAATATAGGGAAACATTTGAGATAACTGGGTTTTTCAGTGAAAAGAGGGTTAATGCCAGATAAACTTTTCGTTTTAATCCCACCCTCACACCACCACAGGCAAGTTAGCCATCTACCCAAAGGTTCCCTCCTTCTCATTCAACCTGGAAAAGCTTAGCCACACACCATTCCAAGCCCAGAAAACAAAGCTTTTCATTTTCAACAACCTGCTTAGTATGGAACCAAAAGGTGTCTGCTGACATGCAACAATAAATCTGTTTGAGCCCACGTTGGTCCCTTCCAAACCTAAATCTCTTGGATTATCTAACAGTGTACATTCTATAAATCTTGAATCTCTTGGCCACACTTTACCAATCTGCAAGGCTAATCAGCATGTTGGGAACTTCTTAAAGTGAAGCTTCTGTTCCTCACCTCTAGTTACCACTTATTTTCACTTATATCCTGTAAGCTTCCTGAGAGAATGAAGCAAAGCTTAGAGTAGTGACTTTAGGCCCAAGAGGCCGCTGGGAGCCAGAAGGAAAGTAGATAAATAAGACTCCAAAAGGAAAAACCAAACAGCAACAGAAATAACAATGGGGGGAGGAAAAAAAGGGGAGCAAAGTCTCAGTAGTCCAGCCAGAAAGAGGGTGGAGGGGGCAGTGAGCTGAAGAGAAGGCCTAGCTCAAGGAGGCAGGCAGGCAGCTGAAGGGTGACTGAGCTCTGAAGTTCTGAAGTGAATGTGAGCTGCAGTGTATCTGAGCTTAGGAAGATCCTTTAGGAGATCCTGCTGCCTGTGAGGGGACAGAGCACTGTTCCTGAGGAGCCACAGAAAGAAAAAAAATGTACAAACAACCCCCGAAAAGACAGATAACCCCAAATGACAGGGTAACTCCCACTTCTGTGGCCCAAGCTTTTGTTTGACTGCACTGTATTAATGGAAGTATCAGGGATCTTGGAACTTAGGGAAGACAGACAAAGTTAGAAAGGAATGAAGGGAAAGAAATAAGGAATATTTCGACACTCAGGCCCTAAAAATCTTAAACTAAGAAATACACCATAACCTCAGAGGAAGTAGCATAATTCCTGGCAGCCCAAGAACAACTGTAGAAAGTTAAGTAGAATCCTTTTTTGATCAGGGTTTTGTGTTTTAAGATCTCTCAAGTCTAAGTAAGTGACTTCCAAAATCTTGGCATTAACACCTAAATTAGGACTCAGATGGGATTGGCCCACTCCCCTCCAAACGTAGAATCAGGCATTCGCTGTTAAAAAAAAAATATGGCTCTGGGCATAAAGAAAAGCTCTAGGGGCTGCGTTCTAATTCTGATTTTGCTGTGGCCATTCTCTCTGGTGTGTGATCCAAATACATACAAGAATTCACTGTGTGTCTGAGGTCAGGGAAGAATTTGAGTGAGATCGTCTGGCCAGGGGACCCAGCCATGGGTGTGGGTAAACCATTCTAAAAGTGTGTCCCTTCAGTATTCTGGGCCACAGTCCCGATGTGTTTTTCCCTTGGAGATAACACTCCTCCACCCACCTGTCACGGTAGTCGTGAGGAATAACAAGTAGGCTGGGACGAAGAGTGTTTTTAACTCTAGAATTAGAGAAATGCTGAATCATCATCATCATCATCACCATCAACTCCTACTCAGGGAGCTGATTTTTCTCTAGAGTTTGTGAAGTGGGGCCCTGGACCCAAGCACTAGCAAGAACAGAAGCAGCTATATGGGAGAGTTCTATCCGCATGTCCCACCATCCTAAATGTGTACATGTGACCTTGTTCATGGCCCTCAGGCCAATGCGCCTTAGATTCCCAAAACAGACAAGACAAGAAAGAAATAAAAGCCAAGCACTCAGGGGTTATACTGGCACATAGACTTCCCTACTTGCATCACCTACATTGGGGACATAATACATTTTTTATCATTTGAGTCACTCATTTATTTATTCAATAAATATTTATTGAGCACTTACTATGTGTAAGGTTCTGGGCTATGAGTGAAAAACTGAATTGCAGGTGCCAAGGTATGCTTTAAAGAGGCACATTAGTAAGTCTCCAATTCTCACCTCTGCTACTCAATATGAACAATCAATCGAAAGGAAATTAGTGCATGAAAGGGCTACGCTGTCTTTTAAAATGCTGGGAGTCCTAAAGATACTGGAACTCATGGGTAAATAAACCAAGGTAACTGAGGGCAAACAGGAAGATGTTAGTTTTTAGCCTCAGTGCTAGAGTGTTATGAAAACATGAAGGGATTCTGTTAGTTTTAATTGGACACTTCTGTAGCCTGGTTAACTAAGAATTCCACATTGTAAGGCTCCTAAAGGTATACAATATAGCCCCCAGAAGTACAGATGGAGATATATTAAGAAATCCAATTCAGTGGGTACAAGTCACACCTCTACCACCACAGGCACCCATTTCCAACTTGGTACAGTTTTGTTTTGTTTTTAGTCAGAGTGCAAATGAGTGCTGTGAATACTGTTTAGGGGAGCTACCCTGGCCAGCAATGAAGAAAGGAATCTTTCCCCTGTAATCTCTGCCCCACTGCCACACATACAAAATGCATGCTCTGCAAAGGGAGGAAGTGTAGTGAAGATGTGCAAAACGGCTGGTCTTCATGGTCAGAGAGGCCTAAGTTTAAAGCCTGTCCCATCCCAACACTTACTGAATCCATCATATGGATGAGTTACTTAACTTCTCTGAATCTTAGTTAGTTTCTGAGTCTCAGTTAACTCATCCTTAACATGTGCATAATAATACCTATTAACAGGGTTGTTCTGGAATAATGAATATAGAGTACCTAACACGGATCTTGACAACACAGAAGATGATCGATAAACATCGATTCTCACCATCTTGCAAACTTCTAGAGCTTCGGCATCTGATGGATTACCCTCTTTCTTAGCCTATGTATTTGTTCTTACCCTGTTTTGTTTGCTATTTCCTCTTCACTAGCAAATGTTGAGCCTAGTTCTCAGAGTGGAAGATGCTCTCAGCATCTTTAATTTTTTTTAAAATAAATATTTATTAAGCACCTTCAATGTATAACTGCTGTATTAGGGCCAGTACTGGATAGAAAAATGAATCAGATATCAACTCTACCTGCATAATTTTGGAGGGAAGCCAAACTTGCAGTACAAAGTAGAGGGTGATGCATAATTTAAGGAAAGCAAAGAAAGTGCTCCAACTCTTTATTTTCACCTGAGACAGTCAGGGAAGACTTCTTGAAGGAGGTGCCACAAACAATAGGCTTTAAGAATGGATAAGACTTAGACTTGTGAACATGGGTGAAGGCATTATCAACAAATTTATTGTAGGAAAGAGAATGTATGCAAAAAAGCAAAAGAGTTATACAGAGAATTCCAAACAGTGTCATATGTCTGAGATATGGGATGAGTGATGTAAAGGCAAAGATGAAAGGCATACTGCTATCAGACTTTACAGGATCTTGAAGGTCAGGCTAACATCTGGATATAAACTGCAGACAATGGAAAGTCGGCGAAGGTTTCTGAGCAAGGAAACAATGCGACCAATATGACCAGTGCTCTCTTCATCTCTTTTTCTATTTGAGGGGCCTCCCCTCACTAATGGCCCTGAGATTTTAATGTCTGCATTTCCTTCCAAAGACCCTGCCTGAACGAATTTTCACTATTTCCACTTCAAAGTTCATGCCACCATTTCAGAGCACTCTTAAGTTTTCCTTTCCAGTCTGAATCCATTGAAGGAATTTTGCTGATTCATTATTGATTGGCATGATCTAAATCCAAAGAAAACACTATACTTTCACAACCCAGGTAATAAATTCTTCTACTTATCCATGTTTCTGTTGATAGAATTATAATCATTCATCCACTTCCAGGGGAGTGGCCATTCAGAATGTATTATTACAGTTGTACAATTTTATAAAAACAGCAAAAAACTTAAGTACTTCTCAGAATTAGAGGGAGAAATGTCACCCCTAGAGAGGGGGAAAAACAGCTACTTCTTAAGTATTTTCTTAAAACACTACAGATCAGACTGAGTTCCCTGTAAGCCTACTGAGACAATATGTCAAGCATATTCCAAATATGCCATTTACTGGAGATTATCTGTTTAGTTATCAGTCCTATCACCTGAACAATTTAGTTTGGTTTGAATGACCTACATCATTTCACTTATTCATCCTATGCAGAAAAAAAAAAAATGCCAACAAAATGCAGGAGGGGTAAAGGATGAGAGGAATGTAAACAAGAAGAACAGAACTTAAGAGTGCATGAAAAAAGCACAGATGAAAGGAGAGGAGAGTGAAGACTAAATCCATGCTGCTGTACAGAATGCATGCTCTGCCTGATAGGAATAGACACAGTACAGTACCAATTGTGACTGAATGAATTACCAAACCAATTAAATGTACTGAGAGCCCAGGTTTAAGTGCTAAATATACAGAGATAAATAAGACCTCTGCTCTTAAGCAACTCAAGGTTTAGATGAGGAGACTGATAACTAAGCAAGTAAATTTGCAGTGCAATGGGCTGAAATGCTATAAGAAAAGGAACTGTTGAAAAGCTTTGAAAGCATCACCAGAGAGAAAGAGGCTCCTTGAGAGGTGTACTATTTGTATGCCTTTAGGTAAGTCTCTGAACCTCTCTCTAAACCTCATCGCTAAAAAACGATTATATGGGACTGCCTATCTCTCAAGGTCGTTTTGACATTCAGTGAATTAATGGGTGAAAATCCACTTTGTAAACTCAAAGTCCTATACCAAAATATGAGGTGGCTATATTTCTTCTGTTTATTTGAGCAAAGGCCTACTTGGTGTTTTATGCACTGGGTACCAATACTGCTGCCGACTGTCTCTGGCTTCTCCCTATCCCTCCACCAACTTAGCACAGCCATTTGGCTTCCTACTGTGTGCTGAAGCAGCGCGCCCACAAACACATAACCTGGAAAATAATATGAAACACTCACCAACTTCCAGTTTCCTCCATTCTTGATGTCCACAAAAGGCAGTAGGGTGAGAGCCTGGTACCTACGGAGGGTCTCTGCTGGATGGAAGAGCACTCGTCTTCTCCTGAGTCACCCTTCCTTCTCTTGTCCTCACTTTCGTTGCCTCTCTTCACCAACCCTTGTCCCCCTTCTGCCTACTTCTGCCTACCTGTTATAGATTTTCTGTTTTCTCTGCTTTACTCTCCCTTCCATTTGAGAATCAGGGCTTCTCCTGATTGAGAACACAGTAATTACTGAAATCTCCCGGAGCATGTCTGGAAGGAACAGTGGCGGGGCGGGGCGGGGCGGGGCGGGCCGGGGTGGGGGCGCGTGGGGGTGGGAAGGGCGGGGTGGACGGCAAGGGGGCGCCTCCAAGGAGGCCTGTGAATCCCTGAAGCTATTTCTTGGAGCCCTAGCCACATGAAAGGACACTAACTCCCGCTTCCCTTCCCTCTCTCCCTTCACCCCTCTTCCCTCTTTCCCTTCTGATTCAGCAAGTCTCTCCCTTGTCCCCTTTCTTCTCCACGGACTCTAATCCGCTATGTCACTTCCCTTTTTACTCTCACACCCCCACCACCCCATCTCCCGCCTCCGCACCTCCCCAACTACCCCTTGGTCTCAGCGCCCCTTCTTGTCCTTTCCTCTCCTACCTGCCCTCCCCTGCGGGCTCTCCAGCGAGTGCGCTGGAACAATCTAAGTTCGGTGGGGAAGTTCGGCGGGGATTCCCGGCGGGACAGGTAGCAGCACTGGGATTCTGCTCAGCAGCTGATGACATCACTAAATTTTGCGCACGTGATTGGCTACTTTGGGCTTATGGCGGGAGCCCCTGAAAGAAGTCCCTTGGATGGTTTCTTTGTCCTTCCGCCTCTTCAAGTTGAATCGGAGAAATAGGATAGGCCCTTGACACTACACAGTACTTCGCAGAAGGGTTCAGGGGCTACCTACTAGGAAGAGAGGGGACGGTTGTGGCAGAGGAGCGAACAGAGTCAGTGATACAAAGTGATCAGTTTGGCTGAGGATGGAGGAGGAAGATTTGAGAATTTAAGCACTCAACAGAAGATAACAATCTGAGAAGGCATGGGCCCTCACTGTGGTGTCTGTCTTCAGTAGCAGTCCTTACCTGAAACAAACATAGCTTTGGATTTGGATCAAGCATTTAATTGTCAGTCTTTGTTCTTCTATTTGTATGACCTTGAACAAGTCACTACATTATGTTTCCACACTGCAGAGTAGTAATAATACCAGAGTACTGATTTTACAAGTTTGTTAAAAGGATGAATGTGAAAGTATTTTCTAATTATTAAAAGTATCATTATCTTAGTAGCAGAAAGAATCCTGGTTAAGCAATGAAAAGTGTTTGGTTCTCTTTCATTTTCTCTATAGTGACCTTAACAAAGTCATGATCAACCTCTATGGGCTTCATTGTCTTCACCTATGAAGTAGGAGTAGTGGACCACATGACCTCTGAGATCTTTTTTTGGCTCTAACATTATATGATTGACTGATAAAACCTAGCGTCCTCCTTTTATTCACCCATTCAGAGGAAGAGTTCACTTCCTTTTTCAGGAATCTAATTAATCTTTTCCCTTTGTGAGAAACCCACCTTCTCTTGGGTATCCTGGTGAACCTGTTTTTCATAGGGGCCTACCTCTCTGCTACCCCCAACAATAAAAGTATAGATCCCAAACTGCAGCAGCATCTATGTAGGGCTCATCCTTGATGGAGATTCTCTCCCCAGGCTACTGGCAGGAGCAGGATTTGGAGCTGGGAACTCTGGCTCCACTCGACGAGGCCATCAGCTCCACAGTCTGGAGCAGCTCTGACATGCTGGCCAGTCAAGGTGAGAATCCAGGCCTCCTCATCTCAGTGTCCCTCAGTGCCCTCCACCATCCTCACGTCATCTCCCACTCATGTGGCCTTAACCCTGTGTTCTCACTCCCCTCATTACCACGCAACTTTCCATCTGACATGGTAGTTCCTAGTTCTACACCACCAACTTCTCTAGCACTCAATCCTTCTTCCCTCCAATACAGAGACCTCTGTATCCCCTACACATTTTTCCAAAAATAAAATGATTCTAGGAGGAGCATATTACTTAGAACAAAGAGGTTCTGGAAAACATAGTCAATGTAGAAATCTTCATAAGGAACCAGGGACAATGGGATTACTAGTCAAAAATTGGTGTATAGCTAGCGGTAAATGAAAGGGTTCCCAAACCTTTCATTGAGATATTTAAAGACTATTTCATTCCCAGATTTATTCAGCTAGCTCAGTCTCTGGCTCACTAATCTCAAAATCATAGTTTCAATCCTCAAATTAGATGATTATTTGAGAGGCATTCCAATGAAAACCGCACTGCATTGAGAGTCAAAAGAACAAAGTTCTAGTCCTAACTAGAATCACTGATGAATAGAATGATCTTAGGTAATCACTTCACTTCCATTGCCTCATTGTCTACCTCTGTAAAATAAAGGAATTGGATTCCATGATCCCTAAGATCTCGGACTTCAGTGCTAATTTTATATGATTCTAAACACTAAAACTAGCAGCCAGGCTTTGTGCTTCAATTTGGAGACAGCCACCCTGAAGCACTGGTACTTGATATCAACTCCAGCACATGCCACCTACACTCCTCAGGGCACCTTCTCTGACAGGAGTGTTCATTATATGTTTCTTGGAGATGGAGCTGGGTGACCAAGAAAGGAAAGAAGGAGTCAACAGGGCAGGGGGAAGGTTGGTGTCATAGGCAGCATGGGGACTGTCTAAATTACTCAATTAGGGAATGTAGGAAGTATGTTTCTTGATTTTCTTTGCAGAGAAGAATAATGCTGGTTAAGTAATTTAGCTCCAAAGAAGAAATATTGTGGCTATTTCAGAATCAGAGCTGGAAGGCGTTGCTTATTTTAGGTCTGTGAAAATCAGTGCTATTGGGTTACAGCAAGGCAGTCATGAAGATGAGGAAGTCAATGTTGGGAAGCAGAATGGATGCTGTGGGGAAAACAGAGCAATTTTGGGTGTAGGAAGTAAGTGTCACACAGTCTGAGGGGCTCACATTTATGCCCAACTAGAAGGCAATTTGAGATTCAAATAACTCATTTATATACATTAGTAGTCCTTTTTCTGTTTAACTTGACTAAGGAGAGAGGGATTAGAAGACATATTTCCATCACATTGAAAGGAAAACTTTAATCCTTTGCTCTTTAAAATAACACTAGGATGGTGATTTGGGTTTGTGTGTTGGGTGGTAGGTTAATATTAACACTGAAAGGAATATGTTAAGGCAGCTGATGAATGAAGGGAAATAATTGTTGGAAGAATTGAAAAGCTCATGTCAAAATATTTCAGTTTTTAAAATACCTTTTTGTTTTTTTGTTTTGAAGTTTTATCAGCTACCTCTTTTAAATGAATGTGCAATCCAAGGGCTGGCCTGGCCTTTCCCTCACTTTTAGTTTTGAGATTATTAGTCACAACTGCTTCTCCTGTTCTTGTTCATTTATGCAGGTGATGGCAGGAAGGCAAAACATAGAATAACAGATGTGTATGTGTGTTTTCAAAGATGAATGGTAGAATGCTATCAGAAAAGATATACGTAGAGTGGTATGTGTAGATTTGGAGTGCTTTTATACCTCTAAGTGTTTGTGGCCCTGTCAGTTTATTCAGCAAACATTCAACAAGTGACTGTTTTTCTGTGTATTCAAAGTAAGAGAATAATAAGGTACCCCACCACCACCACTACCACCTCTACTCCTTCCTCCTAATTTTTCTTACATGATGCCTTAAGAAACACAGAGACCTGGACCTTGGATGGTCTGAATTATATAAGGTGGACTTTGTTGGACTTTGGCCCAGAAATGGGTGGAGGGTCTAGGGCTGACTCAGGAAACTAACTCTATTCTACTCCTGCAGACAGTCAGCCCTGGACATCTGATGAGACAGTGGTGGCTGGTGGCACCGTGGTGCTCAAGTGCCAAGTGAAAGACCATGAGGATTCATCTCTGCAGTGGTCTAACCCTGCCCAGCAGACTCTCTACTTTGGGGAGAAGAGAGGTAGAGTCCAATGAGTTATCTCTCTTTCTGGCAACCCTGGGCTCGGGAAGGGGACTGCGGCACTGAGGAGAAGTGTCCCTGTGCTCCAAAGCCTGAGAGACGTGAAGGTGTGCTATTTGAGGAAGCAGCAAGCCATGGCCCCTCAACTAGTTTCAGAGAAACTTCGGTATTACAGCTAGGTCATATGTGGTCTTACAGTGCTATGAGGTGACTTTACCCACCAGGAGCAGTAAGAGACAGCCGATGTCAATGTTGCCTCATGTATCTCACAAGGAAGCCCTTTAAATCCAGCCTACCTTTCTGAGTATGTCTTAGGGTCCCAAGGGTCCAGGAAAATGACTGAAGGGCCTAAAGATTGCTCAGACTAAGGATCAGTTTCCCCTCCTACCCCAAATCACACTGGACCCATCCCCCCAAAGAAGCTGACCTGAGATTGAAGATAAACGTGAAAGGTGCCAGTAAAAGCCTTGCTTCCAATTCTCCCAATTTTCCCCCAGCCCTTCGAGATAATCGAATTCAGCTGGTTAGATCCACACCCCATGAGCTCAGCATCAGCATCAGCAACGTGGCCCTGGCGGACGAGGGGGAGTACACCTGCTCCATCTTCACTATGCCTGTGAGAACCGCCAAGTCCCTCGTCACTGTGCTTGGTGAGGCTCCCAAACCCCAGTATTACCACAGCATGCTTTAATGCAGACAAATCTCCCTAGGTGGGCCCCTGAAGGTGCCTAGAGCCAAGCAAGTCTTCAAGTCTTTTGGAGAAGTTCAGGCTATGTTTCCTTTGCAATGGAACAAAATGCAAAGAGCATTGAATTCCAGTCCTTCCTCCTTCACTTACTGTTTGCTCTGGGGTAAATCTCTTACTCTCTCTGAACCTGAATTTCCTAATCTATAACAGAAGAAAAATGATATCTATTCCACCTGCCTCCCATGACTGTGTGGGGGGAACATGAGAAATGTATGTAATATATGATTGTATTGTCCAAATCAAGTACCCCAGGTGCTTACACAAAATATAAGATGTAAGCATCTTATATTTCATCCTACAGTTCAATTTCCTTCTTTGCTTCCCTAAACTTCACACTATTTCTGTGGTCACCCAGTTTTGCTGTAGGGTGTCAGGTCATGTATCATTTTCCGGGTATAGTATATCTCCCCCCTACCATACCTCTCCCCCTACCCCCCAGGTCTTTCTTCCTGGTCCTCAGAGAGGAGATAAAAGAGAAAGCTATCTAGTCTTCTACCCTTCATAAACCAAAGTAGGACCCAGGTATCTTGACCCCTAGAGAAACCATCTCAGCAGGGAGAACTGAGTGTGACCTCATGGCCTCTCCTTCATATCCTGGCCATCCCCTATGCATGGTAGGAATCCCACAGAAGCCCATAATCACTGGCTACAAGTCATCATTACGGGAAAAAGAGACAACCACCCTAAACTGTCAGTCTTCTGGGAGCAAACCTGCAGCTCAACTCAGCTGGCGGAAGGGTGAGAAAGAGCTTCACGGTGAGTTCCTCCCACTTTGGTGCTACAGGAGGTGGTGGTGCTGGGGGGAAGAGAAAAGGAGAGAGGGATGGGCACACATCTATATGTCTCTGTGTGTGCACATAAGGCATGATATAAAAAGAAAAAGCAGGAATGACAGATATTCTGTGTATACTTGTGTGTGTGTGTGTGCGCGCGCGCGCATGTGTGTGTTAGGGCCTACATTCTCCCTATGTGTACATATCCATTTCACAACTTTCTAAGTTTGTCTAAGTTGAGACTCACCATCTGTATATCTACAGTAGGGCCCACACAATATCTGTATGTTAGGGCTCATTCTGTATCTATGTGTGTATGTGCGTATGTGTCTGTTTCTGCACTCTAGGAGAACCAACCCGAATACAGGAAGATCCCAATGGTAAAACCTTCACTGTAAGCAGCTCAGTGACATTTCAGGTTACTCGGGAAGATGATGGCGCAGACATCGTTTGCTCTGTGAACCATGAATCTCTAAAAGGAGCTGACAGATCCACCTCTCAACACATTGAAGTTTTATGTATGTCATGGGCTTGTGGGTAAAGACGGATCAGGTATGAGATGGGGAATGGGGAAAAGGAAAGTGCAGGTGACTGTATATGAAGCAACAGGCACAGATAAGTGGATAGATAAAAACAAAATGAGACAAAAGGTGATAGGACTAGGTCAACGGTCAGCAAACTTTTTCTGTAAAGGGCCCAATAGCAAACATTTTATGTTTTGAAGGCCATAGTGTCTCTGTCTCAGCTACTTACCTCTGCTGTTGTTGCAGGAAAGTAGCCGTAGACAATGTATAAACAAACATAGTCATGTTCCAATAAAAGTTTATTTATGAAAATATGTAGCTTGAAGGATTTGACCCAATGGTTAAGTTTACCAAACCCAGGAGTAAGCCAGTATTATGCAGCTAGTTTGTAAGTTGTAGTGGTAACTAAAGCAAATCAGGAACCAGAAGACTCAGGTTCTAGTCTGCCCTCTACCACTTACTCCTGTGTGATTATAAGAAAATTACTTTACCCCACTGAGCTTAATTCTTTATTTGCTAAATGAGAAGGTGAACGTGGAGATCACTAAGGCTTCTTCTAACATATTATGTTTTCAAGAAAATATAGGTGGTAGGAAAAACAATCTCTCCAGCATCACTATTCCCAGATCTTTTCCTCACAGTACTCCCCTATCTGTCACAGTTCTATGATTTTTCTTGTGATTCTGACCCAAAATGGCCACTCTCACAATCACTGCTCCTAACTTTTCCAAGGATCCTCACCCTACTATGGCGTCTGGTTTGAATATGTGCAAAGAACTTTCCTCCTCACCTGAGGAAATTTGGAAATTTTCAAAATGAACTTTTCTAAGTAGAGGAACCAAGGGGAAAAGAAAATAAAGTACAAAGGCAGAAGATAGAGTTGTGAAATAAGGTATTTTTTGTCCTAACTTAGCTAAAGGCTAGGTGTTTTTCTAAAAGAACTAAAACCTTAAATCTCTTTCTTGTGGAGATTCAGGCCTCACTTCAGTGCTATTAAAATCAATTGCTAAACCCATTGCTGAAACTTGAACATGAGGTAGGCAGGTTTCAAGTGGCATCACTTTCCATTTAGCAGACTCTCAATCTGGAAGCAGATGACCTGGTTTCTAGCTGCAGTGCCTCTACTTACTAGTTGTGTTACTTTCACCAAAGTATGTAATCTCTTAGTGGCTTCTGCTTACTTCACTGATTTTTCCTGAGAGTAAATGAAATAGTATCTATGAAAGCACTTTGTGAACTTGAGAGTTCTATCTTGCTATAAGGTATTTCTCTGATTATTATTTCTGATGGCAAGGCTCTTGGCCTTGGGCTTCTTCCCCTAAGGCTGGTCCCCGGCCAGGGCTAAGGAAGGCCCTCCTTAGTCTGATCCCCAAAGACTTCTATGTTAGGTACCAGACCATCTGGCATTTACTCTCCAAGGAGCTTTTTGGCCCAACTGTGATCAATAGTCACTCAACAAATGCTGTACTTTAGGCACTGTGCTAGAGGTTTCTATGGCTATGGGGCTCCAGAACACCCATTCTCTCACCTGGCCTGATTCTCTTTGTCCTATTTGATTTGACTAAAACAGCTTCATTAACTGGTTGTTAAGGCTTGCTCTATCCTTAGGGGAAGCAGGACCTCTGTGTCTGTTGTTCTAAACCAGTATCTGGTTGCATTATTCTATGCAGCCATCTGGACCTAGCCTCCTCAGCAGCCCTTTGGCATCAGTAGCAGATGCCATTATTCCTTCACAGAGTCCATCTATATTGTGTCAGTGCCTTTTGCAGCCAAAATATGACCCCCGTCTCTTGCTGTTTCAAAACTCTGACTTCATTTTTGGACTGACCAATAAAAATAATATTTTTTGTTCAAACATTGCTTTTGGTTTAAGCTCCCTTGTAGAGCACAGAGGATTAAGAGATTGTGAGCTCAATAAATTATCAAGTTCAAGTGCATTTGTTCTGTCACAAAATGTATTATGTCCCATTTATGTGCTAGGCAGTGTGCTAGGCACAGATGAATCAGTGATACCCCTTCTCAGCTCTCTATTAAGACAAGCCTTTGGTCTTCACCAAGGACTGACCTTCCAGAACCCTACCTTTACAAAGTGGCAGTACCAGTCCTTCACATATTCAATAGCAATAGCAGTCTTTGCTCACAGAAGTAGGGGGAGAAAGGTCTTCGATCATGGTCTCTTGGTCTTCTGAGGCATTTAGGGGTAGAAGCTATAACGTGTAACTGGATGATTTTGAGATCAAGGCAATCTCCTAAATAGTGTGAGAGTTTTGCATTGACACTATTTCCATCTCCACAGACACACCAACGGCGAAGATTAGGCCAGACCCTCCACATCCCCGCGAGGGCCAGAAGCTGTTGCTACACTGTGAGGGTCGTGGCAATCCCATGTAAGAAGATCCATTCCCTGGCCTCTAATACAACTCCATACTCTCAGATTGTGATATTCACTTAGGGTCTTTCTATCTCCTATGTACTGCCTGAGCCTCTCATTTTCCCTGACACTGTCTAACAACATTTGTCCTCTGTTTCTCCTGTAAAGCAGCATAAGTGGGGAGGGACCAATCCCTGATTCCCTGAGATTCCCATAGGGAACCAAGTTACAGTAAGATGCAAGTTAAGAAATATCCCTTTTCAACAAATTGAACCCCAAGAGGTAACCCTTTACTTGCCTCTGAGCAGCTCATTGTCACTGGCCCCTATAACTTCTTTAGCTTTCATCAAACAATCCTGACTTCCCTGCTCCCAGTTTCTTTCTTTCTTTCTTTCTTTCTTTCTTTCTTTCTTTTTTTTTTTTCTATCTTTAGCTCACTGACCTACTCTCTTCTGAACACTTGGAATTTCTCTGCCTCAACAGCCCCCAGCAGTACCTCTGGGAGAAGGAGGGCAGTGTGCCACCACTGAAGATAACCCAGGAGAGTGCCCTGATCTTCCCATTTCTCAACAAAAGTGACAGTGGCACCTACGGCTGCACAGCAACCAGCAACATGGGCAGCTACAAGGCTTACTATACTCTTAATGTGAATGGTAAGCCCACTTCAGTTCTTCTCCAGCACCCTCCCTCTCCCCTCTCTGTTCATCTTACACTCTGTCTCATGAGAGCACCCCCAGATGATGCTTGGTAGTGGACTAAAGGGATAACAGAGCCCCACTGAGAGCTTGAAGACTCAGGCTCCAGATCCATTCTGGAATGTGCAATAAGATCAGTAGAATACAGGGCTCCCATCAGGCTTTGTTTAGCAGTGGTGACCCAAATGACCCCTGCAAATGATTCTCTGACCCCTGCACTCACCTGGCAGCAAAGAATAATAATTCTGTGTTTAGGGGTCCCAGAGCCTTTCAAGTGTGGGTGTAGACAGGCTGTTCTCAGAGTCATTTCTCCTGTAACTTGTATGGGATGCAACCTGCTGCTGTCATCTCCTGTCCTGAAGATCTGGGTCGAAGCAGAAAATGGAGATAAGTTTGTACTGTGCTGAGAAATAGTCAGAATCTTTTCTCAGATTCAATATCTTCTAGAGGAACTAGGTGATGCTTATTCTCTGAAGTTCTTCCTAAAAGTGCGACCACAAAACCTAGTTTTGGGAGAAGAGACAAGCTAGCACAGAGGTCCCTTTATGGAGACTGAGCAGGAGATTTTTTTGAAGATCCCAATGGCAGTGGGGTCCTGCCAGAAAGTTGTATAAGCCTTTCCTCAGAATAGGGGAAACATTGTCAGGGGAACATCAGAGGCTCCCTTGAGTGAAACGCCAATAAAGCAGTGAGGGGATAGCAGTCAGGCCTCTCAGAGATAAGAGGCCTGAGACCAGAATGTCTGATTCCAACTCCAGGGCAGACCTCAGCATGTGGGGACTGCCTCAGCACAACAAACAAAGCTACTGCAGGATGCCAGGAGCAAGGACAATGCACTGAGGTCCAGTATCTACCCCTAGATCTCTCCAGATTAACTGATGATAATTGGCAGTGAGAGCAAGTTCTTGTTCCTTTGTGGTTAGCCTCTTGCTAATCAGCCTTGCCTGCTTCCGGAAAACTGGTCCTGTTGGAACAGTGCTGACACCTGGTGGTAGAATGAGTTACTGCATCTTTCAGGAATATCCTAAATGGTAATGACCCTCCTATACCTAGAATGAAATTCAGTGGAGTTCTACCTAGAGAAAGGGATCTGTCATGGATAAGAGAGGTCATTTTGGCCATGCAAACCTATTTTTTTCTAGAACATTTCCCTTTCCCTAGTCTCTGGAATAATTATTCATGATTTATTTTTAATGTGGACTGTGTACATTCCCCCCTCCCTCCAGACCCCAGTCCGGTGCCCTCGTCCTCCAGCACTTACCACGCCATCATTGGTGGGATTGTGGCTTTCATTGTATTTCTGCTGCTCATCCTGCTCATCTTCCTCGGCCACTACTTGATCCGGCACAAAGGTCAGACATGCAAGGGAAGCATCAGGAGAACTTGGGCGTGGGTAGAGAGATCAATCAAGAGCAGGCAAGTCGGAGCTGGCTGTAGGAAGGGCCTTTAGGGACTCAGTCAGCCCCTTGGAATGTTTGAGAAAGAAGAATGCAGCCAACCCTGTGATAATGGAACACCAATGGCCCTTTAGTAAAGCTTCATCACTTGGTGATCATCCAGTAAAATCAAACCTTTTCACTCAGTCAGCTGCTGCTCCTATGCTGCTCTGCTGCCAGGGTTTTCTGCTGTAAGCAGGGAACAGTGAAACTCTGCATCTTCTTCCCATTTCTTCCTATACTTTCTTCCTTTTGTTTAGCCTCAATTTCCTTGGACTTTTATCTCCTCACCCCCTGTCCCCATAATACCTGTTTTTTTTCCTCTCGTCTCCTATCTGCATGCCATCTTTCTCTACCTTCTCTTCACATACCTCCTCTCCCATGTCCCCCTCTGTCATAACTTCTAATCTATAGCCGGACAACACCAACTGATCAAGTGCTAACCAACTCTCAATTGCATTTGCACATAGAACTAAAACAGCAGTTTCCCTAGCCCCACCTTACATGCACACTTACACACACATACACACATATAGACACACACATGTATAGACACATACAAACACATATATACGCATACATATACACTCATGTACACATATACACACCTTTTTTTGCCTGTATTATTAATGCAATTCTAATTAAAAGCAGAATTCATTAATTCATGGGGATGTAATCAAGTGAAGGATATTGGCAGCAAAATGCAAGTTAGGTCAGGTGGTAAGGAAGAAAGCTCTAAACAGGAGAAATATGATAGGAGCAAAGTGTGGTTGAGTGGATAGAAAAGTGGGCAAGGAGGGAGTTAAAGGTTTGGAAACTGCTCCTGAAAAGAGGAGCCCCTGTCTCTCCTCAGGAACCTACCTGACACATGAGGCTAAAGGCTCTGATGATGCTCCAGACGCGGACACGGCCATCATCAACGCAGAAGGCGGACAGTCGGGCGGGGACGACAAGAAGGAATATTTCATCTAGGGTGCCCACCACCTCCTGAGCCCCCAAGGGGCCCCATGGGGACTGTTGGGGCCATCACCAACGTGGACTTGTACAGAGTGACCCCAGGGCCACCCCTCCTGCTTGCTCCCCAGCCCCCCACCCCCCTGTACAGAATGTCTGCTTTGGGTGCGGTTTTGTACTCGGTTTGGAATGGGGAGGGAGGTGGGCGGAGAGGGGGGAGGGAGGGTTGCCCTCAGCTCTTTCTGTGGCTTCTCTGCATTTGGGTTATTATTATTTTTGTAACAAGCCCAAATCAAACTCATCTCTGGGCTGGAGAGGTAGGGACCCTGGGGTGAGGAAAGCAAAAAAACTGGAGCTTTAGGAGGAGAACGAGGGTAGAGGGGTAAGGACAAGAAAGGAGCTGGGCTAGTTTGATGGGGAATCTTACCAGTCCTCCATCCTCTGCAACAGAGTGGTTTCCTGGACTTCTCTAGGAATAGGGAGTTGGTGCGTAGGAGCTGGAAGTGGCCTTTTCTCTGCAGATAGTCATACACCTGGAACTATGGACAGAGATACAGGTTCCCCTCTGACACCCCTGTTTTACTACAATGAGAAAAGGGTGAATGAGGGTCCCTGAGGAGATGTGACCTGTAGATGGCTTGCAGTCACACACAGACCCAGAGATTCCACGTGGGGAGGACATGGGTACCTGCCAGGAGTAGATTTGGATAGGAAAGCTGGCAGAGATGACCCATCTACCCCTTACCCCACATGGTGAATGAAGCCAGGCCTTTTTGAACGGAACTACTTTTGGGGCTAGCAGGGCGAGGCCACCCTTCCTTGCTCCAACAGCTTGTAGGGAATGCACTGTTTCTGGGCCTAACTGTATCTTCTTCCCCTGCTTCCCTGTCCGGGGTCTTCTCGCTCTCACCCAAGCCCTGGACTGTTGCTTGGCAACCACTCCTCTTCAGCATTGCTCAGCAATGCCTCCTCCCACCAGGTGCCACCTTGCCCTCTCCTGCTCCTAAGCCATCCCTTAGTCCTTCCTTCCTTCCCTAGCAGCCAGGCAGAAATAACCACAGAAATACTAAAAGGAGCTTCACTGCACTGAGCTGTTTCCTGCCCAAACAAAGGGAATAATGTGAACTCTGTGAGTGCGTGGATGTGTATGTGTGTGCACGTCTGTGTGTATGAGAGCAAGGCGGGTCCTGGGCAGGTGGGTGAGCTATAGGATGTATAAAGGAAGGCTTTGGGAGCGGAGAATTCCTAGCCAGCTTTCCACCTCCCCTGGGAGGTTGCTCCCTCCCGGAATTTTCCACGCCACCCCAGTGCCCATCTGTCATAGAGAAAACAGTCCCAAGATGCATTGTGCTAAGTTGTCCATCTTATCTCACCCTAAAACACAGAACATCAAATTCCTGCCTCAAACTTCCTTCTCAGAGCTACAGAGTCAGTGCCACAGCCTTTGCTATGCACCCCCTCAGACCTCCCCCTGCCCCAGCCCCTGGAACAACCACTGTCAATTTTTCCCCCATAGTCTATACCCAGTGAGTTAAGGGCTTGGAGTGAAACCTCCTGCCCTCTTTCCCTCTCCACCCCTGTTTTTGATTTTCTGTCTTCCTTCGTGGCCCAAGCTGGTTGCTGTGGAGATGAGGTTGCTTACCTTCCCTGTCCAGCCAGCCATCATGCCTCAGACCCAGGATACCCCTAGTACCACTCACCCTCCTCCAGCATATCCTCCCTGCTCTCACAACCCAGGGGCATGCAAAATGGGGGCAGCTGCATCCAACAGGTATGCCCCCCCCCCTCAGTTCAGGTAATACCATCTTGAATCTTCCAGCTGCTGATTAGGGCCCCGAGCATCACAGGCAGCCTCCCTCTAAGCCAGGGCCCCCTTTCACAGCAGCAAGGCAGCCTAGGGCCCCAGGCCTGTCCGGCACCCATCTCCCAGCACCTGCTTTTGGGAAAATGACTTTTTCCTCTTTGAGCTGAACCACTCTGTCCGTATTACACAGAAGCCATATTTGTACTGGGGGTGGGGGGAGAGGGGCCCTTGTGCTGTGTGTGTCTGTCTATGGGTGGGGAGTGGGGAAGGGAGCCCAGAGGGGATCATGTATCTTTATAATCTTTCTAACTCTCCTATGCTAATCTCAGAGGGGCACCCTCAATATATCTGGATCACCGTGTTGCTCGGCTGCCTCATTCTTGCTGCTCTTGCTCCTGTGGGGATGTGTGTATAAGGATAGCTGGCATCCCTTGCACTTGGTACCTATAGAGGTCATGTATGCCTCATCAGGCCACTCTCCCAAGGGCATCTCTGTATGGAAACAATATAACTCTCCAAGGGAGAGAAGTGTGTTTACTTCCTTTGGTTTGGCCCTTGCTTTCCAGAGTGTTTGGGGCAACTGATTGTTCCCACTTCCTTCTGCCAGGTGGTGCTGGAGAAGGTAGAAATGAAGGTGAAGACACTGCCAACATCATTCCAGGACAGCTTCAACAGACCCACAAACTCACTTTTTAACTCTCTTAAGTTGAACCTAAAACTGAAGCTAGTGTCCTAGGAGAAAAGGGGGCAGTCTTTGTAAGGTCTCCATTCTTTTGCAACTTGGCTCTCCTACTCCACCTCTAGGAAACCCTATGCGTGGGAAAGAGGTACTTGCTAGAACTGGAGTTAAAACATCATATGCCCTCTTGGATAAATGAAACAGTGTCGTCTAAGCAGCCCTTTCTATCTCACTATTCTGACTTGGACACTCCATGACTCACCCTTTTCAATGTTGACTAAGTCTCTCTGAGGAAATATGTGGGAGAGAAAAGGGGGCAAAACTGCCGAGATTGTGGGAAAGCAGCTGGAGGAGGAGCTGCAGAGAAATTGAAGCTCTCCCTACATAGGAAACTTTATACAATATTGAGATGCCAGGCCAATGCAGCGGTTACACAGCCTTTTTGTCCCCAGCAGAAATATGAATAAAGATTACCCCAGAGGCAACAGGCCCATTTGAAAATATGCTGTCCCATGGTCCCCCAGAGCCTGCTCTAACTTGTCAGACAATGTGTTTTGCTTGGTATGAAAGATATGTTCACTGTGCCCATAGTTGATGAGGTAAATGCTCAGTTACTCCCTGAAGGTAGCTTCGTTCTGTAGTCTTGACAGCTGCCCCCCAGCCCTCCTTCCTCTCACACTGAAACACTCAGACCTATACTCAAACACTTGCCTCAGATGTGTTCACATGATACACAGCCACGCACATGGATAAACACATTCTTACACCCACACGGATATACAAAGCCCCTCCACCCGCACACACACCTCTCAGGTTGTCAGCATCTCATGGATCCAGCCACAAGCACCACTGATATCCTCTCTCACAAAAATAGGGCTTTTGAACTATCGTTCCTTGGATAAACTTCAAGGGGATGGAGGAGCAGTGAGAGTCATCAGCTGCCTTTCCCTCTAGCTTCCCAGCACATCTCTTATCTCTGTCTCACATTTCAACTCTGGCCCCCTCTTCCTTCCTTATGCTGAAAAATCTTTCTTGCTGGAAAGCCCCCAGGCTTCTCAGCTTCCTTTCTAATTCTGGAAAATACCCACTTTCTGGTCCTCATCTTCTTCCTTTCCAAGTGTTGGTCCCCACTAGTGGAATCCAACTTCAAAACAGGAAGCCTTACGCCAGTACCCCATGTGGGCCTGAGGCTTAAGCAGACAGTGAGTGTGGAGTAAAGACTTCCTGAATGTGTGCCCTGCCCCCCAACCTCGCCATGGCCCTGCCCAGAACTATTTGCCTTCATTAGTCCCTGACACTTATCTTGGAACCACAGCCAGTGACAGAACCGTCCCAGCCCTTTTCTCTGCCTGCCCTGAGCCTAGCAGTGTTATGGGGAACTGTCTGCACCGGGTGAGTGTGGAGCGAACCCACAGCCCCCACCTCTGCCCCTTCTCCCCTCTGTCTGCCCCTCTTGTCTTTATATCTCTTTCCTTTCCTCCTCACCTCTTATCCCATCCTTCTTTTTCCTTTTCCCTTCTTACCCCAGTCTCCTACATTCCCCATTATTGTCCTCATTTGCCTTTCAGTCGGTTCCATCCAAGTCCCACCAAGGTAACTCTCCAACCTTCCCCTGCTCTCCAGCCCTACTCATCGCCCTTCCCTTGCTGTCCTATGACTCTGCTCTTCCTCTGGCACCAGAGTCTCCCTGTGTTGTCCACTATCCCCACTGTATCCAACCCCTCCAACCCCCTTGTTCTTCAGCCTGTTTTCCCTTTGTTCTTCCCTCCTCTTTCCCCTGAATTCCTGGGAGACACTCAGTGAGGGTAACTAGATGCTCTGATTGTCCCCTCTGGGGATGTCCTCCAGGTGGACTCCTCCTCTGCTGCTGGGAATTTGAGTAACTTTTCCTTTGAAGATGAGTTGTGGGATGAGTGGAATAAGTCCGATGAATATTATGATGACTACACTGGATTCGAAGCAGCTGCCCCCTGCCACTCCTGTAACCTACTGGATGAGTCATCACTGCCCTTCTACATCTTCACCAGTGTCCTGGGTGTCCTGGCTAGTGGAGCTGTCCTCTTCGCTCTTCTCAGACCTCTCTTTCACTGGCAGCTCTGTCCTGGCCGGCTGATCCTGGTGCAGTTGGCTGTGGGCAGTACCCTCTTCAGCATTGTTGTGCCCATTCTGGCACCAGGGCTAAGTGGTGCCCACCAGACCCACTTGTGCCACCTGGCCCACTTGGTCTGGTATGGATCAGCCTTTGCCCAGGCTTTGCTAATAGGCTGCCATGCTTGCCTGGGCCCCAAACTGGGTACAGGCCAGGTACCAAGCCTCACCTTGGGAGTCACTGTGGGACTTTGGGTAGTGGCAGTCCTATTGGGGCTACCAATCACCCTGGCTAGTGAAATTTCCCATGGGCTCTGCACTCTGACATTCAGACGCGTGATTTTGCAGTTTATGCACACTGCCGCTTGTTTTGCCATCTTTATCCTGTTGCCACTGGGTTTACTGGGAGCCAAGGGGTTGAAGAAGGTATTGGGCAGGGGGCCATGTCCATGGGTGGATATTCTGTGGATCTGGTTCATTTTCTGGTGGCCTCATGGAGTACTTCGGGGTTTGGACTCCCTAGTGAGATCCAGCTTCTTGGTATTGTCATCATGCATGGTCCAGCAGACCCTAGACCTGCTGCTGGACCTGGCAGAAGCCCTGGCAATATTGCACTGTGTGGCTACACCCCTGCTCCTGGCCCTGTTCTGCCACCAGACCACTCGTACTTCCTTGTCCTCCTTGCCTCTCCCAGCAAGACAGTCCTCTCATCTGGACAACCTTGGAGGAAAATCCTAGTTCTCTTCCCACCTGTCAACCTGAATTAAAGTCTACACTGCTTTTATGAAGCTGGTGGTTTCTTATTTTATCTGGGGATGTAGAGGAGAGGAAGGAAAATAGAGGGAAGAAGGGAGGGAAAGAGAGAGGGGGGGTGAGGAGAGGGAGGGAGAGAGAAGGGGGGGAGAGAGAGAGAGAGAGATTTCATGCCAGCCTGTCCTGCCAGGATTTATTTCTCCAGCTGTCCTGAGGAGAAGGTGAATAATGTACAAACATCCTCAGAGCATACAGGTGAGGTGTGGAGTTACTGCCATCTCTTCCAAGGGAGGTGGAGGTGGACCAGGATATGAGGGTAACAGCTAAACTTAAAAAACTAGAAGAGATGGCTTAGCAGGTAAACAAAGAAGAGAAGCTGCTACAGAGAGCAAATGAAAGAATAGAAACTGGAGAAAGCAATGAAAAGGAGGTAAAAGTGAGCCCAAACCATGTTTCTTCCTCCCTGTCTGGCCCGTCCTACCTTCCTCTGTTCCTTCTGTCTCCCTAAATACCTGTTGACTTTGTTTAAAGATAAGGATGGTGGTAAAGAAGATGGAAAGAAGTGTCTTGGAGGAATTTACTTAGTCCAGGAAACATATTAAGATAATTCTAGAAACCATTTCCTAGGAGCCATCTCTTCCAAGGCTGATTCTTCAGCATGACCTTAATCCTCGTGTGTGTGTGTGTGTGTGTGTGTGTGTGTGTGTACATGCATGTGCATCTGTCTATCTCAATTTGTTAGAACTCACATCCATATTAGATACATGAATGTAATAACATGTTGAAATGTGTGCTTGCTTCTCTGTTAGGGTCTGAATTGCTTACATCTGTGTGTGTGCTCTGACCTCTCATAGACCTTGTCTTCACTTCATTCTGCTTTCCATCTTTGTTCTCAGGATATGGAATCAGGATTTATGATGCATTCTCTACCCATCAGTTTTCTTTACCCTAATCTCTGTCCCTAATCTTTTCTGTATAGACTGTGTACATGGAACTAAAAATAAAGAAGTTGTGAAGTATAAGAAATTAAGGAGAAGAGGCCTAAACTAATTCATTTCTCCTTAGAGTCCCCCAGATTTCCCTTTTGAACCCTAGTTATTAGAATAAGCCTTTCATCTGTCCTTCCACCTTCCACATGTACCCCATGCCATGGACTTGTCTTCCTTAAATGTCCTCCTGATTCTTTGGCTGCTAAACTTGATCCTGGCGGCTTTTTCTCAACCTCGACATGATCACATTTTGGTGATGATTGGAAGGACAATTAATAATCCCCTACCCAAAATGCCACACACACAAACATGAGTTCCTCCTCTAATCCAATTAAAAGCTGAGAAAACTTGAGAGAATACCTTACATCTGAATCCAAATGTGGTCTTTGCATTTTTCAAAGATGAGCTATACTTGGTTTCTATCCTACACCAATTCTGCTTGACTTTTTGGGCTTGGAGATAAATAGCAGAGTGCAGGAGAGGAGCAGAGATGAGCTACAGCATCCTAGACAGGCGGCGCAGATAGCTGGGGAATTTTTCTCGGTGGATGTATTGACAAACCCTCCAAAGCCCCCGCCTTCTGTTTCTTAGCAACTACCAAGTTACCTGCTGATTGGTGCATTCTAAATTGAAAGGAGGGATTTAGGGACCAAGACTTGGAAGACATTCTGAAAGAGAAGAGAAAGGAGAGAAAATGAAGGAAAAAGGTAATTTACAAACCTAAATTATGCTAAGGTCTCCAACTACAGTTCATAAATGTGTCCCAATATTTTCATTTTCTCTTATTCCCTTTTCAGCCTTCTCTTATCATTCCACCTCCAACCTCTGATCACTCTCAGTCCTACCAGACATTGCCCAACTCCCTTAAAAAGTACTGGATCCTTGGAGGAGGCTGATCTAGTTGAGGGGGAGGTGGAAGAGTTTTTGACTTGCTGAACCTTCCAGTGTAAACGGGATGCAAGGGAGGCTTAATATAAGACAACTGGGGTTGTCTTATCTACCCCACAGGCCATGATGCCTCCAGGTAAAAACCCCTCCTTGTTCAATACAGTTAGAGAGAGACCTGGGTAGTTCCACAGCCATCACATCTCCCACACAGGAAAGGCAGAGGCAAAAACCTATAGCTGATAAGACGTCAGGGTGGGTTGGAGACACTTTCCCACTGTTATCTTCTCTACATTTCACCCCTGCTGACTTTGCCTCAGTCCCTTCAGGGGCTCGCCTTTCCCCGTCATTATCTAGGCTGTATTTGAAGTCTGACCTTAACCTCAGTCATTTCTTTAGGGTTTTCCTCTAAGTTCTGTTACCCCAGTCCATTTAACCCACTGCATTCCACCAACCACTCCAACATTGGTCTGAATCTGGCATCTTTTCTGCAATCCTCCAGTAATACAAATCCTGTTTTCTTAGAACCCTTAAGAATTGGATCTGAGGGTTAGCAGGGACTTTGGCTAAGTTTGAGTTATTGGGCCTCCTGACTCTTCCTTCCTTCTCAGAAAGATGAGGGCCAGGGAGCACGCTCTTGGGAGCTCACAACTGATGATCCTAGGGAGGTCAATCTACACTGCTTTTTTAAGGAGATAGACTTTTTTAAAAAATTAATTCATTCATTTTTTTATGGTGACATTATTTAATGAAATCCAGCATGTTTCAGCTAAATATTTTAACAGTAAGGCATATATATATTTACATTGTGTATTCACCTCCCATGGTTAAATTTCTTTCTGTCACAACATATTTGACCCCTTTTATACCATCTATCACTTCCCTCCCTCCCCCACACACCTTCTGGTAACCACTAGTCTATTGTCCATGTTCATGAGTCTCTGTTTGTCCTGTCCGTTTGTTGCTTTTAGGTTTATATCCCACATATAAGTGATATCATGTGATTTCCAACTTTTTCTGTCTAGCTTATTTTGCTTAGCATGATTATCTCAAGGTCCAGTCATGTCGTTGCAAATGGCAGTATTTCATCTCTTTTTATGGCTGAGTGATATTCCATTGTATATATGTGCCACAGTTTCTTTAGCCAATCATCTATCATAGGGCACTTCAGTTGCTTCCATGTCCTGGCCACTGTGAATAATGTAGCTATGAACATCGGTGTGCAAATATCTTTTCAGATATGGGTTTTCAAGACTTTGGGGTAAATATCCGGTAGAGGGATTGCTGGATCATATGGTAGATCAATTTTTAGTTTTTTGAGGAACCTCCATACTGTTTTTCATAGCGACTGTACCAATTTGCAGTCCCACCAGCAGTGCATGAGGCTTCCTTTTTCTCTGCTTCCTCTCCAACATTTGTTATTACTTGTCCTGTTGATTACAGCTATTCTAATGGGTGTGAGATGGTATCACACTGTGGTTTTGATTTTCACTTCCCTAATAACTAGCGATGTTGAGCATCTTTTAATATATTTGTTGGCCATTTGTATGTCTTCTTGGGAGAAGTATTTGTTCAGGTCTTCTGCTTATTTTTTGATTGGTTTCTTTGGTTTTTTTTGTTGTTATTGAGTTGTATGAGTTCTTGGTATATTTTGGATATTAGACCTTTAACAAGGCATTGCTTGCAAATATATTTTCCCATTTGGTTGGTTGTCTCTTTACCTTGACAGTTTCTTTTGCTGATCAAAAGCTTTTTAGTTTGATGTAGTCCCATTCATTTATTTTTGCTTTTACTTCCCTCACCTTTGAGGTCAAATTCATAAAATCCTCTTTAAATGCAAGGTCCTTGAGTTTAGTTTTTATGTTTTTTTCTATGCATTTTATTGTTTCAGGTCTTATATTCAGGTCCTTAATCCATTTTGAGTTAATTTTGGTGTGGGGTGATAGACAATAGTCTAGTTTCATTCTTTTGCAGGTGACTTTCCAGTGTTCTCAGCACCATTTATTGAAGAGGCTGTATGTTTTTGGATTTTTTGTCAAAAATTATTTGCCCATATAAACATAGGTTTACTGCCAGACCCTTTATTCTGTTCCACTGATCTGTGTGTCTGTTTTTCTGCCAATGCCATGCTGTTTTGATTATTGTCATTTTGTAGTATAATTTGAAGTCAGGAAGAGTGATACCTGCAGCCTCATTCTTTTTCCTCAGGATGGCTTTGGCAATTCGGGGTCTTATGTGCTTCCATACAAATCTGATGATTTTTTGTTCTATTTCTTTAAAGAATGTTGATGGGATTTTGATGGAGATTGCATTAAATTTGTATAACACTTTAGGTAGTAAGGTAATTTTAACTTGTTGATTCTTCCAATCCAAGAACATGGAATATTTGTCCATTTCTTTATACTACTTCTATTTCTTTTAATAGGGTCTTAGAGTTTTCATAATATAGGTCCTTCACACATTTCATTAGGTTTATTCCTAGGTATTTTATTCTTTTTGTTACAATTGCAAAATAATTTATTTTTTCCACTTCTTTTTCTGACACTTCATTATTAGAAGTATAGAAATACTATGAATTTTTGAACATTGATTTTGTATCCAAAAACTTTACTGTATTTGCTTATTGTTTCTAGTAGTGTTCTTATGGAGTCTTTATGGTTTTTTATATAGAGAACCATGTCATACACAAACAGTGACAGTTTGACTTCTTCATTTCCTATTTGGATGCCTTTTATATGAGAGACTTATTTCTTATGGGTAGATTGAAGGTCACATTGACACCCATTGTTCATTTATGCCCCTCCTAGAGGATTTAGGAAACAAGTAGCTGGTCCTCACACCCTTTTATCCATCCTGATTTTCCTCCCATTCCAGCCACATCATCACCTTCTTCCAGAAGCCACCCTCAGAGAAATTCTGATTGAGAACTGTATTGGTATTTTAAACCCAATTCATTTCCAACTGTAATTGTCAGAGATTTGCATGAAAACCATTGTATGTTATATCTTTATTCTGATAACAGCAGCCCAAGGTTTGGGCACAAAGAAAATCATGGTTTTAATTAACAATAATGTACTTTGCAGACAAATGTTACTGTTTAGGTTAATTAACAAGTCCAGGCCCTTCCAAATCATCTCCGCACATATTCTAGGTGATTTGGGCAGGAGGGGTGTGAGGCATGCAAGGGTGGGAGAATTTAAAAATCAGTTCAGCAAAAATGCATGTTAGCTTTTTCTTTCCCATAACTACTGAATGAAGAGAAAAGAGAATCTCCAGGACAGAGAGGCCCTTGAAATATGGGGGTATACCAGCAATTGCATTTCTAAGTATTTATCCAAGAAAACCAAAACAATAATTCGTAAAGATTTATTCACCCCCTATGTTCATAGTAGCACAATTTACAAAAACCAAGATATGGAAGCAACCTTAACACCCATCAACAGAAGACTGGATAAAGAAGTTGTGGTTCATATATACAATGGAAAATTACTCAGCCATTAAAAAAAATAAAATCCTACCATTTGCAATGACATGGGTAGACCTAGAAGTTATTATGCTGGGTGAAATAAGTCAGACGAAGAAAGATAAATATCATATGATTTCACTCATATGTGGAATCTAAGGAACTAAAAGAACAAATGGATAAAAACAGACTCACAAATATAGAGGACAATCTAGTGATAGCCAGAAGGGAGGGAGATTAGGAGACTGGGAGAATTGGGTGAAGAATTAAAGAAATACAAACTAGTAATTGATAGATGGTTATGGGGATGGGAAGCATGGTATAGGGAATGAGGTTAGAGAAAGAGCAATTAGAGGGATTGTTTTATAAATTATATAAATGTCTAACCAATGTACTGTATACTTGAAACTGATAATGAAACAAAAATTTTAAAACAAAGAAAATAATGGGGGTATAGTTTAGGGGGATTTCAGACATCTTTATGTCACACTTAGATTAAGGAAAACTTTTAGACACATTTCTATAAGAAGTTCCTGTAATTCTCAAATAGCTCCAATGCATTGTCCAATTATTTGCAGACTTGATTTCTTGCATGAGGACACCAAATTTCCCATCACTGCCCATTTCTTTCCACCTTTCTGAATATGTTCCTACCACATTTTGAAAGCACTTCAAGATGTTTTCTCCCTAAGATTTCACAGATAATGTCCCAAGTTCCACCCTTGCCATCCTTAAGGATGATTGTGCTTTTTTTCCTGAGTAGTTCTCTGTGTCCTGGAAGAATACACTGTATGTGACTCCAAACTGAATCATTCTGAGGGACCTGGACCTTCTCCTCTCCCTCTGAATCAGATACTATTAACCCCTGGGAGAGTGGGAGTTATAGGTCTCTTGGAAAAGCTGATGAAAGTTATAAAGTCTCTCTTTAGGATAATATAGTATTACACTCAAAATTTGGTAGTTGGTTCTTTCTTACTGCACTTACAGTTAAACTCAAATTCTTTCACACTGCTTAACAGGACTTACATGATCAGGCTGTGGCTTTGTCTCCTTTTGCTCACTAAGCTGGAGGCCCAGTGGCCTAAAGAACTGTCTGTTCTTTAAATGGGCAAATCCCATCTCCATTCTAAGAGTTTTTGCACTAGAACATATCTTCTGCCTAGTGCTGTTGATGTGACTGACATTCTTGGGATCTCAATGCAAATATCACCTTCTCTAAGAGTGACGTTCCCTATATCCAATGGTACTTAGCACACATGCACATCCATACACCCAAACCGTGCTCCCAATAATTCTTCACCAATGTACCTGGATAATTTCCAGTGTGGCACTTATTACACCCTGATATTGTCTTGTTTATTCATTTATCTGCTTACCAAATTGTTGCTAATCTACCACCTGCTCCCACCACTGGAAAACAAGCACCAAGTATACAAGAACATTTTTTGTGACTGGACCATAGTCAGAGTTCAGTAAACATATGCTAAATATGTGAATCAATTAATTTTGTATGAATAAAGCATGATGCCCCGCCCCCTGAGAGTTTACAGTTTTGTAGAGAAGTAGGACAAGTAGGCAGATAATTAGTGCAGAATAAATGCCAGAACACAGAGCTGCTCTATCTGAGTCCTCCAGGGTATCTCTTTCATGCCATTCAATCTTTTGGGAGCAGAAGAGACTGGAAGACTGTCAGTATACAATTTCAGGCTTGAGAATCTGTTTTCTATGTCCACTTTTGGCCAGCTATAGTTGGAGGACTTTGCCACAGTTCCTGGACCACACATTGGAGGAGTACTCTTTTTTTTTGTTTGGGGCACTGCAGGCTTTGCACAGCAGGGGAGAGCTGAGAAGTGCTGTGTTTCATTTTTACTTAAAGAAAACTGAGTCTCATGAGTCTATACTAGAGTTCCAGAAGACAGGCATCCATTTACTCAGAACCAATTTTGGAGTCCAGCCACCTCCTTGGATTTTATCACACTCAGGGGGAGAGCCCACACTCTTCTAGGACCTAAAAGTCATTTTGGTCTCCAGGGTGATGTTTTTTTTCCTTATTGGTTCCCCCTCCTCCTCTTCAGTTCCAGTTTAGCACCCCTGCTTCCCCCTCTACCCCTTTGACAATGTATCTCTCTGCAGTTCTGGGTACTTGATCAAGTTAACTCTTTAAGACACTTAGGGATATAGAACTCATTTCATTTAAAGAATGTATTGAGTGTCTACTACGTTCAAAACTCTGTGAGAGGTACCTGTTGGCTTCCTTCCTTGGTTCTCAAGATTTCTCAGCTCTTTCTTTAATAATCCTGAACATATTTGGATCCTGGGACACACAGAAAATCCACCTAGACGTCTCAGTCCAGGCCTCTACTGCAAATCGCAAAGCCTCTAGTTAGTGGGTGGTCCTTATACATTGTCATATCTAGGAATGTTCTTATACACTCTTATAAGATGGGTGTGGTGAGTCCTGGAAACCAGCACAATGAGGCCAATTACCCAGAGATGAAAGGGGTGTTAAGCATTGGAGAAGAAAACTCTTTACAAATTAGTTGACCATTTTCTGTCTGTGACCTGAGAAGTTTGAGGAGAAAGGGGACTGTCCCTGCTATCAGCCTGGACACTTCTCAAGATGTGGCCATGTTTTTCCTCCTCCAGTTCCACTCTTTTAAGACCCTTTAAGGAATGCTCACTTCGCATTCTTAACTGATTAACAGAGAGAGATCCATTGAAAACTCTGGAAGTATGAAAGGAATGTTGGAAGGAAGGTCACTGAGACAGTAAAAGTTGCAGAAATTAAATAAAATTTAATAAAATGTTTTTAAAAATTAATGGCACAAAATCAGGATAGAAGAAGACTGGCTCAAGAGATGTTCCTATTAAAGAAAAAAAAAAGACTGAGAGGTTCCATTTGGCCATATGCTAAAGATGATTCAACAGTATGTGTGGTGGCCAAAAAGCTAATGCTGCATTAAGGGACACAGTATACAGAACAAGGAAGGGTGCTACATCACTCTCTCCTGTCCTGAACAGGACATTTTTAGAATAAACAGCTCAGCTCTGGGTACCACATGTTAAAAGGGCCACTAATAAATTAGAGCTTTTTAAAGGAAGGAACGGTGGCTAAAACAATGACAATTTAGAGACCATACTACTTCTCTAAGGAGGGGCTGAGGTGCAGAGGTGAGTAAGGGTGGGACCCTGATTCTAAAAAAAAAATGTAGAAAACATATAGTTATCTTCATAAGCTGAATAGTTGTCCTCCTAAAAGAGTATTAGAAAAGTATGTAATTCTAGCTTTAGAACTAGAAACATTGGATGGGAAGAAATCACAGAGACCGATTTTTGACTATATGATAGGAAAGGCTTTCCACAGTTGGATTACAGACTACAGAAGTGAGCTGTGTCAGTCTTATTGTGGTAAACACACACACGCACACACATGCACACACACATACACTATGTTCTCTACACTCTTGGGGTTCCTGTTTTACAGTGGTAAACATATCAGATAAAGGTTTCATCCCCTTGGAGTTTAGAAACAAATAGGAAAGAGATTAGGCACTGAGTACACAGATTACAACTGCTGTTATAATAGAAAAGAACTGATACTCTGGAAGAGAATAAGAGAGTACTGGGAAACTTTGGTCTTTTCTGGACCTGGGTTTTGGAACAATGAAGGGATCCTCAGCGGAATATGCTCCGGACCTAAATTTTCCCAGGAGATGGGTACCTTACTTCTGGCACCAATTGCTGCAGAAAAATTGTAGCTGATACCTGGGGACCCTCTAGTGGTCAGAAGTTGTCACTTCGGGCTCCACTTCACTCCAGACCCACGTTTGGCCAGAGAATTTAATTATTTGATGATATTGAGAATGGAGGGGCCCTAAGAAAAGAAAGCAGAGAAACTTAAGTACACATTTTAGAAAGTTCTTCATTAGAATTAACATTAAGAAATAGAGATGGTAGAATGAAGGAAATGCTTACCAAATACCCCCTACCCCTTATAATTGCCAGGTCTTAGATGATCTTACTTTAAATAACTTACAAAGCAGAGTAGACAACTCCCAGGGTACTCAGCCATCAGTCAGGGATTCTGAGGGTTCTTTATGTTCCCTGCGTGTTTGGAGGGAACACCAGGTTGAGATGGGGATGTGATTCTGGCCTTCTGAGAGGCATCATCTACCAGCCTTAAGAACTTTAGCTTTCCCACTTGAGCAAAGCGGATAACTATATCAGTCCTGCCTAGCTCACAGATCTGACATAAAGATTAAATGAATCGACAAATATGAAGGTTATAAAATGAGTTACAGCTTGGAGGAAATACACTGCAATTAGTATTAAAGAGTTTGCCTTGCAGGTAATTGGAAAATGTCCATTGTCTTGTGGGCCATTGACCTAAAAGTAAATTCTTACAAAGGCAATAATATACCAGAAAGCCCTAGACTGCTGAGAGTTACACTTTCACCTCTATCTTATGTCATCACTTAGCTCTGTAACCATAGGGCTAAGAGAATCTGCCCGAGACAGCTTGATAGGAAGCTATCAGAAAATGTTTCTTTAAAAGAGAAGTGAGTCAGTGGGGATGATGATAGTGGTGATAACAGGCATTTTGTTGGCATTTGGACTAACTTTTGCTGCATTACAGTATTATTTGGAACAAGTATAACATATTCTTGGACTGCCAAAAAGCAGTGATACTTAACCTTGCTCTAGAAACTTTACAGTGACCACATTCCAGCACTTCTCATGTGTTCTCCTTTGTGGTTTCCTTTTCTGAGAACATGGTGTCTTCTGGAGGCTCCCTGGAAAGGTGGAGTAGTGGAAAGAATTTGCTCAGCAGCCTCTGAGCATCCTCCGACTCTTTGGAAAGAGATTAATGCCACATATTCTACACCCTTGCCTTTCAAAGTGTGGGCTATGTGTCACAATATTAGCATGACTTTGGAGGTTATAAGAAATACAGTTTCTAAGGCTTTACCCCAGACCAGCTGTAGAATCAGAATCTGCTCCTTAACAAAATTTCAGAGGATTTCTTTGCACACTGAAATCTGAGAAGCACTGCACACTTTGTTACCTATTCAACCTGAGCTCTCTCTTTACTCAAGGTCCCAGTTCTTTACCTCACTCCCAGCAGATGGAAGTCCCTGGCTCTCTGAACTTTCCCTTCTTCAGTCTCCACTTCAAAATTCAGAAATATCCATGCATTGTGGGCAAGCCCTACACACACTTAGTTCCCATGCTTTAGACAAAGTGAGAAAAAAACATATCTCTATTCCTTCCCAGACTTCCTCTGACCCTAAAATGTCGACTTTCCTCAAATTTTTCCCCAAACGTCAGAGGTCTGAGGGCTGTGGGGCAATAGGTACACAACCTTTCTACTTTTCCTTCCTTCTCTTGTTCTTGTGATATCTAGGAAGGGCAACTATAGAGAGCTGTCAGTAAATCAGGGGTGAAGTGAGAGTAGGATCAGAAGTAACTGAGTGTCAAGGGGTGTCAAGGAGCTAGACATGAGCCACAGGATAGCAAAGTACTGGACAGACCACATGTGGCCTCATGCCGAGCGCCCTCAAGCAGGCATTGGGGCAAGCATGTGTGAGCAGCTACACACAGTCCCCGTTTCTAGACCCTGTGTCTGAGCACTGTGTCCTTCAGGCAGAGACCAGGCTGCCCCATTCCCACTGGCCAAAGATCGTCTGTGGTGACACAGACCTACCCTCAAAGACTGTCTTGGGGCAGCAGGAGCCAACCTCTCTCATGTGATCTGAGTGGAAGTGGGGTCGTGGTTTGTACTTCTCATAGTTTAGACCCCCAATATATAGCCATACTCTACTAGTAGAGATTTCTCTCACTGGTAAACATTGCCTGTGCACTGTGTTCCTCTGTTAACACATAATTCCTCCATGAGGGGCAATGAATTAAATAACAAACAATAAGTGCAGGTTAATTTATCAGAAAAGTTGCTGAAAGGAGGGTCAAGGACAACAGGAAAAAATCAGGCAGCTGAGGAAAAACAAGGAGATGAATAAAATAGGAGCAGAGATGGGGGTACCCCAGAGACAGACTTGCCTTGCCTCAAAATTGTGCCGAGGAGCATTCTGGGTCCACAGAGCAAGATGTTGGCTAGAATTGCTCAGATCAAACTTCCCCGGGGCAAGGCAGGGAACTAGCTTTTCTAGTTTCCTGCTAGGCCTCAGGCTCCAGCCTGGCCTTCCCAAACAACTTCACCTATACCCAGAGAGATTCTGAAACCATGCTGATCAGTACACGTGACTCCAAGTGTCACTGGCTCCCTCTTGTCCTAGAGTAAAGCCAAGCCTTACCATGGAATGTACCTGCCTTTCCAGTCTCCCCAGCCTTCCCAGTCATAAGTTCCAGATATGGTGCATGACAAGTTGCTCCCTCAAAGCAAACCACCTCCTCTAGGGCCTTTGTGCCTTTACATGAGGCTGCTCCGCAGTCTGGAAAGTTCTCCCTACCTCCTCTCCAACTAGCCAACACTTAAACTTCTTTTCAGACTATCCTTAAGTGCTCCCTGATCTGCAGCCATCCTCCTGTGTTGGTTAGTTAGGTGTACCTGCTCTGTACTCCCAAAACATCTCAGGTATATTAGTTATCACCCTGTGCTATTTAACCTCTGTCCTTGCGTGTTGTTCCCACTAGACTAGGTGTCTTACAGACAGAGTTTATGGTTTCCTTATCTTTCAACTTCTAGCCCAGCGCTGAATACAAAGTATGCATTTTGAATATCTGTTGTATACATGAATGCGTACGAAGGACAGAAAAATGAGGTCCTCCAGTTAGAAATTATACAATTTGTCCAAGTATAAATTGTTAGGAACCAGAAAAGTTTAAGATCAGAGCCCAATCATCTGTTCCAGAATGGCTTCAAAGTCTTTGCTCCTTCATCTCTTGCATCCAGTTTGTGGTGAGTCATATAGCTTAACTCTGTTGCTATATCTTCTATTGTAGATTCCAGACATTCAGATATGACCTTCTGGGAGAGATCTTAAAGTTAATCAGGTTCAATTTTCTTGAGACAAAGCTGGACTGGGTGATCTTTAGGGTTTTGAGTTCCACGACTCTCACTCTTTTACCTCTCCTCACAGTAGAAATGGGTCTTATTTCCCTTCTGGCCAACCAAAATCTCTAGAATCCTAGGACAGTTATTATTTTGGAAAAACTGAAAGCTTTTTCTTTTTTCTTTTGGCTTCAATGTTACAACAATGTTTAATCTACTATTCCAACTAAAAACCCTTCTTCTTGGAAAAAATGACAATAAAATAAGAGTTTAATAAGCCTGCCTTTCCTTTAACATCTGTTCCCATTTTATTGCTTCTATTACTCCCATTATTTCCTCCTTCTTCTTATTATATGGAATAGTCTTTTTTGTAAAATCATGTGAAATTATTATTGCGCATTCTACTCTTTAACCTGCTATACAATGTTCCTAGAAGTGTAAAGTAGATAGAAGTAGAGCATGGAGGCTAAGAGTGTTAACTCTGGAGCCAACTTGCTTGGATTCAAATCCCAACTCTACTATTTCTTTGCTTTTTGCCCCGGAGTCAGTAACTTAACCACTTTGTTTCTTAGATGATTCACTTGTAAAAACAGGATAAATTTTATACCTACTTCACAGTGTTCTTCTGAGGAATCAATGAGTTAATCAATAAAGTGCTGAGAACAATGCCTGATACACAGTAAGTCCTCAGTAAATATTGGGTATTAATGTTATTACTGTTCTTATAGGACCATGTGGACTTTTGGATTTATTATGTTATACTTTTCTTATTATATCTTTCAGGTCTTTATTCAATCTGAGCTCATCAAAGAACTCTTTATGAGGTTTCATGCATTTTATTAACTGCCTTCTTCTTCTTTTTTTAATCAAGATAACTCATAATTATTTTATTTGAATTTTGTTTCTTAGAAATGCCTATCCCATTAAAGAGTGGATCTACTTTGCATCACAGATCACAAGATCATAATTCTTGGCTCTGAACTTTTAGAAATCTGCTCTCCTGGTATATGGGGTACTCTGATCTGAATATTTTAGTAAATTTATTTGTACATTATTTTCCAAAATGAATTAAGATAGTTGCCATATTTTATTATAATCAGAAGCCACCCTATCATTTATTATTAGTTTTCGGAAATGCCACTTTTCTCCCAGTTTTCTATAATGTACACGTCATTATCTAGATCTTCCTTACTGATCATAATGAAGTACCAGTTCCTCCATCATTGCTTTTTCTACCTACAGAGAGATTAGGTTGTCACCAAGGCAAGGCAAGAATTCATCAGATGTTCTGCATGAGACTTCCAGCAGATGTCCTGCTGGTTGAAGTCCCTCATCACGACCAGATCTTGCCTCTCTGCCAATTAAGAGAAAAGTGATTAAGGAGATATCTATATGTCAGTTGTACATGTGCCTGCCTTATTTCCTTTGTAAGAATGAAAGCTCCTGGAAGTCCTTATTCTAAATACCCTTTATTCTTTCCTAAGACTCTACTAGATTTTTAAAAATTAACTCATCTAGATTTTAGAATTTTTTGCTGGCATGAAGTTGATTTGAAAGAAATACCTGTTAAACACTCCTTTGGTGTCTGACTCTACTTACACTGTGGGTCACAGCACTTCTATCCCTCCAAAAAGTGTATACCTCACTCAGAACCCTAAAGAGAATGTAAAATACCTGGGCTCCTGGGGGACTTCTCATCATAGGCCTCTGACCAATGTTAAATCATCACAGCTGGCCATTCAGCTAATCTGAGGTACTGGTTGTTGGTTTGCTAAATATATTTCTGTATGTCTTCTATCTGCATAATAATTTTGGTGTCTCATCTACCCTTCATATCAGGAAAAGATGATTATTCATAGTAGTAATAATCAAGGTTAAATTGGATATAGGTTCTTTGAGGGCAGGTGTCAGCTCTCTGATTTACTTCGGATATCAAAGGAGGTCAATGAATGCAGTAAAACTACAATAATCATTTATTAAGTATCTCCTGTGTGTCAGACACTGCTGTTGAGATAAAGAATACAAAAATAAACAAGACATAGCTCCTGCTCTCTAAAATACATAGGCATTGTGGAGATAGGAATACAAACAGATCATTGCCAACACAGTGCAGTGAGTGTAGTAGCAGAGATATTGCTCTGCCTATTACGGGGCACAGAGGAGAGGCACCTAACCCAAACTGGAGGGAGTGGAGAAAATACTACTCCTCAGAGTGGCTTCTGATTAGCAATGAAAAAAGCCCTAAAGCTTTTTATAACTTCCTGTTATAAATAAATGTCATTGACTCCTTTTTAGTTAGAGAGATACCATTGTGGCACAAAATGAACCTTTTCTTCCCCTTATTGGGAAAATGATCAGCCTTTGGGTTTAAATACTGGACAAGAGAAATTGCTAGGTATCTGTGGATGGCCCAGAATATAACCTCCTAAACAGGCTTTTGGGGAAATATCTGGGTCCTGACAGACCGGAGGGAAACACAGGCAAGAGAAGTGTCAGAGTCCCAAGTCCCCGAGAGAACCAGGATACTGGGCCAGGAAAGGCAAGGGTTGGGGGGATAATAAAGCAGACTGCCTAGAAATAGTACCTGCTGGGAACAATCATCCCAGAAGGGCAGCTAGCCGGTTTATGCCTGGAACCCTGACTATTCTTATTCTCTGGGGATTCAGAATCACTGCATACAACCTGGTCTCTGCCTCAGAGATGTCATCCACAATTTTTCAGTCAATGCAACAAAGCTAGTAATACCATTGATTCCTTGTTTTGACTCACCTAAGTATTGCTCCTGAGGAATTCAAATCTTTATAAACTCTCTGATCACCTGATAAGGGGGTATTAGAATCATTTCAAATTTTCTTCTATCACCTTCTATTGGGTAAAAAGCTCAAGAACCTGAGATAAACTTAAGCAACCTGGAGACAGAGTAAATTGGATACTTCCATTACCAAAGGACAGATAGGGACCAACCAGGTGAGAGGAGGGAGAGATGAGAACTCTGGAGAAGAGAATGTGAGCCTGCAGTGGGAGGAATGACATCACAGTCTGAGCAGAAAATGGAGAGCAGGTGTGTATCGCTGCAGCACAAAGCGGTTGTCAGGGAGTGACAAAAGAAGTAAAGCGGGATTAGATCATGGAGAACTTTGTAGGATAGTTAGGGAGCATATATTTTAATTTAGTAGGCAATGTGGACTCATGGAAAAATTTTAAAACACAGAAATGTGATGATCTGATTTGTTTTTTAGATATTGTAGGAAATCACTTTGGAGGGTGTGTAATAAGCTGCTATATATGTTAGCAAAGAGCTAAGATGGCCTGAACTTGGAAAGTGATGGTAAAAATGGGGAGAAGGGGATGGAGTTGAGGAATATTTGGTCAGTACAATCAGCAGGATGTAATAAGAAAAGGGACAGAGGAAGGAGATGGAGCAGTCAAGGATGATTCCTGAATCTGTAGCTTGGGTAAAAAGTCATTTGCACAATATCTGCCACATAATAGGTGTTTGATAAATATTTATATAAATACAGTTCACTTTCATTATAATTCCTTCTTCTATCATTAGTACTGAGTGTTACTAAAATGAACACTTAATAGGAAGTCAAGAGATTAAGATTCTAGTGCCAGTTCACTCACTGTGTGATCTTTAGAAAGTCATACTGTAACTTCTGAGAGGGTTCAACCAGATAAATTCTGAAGTCCTTTTCATCTTTGACTTTTCTGGGAAAATATTGTGGGCTGATATTGAAAACAGACCATAATTTATGACAATGTTTCAATAAATAAATGTACTTCAAACTTCAAACAACTTAAAATGAATTTTGGGAAGAGTCTCCTGAATTAAGGGCATAACCCTTTGACTACCACTCAGTGCCCACAAATTCAGGACGTTTTCACAGAAACAAGTGGTGTCTAGATGGGCTGGTAAAAGCACATGGTCTTCTGTGAACATCTGATAAAGCAGGTTCCTAAAGCAACCCCCAAACAGCAGGCTCTGTGACCATTTCTGCTGCTGAGTACATTTCCACTGCAATCATAAAAGGTGAGAGGAAGTTGGTCCTCCAAAGATTATATCCCAGAAACCACATTCTTTCCCCTTCACTTCTTCTGCTCTACCCTCCGCCACAGTTGTTTCAGTGTATATGCATTTCATTGCAATATACAAAGCTCTCAGAATGTAAATTATATCTGGGTGAATAATTATAAGTACAGTTTTATTACTTCAGTTTGGCATTTGCCGACACATCAAGCAGTCTTTACTGTCTTTATTCTGCATCCTAGTTTTAACTTTTGTTCTCCTCCACACATCCAATCCCAATGCCGGTGTTATTTTGTTGTTGTTATTGTTTTCCTGGGTCACTGAGGAGACAATGTCCACTCTGTCTTGCCTTCAGGTCCACACCTCATTTTGAAGCCAAAGCTATCACCCTAATGCTAACTTCCAACCTGGTAAGCCCATCATTTCTACTCCCAGATTTCCCAGGAAAAGTTGATGATAAGTGGCATATGTTTGAGAGAGCTTTAGGGGTCCAGCAAACACAATATGAGTCAACTCTTGTTTAGATGCAAAAGGGAAGTGGCCAGGCTTCATGATATTTCATTGGTTGTGTCCTATTTGAAATGTTGATTAAATGTGGGGAACATTATGAAACTGATATGTATGGTGAGGTTAGGGACAGAAATAGTGAAGGTCTGGAACCATATAAATAATTCATTTAAAAATACTATTGAAGACCTCTGTCTTAACAACAGCAACAACATGCATTTCTGAGAGCTTAGCATGTGCCAGTCATTATGTTAAACACTTTCTATGTTTAGGTTAAATTATTTAATTTGATCTTCACAATAACTATATGAGATAGGGATTGCCATTATCTCCATTTGAAGAGTAGGAAATCATTAGTTATGGAAATGCCCATGTCATATGGCCTGTTTATAGTTGAACCCCAGTAGTCTTGATATAGAGAAGAGGCCTGAGAACTGCATAAATTGCCTAAATGTAAAACTAGAACAAAGGAAGGCCCCTGCTGGGATTTCTAACGAACCATTCACCCACACCATGAAAGGAAAACAGAGTCTTTAAGTTGTACCCTACACAAAATAAATGCATAGGGACCCTATAGAACAAAGGTTGGGATTGTTAGCATGCCTTTAATGTTGCATACCTATGCCTTTCATGGTGCATACTCATACCATCAAAGAAAAATAGGTAAACAAAGTCTTTATACTATAATTCATAGAAACTAAGAACGACATATAAACTGAATTCCTTGAACACTCAGGGCCCCTTCATTGTCCTTCTCAGTCTGCCACAATCTCTCTCTCTTTTTCTCTCTCTCATTTCTCCATCTTTCCAAGGAGACTATGCTCTATGGAGCATTATTTCTTCTCTAATAAACTTCCTTTTTGACTCTAACTCTGGTGAATACTTGAATTATTTCCTGTGCACAGTCAAGAACCCTCACTGACTCTATCTTGATGCAGGACTTGAATCCACACTTGGGGGGTATTTGCCCTGTTCTGCATCAGTCTGTTAGAGTCTATGTTTCAGCAAGAACTAAAAGAACTTAGGAATTTTACTTGAAAAAGAGAAAACTCAAAGAGACCACAGTTGTTATTTTTACATACTGAAAGAGTTAGCATATGGAGAAGCAAGAATCAATGTCCCAAATAGTTCCCTAACATGTATCTATCTATAAGCCTGTAGCCTAGAGTGCCTACTGTGTACCAGTCATTGTTATCTTCATTCACTCTTTTATTTAATGTCACAGAGACTTGTATGAGGATGACATGATGAAAATGCTAAAGTGCATAAACGAACAAGACCAGAACGAGGTGGGAGGAAAGTTGTTTATTATTTGAAGCATTTTGTTTATAAATGACAGAAATTTAACCTGAATTAGTTACAAAAAAAAAAGATAAGCATAAAAGAATGTAATTGTTCGTATAACTCAAAAATACACAGTTGGTGAGCCTGGATCCCAGGACTCAAATTACATCATCAGATGTTTTCCTTAAATTCTTGGCTCTTATTCTTCAATCACTCCCTACTTAAGTAGGGATTCTCTAGTTTGTAGCAAAAATATCTGTTGCCATTTTAAGGCTTACATGTTCCTTAGTGTCTATAATTTTGAAGTAGAGAATCTTGGAGATCATAACAATCTCCAAAAAGCCCTGTCTCTTTTGGGGCCATGTGCCCCTCTCTGAACTAATCATTGTGTCTGCAATAGGGAACTCAGCTCTGATGGATCGACGTGAATCACATGCCCAACATGTTTGTAGGATCCCATCTCTCCAAGTCTGTATTGGGCAAATAATCTAGGTTGCCAATCAAAATATTCCAACCCCTCTGAGCACAGGCCAGATTTGGGAAAGTGAAGTTCCTAGAAAAGCAGAATTTTATTACCAAAGGACAACAAATAAGGAGATTAAAGTTCAAGATATATAATAAAGTTGTTGTTATAGCTGACAGTTGGGGTAAAGTCAAAGAGAGAGTATAGCTTCTCATCACCAATATCTATGCTAATAAGCTAAACTAAATATTTAACACAATTGTTAGTGTCATTAACACTCTTTGATTATGGCAAAGGTATCCTGTCCTAGGTCCCATATTTTAGAGGAACTTGTGTCATAAACACAGTAAAAATAGATTTATTTAAAAACACAATGGTGCTTCTGCCCTGGGGATTCATGTTCAGTGGTGGCCTAAGGACATAGAGCCTTATATCTGCTCTTATAACTAATTTTTTTACTCCTTCAAAGAAATTTCCTCATATTTCTTGCCCTATGCCCTCTAAATAAAAAGCAATTGTGGCTAAATACTATAAGTCAGTGGATTGTGGCTTTTTTAGATAGTGCATAATATGAGAAGAGGTTTGAATAGCAGAAGCTGTTAGGACAAATAACATGAATGCAGTAAGTTCTTGTATAAAAGATTATAATTTTCCAGTAGTGCCAATTGTCCATTTTCTTGCTTCTCTTTGCATTTCAATTTGTAGTTGCACAGAGACTCACCAACTAGTACAGTTTGCACATGGCAGATAAAAATGTTTGCAATGTTAAACAATTCATATTACTCTTAAGTAAAAAAGAAATTTGAGCTCATAAAAGAAAAAAGCTAAAAAGAAAAAAGAAGAAAAGAATAAACTAGAACTGTAAACAATGAAAGTAAACATTTCTGATATGTGTGACCAACATAAAATTTGTAATTATGATAATACTATAAAAAAAAGATTTAATCATTTATGAAAACAATGCCTAAGATCAAGAAAACTATTCTCATCAAATCTGCAACTCTTGCGGTGTGATCAAATCCAAGACCCACGGAGCCAATCGAGATGAATTGTGAGCCTTTATTAGCCGGCCAGCGACTGACTCTCTACCACGCAGGGTTAGAAGAGATCAGCCCTGAGCTCCCAGAAGAGGCAGTTTATATAACCACCAGCACATCCCTGAGCACATCACCACACCCTGGTTAACAGTTGGCCGTTAGCATATCCTTGATCAGATTACCACACCCTGTTTAACAGAATCAGAAGTAAATATAATACTGGCTTACTGGAAAATTGTCCACCCATAGCATTCCCCACTGCTTTTCTAGGGGAATTCAAATCATTGAACAGTAGGTCTAGGCCTCATCTAAATCTATGCAAAGACCCTCTCATTTTAGGATGGAGAGAATCAAGATGGTCCAGACTGGACCCTTGACAGTCTTATTTTTAGAGGTCCTCTGGCCGACACAGGGTCCATTGTTCCGATGTCTGTGGTGGATGCGCAGCCTTGATTCTGGTGCGGTGAATCCAATGACAGTGTCTAGCTACCTTGACCGTGGTGGGTGTTGTGAGATTGACAGGAAAAGGTCATCCAAGCAGGGCTCAAGAGAACCAGGCTGTAACTTTCTCACCCAGATTCAATCACCTGGAGCTTGGTTGTGTGGCTGGACTGGATGCTGAGCAGCTGTTCTGGTGGCAGAGACCAGTTGGGTCTCCTGTCATGTGAGAGAGAGAGAGCTTGCAAAGATTTAAGCAGTGAAAAATTATGAATTTCTGTTAGCTTTTCCTCCCCTAACTTTGGGAGGAGAGGTGGGGGTCTTCCAAACATTATTTCATGAGGCATGAAGACCTTACAATAGGGTGTGCGCCATGCCCTTAAAAGGGCAAAAGGGAGGAGACTTACCCAGTTTTCGCCAGTTTCCAGCTTGAACTTAGTTAAGGTTTCTTTCAAGGTCCTATTCATCCTTTCTACTTGTCCTGAACTCTGAGGCCTATAAATGCAATGCAATTTCCAATTGATCCCTAACGCCTTTGCTAGAGATTGGCTGGTCTGGGCGATGAACACCGGGCCATTGTCGGACCCCAGTGTTATGGGCAGGCCAAATCGAGGCACTATTTCTGAGACTAATTTCTTTGCTACTGCCTGAGTGGTCTCCTGCTTGGTGGGGAAGGCCTCAGTCCATCCTGAAAACGTGTCGATGAACACAAGCAAGTAATTGAATCCGAAAGTTCCCGGGCTGACCGCAGTGAAATCTAACTCCCAATGTTCCCCAATGCTTGTCCACAAAGTCTCGTCCCTTGTTGGATTTCCTTGAAGGGCTCTGGATTCACATGTGCGCAGATGTGGCACTGGGCTGATATCTGCTTGGACATTCATTGCAGCCCCAGAATGTAATAGTCTCTTTTCAACAGTTCAATTAATTTGGTTCATCCCAAGTGAGTGCTCTGGTAAACCTGGGTTATAAGGTCGATGCTCAAGGCCTCAGGTACTACAATGCGGCCGACTGGGAGCCTAACCCACCCAGCAGATTCTTCTTTGCCTCCCAGCTTGTTGCATAGTTCAATTTCCCCTGGAGTGTAGGTAAAGGTGTCCATTAGCACTCTGGGTGGTAGGGTCGGCAGAATGTCAATTGGCCCCACTGGTATTCGGGCAGCCTCCTTTCCTGTCTCAGAGCTTGAGTTCTGGTACCCTGGGCAATGGATGATTGTCACTTTCTTTGGCAGCCAAATTGTCTCAAGAAGGGCCAGTATTTCCTCTTTATTAATGCCCCATGTATGTGTGCCATGGCAAAGGCACGCTTGCTGTCCATGTAGATGTTAACAGTCTTTTTTTTACCCACTGCAGAGCTTGAGTCACTGCTACTAGTTTAGCTCTCTGAGCTGAAATGCCATGGCTTAGGGCATGTGCCCAGATGACAGTCTCATTGGTAACCACTGCAGCCCCAGCATACCTGACGCCTTCTGAGATGAAGCTACTCTCATCCGTAGAGAAGAATCTGGATTTGGCCAAGGGCTGGCTGCCAGGTCCGGTCTGGCGCAGGTGACGTTCTCTAGGACCTCAAAGTCATCATGCAAGGGTTGGCACTGTCAGGCAGTAGGGTAGCTGGGTTGAGTGCGGTAGTTTTCAGGAATTTATTATATGTGAGGTGGGTTGAGAAGCATGACCTGATACTGGGTGATCCGAGTGTTGGAAATCCACCTGTCCAGTGGGCTGCGAAGCATTGACTAAACTGTGTGTGGGACGATAATCTGGAGGGTCTGCCCTAGTGTCAAATTTAGGGCTTCCTTAGAGAGGATTCCAGTGGCAGCAATTGCCCTCGAACAGTTGGGCCATCCAGCTGCCACATAGTCCAATCCTTTGAAGTGGTATGCAACTGGTCATTTCCAGGGCCCTTTGGGTCTGTGTCAGGACCCCTTTAAAGTTATCCTGGGCTCCTGGGGGCTCATAATGTAAGAGCCCTGACCTCCTCATTCTGCGTCCTCAAAAAGGACAAGGGGGACCTTCTTTTGGGAGGCTTGTTCTTTTTCAGGGCACTCATTCTTCCAATATCCCTTTTTCTTGCAATATGAGTACTGGTCCTTTTCTAACCTGACTCTTCTGGGTCTATTGTTCTCCCTGGATGCCTGTTCTCGGCCTCTGCCTTTTCCTGATGGCCCATTTGGCTAGGCTTCTTGGCATGGCTACAAGCAGGACCTTGGTCATCCTCTTAGTCTGTGCTATATCTACCTCATCTCTATTGTTGAATACTCTTTGAGCTATCTCGACCAGTACAGATATATTCTTTCCTTCAAACCCTTCCATCCTCTGCAATTTCTTTCTAATATCTGGGGCTGACTGACTGACAAAGGCTAAATTCACAGCCCTCTTATTATTAGGGTCCTCTGGGTCAATGGGGGTATATAACTGGTACGACTCTAAGAGTCGTTCTAGGAACGCCGCCGGCGACTCATCCTTAGTTTGGATGACCTTACTTACCTTAGATAAGTTAATGGGTCGTTGGGTGGCAAACCTGATGTCCTGGAGCAGAAGCTGGCGATACCGTTGGAGAGCCTCTTTACCTTGGTCAGTGTTGGGGTCCTAAGGCGGACGGGTGTTCGGATGAACCTGTTGGGTGTGGGCTGGGTCGGTGGAAGGCTGCCCATTGGGCTCTAATACTGCTTTTGCAGCCTCCCTCTGGATCTGCTCCCGCTCCTCTGAGGTAAACAGGACCTGGCGGAGTAGCTGACAGTCGTCCCAGGTTGGCTGATGGGTAAAGAAAATAGTCTCTAGGAGAAAGGTTAATCCCTGGAGTTTCTCTGAAAATGAGGGGTTCTGATGGTTCCAATTGTACAGATCACTAGTGGAGAAAGGGACATAGACTATGAATAGCCTCTGAGTTTCTCCCCCAACCGGGGCAACCAATTGCCGGAGTGGGGCCAGGACTGCTCCTCGGTTCGACGAGTCAGGGACAGGATCAGGGTTTTGCGGGGGTCGGTACAAAACCCCAGTGCGGGTGTGGGGAGGACTCTGGAGGGGTTCTGCCTCCTTGTTAGATGGAGACAGGACCGGGTCATGAGGGGCGTAAGGGGGAGGATTAGTGATCTCAGGGTTCTCAGGGGGTGCCTGTAAGACAGGGTAAAGAGGGTTAGGTGTCTGTCCGGATGGTTTCTCTTTTTGCCCCTTTGGTGTGGAGAGAAGGACTGACTTGGGAGTAGTCTTTGATTCTTTTCCACAGCGGCAGTCCTTTAAGTACTTGGGGGCATCAGAAACAATATCGATCCACACATCGATATATGGAGCCTGATCAGGGTGGCCAGGATTTCTGTAGATAACATTCTGCACCTGAAAGGCTGTTTGCAGGTCGAGTGACCCCTCTGGTGGCCACCCTGTTCCAAATGTGGGCCAATCTAACTGGCAGAACCTCTGAAGGTCAAAGGGAGTGACACTAGCTCCGTAGGCATGGGCTCGTCTCCTGAAATCCTTAAAATGATTAAGGAGGCACTGAAGGGGAGTAGGATATTTGAGGAAAAAGCCTGACCCATGTTAGTAAAAACAAGCAAGATCCCCTCAAGAGCCAAATAAGCCAGGACTAGGATCAGATTCTGACCTAGTGTCCAGTCAGAAGGGGCCACGGAAGCCAGATCTAAGGAAAAAATTAAAATACCACACATCAATATATGGAGTACGCTTACGAAAGCCAAGGCAATAAGAGGGTAACAGTGCATTTTGACATGTCTGGACAGGCATACACAATACAGACAGACAAGAACGGTAACAGACTAAGGTAAACTAATCTGGACAGATAGACACCAGACAAACTACAGGTAACACAAAGCGCTAGCGCACCCAAAAACCTGAAGTCGAGTCTGACATCTCAGACCTTGACTGAACTAGGGAAGTATTGCTGCATCCATCCTTCCACTAGTTCCCCAACACACAGATACTCAGAAACCTGGATACCTGTAGTGCAGTCTGACTCACCGGTGAAGCTGCTCCAGATGGCTCATGCCCAATTGTTACAGAATTGTACATTTTGTCCGCCTGCCCTCCTTGGCGAGTCTGCCTCATGTCCGGGGCTGAGGAACTTCTCTCAGCGGCCGTCCCCCAAACGGGGCAGGTCCTCGCCCAAGATGGCCGGGGTCGTGGGTCTTAGGAGATGTTCCCCTTTGGAGAAATCTTGCTGTGGCCTCCAAATGTGGTGCGATCAAATCTAAGACCCACAGAACCAATTGAGATTAATTCTGAGCCTTTATTACCTGGCCGGGGACTGACTCTCTACCACGCAGGGTTAGAGGAGATCAGCCCTGAGCCTCCAGAAGGGATAGCTTAAAAAGCCCCCAAACCTCCTCTAGCAAGCAAACAGGTTTACAGAAGCAGAGACTGGCCATTAACACATCTTTACACAAGATAACTACACCCTTAACATTAGTATATTTTTGCACAGAATATCTCCTAGAACTATGCCCTGTTTAACATTAAACAATGGAAGCAGAAGTTGGCCATTTGAAAATTTTCCACCCTTAACATACCGAAGATCAGGATTCACTATTTAATGATCTTCTTTTGTTTTACTTAGTTCTTCTAGAATCTTACCTTGTTTGACTTAAATTTATTTGTTCTAAAAATGATTAGTAACATTCCCATTATGTGTCCAACAGTGGTTGTAAAGTCAATTTGATATTCTATCATTGGTATATCCAGATAATATTGTACATAATCTTTGATTTGTTTCAAAGCATGTCATTTCTATTGGCACGGTTAGAGACATGACTTCTGTTATGGGTGGAAAATTTTCCAGTAAGCCAGAATTAAGTATTTACTCTGCTTCTGAAATCTGCTTGCTTGATTGATGTTAACCAGATCTGCTAACGGTCAACTTCTGCTTCTATAATCTGCTTACTTATTCTAGGCTATATAAACTGCCTCTAATGGAAGCTCGGGGCTGATCTCCTCTGACCCTGCGTGGTAGAGAGTCAGTCCCCGGCCAGCTAATAAAGGCTCACTACTCATCTCGATTGGCTCCATGGGTCTTAGATTTGAATGCACCACAACATTTGGAGGCCCCAGTGAGATATCTCCAAAGGGGGAGACTTCCTAAGACCCATGACCCCGGCCACTTTGGGCGAGTACTTGCCCTGTCTAGGGGATGGCTGCTGAGAGATGTTCCTCAGCCCCAGATGCAAGGCAGACTGCCCAGGAGGGCAGGCGAACGAAAGGTACAATTCTGTAACAATTGGGCATGAGCCATCTGGAGCAGCTTCACCGGTGAGTCAGACTGCACTACAGATATCCAGTTTTCTGGGTATCTGTGTGTTGGGGAACTAGTGGAAGGCTGGACGCAGCAATACTTCCCTAGTTCGGTCAAGGTCTGAGACGTCAGACTTCTGGTATTACAGGTATTCAGGTTTCTGAGTATCTGTCTGTCTGTGAGCCCTAGAGTTCATCTAAGTCTCAGCTTAGATCTGTCCGTGAGCTCTAGGGTACGTCTAAATTTCAGCTTAGACTTGTCTGCTGGTAAGTCCTAGAGTTCGTCTAAGTCTCGGCTTAGACTTGTTCCTGTCTGTGGGCCCTAAGAACTAATGGAAGGCTGGACGCAGCACAACTTCCCTAGTACGGTCAGTTCTGAGACATCAGATCCTGACCTAGTACCTGCCTGATATGCTAGCATTTAGTGTTACTTGTAGTCTGTTTTGTCTGTCTGTATTGTGTCTGTCTGTCCAGATTAGTTTACCTTAGTCTGTTACCGTTCTTGTCTGTCTGTATTGTGTATGCCTGTCCAGACATGTCAAAATGCACTGTTACCCTCTTATTGCCTTGGCTTTCGTAAGCGTACTCCATATATTGATGTGTGGTATTTTAATTTTTTCCTTAGATCTGGCTTCCGTGGCCCCTTCTGACTGGACACTAGGTCAGAATCTGATCCTAGTCCTGGCTTATTTGGCTCTTGAGGGGATCTTGCTTGTTTTTACTAACATGGGTCAGGCTTTTTCCTCAAATATCCTACTCCCCTTCAGTGCCTCCTTAATCATTTTAAGGATTTCAGGAGACGAGCCCATGCCTACGGAGCTAGTGTCACTCCCTTTGACCTTCAGAGGTTCTGCCAGTTAGATTGGCCCACATTTGGAACAGGGTGGCCACCAGAGGGGTCACTCGACCTGCAAACAGCCTTTCAGGTGCAGAATGTTATCTACAGAAATCCTGGCCACCCTGATCAGGCTCCATATATCGATGTGTGGATCGATATTGTTTCTGATGCCCCCAAGTACTTAAAGGACTGCCGCTGTGGAAAAGAATCAAAGACTACTCCCAAGTCAGTCCTTCTCTCCACACCAAAGGGGCAAAAAGAGAAACCATCCGGACAGACACCTAACCCTCTTTACCCTGTCTTACAGGCACCCCCTGAGAACCCTGAGATCACTAATCCTCCCCCTTACGCCCCTCATGACCCGGTCCTGTCTCCATCTAACAAGGAGGCAGAACCCCTCCAGAGTCCTCCCCACACCCGCACTGGGGTTTTGTACCGACCCCCGCAAAACCCTGATCCTGTCCCTGACTCGTCGAACCGAGGAGCAGTCCTGGCCCCACTCCGGCAATTGGTTGCCCCGGTTGGGGGAGAAACTCAGAGGCTATTCATAGTCTATGTCCCTTTCTCCACTAGTGATCTGTACAATTGGAACCATCAGAACCCCTCATTTTCAGAGAAACCCCAGGGATTAACCTCTCTCCTAGAGACTATTTTCTTTACCCATCAGCCAACCTGGGACGACTGTCAGCTACTCCGCCAGGTCCTGTTTACCTCAGAGGAGCGGGATCGGATCCAGAGAGAGGCTGCAAAAGCAGTATTAGAGCCCAATGGGCAGCCTTCCACCGACCCAGCCCACACCCAACAGGTTCTCCCGAACACCCATCTGCCTTGGGACCCCTGTCGGGAGCCATTACAAGGCACTGAAGGTGTTACTTATTTTGGGAGCCATAAAGCAGCTTCTGAGACTGTGTTATCAATGGTTCAAGGAAGCAAATGGTTGATTTAATTATCACTGACCCTGGAGGGGAGGTTTGCCTCCTAAAGAAATTCTTTTAAGATAAGGGGGTGTTTTACAACCCAGATAACAAGGATGTTATATGATCTTGTGTGAATGTCAGCATTCGAATGATATACCTTGTGCTTTGCTATTGTATCCAAAAACTTAATAAAGCTTAATAAAGACGGGGCTGCAGCAGTGAGACTGTATGCCCTCCCGAAGCACTTTCCTGTCTTCTCTTTTTTTCCTTAGACTTCACTCCCTCTTTTAAGTCTTGTTCGACTTTAGCCGGCTGGCTCCAGCAGACCCCAACACTGACCAAGGTAAGGAGGCTCTCCAACGGTATCAGCAGCTTCTGCTTCCAGGGCCTCTGGTCTGCTGCCCGATGACCCACTAACTTATATAAGGTAAACGAGGTCATCCAAACTAAGGATGAGTCACCAGTGGTGGTTACATACCCCTGTTGACCCGGAGGACTCTAATAATAGGAGGGCTGTGAATTGAATCTTTGTCAGTCAGTCGGCCCCAGATATTAGAAAGAAATTGCAGAGGAAATTGCAGAAGGGTTTGAAGGAAAGAACCTGTCTGAGCTGGTCGACATAGCCCAATGAGTATTTAACAATAGAGATAAGGTAGATATAGTACAGACTAAGAGGATGACCAAGGTCCTGCTTGCAACCATGCAAGAAGCCCAGCCAAAGGGACTGCCAGCAAATGGCAGAGTCCAAGAACAGGCACCCCGGGCGAACAATGGACCCAGGAGAGTCAGGTTAGAAAAACACCAATGCGCACATTGCAAGAAAAAGGGACATTGGAAGAATGAGTGCCCTGAAAAAGAACAAACCCCCCAAAAGAAGGCCCCCTCATCCTCTTCGAGGACGCAGAATAAGGAGGTCAGAGTTCTTACATTATGAGCCCCCAGGAGCCCAGGGTAATTTTACAGGTCAGGGGCAAGCCTGTGAACTTTTTGGTGGCTATAGGAGCTTTGCCGTCCACTGGACCGGTGGATTTCCAACACTCAGATCACCCAGTATCAGGTCATGCTTCTCACCCACCTCACATATAGTTCCTGAAAACTGCCGCTCAGGATAGGTAGAAAAGATGAATAGGACCTTAAAGAAAACTTTGACTAAGTTCAAATTAGAAACTGGCGAGAACTGGGTGAGCCTCCTTCCCTCTCCTCTGTTGAGGGCACCGTGCACTCCCTATTGTAGGGGGATCACGTCTTGTAAAATCATGTTTCGAGGACCTCCTCCACTTCTTCCCATACTAGGGAGGATGGGCTTGCAGAGGTCCATAACTTCTCCCTTCTTGGGTTCTTGCAGGCTCTCCACCTAGTGCAGCAAAGGGCTCACCAGTTGCTCTCCGCGGCCAGAGTCCCAGCTCGGTCTCTCGACTAGCCGCAACCTGCCTCACCTGAGCCTCACTGAGAGGGACCCTTCCCGGTTTTAATTGTCTTTTTTGAATGTAAATATTTAAATGGAGTTTTTGTTTGTTTCATTTACTGCATCAACCATGGTTTATCTTGTGTAATTCATACATGTAAGACTGATGTGTTCATAAAACATAGATAATTATATAGCTTTAGGTAAAAACCTGCTGTTTTTATGTTAACCATTCAGGCATTATTAGAAATAGCTTAGCTTTGGTCAGACAATGGCTCAGCGACAGAGAGTGTTATGCCCCGACTCGTATCTCCACGAACCATCAAGAAGCCAACACCAATGCAAGAACAAGAGGGAGTTTATTTCAGACTCGAGTCCGGACCGCAGTCTGCACACCAACGCAGCAGTGAGTAGGAGGCGGTCCCGAACATGGGGCTTCAGGGGTATTTGAAGGGAAAAAATCGTAAGCATGGGGAGCGATGTCTTGGCATTACAGGATTGGTACAACGAGCTTGTCTCTTAGCAGGATTGGCTGGGTGATGGCGCCAAGGAACAAGGCGGGGAATTTGGAGTTACTTTCCATAGTTGCTCTGATTGGCTGAGTCTAGGGTGGGGTGATCGTCTTGCTATCTGCAGTTTTTGGGGGAACTGGCCTGTGCTTAAGATGGAGTCTTATACCTGAGATGAAGTCACTTTGGTTGTTCAAGAGGAGCAACGCTGGATGACAGGATCTTGGTATGAGAGCGTGTTCAACTGGTCCCCGTGGTGGACTACTCTGCTTTCCTCCATTACAGGATATTATTGAGACCTTGTATAATTAATTGGTTAACTACATATGTAAAAAAAGGGTGCAAGCAGTGAAACTCATGGTTTTCAGAACTCGCTGCCCACCACTCCAGGTTGACAAATCAATGATTTGAATTCCCCTGGAAAACCAGTGGGGAATGTTAGGAGTGGAAAATTTTCAAATGACCAACTTCTGCTTCCATTGTTTAATGTTAAACAGGGCATAGTTCTAGGAGATATTCTGTGCAAAGATATGCTAATGTTAAGGGTGTAGTTATCCTGTGTAAAGATGTGTTAATGGCCAGTCTCTGCTTCTGTAAACCTGCTTGCTTGCTAGAGAGGGTTTGGGGGCTTTTTAAGCTATCTGCTCTGGAGGCTCGGGGCTGATCTCTTCTAACCCTGCGTGGTAGAGAGTCAGTAGCAGGCCGGCTAATAAAGGCTCACAATTCATCTCAATTGGCTCCATGAGTCTTAGATTTGATCCCACCACAACAACCCCCTCACCTTTAGAAGGCAGCTGTTATTTTAAATAGCAATGTTCTTTCTTTTCTTTTTCTTCCTTTTTTCCTCTCTCTCTCTTTCTTTTTCAGTTTTGCCAGAAATAGTTTCATAATAGCACAGGAATCTAGGCCTCTAATCCAATAGGACATAAACCTAACAGCATGGCTGCTGTGGGTGGGTGTTGCATTCTTTCAGAATCACACAGTAATTATTTCGATAGCATGGCTTTGTTTTGAGTGAAATCCCCTTGCACAGAAGAATGAATGAAGTTAAAATGGATTCACTATTGTAGATCTGAAAAACATTTCATGGGTCAGTCCAAATGAGGAATAGCCACCAGGAAGTGGTATGCTTACTTAAGTGTTAAGACACTGGTCTGGTGAGAGCATTATGACTCTCATTTCCTCTCAGGGAACTGCTAGAGATTAGGACTTGGGTGAGGGAAAAGCTAACTGCCACAGTTTACAGAGTAGCAAGCATTTCATAAAGGAACACCTACCTACTGGCAAAAATGAACGTCTTAAAAACATTAGATTTTCCTCATTCATTCATACTATTTCAGGAAAAAAAAAAAAACAAGAATTAGCTAGTTGACCTCCTATTGAGATGGGACAACACTTGTAAAATTCTTAATCTTTTAGCAGGAAATGAAATGGGACATATCTTGCAGAGTTAATCTTTTTAGTAAACCTGGTTAAGTTTTCTTTTCTCTTTTCTTTGGAAGAAAGTTCCCTCCCTCAAATTTTGATAATTGCCCAGGCAAGGCAGATCCTCTGGCTATTGACAAGAGTCATCAACTCATTGTTAAGCAGAAATGGTGTTAAGCCAGGCAGAGCCCTTAGAGTTGGTGAGGAGGGGGTGGGGGGACTTTAAGCCAAAGGTCTTTCTTTTTACCCAAGCCTGTTTCCCTTTACTCAATTAATAGGCAAATCAATAACAGAAATTAATAGATGTATGATTTAAATAACAAGTTTGTATTTTCTTTTCCTTGTCTAGGGATTGAGGTGGCACTTCAGCAGGAAACCCAAGATCCCACCCCGACTGAGGCAGAAAGGGAAAGAGCTCCATGAAACCCCTGTAAGCAGGGACTAGGTCATTCTCGTTAGGTCGGTGGGGGTCTGCCTGGAGGCTTCCCAGCTTGACATGGAATCTGGACAGGGGCCCACCCTAAAACCCTGGCACCACCGCCCTAATCCCCTAATTTGCCACCACCCTAATCTAGATGCTCAACTGACATTCCCCATTCTATACCCTACCCCCACATAACCCTATAAAAACTATGCCCTCCTGTCCCAGGGCATGACTTCTCTGGCCCCTCTCCTCTCTGGACCAGAGACCCTCGCCCGGGAGCGCTCTCCCAATAAAGGCCTGCTTTTAAAACTTCTCTCGCCATGTCACGCGTTTACCTTACAATTCTCAGCAGGAAGCAGATACAGAAGAAGAGACCTCCTGTCCCTCAACATCCATACTAATAATAAGGGAGTTCCCGGCTCTCAGAATAGAGGTAGGCAAGAAAGTTAGTTAGGGGATTTCGAGTCTGCCTGCAAAGACATTGAGGTTATCTTATCTTAGAAGAGGTCCACTCTAAACCACCCACAATTTTTAACTCATGCAAAGAAACCAGTAGGCAGAGATTTAGGTACCAGTTTAAACCAGTCACTTGCACCTGCGCAATGAAGACCCCAACAACCTTCAACTCACCTGAGTCTCATTATACCATCATTATAATGTGATGTAAATGCCCAGAAGTTCACTAATATCATAACAGACTGAATTCTAGAAACAAACATGTGCAGAAAGCAAAATGATGAATCACTGAGTTCTGTCAATCTTAGTTGTCAATCAAGGAAGCTCACTCTTCTAAGAAAAGTAACCACCCACAGCGAAAAAGGGATAAAAACCCTGAAGTCTTTGTTATCAGGCGTTTTGAGCCACACTTCTCTTTCTCAGGCCCACTTCCACATCTGGAAGTGTACTTCCTTTCTAGTAAAACTTTTCTACTGTATTTTGGTGTCTTGCTTAATTCTTTGTTCAAGACATCAAGAACCTGGATAATGTGCTGGGAGAGGACCCCACTCTCTGGTAATACAATTATCTCTTCTTTACTTAATGAGACTTCTACTTTCTCTCATACTTGTTGGTAGTATGGAGAAGCTTCTACAGATTTTTTTCTTTTAAGAATCTCCCAATTTCTTTCTGCCCTCAGGAACTAGAAATCAGGAGCTATTCAGTAGTCCAGGCAAGATATCAGAATGACATAGCCGTTCCTTCCTTCTGAGGAACTCCTTATTCATTGCCGCTATGTTTTGGGCCCCATGAATCTAGCACCCTGAGCAAAACTGATTAGATTAGGAAAGAGGGTTGCTGATACATATGCAGCATTAAAAGGCTGTCCAGTCATTTCTCAAACTTCATATACAAGCAGTCCTGGGCCCTAGCAATTCTACTTCCTAAATATTTCTCCCTTCTTTGTCTTCACTTCTTTCCCATTACTACCATCATCTCTTATTTAGATTATTGTAAAAACTCAATAACTGGTTCTTTGTGTCAAGTCTTGCCCTGCTTCCAACTGTTAACAGAGTGATATTTCCAAAATGTCAATTGGATTATGTCATTTGTATGGTTGAAATTCCCCCAGTGTTTACCCTCTGGGGCATATAGGATAAAGTTCATAGTTATTGACATGATTAAAATGTCAATAATCTAGACCTTGCTTATCTTTAATTATCTCTTCATATTTCTGCTACATCCTTCTTGCTGTTCATCATCTTACAATCTATATTCCAGTTATACTAAACTACTCGTTTTCCAGATACTACCCTGTCTTTCTAGACTTTTATGTATACTGTCCCCTTTTATCTATGACAAAGACTCATTACAGTTACTTTGCTGATAAAGTCTTCCTCTTTATTTACTTATTTTTGGTGTTACTTCCTACAAAAATTTTATTGACCACTGGACTAGACAAAATACTCCTATTGTGGTGGCTGAAAAATTGACTCTTACTGGAAATTACTGTTTGACTATCGCTATGGGTACATAGGCCTTTGATTATAGGAACATAACACTCTAAACAAGCTTTCTGCTTCTGTACCCCCGCTTATGTACCTGAACTGTGAGTTGACAGGTAGTGAATAGAAGAAAGATAGACCTTTGTGTTTAGACAGAATGAAGAATGGGATTTTGGGCTAAAAAACTCTGTACCTCTACACTTCGGGCTGCTTAATCCGGGGTCTGCATACCTCTGGCAGACCCAGCTGGCTGAATAAAGAGTGTTTCCTATAACTCACTGAGTTCCGGTGGTCCGTGTGTCTTTCAGGGGCTGGCGGCTACAACACTATATGCTCCCATTATACCCTTAGCTTCCCCCATCACAGAATTCATCACATGATTTTACAATTACCAATTAGCTTATCTTTCTTTCTGGGCTATAAACTCTGCACAAGAGCTATATCTTTCTTCTTTCTGTCTCCGAAGTCTGGCAGAGTGACTGGTACATAGAAAGGGCTCAGCAAATCTTTATTAAATCAATCAATCAATCAGTCAACCAGTGAAACAAATGGACCAAGTAAAAGAAAATGTAGTTGAGGAAAAAGCAGCTCGAGTGGCATGAAGCAGAGATATAGAAATTGAGTCACTCACATAGAGAACTTGTAGCACTGTTAATGGTTCATTGTACCTGTTTTGAAATGAATATACTTATTGTATCTTGAACTAGTAACAAATGATGAGTCAGCCATGTGTGGGGCCTGGCTGTTTGGCTGCTTTATCCTCTTATTCTTACCTGCACATCTATCCTTACAATAATCCTCTAGTAACTGTGGTGATCTGAGCATATCTCTGTTCTGATTAACTGAGGGAGTCTCATTAACATCAAAATCAAAGGAAAGTAATTCAATCCCTGGACTACTCTAAATATTTAATTCAATATTTCCTATATGCCTTATATATACTTATGACAATACAACTAGAGGTATAAGAGTAATGTAGGGAAGAGGCATGGAAACTAAATATTAAACCAAGTTGTATTCGGAGTCTGTAATGTGCTGCAAGACCATGGGAAACCTACAGAACAAAGAAAGATTCCTGCTGGAATTACTAACAAACCATTTACCCACACCATTGTTGTGGTGCGATCAAATTTAAGACCCACGGAGCCAATTGAGATGAATTGTGAGCCTTTATTAGCTGACCAGCAACTGATTCTCCCCATGAGAGAATCAGCCCGAAGCTCCCAAAAGAGGCAGTTTATAAAGCCTAAAACAAGTAAACAGGTTACGGAAGCAGAAGTTAGCCATTAGCATATCTTTGAGCAGATTACCACACCCTGGTTTATAGAAGCAGATTATAGAAGCAGAAGAAGTTGGCTGTTATTGTCTGGTGCAAAAATGCTGTTTCTGGGAGACTGGCGCCTGAGGATATCACTACTCTCTGTCTTGTCCTAGTGACTAATTTACTGGAAAATTGTCCATCCTTAACACCATGAAAGGAAAACAGTGTCTTCAAGTTGTGCTAGACACAAAATAAACCCAACCATTTATTCCCTATGGCCAGAAATAGGAATCTATCAAAGATTGAGATTGCTAATGTGCTTTTAACACTGTATACCCACATCATGAAAAGAAAATAGGACCACAAAGTCTTTAAACTATAATTCATAGAAACTAAGAATGACATATAAATTGAATTCCTAGAATATTTGGGGTCTTTCTCATTCTCTCTGAGAGGAGATCACTCTGTGTCTATGGAGTATTATCCCTCCTCTATTAAACTTTCCTTTTGTCTCTGACTCTGGCATGTGCTTTAATTCTTTCCTGCATGCAGTCAAGAACCCTCTATTTCTTGGTGTAGGACTTGAATCCCCACTCAGGGGGCTTCTCCCTATCCTGTATCAATATTGTATAAAAGGTTATCTCTCATAAAAGAGCTTGTAGTTGAAGTAGTTGATCCAAAAGCAACTAGTATTAAGTAGTAGTCAATTAAATGCAAATTAAGAGAAAAAAGCAAAAAAAAGGAATTTAGACTCAGATAAAAGTGAGCTCAATTTTAGATAAAGTCTTCAAAGATATTTTCAAGGAAGAGATGATATTAAGAGAAACTCTGAAATAATTGTTTTATTTGTATAGACCTGATATTTCTACTTGGAATTCAGCCTAAAAATGAACCAAGTTGTACTGACCTATAGAGTGTTTCCCTTTTTAAAAAATGGTTAAAAAAAAATCTGGTCTTTAAAATTAGATTAGACACTCTTCAGTTCCAACATTCAAAAAACTTGGAAGTCTTTACTTTCATTCTTTCAACGACAATAATAATAATTTAAAAAAAAGGTAAACAAAATCAACAAATTTTCATGGATGCCTCAGAAAACCAAAGTTGCAAGACAAAACTCCATTGCCAAAGTGGAGGCACAGGTAAATCCAAAGCCACAGACAGATGTGCTTACTGCCAGCAAGAATGCTGGAGCCACAAACTGGAACACTTAAATGATGATTTTGATGAATTAATGTAGGTTGTGAGTGGACTATCCTGAATGATAAATTCCCGGGGGCAGTAGCTTTAGGGGGCTCCTCACGGTTTTGTTCTTACACAAATTTTTAAGAACCCACACAGTGTTCCTATGGTAAAAAGCTGAAATAACCACTTCCTTCTCAGGTAAGAAGGAGAGGATAAAGCAGGGAGAGAATGGGAAATAGTAACTGTGGTAAAGTACAAAGTCACTATTCTCGATAACAAAGACCTACTCTTAAGGGGTAATGATTTATCTCACATGGGAGAAGAGCATTTCTCACATTCCAGCCCCCTCTAGCCTAATTATCTAACCTAGGAGTGAGGAGGAAGATAAGATACATTCATGAAGGTCATATGACAAAGACACAAACCAATTAAAAGACTGAGATTTAATAATAAGATTATAGAATGATATCCCTACCTCATACCTTACCACCAGATCAACTTGGCTCCAATAAAATAACAGTGAGTTCCACTTAAAAGGGTTGCAAGATTTAGACTCTGAGAAGTACTTAGAGAATCTCAAAGTCAATAGAGGAGACAAAAAGAATGATGCTAGAGGAATTTGAAATTTCTGGTACCTTACAGATACAGCAAACATTAAACACAGCCCAACTTCTAGCCAAATTAACATAAAACCTGACATTAAATGACTATTTACCTCAGTTTCTTTTACAACATGTCCAAAAAAAGAAAATGCTAAAAGGCAAGAAGGAAGTATAGTCTGAAAAGACAAAGCAAGAATCAGGAGATTCACATATGACACAATCTTTGGGATTATCAGGGAACAGATTTAGAATAATTATGATAATATGTAAGAACTCTAATGGGAAAAGTAGACAACATTTAAGACATATAAGTAATACAAACATTGATGAAAACTCTAAGGAGCAATCAATAGGAATTTCCAGAAATCAAAAATACTGTAACAAAGATAAAGAATTACCTATAATAGTCTCATCAGTAGACTGGACATGAGTAAGGAAAGAATCAGTAAACTTGAAGATGGTTTAATAGCAACTTCCCAAACTAAAGTGTAAAGAGAAAAAAAAAAAAAGAATAGAACATTCAAGAACTATGAGAGAATTTCAAAAGTATAACATATGTGTAATTGGAATACCAGAAGGAAAAGAAAGAGACAGAGCAGAAGAAATATTTGAAATAAGAATAGAAAAAATTTTCCAAAATTCATGACTGGCAACAAACCATGGATTCATTAAGCTCAGTGAATGTTGGCAAACATAATAAATACCAATATATCTATAACTAGGTATATCATTCAAAATCCAGAAAATTCAAGACAAAGACAAAATTTGGAACAAAGCTAGAGGGAAAAACCCCACCTTATCTGTGGAGGAACAGAGACAAAAATTAAAGCAGACTTCTCATTAGAAACCGTGCAAGCAAGGAGAGTAAAGTGACATATTTAAAGCTTTGAGAGAAAAAAGCCACCCACCTAGAATTCTTCATTCAGCAAAAATACACTTCAATGATGAAGGAAAAATAAAAACTTTTTCAAACAAATGAAAACTGAAGTAATTCATTGTCAAGAGATTGGGCATAAGGAAAATTGTATGTGTCAGGAATTGGGATCTAGATTTAAAAAAAAAATCATTGAAGAAGAAATAAATAAAGGCAAAATAAAATCCTTTATTCTTTATTTTTTTAAGTTACATAAGAGATAACTCTTTAAAGTAATAATAAGAACAATGCATTGGATAACTACAGTGTATAAATAACTGAAATGTCTCAAAATTATAAGAGATGGGAAAGAGAAAATGAGAATTATAAGGTACTATACTACTCATGAAGCAGCATAGTGTTATTTATTGGTGGACTCAGATTAGGTAAAAATATATATTGTAAACTCTATTTGCAACCATTATAATATTTTTAAAAAGAAATCTAATTGATATACTAAGAGAAGAGATAAAATTGAACCATATAAAATGCTCAATTAAAATCACAGAAGGTAGAAATATGGGGGAAGGGGAATAGAAACAAAATAAATTCAACAAATAGGAAACAGATACAAACATGTTAGATATGAACCTAAATTATAAATAATTACTTTAACTTTGAATGCTCTCAATCCCAATAAAAATTCCAGCAAGTTACCTTGTAGCAAGCTGATTTTTGACAAAGGAGCAAAGGCAATTCAGAGGAGAAAGGATAGTCTTCTCAACAAATGGTGCTGGAATAATTGGATGTCTATAATGAAAAAATGAAACTAGATCAAGACCTTATATTTTTTCACAAAAATCAGTTCAGAGTGGATCATGACCCAAATATAAAATACAAAACTATACAACTTTAGAAGGAAATATAGGAGAAAATCAACATGACTTTTGGTTTGGTGATAAATTTATAGATATGACATCAAAAACACAATTGTTGAAAGAAAACATTGATAAATTATACTTTATTAAAATTAAAAAATGCTATTTGAAAGACTATTAAGAGAATAAGGGAAAAATTCACATACTGGGAGAAAATATTTGTGAAGTACACATATGATAAAGAAATTATATGCAAAATACACAAAGAATCTTTAAAACAAGCAATCCAATTACAAAATGGAAAAAAAAAATCCTTTGCCTATCATGATAGAACACAATTCCCAGCTCATTAAATTTGGGTTATGCATGGTGACTTTCCTCCAAAGACTAGAGTATGGCAAACACTATCTCATCTGCATGATCAAGGTCAACATCAACAGTAATAGTGTGTACCCTTGATATAATGTGATAAGAATATGCTCTTCCTCTGTGGTCTTCCTCTCCAAAACTCATAACCAAAATCTAAACATGAGAAAAAATATAAGAGAAATCTAAATTGCGAGACAGTTTACAAAATACCTGACCAAAATTCCTCACAGTGGTCAAAGTCATTAAAAAACAAGAATCTGAGAAAATACCATAGCCAAGAGGAGCCTGAGGAGACATGATGACTAAATATAACAAGTTGTTCTGTATGGAATCATGGAAAAGAAAAAGAACAGTAAATAAACAACAAGGAAATCTGCATGAAGTATGGCCTTTGTTAATAATAATATATCAATGTTGGTTCATTAATTGTGACAAATGCACTATAGCAATATAAGATGTTAATAATAGAGGAAACTGGGTTCAGAAAACTCTTTGTACTATCTTTCCAATTTTTATGTAAAAGCAAAACTATTACAAAATTTTAAAACCTTTTTGGGAAAAAAGGACACCCAGACTGGCTTTGAGGTTGGGACATTGGAGTTCATTAGGGTGAAATTCATTGTAATATTAATTCCATAGAGTTAACTTCAAGGTGTGCCTATCACTGGGAAATTTGCAGTTGTCACCAGAGTTCAAAGCCTGCCATTCTTGTTGAGAAGTGGCAACATTAAGGGAGTCTGAGTAGTTGAATCTGGGGATAAAATCAAGCTATATGAGGCCCATCTTGAGTAAGTTTCTCTGAAAATACCTACTTTATCAAAAATCTCATAATTGTTCATATCATGACCCTGTTTTTTTCAGAAACCTCTGCATGAAACTTTTAAAATTTGACTTGTGTCTCTCAATCATGCTGAAAAGTATATGAGAAGAGTCGTGACCAGAAAAAAGTTGTCTCGGTCAAACTTGCCAAGCCCATGTGGCTTATTTGTACTAAATACCCCATAAATTCCATACTCAGGAAGAATCTCTCCCTCAATCCTTTATCTTTAGAATCAAACCCAGCCAACCTCAACTCGTCAATGAAATTCTGGATCCTTTAGTCATATGTATATTTTTCTTTTTCCTACCCTTTAAAACTCCTGTTAAAATAGTCCAGCAAGAAAATCATATTAGTTTTCTAAATTTGTTGAAACAAATCATCAAAGTCTGGGTGGCTTAATATAACATAAATTTCTTCTCTCACAGTTGTAGGGGTAGAATCTGAAATCAAGGTGCCTGAGATGCCATATTCCTACAGTAAGCTATGGAGGAGACTCCTTTTTAACTTCTGCTTCTGGTGGCTCATACTATGCTTTGATTTGTGGCAGCATAACTCTAATCTCCATTTTTTTCTATATATGGCCTTTTTATCTTGTCTGTATCTGTGTCTTCTCTTTTCTGTGTCTCTTAAGAACACTTATCATTAGATTTAGATCCTACCTTAATGCAAAATAAATCACATTCCAAGAACTTCATCTTAATTATATCTATAAAAACTTTTATTGCAAATAAGGCAAATTTTGAGGTTCTGGGTAAACATATCTTTTGGGTGAGTACCATTCAACCCACTACAGTAATCATTGTAAGTTCTGGCTCTGAACTTACACTAATTTTACCTGTTGAAGACTAATACATTATTTTACATATCTCGAATATCCTAAAAGAAATTGTATTTTTTATCTTATGTAAGATAATATAGATTAACCACATGCCAACTTTCATTGTTTTTGCTTAGAATTACTTTAGTTAAGTCTGGTAACACTTGTTTGGAAAACTTTGATTTTTTTAAAAAATGAGGATGTTATTTAAGAAACAAAAGTTATTTGGCAAAGACCCAAAACTTTAAAAAATATGCATTTCCATTAGGAAATAATAAAAGAGGCCCTGTCTAAAGGTAGTATATTTAAAATCCTAATCTCATAAGCAATCTACCTATCTATCATCTATTTATCCATCTATCATCTATCAATCATCTATCATCTATTATGCTATCAGCACTTAACAGCTAACTGTTTCTGTAAGTGTGCTATCTATATCATACAGATAAACATTAATATATTCTTCTTATAAGCATATTATCTTCAGATAACTCTTTCCATAAGCATGCTACATTTATTACATTATCAACACTTCACATCTAACTCTTTTTAACAATATAAACAAATAGAAGGGAACTCGCACTAAAATAAAACCAGCCACTTCACATAACTGGAGTCATTTCAGCTTAACTATAAACCCGAATGGGAAATGTTCTAACATATGAGAAGCCATCAACATTGGGTTTGCCAGACTACACCAAACTCATTTTGAATAGTTCCTGATCCTATCTACCCTCCGCCAAAGCCAATAAACTCATCTGAAAAAATAAAAATAAATAAATAAATAAATAAATGAATAAACAGAAAAATGGGTAGTAGTTCCTGGGTAATTAAGAGTAGTTATCTCTAAAGTTTGGTATACCTCTCTGCCAGTGGGATTTGGTGGCAACAGGCATTACTGATTAGGACTTAAGAACCAGGAAGAATGTAATTAATGACTATTCTGTCTGCATAGAAGAGAAAGTTACATTGAGGACAGTAAAGGAGAATTAATTAGGGGAAGAAAAAAAGGCAATATTTTGTAAATGATAATGAAAACCAGGGCATTATTTATAGTCCGTAAGCCACAGCTATGATCAATAACACTTGTCAATGACTGAGATAATAGATCATGTGCCCAAAGCCAAATAAAACAAAATAAAAATGAATTTTCTGTAAGAAAGAGAAATGAAAGGGTTCAGTCCTAAGAGGCTGGCCAACATTTGAGAGATAGTGGTTTGGACATTTAGCATGCACAGAAATAAAAAAAGTGAACTGCTTGCCCAGAGTCACATAGAATTTACCAAAGAGCTCGCACCTGAACCAAAGTCCCCCAAGTTCTACATATGGTATTCCTTTCACCGCTGTCCTTTTCCAAGCTCTAGGTCAATTTCTATCTTTCCAAAAAGGAAAACCAATTAGAGGCACACATGAATTAAGGATTACAAACTTCTCCTACGCTTAATGGCTAGTGCCCCCAAACCCCTGTTACCCCAGGGAAAGTGATCTCAATATTTACTAAACATATTCTGGTTGCCAAATGTTTGCTGATTCTTTCACATATGTAATTATCCTAGATGTCAATTAAGGTTAATATACCCTTTGGTATAAACATATAATTCCTTGGAATTGATTCAACTCTACAATTCTGTGTCTGATGGGAAGTCTAAAACCCTCATAATTTCTGTAAATTCATCAAGATTTTCATTTTTATATTTGTTCTCAATTCTGATATTTTGTTTTCATTTGATCTCCCTTTCCCTTAATTCCTATGGTGATTGTCTTTTCTTGATCTCACACCAACAATAACAAAAAAGAATCCAGACTACCTCTCTAATTTGTCACAAATTAGCAGTCAGCCAGATGATACTTGTTTTTATAAGGGAACTAGTAGCAGGACAAGATGGTGAAGGGTTACATTATAGCACCATACTGCGAACTTTTCAATTTTAATATCTGATCATTTTTCTTAAAATTCTTCAACAATCTGTACTCATTACAATCTATCATTGTGCCATATTTCTTTATAGGTCATTATTTATGCCATATTCTCAACCTCTCCCTCTGTTTCCAGAGGGCCACTGATATTCAAGTCATTTCTTAGGCACAGCAACTTTAATCTTGTTGCTTATTTGTTCCTCCAAGAATTACTTAGAGTGTCCAGAAGGAAAGGAAAGTTGGAGCTAAACATTATGACATAAAGTGTCCTAAAAAGGCACTTTGTTATTGAAAAGGCCCTCAGCTCCAGATAGAAAGGACAAGTGGCTGAAGAAAGAGAGAGATGAGAAACTTTGTAGGAATTAGGGAGTTTTAAAAACTTTTATCCCCCACCTGTCACAGTGTCTCTATCCTTTATACCATCTGGTAAAGAAAGATTATATGTAGGGCTGGAAATTAGAGCAACAAGTCATCTCTGGGAAAGCAAAATACTAGAGAAGCAAATTAAAGCTCTAGGCATCTTCTAAGAAGGACTACCATTTGAGTAAGGCATGTCTGTGACTCTGGAAAGTATGGATTGGATACTGTGGCAGAGGCGACAGAAGAAGAGAGTACCCCTAAATTTTTGGTCCTAGCTCTGAAAAAGGACAGAAACTCAATGTGCCCATAGAACAACAGTTCCTAGCTGTACTCCTAGTAGAGCCTCTCATAAAGGAACAGTATATAATGGTAAGAACTTCCCTTTCTATCAAAGAATGGGTTGAACATATGTCCACCTCTGTCATGGCTCAAATTCCCCCCATGACTAAGTGGCATACCCATTTGCAGCAGAGCAGCACCATTCACTTTGTCTAGAAATGCAGGTACTGCTAGGCTCTGTAGAGTATGTAGATCCTCCAAATGCCCTTACTCCTATGCCTGTAGCAGCCCCTGGGGGCTGTAGAGAGGGAGTTGGGGAAGATCCTGCTCATGCATCCTATATAGATTCCTGGAAATAGAATGAACCATAGCTGCCAGTGGGCTGAGCTCAGAGTGGTTTGGCTGGTATTTATGATCCCTGGCTGATAATCCTCTCCATTGACAGTTGGGCTGTTCTAAAAGACTTAGACAATGGGAAGCCAAGGTGTAGATGATCATGAATAAGCCCTTGTGTGATCAGAATATGTGCAAAGACATTCGGGTTTGTCTGCAAAAATATAAGGCGGTCCTCAATGTTTTCCATGTCCTAGCTCATAAGGCACTGATACTCCTTAGGAATCAGGAAGCTAATGCCTTACCTGAGTACTAGCCCTAGACCTGATTCTTCAGTAGATATAGCAGATTAGGTGCATAGAAAGAATGGCCACCTTAGCACCAAGGTGGGACAGCATATTGCCAATATGCTAAATTGCCTTTGAAATACAGTGGCTTGGTTAATGCAGTAACAGCATGTCCTGTGTTTTCTAAACAATATCCAAGGCAATTTCCAAAGAAGTCTGAGATCATTCACTGAGGGGTTCTAAATTGATTATATTGGTGAGGACTCTAAACATAACTTGGTTTGTAAGGACACTGTGTCTGGCCCAACCCAAGTTTTTTCTGTTGCCAAGAAAACCAGGCCACCATTAAGGGGCTGGAGAAGTTGAATGAGTACCAAGTATGGATACTCTCTTAAAATATAAAATGATGGATTGGGGGAAGGGAGGTGTCACATTTCAAAGGTTATGATGTATAAGACTTGTCAAAAAAACATGACATTGAATGAAGTTTTTATCTCCCCATATCCTGCAAGTAGCAGGGTTAACAGAAACAAAGAATGGAATATTAAAGATTCAATTAGTAACAGGTAAAACCACTTTGGCTGGGTGGACTAAAGTACTGTCCCAGCTTTAATACATTTAATACATTTTTTTTAAAAAAAATATGGAACGTTTCACAAATTTGTGTGTCATCCTTGCATAGGGGCCATGCTAATCTTCTCTGAGGCTTTATTTAATACGTTTTAATGATAAACCAATAGTACCTGTTGCTACACATGCCAAGCTAGGGACCCCTGCTGAGACACCCCGTGTTGTAATGATAGGAAGTCTCAGGAGAAAGCCATTGCCCCAACTCTCAATTTGTATCAATATACCATATTGATGAGAATACCAAGCCTTATTATGCCTGGAAGAGGTGTTATCTACTGGAATTTGCAATGAGATATCCCACCAGGATAGGTGAATTACTTCACACTGTTGGAGAACTACTCAGTCTGGTATCCCATTGCCCTTCTGTAAGCCACACTTGTTGAAAGATATTATACTTGCAATGTAGCAGACACTATTGAAAAAGTGGAGAAGATTGGGGTCCCGATCTGGTATATCCTGTCCGTAGTCCAGGCCTCACACCTGGCAGTGCTGCCTTCCCCGGCCAGCATGTATGGTATATACAACCAGGTCAAGTTCCTAAAGTTGCCAACCTTGCTCTCCTCAAGAGAGGTTGAGCTCATTCTCTTTTCTCTGGTATGAGCATTTGGCTACCATCTTTGCTTCATCTATTGTCCTGGAGGATATTATAGCACACATAGAAGCCCTTACAAAATTTACCCAGCAAGTCTTAAATGACAGCCAGCAAAGCCTATCCTTATTGAACACTGAAATATCTCTAATGAGAAAAACTGTCTTCCAAAATACAATGGCCTTGGACATGATTACTGCCTTGCAAGGATGCACTTGTGCCATTATCTAGAATGTTATATATTCATAATGGGTGAGTCTTCTAGTGTATCATATTTATTAAATCACATGAGAACACAAGTGAACACTCTGAGTGATCTGACCCCTGGCCTGGTGGACTTAATAAATTGATGATTTGAATCATGGGGCTCTTGGTGGAAAAAATTGTTACTTATCTTGGGAATCATTGTCTTAATCTGTGTTTTCTCTTGCATGCATCTATATCATTGCTGTGGTAACTGCCTCCAGTACAGCAAGATAACAGCCAAACCAATTACCTCCACGCTAGTGAAACTCCCTTGCTGACTGCTCAAGGCATGTTGTAGAAGAGGGGGACACATAAGATTATAAGAACCAGTCATGAGTGGCAGAATGTTGGAGGAGGTAAATGAGAGAAAGTAACTCATGGGCTGGACCTGGGCAATTAGAGACTCCTCATCCCCTCTCCCATCTTTGGAATGTTTGTTCTTACCATTTCTACAGTGGGAGCTGTTCCAAAGACATATGCTTGAGAGGATAAGGTGCTGCTAAGACCACCTGGACAGTATACATGACTGGATCCCATTAAATCTAAACTTTTAAGATTTTGATGGGTAGTTTGGAGATCCACTTGTCTTGCAGCCACCCAAGACAAATCTCATATGTAAATTGCTTATTAAACCTGCCACTTACCAATCTGGAGTGGTCATCTTCTTTCTTCAGTCTCTCCTTGCCCTCTCTGCACACAGACCAGTTTGTGAACCAACGAGGCCCCAGATAATTCTCATTCTCTTAAACTAAAGGTAATAGTGTTCTTGTCTAGCAGCCAAGCCAAGTCTCCTTTCTCTGGCCCTGGTGCTCAAAAAATAATTTATCCAATTTTTCTACCTCTACTTCCTCCCTCCATCCCAACTCTCTCCCCCTGTAAAAAATACCCCTGTCTCTCTCTCTTTTTCTAGATTGGAAGCTTCCACCCAACAAGGCTCAGTACCTGCCTGACATAATGCCTCCCTCATATGGGAATAGTGAGAGCTGAAAGGACACTCAAGGACTGCAGGATTCCTAGCAAGTGGTGGTAGGGAGAGGGACTCACCATCTTTCTTACCCTTTTCTTTCAAGGACAAGTCTTTTTTTCTAGCTAACAAGAGTCAAATTTAGATGACAAATATACATAAATATAAAGAGGAATGCTTTTTACTCCTTGATCACTTCTTTCACATTTGTGACTGCCCCATCTCCTGTAACTTCCCATTTTCTATTTTATCCTGAGGAAGCTTGAACATGTCAGATAAGGAAATAGATTCTATGTCTTCATGAGAGTATACAGCCTCTTTAACAAGTACCACTTGTGTTTCAAGGTCTTGGAATAGTGTGAAATTGACAGACTGATATCGCATTAGAAAACTAACATCATGTACTATCCAGGTCAGCTGTGGATTTTGGAATGGAAGTGGGGATGTGGGTATGGGTTTTTCATTTCTTAACTTTGTTCCTTTAAAATGGAACCTATGGAGGAAATCAATTGAGTAGGTCTGGTAGATAGTAGAGATCAGAAGTGCCTTCTCATGATTCAACCACTCCAAAAGCTTATCACTACAAAACAGGTTGGTGGTTTTAACTGTTATACCACTTTGCATGTTTTTTTTCTTAGTCATACACTTGTTTCGTTTATATCTGTAAGTCATTGGTTAAAGTTATGGATTATAATGAACACTTATGTCAAAATATAACACATTAATGAAAAGAAAAAAAAGATCATTCAGAATTCTCCTGAAGATTATCTTTAAAAATAAAAAAGTAAAAATTGTGAAAATTTTTAATTTATAAAAAAGTAAATAAAAGTTATAAAATTATATTAATTATTATGCATTAATTACCATGCATTTTCCATGCCAATGTGTTATAAATGTTTTCTGTCTCTTTTTAAAAATCATAACATTTATAAAAACAATCAGAAACTCACATCCATTCTTTCCCCTTCCTTACTTCCTTCTTCCTCAGAAGTCACCGCTCTACTGAATGTGGCATATGTATTATTCCTTTACATACTTATGTTAATATATATGTCTGTATTTTATATAGAGAGAATTATTTTAAATTTTCAAGTTTTCTATTTTTGAAATTTAATCATTTGATTGTCCAAGAGACTCTGATCTAATAAATATTCTATAGCACATCAAGATGTCTTTAACATTTAATTAAATCCTTGGAAAGTAAATACTTGGAAACTAAGCATGAATATTATTTTAAAAACAATTGTGTCAAAGAGTGGTTTAGGCTCTAAACAACAGAAACACAAATCAAATCGTCAAAGATATTTTTTGTATATTTTTGATGTAGCAAAAAGTAGTTAAATTTTAATCTTCATTTCAATAAACATGTTTTTATCCCCAAATGAAATGTAGTTTTTAAAATGTCACTTTGAATCTATCTATAAATTATATCATTTCATAATTTTTAAGTTAATCCAATAATGTGGAGCACTTATTAAATATATATAAGTAAAATTTGTCTTTTTAGGTATGTATTATGAATATTATTAAAGACTTTAATAAAATTAACTTACAATGTAAGCTTTAGTTGCAATATGTCAATCTAAAGTAACATGTTCTATAGAAAATAACATTTATTTTATGTTATGTAAAAATACATTGTGAAAAATAATTTTATAAATTTATTAGTGATTTCTTGATGTTAGATGTTAAAAAGAGTGAAAACAAGACTGATTTAAAATTATACAAGAAGACAAAGATCTTCAGATGCTTTAATTCCCATCACCCCATTTCTGGCTTATATAATGTCATTTTCCAAAAACTAGCTAACTTGATGATAATTATCCATCTGAGACCAAAAGAATCACTAAGCCAAAATTATCAACCCATAGATTCATTATCTAAATAAATGTTTATTATTTTAAAAATTGAGCTTTGAGGTGGCTTATTGCACAGCATAATTAAGTAGAAATAGACCACCACAACTAACTATAGTGGTTTTTGGTGTTTGCAACTGGGAGACTTAACTCAGACAACTTCCTTTAAATCTTCTCCTCACCCTGGAAAAACCCAGATTAGTCCATTTTATAAGCAGTTTTCAGGCTCTTACTATAAATTAATCATAGTGAAAGATGCTGGAGAGTAAGCTCTAGAAGAAAATATACATGACCCCTATGTTCTTGGATTTTAAAGTCTTCTAGTGTATGATAATACAGCAACTTACAGAAAGTTCTTATTGGAGGCAGAGAAGCAAATACAAAGATAATGTTTATAAGTAGTCAGGTTTGTAAGTCATAGATTTAGGTCATAACATAGCTAGTATGTTTTCAATATCCAAGCACTATTTTGTGCCTTCTTAAAATGGATTCAGCTGTCCATCTTTATAGACATCTTTGTTAAGCTCTTAATTTCCCAGTTAATGTCCTAATTCCAGCTGAAGGTCTTCATCTTAACCAATATGCAGGAGCTCCTTTACAGTCAACCTTCCAATTTCATCCTCAATACCATGAGAGCTAGATCTCTACTCTGCTTTGAGTCCCAGAGTCTCCATCTCACCCTATTTGAAGTTCACAGTCACCAGAATCAGTGGCTAAGCTTAGTTTACCAGTGATACCTTAACCACTAAACATGGGGGGAAATGATTCCTCAAGCATCTCCACAAGTATTCTCACCTTATAGAACTAAGTTTCCTTACACACATTAGGCAATAAAATGTCCCCTTATGAGGACAGAGAGCCTCTTTTCTTGGAGGAACATGAACTGCACAGCTCAGCAGAAAATAGAACAGTTGAAAGAAAGAAAAGACCCTACAACTGAAACAATAGTAAACAATACCAAAAAGCAAACAAATTTGTTTCTAAACAATATCCTGGTTCAATTAATGTTTACTATTTATACTTTTGTCTTCTGTTGCTGGAACAAAGGCTGTGCACCTAAAAGCACAATATAAGACACCAAACAGCAAGCATCTCTCCATTACTACAACTGCAGCCATTCCTCCCACTATTCCTGAAGACCCAAGGAGAGCACAATGAAGAAGCTCCTCCTGGATGCCCTGCCTCTTACTATTGTCTTGGGAAGTGTGACACAGTCAGATGGGCACTGAGCCTTGTTGGAAATAAGTTTTTTCCAAGTCCCAAGGTAACTGAGATATAAAACTTTTTGTTGTCACTGTTTCCGCTGCTGTTTGAGGAAGATGTGAATGAAGGATGGTGTATAAGTTATCACTCAATGACAAATCACCTCAGAACCTAGCAGCTTAAAATGGCAAACACTTGTTATCTTATATCTTTTGTGATTAGGAATCAAGGCAGAGCTTAGCTGAACAATTCTGAGTCCAGGTCTCATCTGAAGGCCCAACTAGGGAAGGATATGCTTCTAAGCTCACATAGTTATTTCATTCTTTCTGTTGGGTTGAGGGCCTCAGTTTCCTAGTGTCTATTGGCTGAAGGCTTCCCTTAGTTCTTGCCATGTGGGTCTTTCTATAGAGTAGCCCCAAAAAATGGCAGCTCGTTTCTACAATAGTGAGTAATCCAACATGGAAAGAGAAAAGACCCAACACGAAAGTCACAGTCTTTTCATAATTTAATCTTAGAAGTCACATACCTTAGCTCTGTTGTATTGTATTCATTAGACATGAGTTAGCCCACAATCGAGGGGAGAAGAATTATTTTTGAACATATTTTGCTCACTACATGGGAGAACCATTACCTCCCACCTGAGGAAAAAAAAAGGAATGTGCAGCTTTTATTTGGAAAAAGAGAAGTTATTACAGGCCTTGGGCTCTTCCTCTCTGTTTCTTCTCATCCTTTAGTTTGGGTCACAAGGGAATAATAGAAAATCCTAGAAGAATCTTAGACTTTAAATCAGAAAAACAGTTTTTCTCTAACAAACTGAATTACCTTTGTGAAGTTGCTGAATTCTGATCCTTAGTTTCTTCATCTATGAAATGGAGATAAAGATTGCATCAATTTTTCAAAAGTTGCTATGAAGATAGAATGAGATTGGTTAAAGGCTAAATATACCTTGTGATGTCCAAATGTTACAGAAAGTTTTTACTAGCAGCAAAAAAAAAAAAGCATTAATGTTCTGGCACCCTTTTTTCTTTCTATTACTGCCAGTAAGAACAATTTCATGTTCTTATATTTGAGACACTCACTTCTTTATCACATCATGATCAGTGGTAAGTTATTTAAAACATCACTCTCTGGCTTACCATGCTATTTTGCTATTGTGCTCCAGGTCTGTATACTGGTACAGTCATAAATCACACACAGGGAGATATTTAGATCACAGAGTATATATTTATGGTTTACTTTCCCATTCTCCTAATATTTGTTGTACAGGCTGAAGTCTTCTCCTCTCTCTCAATCTCTTTCTCTTTCTCCTTCCTTCCCTCTTTGTCTCTGTCTCTCTCTTTCTCTCTTTCCCTTACCCCCTCTCTTTCTCAACATTGAAGTCTGTAGTCTCTTTCTAGCTCCCTTTCCTTAAATGCTCCATTCCTATTCTTTGTCCAGGGTGAGCATTTTCTAAGAAACCCATGTATCTAAGGCAATAAAAATTCATGGTATTTTTCGATGTCTTACTATAAAGCAAAACTAACTCAATTCAGAACTTCATAGTACTTCTAGGTATATCTCCCTTGATTCAGTTATTCAATATTCTCTCATTTATTTCCATACCAAATATTTGCTAATTTTGCTTTCTTAATCAAGAAAAACACAAGATGATTCTATAATGATTTAGCCCTTTTCTCTCATGGGTCTTAAAAGGAAATAAGTTAATGATAAGTTATTGCATAATCCTGATGTTGCAGCCATGGGGAAACAAGCAGTGGGAGCTGCAGAAAGGGAGTGGAGGGGAAGGTGACGATACTATAGTCATGTGGTTTTGTAAGCCAGTATTAAATATTTACTTCTGATTCTGTTAGACGGGGTGTGGTAATCTGATCAAGGATTCTGTTAACCATGGTGTGGTAATCTGATCAAGAAGATGCTGTTAACCAGGGTAATCTGATCAAGGATATGCTAACGGCCAACTGTTAACCAGGGTGTGGTGATCTGCTCAAGGATGTGCTGGTGGTTATATAAACTGCCTCTTCTGGGAGCTCGGGGCCGATCTCTTCTAATCCTGCGTGGTAGAGAGTCAGTCGCTGGCCGGCTAATAAAGGCTCACAATTCATCTCGATTGGCTCTGTGGGTCTTGGATTTGATCGCACCACAACAGTTTGCACACTATTCTATGCCTCAAACTTTGCAGCACAAGCATTGGTCCAGCATAACTAAGTCATGGTTTAAGAAGAGCCATCATAACTACATCTACCCACAAATTTCCCATGGGAGGCACCTCAGAATATGATCTATAGGCAGAAAATATGAGTCACTATATACTTAATCTATTACACTCAATGAGTAAGCTTTTTTCTTTTCTTCATTTTCTATTATTGATTTTTGCTGTTCTGTATGGATCAAATCTGTAAAGAGAGGAGTAAAGTTTGATAATAGGACATCTGTAATTCCTCTTTCTAACAGGATAGTGTACCAAAACTTGCCTTTTAATTCTAACAGTTTGTGTATATAGTCACTGAGATAATGCACTTACAGGAACCTTGTACATTCCAGGCTGCTATATGGACTCTGTCAGAAGGCAGCCTATGGTCTACAGTGAAAAGGAATCAAACAAGAGAATTGACAGAATTTTTGTTATGTTTTCTTTTCTCCACAGACTTAAGAAGAATAGTGTTTATTTTCCCTGAAGAATTGCCTATGCATTTCTGATTCCAGAATGAGGAAGTCACTGAAGAACTTCACACTTTGCCTTTAATCTTTCATAGACCTCCCTGCCTGTTTCCCTAGAGCACAAAGTCCAAAGATAATGAGCTGCTTCTTTCTGTCAACAAAATAGGAACATACATGCTATATATTGGGAATGCTGTGGTTGCTTTCTAATCCCTTCCCCTACTCCCATCTCTTTATGTCCCAATCCATATCTGTGCCAGCTGGTATACTGCCTCCAGAATTACTGAACTCTGGGTTGACGGGATGCCCATGGGGAGGAAGGGTGTGAGAAAAGGTGTTTTATTGGGGTATATGTGAAGATTACTCTGGGACAAGAGCAGGCTTCTTGTTTTGATGTTTTGATGCAAAACAGTCCTTTTGGTGCGATATAGGATGTGTCCTTGTGGATCCATGTGCTGTCCCTAAAGGAGTTATGTGCGTCTCTTGTTACAGTGATGATCTCCTTAATTAGCATTATAAAGATAATGGCTCTGTGGTGACTAAGTCAAAGGTGTGGGCTTAAGCCTAATTCTCTTGATTTGTGTTTAGTGATAATCACTCACACTTTCTCTTTGAAAGTAAATGCATTAAATTAATTTTTTAATGGCTCTGTTAAGATGATATAAAATATATGAAAAAAATACAAGAGATAGGTAGGCCTTTAATATTTATTCTTTATTGTTGCAAACATTACTCTGGGTGAATCATACTGCAGAAATTCAGGGGAACACACTGTTTTCAGTATGTGTGCCAATCTTATAGATCCTTGCACAGCTGTGTGAGGTCATATGGAGTTCTGTGTGCAAAAATTCAACAACCTATAAAAATGCAATTGTTTCCAGGAGAAGCTTTCAAAAATGGGTTACTATAGTGAGCAGAAGCCCCAAAGACAGAATATTGAATGGGGCTTTATCAGAAGCAGCTTGTGGGAGTGTTTCCCTTGAAACTAGTCCAGAAAAGATTCAGAGGTGTTCTCAGGGAACCCAGTTAAAGACAAAGATAAACTACCCTAAAATCCCTCTTCACAATGACTCTTAGGTTACTCTCTTCAAAGTAGCTGCTCTGATGAGGCAAAGACTTATTCTTTTGGGTCTGTAAAAATAAAGATTTCCCTTTTTGGTTCTTCTACCTTCAGGAATCTCCAAGTCTTTTGTTTGATACGCACTTTCAGTGCATATTTAAATGCACTTTTGGACTATCTTTAAGCAGGAGGAGGATGTTGGGTGGGAGATATAAATTATTAATGGTATTTTTTTCAACATCATCACTTTATGCACTGGTAGTGTTAAGGATGGAAAATTTTGAAGTAAGCCAACTTCTGATTTTGTAATCTGCTTGCTTGTTTGATGTTAACCAGGGTGTGGCAATCTGCTCAAAGATATGTTAACGGCCAACTTCTGCTTCTGTAATCTGCTTGCTTGTTTCTTTATAAGCTGCCTCTTTTGGGAGCTTGGGGCTGATCTCTTCTAACCCTGCATGGTAGAGAGTCAGTCACCTGCCAGCTAATAAAGGCTCACAATTCATCTCAATTGGCTCTGTGGGTCTTAGATTTGATTGAACCACAACATTTGGAGGCTCCAGTAAGATTTCTTCAAAAGGAGAGATCTCCTAAGACCCACGACCCCGGCCATCTTGGACGAGGACCTGCCCCATTTAGGGGACAGCCGTTGAGAGACGTTCCTCAACCCCGGATGCCAGGCAGACATGCCCAGGAGGGCAGGCGGACAAAAGGTACAATTCTGTAACAATCGGGTACGAGCCATCGCCTTTTGTGTTGCCTTGTCTGTCTGTATTGTGTTTGTCTATTCGGACTGGTGAACTAATGGAAGGCTAGATGCAGCAATACTTTCCTAGTTTGGTCGAGGTCTGAGATGTCAGACTTGACTTCAGGTTTTTGGGTGTGCTAGCGTTTTGTGTTACCTGTAGTTTGTCTTGTGTCTGTCTGTCCGGACTGGTTTACCTTAGTCTGTTACTGTTCTTGTCTGTCTATCTTGTGTCTGTCCGTCCATACTGGTCAAAATGTATCATTACTTTCTTATTATCTTGGTTTTCATAAGCTTACTCTATACATTGATGTGCGGTATTTTAATTATTTCCTGAGATCTGGCTTCCGTGGCCCCATTCGATTGGATGCTAGGTCAGAGGCTGATCCTAGCCCTCACTTATTTGGCTTTTGTGGGGATCTTGCCTGTTATTATTGGAAGTTTCTACTTAGTAGCTCCAAAGGAGACTTGGTTTGCCTGCAACATCGGACTCACCCCTTGTATAATAAATTGGTTGGTTAACTATATATGTAAAAAGAAAGGGTGCAGGCAATGAAACTCATGGTTCTCAAAGCTCACTATCCACTGCTCCAGGTTGACGAATCAATGATTTGAATTCTCCTAGAAAATTAGTGAGGAATGTTAAGGGTGGAAAATTTTCCAGTAAGCCGGCATTAAGGATTTACTGGGATTCTGTTAACCAGGCTGTGGTAATCTGCTCAAAGATATGCTAATGATCAACTTTTGATTCTGTTAACCAGGGTGTGGTTTTAGGCTTTATAAACTGTCTCTTTTGGGAGTTTGGACTGGTCTCTTCTAATCCTACGTGGTAGAGAGTCAGTTGCTGGCTGACTAGTAAAGGCTCACAATTGATCTCAATTGGCTCCATGGGTCTTAAATTTGAGCGAACCACAACAGTAATAGGGGTGGAGACACAGAACTGACTGGTCTCACACCCACATGTGACTGTTGCGAATCAAGAGAAATGTCTCAGATACAGAGGTCTCCCTGGGGAAGCAAAAGGTCCCAGCCGCACACTGGGCTCCCCATCCCAGGGTTCCAGTGGTAGGAGAAGTCTCCACAACTTCTGGGTGTGAAAACTAGTGAAGATTGTGATTAAACGAGATGAAGAGTGGCAGGAGTTGCAAACATTTCTCTAAAGGGGCTCATGTGCAGACTTACTAGCTGACAAATTCACTCTGAGCTCCAGAGCTGGGACAGCAACTTGAAAAGTGTTAGGGACATATGAGGAGGAAGTAAATTGTCTGGCTTCAGGACAAGGGCTGGAATGGAAGCTTTCTCCCAGATAATAGTGCTGTCAGAATCCATTTTTAGTTTATGTATCCCTCCCTCCTACCACCCCGGAGTACAGATGCAGGCAGCTGCCATATCTAAGTCTCTACTATCCTTATAACACTGGTTGCACATTCTGGAGATTCCCTGAGATCCTGCCTCACCCAACTTGCAGGACCACCCAAAAAGCTTCCAATGGCTTTTCCACACACGTGACCTGTCTTGGCTCATGCTGTAAACTTTCCTAAAATTTCTCAAAGGTCTAAAAAACTCAGACAAGCAGCATCTGGCCTCAGTGTGCCCTATACCTTTTTCTGGGCAGCCGCAAGCCCAGCACTAATGGCAGCCAGCCTCGTAGTAGCTTGGTCTCTCTAGGCAACTCTAAGCTCAGTGTAGGTGGTGGCCATTTTTAGATTGCTTGGTGACTCATGCCAAGTGGTCATGGAAAGGCACAGTTTATGGCTAAACTTGGCCAGTTGTGGAGCCCCTCCCAGAAGGTCCTGGGATCTGGCACTCCCAGCGGCCTGCTTTGGACTGAGTTAGAGCCTACCCAGGGCTCTGACTCACCCAAAGGGCTTACTGGGAAGATGCCAGAACCCTGCTAAAGTAAATCTTGCTTCAGAGAGTCAGCCTCTCACCAGCCAGTACTTATAACAAATCAACCTGAGGGTCAATCCCTTCAATTGATATGCAAACAGTAACTAAGGCTTAACTATAAGAGGAAGGCACACACAATCCATATAAGGATTGTATGAAACACCCAGCTCAGGTAACCAAGGAGACTGTGTGCCACTGATACCTACTACATAAGGCCACTCTTCTAAGACTGAGAGAACAGCAGCCCTACTTAATACATAGAAACGGACATAGGAAGACAGCCAAAATGGGAGGCAAAGAAACATGTCTGAAATGAGAGAACAGAATAAAGCTCCAGAAAAAGAACTGAACCAAATGGAGATGAGCAATCTACCAGATGCAGAGTTCAAAACACTGGTTATAAGGATGCTCAAGGAACTTAGAAGAAGAGTAGATGAAACTCAAAACACTACTTTGAAGGGACATGTGAACCCATATGTTAATTGCAGCATTATTTACATTAGCCAAGATATAGAAGCAACTTGTGTGTCCATCCATAGACAAATGAGTAAAGAAGAGATGGTACATATACAATGGAATATTTCTCAACCATAAAAAAAAAGAATAAAACTGTTCTATCTTCACAACATGAACCTAGACAGTATTGTGTGCCAAGTGGAGTAAGTAAGACAGGGAAAGACAAATACCATATGACTTCTCTTACATGTGGAATCTAAAGAACATAATAAATGAACAATAAAACAGAATCAAACTAATAGATCCAGAGAATATTTTTATGGTTGCCAGTTAGTCGGGGGGTTGGCAGGTGGGTTAAAAGGGGAAAAGATTAAGAAATACAAACTGGTAGTTAAAAAATAGTCATGAGAATATAAAGTATAGCATATGGGATACAGTCGATAATATTGTAATGACTATGTACAATGTCAGATGGGTACTAGATTATATTGGAGTGATCACTTCATAAGATATATAAATGTCTAATCACCACATTGTTTACTTGAAAATAATATATTTTGTTTTATACCAACTGTAATGGAAAAATTAAAAAATTTTAAAAACTTATCAAAACAGAAAAACAAAACAAAAATAGGCACCTCATTGTTCACAGAAAAATGAGTCCATCTAAGTAGAAATGAAGAGGGTAAAGGCAAGACAATGGGTACCAGCCCAGGTTCCACATAAGGAAGAATGAAACTGTGGCCTAATTTCCAGATATGAGACAGCCAGAGTTTGTTGGAAGGTGAGATTAATAAATTTATTTCAAAAAGGATCTTTGGATATTCCTACACTTATAAATTAGGGATAGCATGTGTATTACTTCATAGAAAGCATCTATAACTGCAGTGAAATTCAGTTGCTGGATTTTGCAAGTTACTTACCAACATGTGAATATATAAGACTCACCAAGGAAACAGCTCTAATGTGAGCTTTGACAAAATTGTAAAAATATGGGTCTCCAAGGAAGGTGAAAATGTTAAAAGCTGACATTTCTTCTCAAATGTCGTGGTTTGTTATTCTTGTCACTATTCAAAGGAGAAAGTAATGATAAGTTGAAAAGGTAGTTTTGACTGTGTTTCTAACACATGCTGTACAACAACCATGTTCTCTTTGAAGTTTTACAGCTCAATATCTACCTGATATTTAAGATGATCTTTTAACCATCACTTCAAATAGGCATTATGCAGTCCATTATGCTTATTATTCCCTACCAGGTTTCTTGTGAGAAAGATCTAATCATTCCCCTAATGGTAACCTATGAGTAATGATAAAAACAAAATTCAAGTCAGGGAATCTCTTGATTCTTTAATGCAGCCTTACCACCAAATTATTCATCCTCTCTCTAGGTAGAGGATGAATAATAGGATCAAATTTTTTTAACTAAAAAAATTTTAATTATAGTGACATTTAATATAATATTAATTTCAGGTGTACAGCATAGTGGTTAGACATTTATATAACTTCCTAAGTGATCATCCAGATAAGTCTAGTACCCACTTGAAATCATACATAGCTATTACAATATTCTTGACTACATCCCCATGACTATTTTGTAACTGCCAATTTGTACTTAACTACAATACTATATTAGTTTCAGGTGTACAACATAGTGATTAGACATTTGTATAATTCACAAAGTGATCACCCCAATAAATCTAGTACTCTTCTGACACTATACATTGTATTGTAATATTATTGTCTATATTCCTTACGCTATACTTTCTATCTGCGTGACTACTTTGTAACTACCAATTTGTATTTATGAATTCCTTCCCCCTTTTTCACTGACACTTATTAACCCCCTCCCATCTGATAACCCTCAAAATATTCTGTGAGTTTACTTGTTTGTTTTTCTCTTTAGATCCTATGTATATATGCAATCATATAGCATTTATCTTCCACTATCTGACTTACTGCACTCAACACAAAACCCTCTAGGTATCATGAGGGTATCATGATATATCTTTTTCTATCCCCTCACTTTTAGTCTGTGTGTGTCTTTAAAAAAAGTATTTAAGTATTTAATTAATTAGTTTTTAGTATACAGTACATTGGTTAGACATCTATATTGTTTATAAAATGATCCCTCCAATTGCTCCCTTTCTCCCCCGATGCTCCACCTAGCCGACATATCAATGATAACTGCATGCGCTATGCCATGCTCCTCATCCCCTACCATCCATCAGCTACCAATTTGTACTTCTTTAACCCTTCACTCCATTCTCCCAGCCCCCCAACCATACCTTCCCTCTGTCTGTCACCAAATGTCACCAAATATTTGTGAATCTTTTTTTGATTAGTTTGTTCTTCTCATTTCTTAGATTCCACACATAAGTGAAATTATATAAGTGAAATTATATTTCTCTGTCTGACTTAAATACCTTCTAGGTCTATCAAAGCAATATCTTTTTCCATCCTCTTCCTTTTAGTCTGTGTGCGTCTTTTAATCTGAAGTGAGTCTCTCATAGGCAGCATATGTAGGGTCTCATTTTCTTATCCTTTCGGCCACTCTATCTTATAGTTGGAGCACTTAATTCTTTTCCATTTGAGGTACTTATTGATAGGAATGTAGTTGTCACCATTCTTCTTGTTTTTGATACATGTTTTCCTTCTTAAAGAAGTCCCTCCAACATTTGCTGTAATACTAGCTTGGTGGTGATAAATTCCTTTAGCTTGTTTTTGTCTGGGAAGCTCTCTATCTGTCCTTCAACCCTAAATGATAGCTTTGCTGGATAAAATATTTGTGGTTGTATATCTTGGATCTTCATGTCAAATATTTTTTTGCCTAGCCCTTCTGTCCTGCAGTTTCTTTTGAGAAATCAGCTGCCAGTATTATGAGTGTTCCCTTGTAGGTAACTATCTGTTTTTCTCTTGCTGCTTTTCATATTCTTTCTTTGTATTTAACCTTTGGCATTTTAATTATGATGTGTCTTGGTGTGAGCCTCTTTGGATTCCTGAGTTTGGGAATTCTCTGAGCTTCCTGGGGTTTTATGTCCACTTTCTTCACCAGGTTAGGAAAGTTTTCTATCATTATTTCTTTAAACAGCTATTCAACATCTTGATTTTCTTTAATTACACCGATCAGATGAATATTTGGAGCCTTAAGAGTGTCCCATGTCCTTCTTAAATTATTTTTATAGTCTCGGCATCTTTTTTCTTGCCATTCTGATTAAGTGTCCTGATTGGCTTTTCTTTCCTCTAGATAGGGCATTCTTTATTCACTTCGTTTATTTCATTTAATATACTTCCAATCTCAGATAATGTGTTCTTCATTTCAGACTTTTATAATTTCCCTTTTATAATTTCCATTTCCATTTTTATGTTTTTTATCGCTTTGCTGAAATTCTCACTGAATTTATCTACACTTCCCAACAATTTATTGAGCTTTTTTAGAATCAGTGTTTTGAACTCTGCATCTGTTAGATTACTTAATTCCATTATATCTGGATCTGTATTCTATTCTCTCATATGGTTTCTGCTTTGTCTGCCCATTTTAGCTTCCTTTCCATGTTGGTTTCTATGTACTAAGCAAAGCTTCTAAGTCTCCCAGTCTTATTAGTGTGGATTTATGAAGTAGACATCCAGTGGCACAGTCCTTATCAGGATTCACCTGCATGCCAAATTTAATCTGAGCTTCTGCTTCTCTGGGGCCACCTGTTAAGATTCAGCAAACGATCCACAGATGCTGTGCTCAAAAAGCCACACCAGAAACTGAGGCCAGCTGGCTCCAGAGTGAGTCTAGGCACTACTCATCAAGGAGCACCTGACTCACTGAGGATATACCTGGATGTGGCTTGGGTGGGGTTGTGAGGTGGGGGAGGCGGGGTTTCAGGGAATCCTCTGGGTGGAGCCACCTCTGTTATGCAGTTTGATGACATCTGGTCTATAGTGTCACTGAGTCAATGTGCTGGGAGTAGGGAGGGTTCAACGGAGGAAAAATGGATACCCCTGACACTTCTATACAGAACGAGTCTCACCTGGGTCCTCACTCCGACAATGTCTCCCTGTAAGTCCCTGGTGCCCCTGTGCGCAGCCAAATTGGCACTCGCGCTCAGAGTGAGCAGGTCTGTCACCGAGAAAATCTGCTTGCAGATGAAGCCACTTTAAGAGGCTTCTGCCACTGTCACCGCCACAGCCTCCATCTCACTCAGCTGTTGGAGACCAGGCAGCCCTGTGTCCTCACCCCATCCCACCTTCTGCCATTGCAGGGTGATTTCTAGGATTTCTCACTAGTTGTATAGCTTGTTCATCTAGATCCCGGGCGATTTTTCTATGCTGCTTGCTCCTTGTTTCCATCACAACTTTGATTTGGTCACCAGAGGAATGAACAGAGCCTCTATCATCTACACCATTTATTTTCCTCACTATGTGTGTGTTTTTCAATCTGAAGTGAGTCTCTTGTAGGCAGCCTTTATAAGGGTCTAATTTTCTTATCCATTCAGCCATCATATCTTTTTTTTTGGAGCATTTAATTCTTTTTCATTTGAAGTGCTGATATATAGTCATTGCCATTCTTTATTTAAACTTTTGATAAATATCTTTTTCTTCTTCTTAAAAATGTGCCTCCAACATTTCACTTCATACTGCCTTGGTGGTGATGAACTCCTTTAGCTTTTTCTTGTCTGGGAAGCTCTGTATCTGTCCCCAGATGGCAGCTGGTCTCGCTATGATCTGTGACTACTGCGGGATTGCCCAGGCATAGAAGTTGCACCAAAACTGAGGCTGGATCAGCCTGATGGCCTTTTTCTCCCTGAGATCCCACTACTCCCAAGCCACAGAGTGCCTGCAGCCAAATGACAGTCAGCCTCCTATGCCCTACTTAGCTCCGGGGGTACACATATTGCACAGGCAATGGACCTTAGTTGGTGCAGTGAGTACATTTAAGGTAAAACAGTGTGGGCAGGCCACTGCTGTCTGTACAAACTACATTATCTCTTGAGGGGATTGCAGGAGTCTGTGGGACTGTCCCAGACAGCTGCTTGTCTCCATGTGATCTGTGACTACTGCAGAAGCATGCAGACACAGAAATTGCAGTAAACTTAGGCTATTTGCTTGACTGCTCTTGACTCCCTGAGCTCCTGCACCATCCAATACACAAAGCGCCCACTGTACATTGATAGGCAGCTGCCCCTTCCCTGGGGTGGAGCATTCAGGCCTAAAGTGGGCAACGGCTGATGTTGCTATGAGTGGAAACTTGTTTGGGGAGCCACAGAGACAGTGTTAGCATGTGAACTGAAACTGCAGCGGCAGGGGGAAATTTACTCTATAGACCGAAGAGACTCCCAGTGTACCTGCACCACCCAATACACATATCACCCAGAGGCTCATCTAGTTTCAGAGACTTACAGGCAATTGATAGGCAGTGTCAGGCCTTGAGGATCACTGGGCCCTCTGCTAAACTGCCCTAGGTCAGGGATGGGGGATAACCAACTACTGCCTACAATGTTGTCTCTTCCACTTACCTATAGATCCAGCATAGGCAACAGCCATCTACAAATTGCTTTGTAATTCCCACTGCGTATCCCTGAGCAATGAAAAGCAGCAGGTGACCTTGACCTATAGGAGAGCTCTCCTAAGGGGCCACAAAACCATTCATCTGGAGGCTGACACCAGACAACAACAGAGAAACTTCTGACTAGTCCCATTAATGGTACACAAAAAAGGTGGTTACAACAAGTACACAAGCCTGCTAGGGCAAGTTCCACTCAGTGGGGTCAGCCCCCACACAGCAACTCTTACCCGGTGGGTGCAGCCAGTTCCTACAACTAGTCAGCCTGAGCATTAATCTCATCCACTAATGTACTAACAACAATAAAGAGTTGGCAACAACAGAAAATCACACACAACCTACACAAAAATCATGTCCAGAGACCGCAGCATAAGGGATCAGGGAGAGTGCACCCCTGGGCCACACATTTGGCCAAGGCTAAGAGATGAAACAAATATTCCTGACATATAGGCATGAACAAAGAGAGGCTAATAAAATAGGAAAACAAATAAATATGCCACAAATGAACAACAGGGAAAAAACTCCAGAAAATAAGCTAAATGAAATGGAGGTAAACAACCTACCAGAGACAAAGTTCAAAATAATGGTTATAAGGATGCTCAACAAATTTATGGGGAGAATGGATGAGGACAATGAGAACCTCAACAGCATAAAAAAAAGACATAGAAACCATAAAAAAGAAGCAGATAGAAATAAGGAATACAATAATTGAAATGAAGTATAGACTAGAAGGATTTGACAGTAATTGGACAAAACAGAAGACTGAATTAGTGAATTGGAAGACAAGGTAGCAGAATACATACAATCAGAACAACAAAAAGAAAAAAGAGTTTTAAAAAAAATAAGGGCAGTTTAAGAGATCTCTGTGACAACGTGAAGTGGAAAAATATCCAGATTATAGGAGTACCTGAAGAGGAAGAGAGAGAGCAAGGGATTTATTGAGGAAATAAAAACTTCCCTAACCTGGCAAAGGAATTAGACATACAAGTAGGAAGCACAGAGTTCTAAATAAGAGGAATTCAAACAGACCTACACCAAGACACATCATCATTAAAATGCCAATAGTCAAAAACAAAGAGAGAATCTTAAAATCAGCAAGAGAAAGTCAGTTATTTACAAGGGTACACCCCAAAAGAATGTCTCCTGATTTTTCTATGGAAACTTTGCAGGCCAGAAGGAGCTGGCAAGAAATATTCATAGTGATGAAAAACAAGAATCTACAACTATGAATACTCTAGAGATAAAGAGCTTCCCAGACAGGAGAAAGGTTAAGGAATTCATTGCCAACAAGCCAGCATTACAAGAAATATTAAAGGGTCTTCTGTAAAAAGAGAAGGGATAAAAAAGAAAATAGAAATAACAAATATGAATAATAAAATGGCAGTAACAACATACCTATCAGTAATCACTTTAAGTGTAAACAAATTAAATGCTCCAATCAAAAGAGATAAGGTAACCAAATGGATAAGAAAACAAGACTCATACATATGCTGTCTACAAGAGACCCACTTTAAATCAAATGACACTCACAGACTGAAAGTAAAGGGATGGGAGAAGATATTTCATGCAAATGAAAATGAAAAAAAAAAGTCAGGGTAGCAAAACTCATATCAGTTTAAACAAACTTTAAAACAAAGTCTATAGTCAGAGACAAAAAAAGACCATTACATAATGATAAAGGGATTGACAAATCAAGAGGACATAACCCTAGCAAACATATACACATCCAACAGAGGAGCACCTTATACATAAAGCAGTTATTAACTGACATGAAAGGAGAGATCAATAGTAATACACTCATAGTAGGAGAATTTAACACCCCATTGATACCAATGGACAAATCTTCCAGGCAAAGATTCAACAAGGAAACAATGGGCCTAAAAGACACGCTAGACCAAATGGATTTAATAGATATTTTCAGAGCATTTTACCCCAAAGTAGCAAAATATACATTCTTCTCAAGTGCACATGGAACATTTTCTAGGACAGACCGCATGTTAGGACACAAAACAAGTCTCAATAAATTTAAGAAGATTGAAATCATATCAACCATCTTCTCTGATCAAAATAGTGTGAAACTAGAAATCAGCCAGAAGAAAAAAGCTGGAAAATATACAAACACATGGAGGCTAAATAATATGCTACTAAACAATAAATGGGTTATTAATGATAACAAGGAAGAAATCAAAGAATACCTAGAGACAAACACAATGAAAATAGGACTCAAAATTTATGGGACACAGTGAAAGCAGTCCTAAGAGGGCAATTTATAGCAATACTAGCCTACCTCAAGAAATAAGAAAAAGCTCAAATAAACAATCTAATCTTACAACAAAAGAACTAGAAAAGGAAGGACAAACAAAGCCTAAAGAGAATAGAAGGAAGGAAATAATAAAGATCGGAGTGTAAATAAATGAAATAGAGTCTAGAAAAACAATACAAAGGGTTAAAAACCAAGAGCTGGTTCTTTGAAAGGATAAATAAAATTGACAGACCCTTAGCCAGACTCATCAAGGAAAAAAAGAGAGGATTCAAATCAATATAATCAGAAATTACCACGGACTCCACAGGAATACAATGGATCATAAGAAAATACTACAAGTAATTATATGTCATATGCCAACAAACTGGATAATCTGGAAGAAATGGATACATTCCTAGAAAGATACAATCTCCCAAGATTGAGTCAAGAAGAAACGGAAAATCAGAATCAACGATTACCACTAATGAAATAGAATTAGTAATAAAAATCTCCCAAAAAACAAAAGTCCTGGACCAGATGGCTTTATGGGTGAATTTTACCAAAAATTCAAAGAAGAATTATCACCTATTTTTCCAAAACTCTTTCAAAATATTTAAGAAAAGATAGCTTTTATGAGGCCACCATTACCTTAATTCCAAAACCAGACGAAGACTTTACAAAGAAAAAAAACCCTATAGCCCAATATCTTTTATGAACGTTGATGCAAAAATCCTCAACAAAATATTAGCAAATTGAATTCAGCAACACATTAGAAATATCGTACACTATGATCAAATTGGATTTATTTCTGGGATGCAAGATTGGTTCAATATTCACAAGTCAATTAATGTGATACACCACATTAACAAATTGAAAGATAAAAGCACTTGATCATATCAATAGATGCAGAAAAAGTGTTCAATGAAATCCAGCATCCATTTATGATAAAAACTCTCAGCCAAATGGTTAATAGAGAGTATATCTCAACATAATAAAGGCCTTATATGACAAACCTACAGCTAACATACTCAATGAAAAAAGGCTAAAATATTTTCTTATAATCAGGAACAAGACAAGGATACCCACTTTTACCACTCCTCTTCAACATTGCATTGGAAGTCTTAGCCACAGCAATGACAGGAAAGAGAAATAAAAGGCATCCAAATTGGAAAGAAAGAAGAAAACCTCTCGTTATTTGCCAATGACATATTACATAGAGAGAACCCTAAAGATTCCACCAAAAGACAGTTAAAAATGTTCAATTAATTCAGTAAAGTAGCAGGTTACAAAATAAATATTCAGAAGTCAGTAGCATTTTTATACACCAATAATGAACTTTCGAGAAAAAAATTAAGAACACAATCCCATTTAAAATTGCATCAAAAACTATAAACTACCTGGGAATCTAATTAACCAAGGAAGTAGAAGACCTGTTTTCAGAAAATTATGTCATTAAAAAAAGAAATTGAAGAGGATACAAATAAATGGAAGCATATACTGTGTTCATGGGTAGGAAAAATCAACATCATTGAAATGGCCATACTACCCAAAGCGGTCTATAGATTCAATGCAATCCCTATCAAATTACTGATGGCATTTTTCAGAGAGCTAAAACGAATAATCCTAAAATTTATATGGAGCCATAAAAATTCTCTAATAGCTACAGCAATACTGAGAAAGAAGAACAAAGTTGAAAGTATCATGCTACCTGATATCAAACTATACTACGAGGCTACAGCAATCAAAACAGAATGCTACTGATATAAAAACAGATATCGATCAATGAAACAGAATAGAGAGCCCAGAAATAAATCCATGCCTACATGCTCACTTAATATATGACAGAGGAGGTAAGAATATACAATGGGGGTAAAGACGGTCTCTTCAATAAATGGTGTTGGGGAAATTGAACAGATACATGCAGAAGAAAGAAAGAGGAAGGAAGGAAGGAAGGAAGGAAGGAAGGAAGGAAGGAAGGAAGGAAGGAAGGAAGGAAGGAAGGAAGGAAGGAAAGAAGGAAGGAAGGAAGAAACTGGACCACCTTATTACACCATATACAAGAATAGGCTCAAAATGTATTGAGGACTTAAATATAAGACCTGAAACTATAAAACTTCTAAAAGAAAACATAGGCAGTAAACTGTCTGATATTACTAACAGGAATTTCTTTTCAGATATATCTTCTCTAACAAGGGAAACAAGGGAAAAAAAGTAAACAAATGGGATTACATCAAACTAAAAGTTTTTGTACAGCAAAGGAAATGATCAAAACAACAAAAAGACAACCGGCTGTTTGGGAGAAGATATTCTTAATGATATATCTGATAAGGGGTTAATATCCAAAATATATAAAGAACTTATACAACTTAACAACAACAACAACAACATAAACAATTCAATTAAAAAATGGACAGAAGACCTGAACAGACACTTCTCCAAAGAGGAAATACAGATGGCTAATAAAGATATGAAAAAGATACTCAAAGTCACTAATCATCAGAGAAATGCAAATTAAAATTACAATGAGACATCACTTCATACCTGTCAGAATGGCTATTATCAATAAATCAAAAAATGATAATTATTGAGAAGGATGCCGAGAAAAGAGAACCCTCATACATTGTTGGTGGGATCACAAATTGGTACAGCTGCTGTGGAAAATAGTATGGAGGTTGCTCAAAAAATTAAAAATGGGCATACCTTTTGATCCAGCAAGTGCACTGCTGGGTATTTATCCAAAGAAAATTAAAACAATAATTTGTAAAGATCTATGCATCCCAATACTCATGATAGCACAATTTCCAATAGCCAAGATATGAAAGCAACCTAAATGCCCATCAACAAATGATTGGATAAAGAAATTATGGTTCATATATAATGGAATATTACTCAGCCATTACAAAAAAAATTGAAATCCTACCACTTGCAATGACATAGATGGACCTAGAGGTTATTACGCTGAGTGAAATAAGTCAGACCGAGAAAAATAAATACCATGTAATTTCACTTATATGAGGAATCTAAGGAATAAAAAGAACAAACTTATCAAAAACAGACTCACAAATATAGTGGACAATTTGGTGACGGACAGAGGGAAGGTGTGTTGGGGGGCTGGGAGAATGAAGTGAAGGGTTAAAGAAGTACAAATTAGTAGTTGATAGTTGGCCATGGGGATGGAGAGCAGAGCATAGAGTGTATAGTTAGCATTCATATGATGGCTAGGTGGAGGACCAGGGGAGGGAGGGAGCAGATGGGGGGATCATTTTATGAACTGTTTAGATGTCTAACCAATGTACTGCATACTTGAAACTAATTTAAATACATTTTAAAAATACAAAGCATAAAAAATAAAAGAATCCTATTTAAAATTGCACAGAAATCTAGAATAAATATTATCAAAGAGGTAAAAAACCTGTGTTCAGAAAATTATAAAACATTAAAGAAAGAAATTAAAGGACATACAAGTAAATGCAAGCATATATCATGCTCATGAATAGGAGTAATTAACATTGCTAAAATATATACATGATCCAAAGGAATCTATACATTCAATATAATCTTTAGCGAAATACAGATGGCATTTTTCACAGAACTAGAACAAATAATCCTAAAATTTATATGGCACCACAAAAGACCTCAAATAGCCAAAGCAATCTTGAGAAAGAAGAATAAAGTTAGAGGGATCATGCTACCTGATATCAAACTATACTACAAGGCTATAGGAATCAAGACAGCATGATACTGGCATAAAAACAGACAAATAGATCGGTGGAACAGAATATAGAGCCTAGAAATAAATCCATGCCTATATGGGTTTATACGATGAGGTAAAAACAGTCTCTTTAATATATGATGTTGGGAAAACTCAACAGATACACGCAAAAAAATCAAATTTTTTGAGATTACAAAAATATTCAGATTATAATAGGCAATATGTCAAACTACTTGAGATCTTAGGCAAGAGTTTTTTTACCAATAGCACGGTGAAGGGCATCTTTGACTTCTTTGTTCCTCAGAGTGTATACCACAGGATTAAGGAGAGGAGTAAAAATGGTGTAGGTCACTGAGATCAGCTGATCCTGATCCCTAGTGTTCTCTGAGTTGGGCTTGAGGTAGGCAATGGAGGCACTACCATAGTGGACAATGACCACAGTGAGGTGGGAGGCACAAGTTGCAAAAGCCTTCTTTCGGCCCTCAGCTGAGGCAATTCTGAGGATGGTAGAGATGATAAGGATGTAGGAAATGAAGACCAAACCCATGGGCACCACGATAACGAGTGAACTGACAATAAAATTAATTATGTCATGTAGATTGGTGTCAGCACAGGAAAGTTTCATAACGGGGCGGATGTCACAGAAATAATGGGCCACTTTTCTATCACAGAAGGGAAATTTGAATACAGAGGAAATCTGAATTATGGCCACAAGCAGCCCAATGCTGCAGGCCCCCCATACTAGCTGGGCACATACCTTCTTGTTCATGATGACTGTGTACCTCAAGGGGTTACAGATGGCCACATAACGGTCATACCCCATTGCTGTGAGTAAAAAGCAGTTGTTGATGGCCAAAGTGATAAAAAAGAACATCTGGGTGGCACAGCCAGCCAAAGAGATGGGTTGGCTTAGACCTATGAGGCTGGAGAGCATTCGTGGTACAATGACCAATGTGTACATGGTTTCTGACGTGGAAAGCATATTAAGAAAGAAGTACATGGGGGTGTGAAGGTGACGATCAATGCTGATAATTGTCACAATGATGACATTGCCAGCCAGGGTTAAAAGGTACAAGGTAAGAAATACCATGAAGAGGGTGAGTTTGTGTTCACAAAAGCTGGAAAAACCCTGGAAAACAAATTCACTCACCACTGTATGATTCTCTCTCTTCATTCGTAAATTCCAGGTCTAAAAGCTGGAAACTTAGGCCAATCAATCAGAATAAATGAGTGCCCAATGCTTTGAGCAGGAGAATTTTAGAAGAAGATAATAAAGATCTGCTCTTGATCAATGCCGGGTTAGTAGAGACTACTCTTCACCTACAGGTAAAATTAAAAAAACAATCAGGAAATAATTTTATGTATGCAGATTTATGTATAAAGCTACGGAAGAATAAATAGGGAAGGGATAAGATAGAAGGAAGACTACCTGGGGCAAGTTTGAAAAAAATTTCCTGGTGAGTTAGGGAAAAACTTAGGCTAAAGAAATAAGAAACACTCAATAATATTTGAGAGAATTTTCTCCTAGATTACAGTTTCAGAGTTTTGTTTACCTAAAACAAATTTGCTCACTTCTTCCACTTTGTTTAAAGCACAATTTTGGTCACTTTCTTAAACATCTTCTCTTCTAAGTTGACAAACAAGAGAAAAGTATTTGCTTTCTCCCTGCTCCACTTGTCTGCAACTTTTATGAACTCTTTTCACAAATTATTCAATAGCTTCACACCTGACAGACATCTCTTCCACATTGCTTCTTAATGAATCATGTTCCTCTCTTTATTCAATACTTAACTCAAGTCTCCTCTTGCTCAGTAAGTCTTCTCAGAACTAAATACAACTTATCAATACAAGCCTTCTATAGTGCCCTTGAATTGCTAAATGTTGCTCTGTAACTAGTTCTTTGAACTGTGTGTATTTCTCTGCGTTTCCTAGCTTGTGCTTACATGCGAATTTTCACAGGTAGTCTGACTCACTACTTGACTCTGAACTCTTTCTAATTTCTTCAGAATTATTAACTGGGTATCTTCGAGGAAACCAGTCTGCACATCTCTCCTTCTATCCCCTATCTAGGGACTGAGTGATGATCACGAAGCTCTCATTAAAAAAAAAAAAAGTTGAATAATAATGGTTAACAGCAACAACAATACTTATTGAACTTTTTAGTTTATGAAGTGTTTTTACGTATATTATTTAGCAGCATAACAATACCATATGTTAGAGAATTATCTCAATCTTGCAGATGGGAGACCTGAGACACCTAGGGTTAGGCGATTTATCCAACATTTAAAAAGTTATAGATCCAACTTTTTAATACTTAAAGCTAGTGTGATTTGTCCTTCCCCGAAATGCTTGAGAAGCATCATCTCCACAAAACAGATAAGAAAGAAAATTCTTTATCTTTTGGCTTTTATTGACAAGACTTAATACATTTTCCTTACTCTGGGAATAAGATCACATTAAAAATTGAAAAACATTCAGAAAACTGGAAAAATTTTAAGATGTTTATATAGATAAGTAGATAAAATATTAGCATTTTAGTGACAACACATGCCCAATCTCCTTGGCTTAATATTTCCACTTCCAATTATCTATTTTAAGGAGACAATTAGAAGTATATATCAGGATGTGTGTATAAGAAGTTTTTATATTATTTTAATGATAAAGACCAGAAATAATGTAAATGAATAAAGGAATGATTAAATAAATTATAACATCTATCTGATGGAAACAATGAAGCCATTATACATCTCAGAGGTGTAGATATGGAAAAATATGATACAAATGGATACATACATACATACATACGTAGTTACACACATACACAGAGAGATAAACGAGATGCATAGACAGGCCATAATTTCATAAAAATAGGGGGGGGGGAAGAAGGAATGAATGAAGAAGGAAACACATTCAATGGCATACAAGCCATTTAAAATGACTAGAAGAAAATATGTCGAAATGTTAAAAAGGTTTTTTTTTTTTTCCTGAGTATTAAATGGAGAATCTTAAATTATCTTCCTCTTTATGCTTTCTATACAATACAGACTTTCTTTTTAATTATTCTCTTTTAAACACAAAGCTGAATTTTATAATTCTACCCCAAAGTGAAACTCTATAATGAGGCTGCAAAGAGATTTAAGGAGAAAAAGTGAAAGTAGGGGCTTAATTTACCTTGGAAAAAAGAAAGTTGACACAGTAGGCATTTTATAAAAATTTGAGCACCCAAGGGCCACATGCAGAGGAAATTAACTTTAGTTTTTAAAGAAAGATTGTAGTTAGTAAAAAGAAAAACTTTTTAAATAGTGCTGAAAGTAGAGAGTGGCAAGTGAGGTATTGATTTGGGTGCAAAATTTAAGAGAGCACCAAAATACTCAGTAAACAAGATGGATATAGTTTTAATGCAATATTTTGGAAAATTAATGCAAAAATTCATGAACAAAATATTAAAATATTAAACAATGACATAGTCAATTTTGAATATTGCTATAATGGAATGAAAGTAGTAGGATGAGAACAGATTTTGGAATTTCCTTATTAAAGACTTTGAGCAAAAGAAAAGTCTAAAATATTTCAAAACACAGAGAAAATTTAGAGCAAAATATATGTTAATTTTTTTCAGACAAGTGGAGATAAGCTAGCCTTTAAATATTGCTGTTTAACTGGGATTCATGATTTATTACTAAACAAAATAAAACTAAAATCTTATGTAAATGGAAAATCAATCAGAATGGAAAAACTAAGCTAGGGTGTACAAGAGAAAAGATTGAATTGAGCTTGTGCATTACTGCAATTATCTCTCCTCTCTCATCACCCCTCAGGAAAACTGACTCATCAAATGGCAAAGACTTGATGACTGATAACTCTAGGATAGTAAGATAATGATTGCTGAAACAAAATGACAAACTCTGTTTGTGGAATCCAAGTCACTGAAAGAAAGCAACACTTTACATCACTTTGTTTCCTTGGATTCTAGCTCTTTACCCTCACTCCCCAAAAATCTCTCCATCCTAAAAAAATGTAAAAATATTTCCTTTTAGAAAAATTATTTTCTGCTTAGACCTGACAACCAATCCTGGGCAAAGGGTTAATCTTACCCATTTTATTATTCAAGTTTTTCCAATTGGAAGCAAGCGCTGGAAAAACTCATATATTTCATAGCTTTACAACTGAATACATAGAAACTTAGAGTTAGGAGGTAATTTTAAAAGCCCAACATTTCTCACAAGTTCTGCCTCAGTACTCCCAATGATTGAAAATTTATTATCTTACAAGTTACCATCCTTCTTTTTTAAAAGATACTAAGTTTACTTTAAAAAAAATAAAAGTAGTGTATGGCCATGCCGCTCTGAACACGCCTGATCCTGTCTGATCTCAGAAGCTAAGCAGGGCTGGGCCTGGTTAGTACTTGGATGGGAGACCACCTAGGAAGACTGGGTGCTGTAGGCATAAAAAAATAAATAAATAAAAGTACATATTTTATGTTATAAAAATACTTAAGAGGAAAATAAGCCATCTATACAGTAGAGTATAAATGGAAAAGTTAGTTTTCTCCTTCTGTACTTTGCATTCTCTGGTCCAGAAGTAAACATAATTCATATTTTTCAAATTATTTAATTCTACCCAGAAAATTTCCATATATAGTTATGCATATTTCCATATCATTTCAGTTTTATACTAATGGAATTAGCACATACAAATTCACAACTAGCTTTGTTCACTTAATATTATACCTTAAATACTTTTATAATGGTACTATAAATCTATCTCACTATTTTCAAGGATGCATACTATTCCATATAGACATACTATCATTAATTCTATTTTCGAGTGGCCTTAATTCTTACAAATTTTACTTTCTATTGACTCAATATCTGTCTCCCTGCAATTGGCCACCTCCCCACATTATCCTACCTCTCATTTCCTGTTCAACCAGATAGTGTTTAAAATATTTGAAGATCACTATCATGACTGCTAAATTTCATGTCCTTGAATTCATTACTACAGCAAGATGAGCATAACAAAATATAATATTAATAGACATGAGAATCAATACACTAAAACAAATCCTGAAAACCATACAGGGAAAAATAATAAGATTTTGAAAAATATACATGGCATTACATTTTAATGTAATTCTGCCAATAGCTAGCCACTCATTGCTTCTGATCTTGGCAATAGAGGGGGTAACTTTCCAGACAGTAATCTTTAAAAAGAATTGAAGGGGTTAGGTCTATTCAGAAGAAGCCCATGAAAATACCTTGTTGTAGGAAGCCCAAATCCAGAAAACAAGGAAAATTCAGCTCTCTCTAGTATGAGAAAAAAACCTCGAATTATTGCTATATTCCTTGACATTTGGGGCATTGGTTTCTTTAGCTTAATAAGTGTCCTAGGGAAAAAAAAAATCAGTCTCTTCAACTCCAGATTTCAGGAGCTTTGGATATTTATTTTCCCAAAGAGAAGCATGTCCCTTTGTCCCAAGTCCCCTGCGCCCATCCCTTCTAAAATCACTCTAGGGTATTAAGAGGTAAGCATGAGAGAACCTTAGAGCTTGTCCCAAGGGCTTCGTTAGGAACTTGGGTAGCAAATGAGAGAAAAGCTGTCATGTATCTATTTACTATTGGGAATTGTTGGGGTTTCAGAAACTAATACTCCACTGAGTTTAAGTCAAGTAAAACTCTAGGAACTTGATAAGCTTACAAAGAGAAAACCCTAAATTTTAGTTTTTCTAGATTAGAGTGCAACCAACTTTCTGAAATTATTCAAATAAGATGGGACAAGCAGAGGGTTATAGGGGCTAGAGTTCCTCTGTCCAGCTTCAGCCTATAGCCAATTTTCCTGAAATATCACTAAATGTACATGTCAGCCTAACTTTCTCATTTAGGAACAATCTCCCATGCTTGACAATAGCAGAAAATGCTGTCAGACCTATTTCTTATGTTCCCTTCAGTTCATTCTCAGATCTTGCTGGGGAGAAAACGAAATAACAGTAGTCCTCTACTCCAGCAAGTTCAGATTCTGGCTTAGCATTACCCTCTTCATCAAGATAATTTCTGTACTCATGGGAGATATTTGAGAAGCCAAATTAGCTCTATTCTGTAAAGAGAGATTGCCATACAATATTCAATCTAGATTAAGAATTTTCTGTCTAAAATATTCCTATTTTCCTTTTGATTAAAAAATAATACATGTTCATTACAGAAAACACAGAAAAAGAAAAATAAGAAAATCTAAATCACTTATGATCTCCACCTTAGAAATATCAACACTATTAACATTTTCGTTTATCGGTCTTTTTTCCCACATATTTATATGTGTATATTTGTTTACACACACACACACACACACATACACACACAGAGGTTTATGGCAAAAATAGGATATTGATTACTTTTGTATCCCTTTGTTTTTTTAACTATATGAGATCATTCTATACAAACTTCTTTATATACAGTTTGTTTTTTAATTTAGCAATGTATTGTGAAACTTTCCTATAACAAGCAATTTTAGAAGGAGAGGTTATCCTGTGTGTTATAGCATCAGTGGCTTCTACTCACTAGATGTTAGGAGCATCCTCTCTCTTGCTTTTATTGAATTGGAGAAACCCAAAAATGTCTTTAAACATTGCCAAATATGCTCTAGGAAGAGAGGAGTCATCCTCATTTGAGCAAGATTGGTCTAAAAATTCTACCACTCCCAGGCCAAAGTTTCACCTTCTATATATTTAGTCATTGCATCATTTAATTCGTTCTTCGTATCCTGTATTTCCTGTAGATGAAAGTTAGTTCTAAAGGCTTAATTAGATGCAAGTTCAACTTATTAAATTATATTAGCTATATTAAACTATATATTCTATATACTATAGTATCATGTAAAATTTTGCATTACATCAAACAGGGTTGTCAGATTTAGCAAATAAAAATATAGAATACTCAGATAAATTTGAATTTTATTTTATTTATTTATTTTGTGATAATTCTTTTCTTTAATAATTTTTTCTTTCAGTTACTGTTGACATACATTATATTAGTTTTCAGCATATAATATGGGTATTATACATTTATATATCTTATGAAGTGATCACCCCAATAATCTAGTACCCATCTGACATCACACATAGTTATTACACTATTATTGACTATATTAGTCATGCTATACCTTACATATCTATGACTATTTTGTTAACTACCAATTTGTACTTTTTACGTTCTTCCCCACTTTCACCCATTCCTCTCAACATGACCACCCCATCTAGCAACAATCAAAATGCTCTCTGCATCTATGAATATGTTTCTGTCCTGTCTGTCAATTCTCGCCCTTTAGATTTCATATGTAAACAAAATCACATGTTACTTGTCCTTCTCTGTCTGACTTACTTTACCCAGAAAAATACCCTCTAGGTTTATCTATGTTGTCACAGGTGGTAAGATTTTATTCTCATTTTATGGCTGAATAATATTCCATTGTATATATGGAATATATACCATATATACCACCTCTTTTTCACCATTCATCCACTGATGGATACACAGGATGCCTCCATATTATGACTACTGTAAATAATGCTACAATGAACATATGAATTCACATGTTCCTTGGAAGTAGTGTGTTGGTTTTCCTTGGATAAGTATCCAGAAGTGGGATAAAGAGATCCTTCTTTGTCTCTTGGTATAGCCTTTGTTTTAAATTTTATTTTGTCTGGTATAAATATTGTTACCACAGCTTTTTTTCTCTTTGTTTCCATTTTTATGAAATATCCTTTTCTATATCTTTACTTTCAGTATGTGCCTTTTGATATGAAGTGAGTTTCTTATAGGTAGCATATGTAAGGGTCTTGTTTTCTCATCCATTCAGTTACCCTATCTTTTGATTGGAGTATTTAATCCATTTATATCTAAAGTAAGTATTGATAGATTTGTAAATATTGCCATTTTATTATTTATATTTTTCCTCTTCCTCTTCTTCCTTCTCTTTGTCCTCTTCTTCCTCCTTCTTCTTCTTGAAGTAGCTCTAAGATTTCTTGAAAGACTGGTTTAATGTTGATAAGCTTCTTTAACTTTTTCTTGTCTGGGAGCTCTTTATCTGTCCTTTGATTGTAAATGATAGCTTTGCTGAGTAGCATATTCTTGGTTGTAGGTCTTTGCTTCTCATTACTTTGAATATTTGATCCCAAACTCTTTTGGCCTGCAAAGTTTCTGTTGAGAAATCAGCTGACAGTCTTATGAGAGCTCCCTTGTAGGTAACTAATTGCTTTTCTTTGCTGCTTTTAAGAGTCTCTCTTTGAATTTAACATTAGCATTTTAATTATAATGTATCTTGGTGTGGGCCTACTTGGGTTTATCTTGTTTGGGACTCTCTACACTTCCTGAGCTTGTATGTCTATTTCCTTCTCCAGGTTAGGAAAGTTTTCTGTTATTATTTCTTCAAATAGGTTTTTAATCTCTTACTCTTTCTTTTCTCCTTCTGGTACCTGTATGATGCTAATGTTGGTATGTTTCCTGTTGTCCCAGAGGCCCCTTAAACTATCTCCATTTTTTGGATACTTTTTTCTTGTTGCTCTTCTGATTGGGTGTTTTCTACTACTTTACCTTCTAAATCACTAATTTGATCCTCTGCTTCATCTAACTACTGTTGATTCCTCCTACAGTATTCTTCATTTCAGTTATTGTATTCTTCATTTCTGAATGGTTCTTTTTTATGTTTTATGTCTCTCTTTTTATGTTTTCTATCTCTTTGTTACCATTCTCACTGAGATCACCTACTCTTCCATCAAGCATCCTTATAACTAGAGTTTTAAACTCTGCAGCTGGTAATTGCTTGTCTCTATTTTGTTCAGTTCTTTTTATGGAGGTTTGTTCTGTTCTTTTATTTGGGACACGTTTCTTCGTTTCTCATTTTGGATGCCTCCTTGTGTTTGTTTCTATGTATTAGATAGGGCTGCTATGTCTCCCAGTCTTAGTAGAGTGGCCTTATGTAGTAGGTGTCTTGTGGGGCCCAGTAGCATGGTCTGCCTGGTTACCTGAGCTGAGTGTTCCAGGTGTCTTCCTTGTGTGGATTGTGCATGCCCTCTTGTTGGTGTTGAGCCTTGTTTGCTGTTTCCATGTCAATGGAGGAATTGGCCCTTGGGCCGATTGGTTGCGAGGACTGACTAGTGATTACAGTGGAGGAGCTTTTGTTCAGGGGCAGACCCTATGGAGAAGGATTTACTTTAGCAGGGATCTGGTGCCTTTCCAGTCTGCCCTTTGAGTGTGTTGTTCTCAGATGTGGCCCCAAGTGGTGTTCTGGCTCAGTCTGAAGATAGCCACCTAGTGGTCTGGCCCAGGGGCCTTTTGGGAGGGACCTCATCTCAGGCTAAGTTTAGTTGCAGTCTGTTCCCTGGCCAAGGCCCCCTGGCATGAGCCACTAAGCAATGTCCAGATGGCTGCCACCCATGCTGGGCTTAGAGGTGCCTTGAGAGGCCAATCTGTGAAACAAAGTCAGCTGCTGCTATTTCCAGGTGTAGGGCTGCTCAGCAAGAGAGATGAGACATGCAGAGAACAGGTGCTGCTTATTTCAGTTTTGAGAACCTTTGAGAGATTTTAGAAAAGTCCACAGTGTGGGCTCCAGGCCTGGCTGGTCCCAGGTATGGCTGCAATCCAGGCTTGCTGCTAGGAATAGGACTCCAGATTTAGAATGTTACATTAATGTAGTAGGGTGTCTGCCCCCCAGCTAATGTAAGCATGATTCAGCTTATTGTATCACACATGTGTGGCATAATGCCACCATTGCTCTCTGCCATATATGTAGAGCCCATGCGGTCCCCTAAGGCAGGAGAAGCATGCTCCCCGCAAAAAAAGTTGGTACCTGCCATTTCATTCTCATGTCGGCCCCTCAAGCATTCTTCCAATTGGGTGTCTCACCACTGAAACTCTCTTTCTCGATCAGCTCAGTGCTGACACAGAGCATGATTCAAGACAGGCTGTTTATATGAAAAAGCCACTGGAAGCGGTTTGGGTGGGCCCACAAATACTATGGCACAGAGTCTCAGGGACTCACTAGGGTGGGACTCAGAAATGAAAGTACCTGCATTTGTATGTCAGTAGAGGTGAAGGCTCAACAAAGAAACAATGAATTCTGCCCGCCATTCTCTCTGGGAGAAAACTGCCCCTCCAGCCCTCGCCCTGAAGCTAGGCGATTCAGTTCCTCCTCATACATCCCTTTTGGGCTTTTGTTCCAGTAGTGGAGTGCAGAGTGAATGAGTTTCTTAGAGAATAAGCATGTGCACCAGCCCTTTAAGTGGAATGCCTGAGCCACCAGCACTCTCTGTCTCACTCTGCCATGATCTCTGCTAATTTTCACATCCAGATTTTTTGGGGACTTCTCTTCCTGTCCCAGAAACCCTGGGCTGGGGACTCTGGTGTGGGAACCCCACGCTTCTTCAGGGGAACCTCTGCAGCTGAGATATTTCTTCTGATTTTCGACTGCTACATGTGGGTGTAGGACCAGCCCATTCTGCATCTCTGTCCCTCATATTAATCTCGAGGCGGCCTCTTGTGTATGTTTTCAATTGTAGGACTTCTGTTTAGCTAGACTTCAGGTAACTCCCAATGATGACTATTCTGTAGTTCAGTTGTAATTTTGATGTGGTCACAAGAGGTGACAAATATAACATTTACCTAGTTCGCCATCTTAACTAGATCTATGATCACAATTTGAATTTTAAATAAACAACAACTAATTTTTTTAGAATAGCTATATTCGAACAATTGCATGGTAAATATTTAAGCTAAAAATTAATCATTGTTTATCTGAAATTCATATTTAACTAAGCATCCTGCATTTTATCTGGCAACAGTAATCGGGAGGTACATATTGTTTGATTATCCCACTGTAAGCACGCTAAATTGATTAGTGTTTCATGTTGCAACATCCTGATGCTATTATATTCAAACTTCTATTATTTCATCTTTTGATGACTTTTATGTAAGTTATTTTTTTATTAAAAGTTGCAAACTGATTTTCTAATCATGTAAGTTTTTCTACATTTACTTTATGGAATATTTATTTTTTTGTATAAAAAAAGTTTATTTCATCAGCTAGGGCAAGAGTGAAAGGTAAAACTGAGTAGAATAGGAATTCAAACTTGGGTCTTCTAATTATAATTTTAGTGTGTATTCCATTACACTCAGAAAAAAAAAGACAAAAAACTAAAAAACTTCACTTTTGCCTTGTTGATTATACAAATAGTCATAATCCAGTAAGCTTATGTCTTATAATTGGCAGAGATATAAGATGGTAGAATATAGTTTGAGGTAGGAGCGATGCCTAAAAAACTAAAGCAATTTTCTAAGCAGAAAAAATAAAAGCTCTAGAAATAAGGGGTAAAGATAGTGTCCAGAACAAAAAGAGTGATGTATAATTAAAGAATCTGCAACTTTTTTCCATTTTCCTTTCCTTCTGGCCACAAATTTTGAATAATACATAACATAATAATTCATTCAGCCAAGTACATAGCCACAGATGTGTCATAGAGAAATAGATTGCTTGTGAATTCTGCAAGGACTAAAGTGTTCATTCACAAGATTGTGACAGGTAGGTCTTCTTCAGCCATGTGACTGTGGTGAAGGATACCTACAGATCAGAATTAGACAACACAAAGAAGTCCATCTTCATTTTCACTTGTTAACTTTATTATACTGTTAATTAAATATATAGTTAATATTCTGTGGTTAAAATAGTAGAAAGAAGATTAGAAGACCATATCTTACATATTTTACATAACTCAATAAGGCAGGCGGGCCATCAGTCATAAAGAAAATATTCTATGATACTAATTACCATAACAATTAATTAAAGAATATATCCTTTTAAGTACAAATGCAAAGACAAAATTGGTGGTTCTGGTGAAAAATGAACAATTAAAGATAAACAATTGTCTAACATGTCTTTAGTGCTCTTCAAGAGATAATTTTTCTAAAAAAAAGTATTTCTAAGGAAGGGGAGGATGATTTATTAGTTTACAATATCATAGTGGAAGTAATCAATGGGTCAATTGCTCATTTATTGCTCATTTATTAGAGATCTAAATATCTTTTCACTGTGTTAAGGACTGGGTAAAGAGCAATGAATCAAACACATGTAGTATGTAATGAGCAAGACAAGAAAAAATTCAATTTTTATTTATTGTGATGCATGCTTTGATAGGGTAAGAACGAAATAATATGTGAACAATAAGTTACCTTCTGATATGCATTTTAATATTCTAAGTTCTTTATATCCACCATGAAGCAAAGGCCACATGGAGACGACTGGTCAAGTGTATTTACCATTAAATATGAATCGATTTGCATTTAGAGTTATTTTGTGAGTTTGAGTATTGTCTCAGAGACTGGTCAGCTTTAGTAAATTTACTACTGAGATATGGGGCTTCCATGGCTGAAACAGACCCTGGATGAGGGCTGAGCCAAGATTTTTCTAATTACCAAATCCGTTGGTCTGTTTTGGGTTCTTCTACTTGATAACTTTCCATTCAAAGCTGTTAATCACTTCTGCCTAGGAACTCTCTTTAGCCTTTATTTTGTGGTACTACTATCTCCTGGTGTTTCTGCTAGAGAAAAGCTTATCAGTGGTGGTTGTTTAGCATATGGAATGCATCTATCAATGTGTTCTGCAGAGGGGATGGTGAGTGTCATTTAACCTCAGTGAACTTAAGGTTGTTATTATTTCAGTATGTGATTAACTTAAATATCTAAAGTAACTCCACACTCACTATTTATCACATCACTCTGATTTAATTCTCTGCTTTGTTGCCACCAGGTATGTTTTTGTTTATTTACTTGTTCATACCTTTATTGCTCTTCTTTCCACATTTATTTTATGATCCTTAAGAGTACTTGGTTTCTCATCCTTTCCTCAGTCCTAAATCGTCAGTCAAAACAAACTAACAAATAAAAACAAACAAGCAAATAAACAGAACCTCAAAGATATTGCAAGTGTGGTTCCAGACTACAGCAATAAAGTGAATAGTGCAATGAGGTGAGTTAGACAATTTTTTTTTGTCTCCTAGTGTATATGAAAGTTATGTTTCTACTATACTGTAGTCTACTAAGTGTGTGATAGCATTAGGTCTAAAAAAAACCAATATACATGCTTTAATTAAAAAATACTTTATTGCTAAAAAGTGCTAACCATCATCAGAGCCTGTTGGGAAGATGACACTGATAGACTTGCTTGATGCAGGTTTGCCACAAACCTTCAATCTGTAAAAAAAAAAGCATCTGAAAAGCACAATAAAGTGAAGTATAATAAAATGAGATATACTTGTATTTGCCATTGATTAGTTGCTTAGATGTAAAATTTGTATACAACATGTTCTGGGATTGTCTTCTTAATCCTTAAAATAAATGATTTTAAATTGATTATCTCTAAGATCCTTTTCTATTTTTAAATTTTGTATTTTTCTCTACTTTGGGACTTAAGATAAATTCTGATAAGGAAACTGAAAATACCATCTCTCCCCCAAGCCACTTCTAACAAATGTCCCATGATTATCATCAATCATACCATCCTTTCAGTATTCCTTCAACTCCTTTCTTTCTTTCACTTCCATTTTCAAATCTATCACTATCTCCTGTTGCTTTTTTGGGGGGGGGGGAGGATCCTTTGCCATCTTTGAGACAGAGTTATACAAGGCAAGGTTATTAAATAACCTGAAATATCAACCTGTTAGACCAGATAGGAGAATGAAGGAGTTATCAACCAGGCAGGAGTAGTCACTGCTCATTGGGAAACACAATAGGGTCATACTGACCAAATAACTTATCTTCTTGAATTCCTACAATCTTAACTGATAAAAAATAGTTGGATGTTAGACCTGCAGAGGACATTAAAGTTCATGTAGTCTAAACCTTCCATTCAAAGACACAACTGTTTTGAAAGGAGTCTTAACTTGTGAGGTATAAACAAAATTGTTCATTTATTCTTCCATTAACTACTACTGTGGCCCCATTCCTGTTGGGCAGCACATTCTCTTAATGCCACTTTAGACCAATTTCATAACCTTTTAATCACTTCGTGTTACTAAAGCAGTCTATTTGGAGTTATTATGCACAATTCTGTGATTTTCAAATTTTAATTTTGTATTCTATTTGAAATTCTCTCCAGTCTCCATCACCAACCACTCTACCTGCCTCTGAGCATAGAATAGGTTTATGACTCCAGTGGTTTGATATATGTCAGGAGGGGAAGGTATTGACCATACTACCCATGCCACTTTCTCTTCCCAGCATAAGCCCCTTCCTTGTTTGGAAGAGAGAGGAGAGAATGGAGAATGAAAAGTTATTTTCCACACTATATTAGCAGTCAGCTCCTTGTTTAGTGAAAAACCATCAAACCATTTAAAGCAATGGAATATATATTTGTGTAGATACACATAAGCACTCGTGTATACATGTGTGTATATCCCCTTGCTTAAAAGAGATCGCTGGCTTATTATTACCCTTCAAATAAAATCCTGATGCTTCACCATGTTCCAATGGGCTCTCACCACTTGGCCCCTATATATATTTCTGTTTTCATTTTGTGCCATTGTCCCACCTTCCCTCCCCTCACCCTTTCTCCCTATGCTTCAGTTCTACTGTCTTGTCTCAATTTCCAGAATTCTCCAAAGTTTTGTAATGGGCACTTTAAACTTCCCATTGCTTAAAATATTCTTTTCCCAGCTTTTCGTTTGGTCCATTCTAACTCATTTTAAGTAATTTTTTGTTGTTGAAAGTCCCCCACCTTAACACCCTATTGAAAATAAATTACTCTTGTGATTCTGTATAGCAACGTTATTTACTTTTTACAGTCTTTAATTACAAGATGCTACTATTTTATTTGTTTACTTATTTAACATCTATCTTCTCCAATAGAAGTTTTACTCCATGAGGGAAAAGAACTTGTCTGCCTGGGGTTCTTTTGTATTACCAGCTTACAACACAATGCTTAGCACATAAATATTTGTTGAACAAATATAGAAATGAATATATGATAAATAATGTTCTTGTGCTGAAATAAAATTTGTTTGTGTGTTGGGTTTAAGGATAAAATGATCACGTAACAGGTCTGAATCTATGTTTAAGTCATTTCTATATTTGGCCATAATAATTCAATTTCAGGGATTGCCCGTTTGGAAAAATATGTTATACGAAATGATACTAATAGACTTCAAGATTTAGTTTATTCACTCTGAGAAATTAGGACATATAATTTACTGAAACTCTACCAGCAAGCTATGTTTAAGTGCTGACTTTAATGAGGTGGCCCTTGATAATTCTATATAGTTCACGTTTTCTCTTAAAGATAAGATCAACGTTTTGAGATTATTGAAATATATAGTAAATTGATATAAATCCAATTTAAGAATTGAAAATATCAATTATACCCATATACTTCCTTCTTAATTGTTGCCCCGTGAAGTATACCCATATACTTTCCTTCTTAATTTTTGCCCCATGAAGAGAAGATTTCTTCATATATCTTTCTGCAATGTGACTGTTGTGTTAGCTGTGATAAAGAGGGTTGTTTTGTGTTTGGGAGCCCATTTTGTGGTGGGCCTTGTGTTGATTCAGCCTTCTCTCCACTTTTCTCTATTTTAACCCATGTTCATTAAGTGCAACAAAACTGAATTTGACAGTCACTAAATGCAGTTGTAAATTGTAAACAAAAATTGCTAATGTGGGCATTGAAATCAAGTAATAACTTTTGGTTATGAAATGGTTATGAAATGATTCATATTAGTTATATTAAATTTTTTAGATTATTATCAATAGAAATGAACATATTTTCTTATGAAAAAATTTGCAAGTCTCTGATTATGAGAAACGCTGTCCTATAGGAATGACTGCCAAAATGGCCTGAATTTTCTAAAACTGGATCTATTTCTAGTATTCAGTCTAATGTTCAGAACCCATTTTAATTTTGGTCAGTCAATATTCACTTGTTTTCTTGAACCTTATGGTAATCTTGCCTCTTTTGAAGGAACTGATTATCATAGAGGTTCAAGAAGGAAGGAAAAGTCCATTGAGAACTGCCCATGTTTAAGGCCCCTATTTTACCTCCCTCTGACCCTTTCTTCTTTTTCAAAATCTAAACCAGGTGTTTTCAATAGATTCAGGCACTGTTTTATGGCATACGTTTTATAACAGTTTCTTTGCTATCCTGATAAGAAATCCATAGATAAATTAACTTGCCTAGAAGAGATTGAGTTATAGTGAGGCTAATGCAAGTTAAGCTTCAGGACCCCTCACTTACATGGTCACCTCCAAAATCCTGGAAGAGGTTATCTGTTTTTGTAAAAGTTACAACATATTTTAGCCATATTTGAATAAGACCACTTTCTTTCTCCCCTCAGACTTCCCTCTGTCATATGTCCTTTTCTATCAGCACCATAAAAGTTGCAGCAAACTTTTGGGACCCGACTAAAGTGAATTCAAGTTAAGGATGTGTTTAGTTCTGGGTTAGTATAATGCTGCATGTGGTTGACAGTCACTTCCAGGTATGCTAAGGTACTATAACCCAGCCTGGGGTAGGAATGGCTTCCAGAAAAACCCCTCTGAAGAGCTGACTCTCCTGGCTTCAGAACACAAAGGTGAAAGGCCAATGGTCATGCTGCAGCAGAAACATATCTTCCAATCCTTGGTACTGAAAATTCGTGGGCAGTAGAGAAAAATCAAGATCGAAATATCTAGAGTCAAAAGCTAATCTTGGCAAAAATTTTTTTTCAAGCATAGGATGTGTATAAAATTGTAAACAGAGAATTTGTTTGATTTCTGTGTCTAGTGAAAATGGAAGTTTCCTCCTATTAGGAACATACTCAATAATGAAGAATACAAAATTATAAACACATCATGTTTCTTTTTTTTTTTTGATGGGGATAAAACAATATATAATGTATCAGAAGTCTACAATCCTCTAGTAGTACTACAATGAAAATATCTCATGTGAATTACATTTTCTATGTAATTTTCTATCAGTAATAGAAAATAAATGCTGATCAGTGATGCTAGGGGAAAGGATGTATTATATTTCTAGTTTCTATAGAAAGAATAATATTAACAATACCACTATCTGATGAAGAGGAGATCAAAGAGTATGTAAAGCATTATAGTAGAGAGTCTAGCAGAAATTAATTATTTTTTCTGAATTTTATAATGTTCATGTATTTTCAACTTTTGTATTTTGTAATTTGGTATAATTTATTTTCTCGTTCTAAATTAATAGTCACTCTAACATCTAATATTGTATTCATAATTTTCCACTCAATTTGCTCAGGATGGCCCCAAACTGTGGAAGTTTCAGGAGCCTGAAACTAGATCCACCTCTCCTACCGACACACATGCATATTTTAAAAATCAATATAAATCCCAATTTTAATATAAAGAAATAAAATAAAATAACTTTATAATAAGAAAATATATCCATGATGAATGTGCTGACCCTTCCTTCCTGACATAAGGGTGAGATATTAGTGATACAAATATCATGAACAGTGTAGCTGTTGGTAATCAGATTTTCTAAAACAGTAAACAGTAAACAATTCCTGTTCCAGGAAAAGCAAAGAAAAATTCTCCCTCAGTATACATGGTAGTTTATTTCCATTAAAATTCAGTATACACAAAAAAGTGCAAAAAATACTTTGTGTTTATTTGTCAAACAGTCAGGTTCAAGGCTCAAAGGCTCAAAAAATTATAAACGATCTGTCTGGAATTCTTTATTATGCAGGCTGTCCTGTATATTGTAGGACGTTTCCCTGCCTACTAAATGCTGAAAATGTATCCTCCATATCCATCACTGAGACAAGCAACAAGCAATACCCACCCCCAATCCACTCCCAGCCCAACACACACATGTGCGCGCACGCACACACACATACACACAATTTCTTCATACATAAGGAGTATGATCTGAGATGTTCACACCACTCACAGGCTGTCCTCATTTCCTAGCCCCCACTCATACCCACCCTCACCCCCAGAAACACACTGGTCACAGTACTATTTAGCCTGGTCCCAAAAAATTAGAGCTTCACTTAAAATGCAAATGTCTTCATTATCAGCAAACAACCTAAAGTGACTACTTTCCGAGAAAGCTGTTTTCCATTTTTTAAATGTGTAATTCTGTAAGAAGGTATAAAATAAACCTTCCCTACATTACATTTGTCTTGAGGGCTGACTCTGCAAGACTGGAGTTTCTCTGTTTAGAACCTCACGTGGGAATGACCTCAGAACCCCACAGACAACTCCTATAACTTCCTTGCAGCCTCGGATGTGTGAAGTGGGGTCTGACCCACTGGCACAACTGCTTCAATGTGATCCAGGCTGCATCCTCTAGGGAGAGTTTTGCCTTCTGGACCCACCAGTGGCCTTTCCAGACATTTTCCTATGGATTGGCCAGGAGGATGGGGAAGGGGTCTCTTACTCTTCTGTTTTCAAGTCAAAAGACTCCTTATAAAATAATTAAAATAACAGTAATAACTAACACATACAGCATTTACTATCTGCCAGACTCTGTTCTAAACTTTTCACTATATTAAATCATATAATATTCACAACAATAGACACTATTACGACCTCAGTATTTTGTTGTTTTAGGGATACCCAAAAATTGTAACACTAGTTAGAAAACTTTTCCCAGTCTATTGCATTTTTATGTGCACTTAGAATATGACTATGTACCTAATCTAGGCCCTTTGACTTCTGGGCTTCCACTGGTATCCTTTAACTTGATATCTGACAGGACTTGCCTATAGTCAGTCTGTAGGATTTTAGCTCTAGCTATATCAATTTGTAAAATTCAAATAGTGTGGTCATCTTTGAATTTGAACAATAGCACATTTTGTTAAAATCAGGTACTGGAAATATATTTTGTACCTATCTCCATTCCAATCCTTATTTCTGTGAAGAATTCCACTGATTTTCCCTTCCATTATATAAAGAAGTTAGCCTCTAAAATGGAATGGAAAAGATCATCCTTGGGATTGTTTCCTGAAGTTTTATTTTTCTTTTCTTTGGGGAAGATTTCTGTTCATACCTAAGTTGTAGCTTGCATAAACCCTGTCTTCATCTCTTTCTGAATGGCATTTCCTTTAGGAATCCTGGGAGTTTCCATATATTTCTTTTGGATCCACCCAAAGCAGATAACTATTCAGGTCAAGACAAAAAATAAAAATGTATTAAAGCCAGTGACACTATTGTGAAAATCCACCAGGCAATCAGCACCCACTATTGAGTACTCTTTCCTGAGCAGACTCTTGTTTAAGATGGCATAAGGAGCTGATATCCTCCTGGCTCTAAGAATCTAGAATAAAAAAAAAAGAATTTCCTTTCTTTTTTCTTCTTTTTAGGCACATCTATGAAATATACATAACAAATATGCCAATAGTGCCAACAACACTTCATGGCTGAGGATTGAGAAATCAAGAAAAAACAATTGTAGAACAAGAGGTTGGACTAGATCGATGACTTTCTATTTGTGGATTATAGATCCCTTGGAATCCAAGGAGTTGTTGTCTGGGGACTATGAACTCATGTGAACTTCAAGTACAATGTGTAGCTTGTATGAATAAAGATATGTATTATATGGATGCGGTCATGAGCCAGTGTGCCCATGTCAAATCCCAACTCTTTTCCTTAGCAGCTGCATGTCCTAGAACAAGTCATTTAACCTCTTTGTGATTTAGTTTCCTCACCATTAACTTCATAAAGTTGGTGAGAAGAGAAAAGTCTATAAGGCATATTGCATACTTAGCCTTATATTTAGTCTTTGGGGAGAGATCAGTATTTATCAGTTACATATACACTATAAGCAGACAGTGATTCTACTCTTTCATCATATCATATTCAATTTTAACTTATTTTTAATGGATCTTGCCAAATATTGAAGAACATTGAGAGGAAAAAGCCAATAGTTTAGCCCTTTTTTCAGCTTCCCTTTTAGAGAAGGACACAAAGATCAAGACATTCTTTGGACTGATTCCTCCTTTGGCAGCATGTCTCAAATCACAAAAGTTTCTGTCAATAGCCTTTTTCTCTGGACACCTCACAGTAGATAGGCCATATAGTTCATGCATGGCTAGTTATGCTTCATTCCACCATTGCAACAAAGAAAAATGTAGATCAAGATTTCTGAGAACCAATAGCAAGTCACAATTTGTGGATATAGATGTTATTTGTGAGTGTTGAACACATAAGAACCCAGTAGTAAAAACTGAGATTAAGACACACTGTATTGATCTCAGTGAGTACATGATCCTGATATTGATGTGCTGAGAACAAGACATTAACAGCATTCTCTGCCCAAATAATGGATATAAAATTTGGAGAATATTTTTTTTAAAAAGGTAAAAAGTGTGTGGAATTCAACTGGTACATCAACCAGTTGTGTCAGGGTAGAGTGGAGTTATTGTTTAAAATTAGTGTTTATGTGTTACTTTGGGTACCTGTTGTATACTGTGAGAATTAAGGGTATGGTTCATTCTTTCTGATGTTGATGTTGTTGGTCTTGGTTGCTTTTCAGGGACAGATAGAGATGGTTTGTTTTGTTTTTAAGATTTAATGAGCTGCTTTTGTTGAATTTGCTAAATCTTTGTCATTATTGCTACCAAAACACTACCTTCCTTTCAATGCTGGACACTGAAACAAATGGTGATACAAATGAATATGATCTCTCTAATTCCAAAGCTTATACTCTCCAAACTAGGAAATAGTACCTCTCAGTGAGCTCTGCTCTGTCTTTCAAACAAGTTGGAGATATTTGGACAGTGTGTAGACTTATGAGGAAGTCTTTAAAATGACTATTTGAGTCACAGTAAATTTGATTGGAAGATCACTGTCCTAAGGAAAAAAAATTCATTCTTGTGCAAACTCTCAACAAAATGGTAAATTAGAATCTGCCTCTGTCTCTTCCAGGATTTCAGTATTCAAATAATGGCCTCTGACAAAACCTCAAAAACTTCTTTCTCCTCCTCTTCCCAATCTTCATCAAACAACTTTTTTTGGTCTATTCTTTCTTATCATGTTCTCTTTTTCGTGACTATGGCTAGGAGTGAGGTTGTTTACATAAATTATGCTGGCATAAGATACTGGTTATCAAATAAGACATCTTATGTAGTTTGTCAATTACAATAACTCAGTTGAAATGCATGTTTCTCCTAAGAGTTCTTAAAAAATAGTAGTAAAAAGAAGGGGAAACATATATTTATGAGCATTTTTTACATACCAGATGCTGTGTAATACACTTTACAAATTTATAATTTTATTAAACCTCATAATAAAGCTGTGATCTGGATATCATTATTGTCCCTTTATTACAGGTAAACCTTAATGTCATAAATGCTAGAAGTATTTGAATTCAGATCTCAACACAAACAACTTGTACTTTTCAAAATCTGTAACTAGATATTTGGACCGGTCACTAATCTTTTTCTAAAACTTTCTATTTATGAAGAATTTTAGCCCCATATATTCTAATTTCATAGAAGCTGGAAGCTTTGGTTAGATATTTATGTGGAGCAAATTTATGTTTAATTCAATAAACAATTCAAGAGTCTGTGAGGAAAAACATGATATGATAGAATGAGACATTTGCTTGCCTCCTCTCACAACCCCATCAAAATTATAACTAAACTACAGAACAGTCATTATTGAGAGTCACCTGAAGTCTAGCTGAACAGAAGTCCTACAACTGGAAACACATTAGAAGAGGCTACCTTGAGACTGGCATGAGGGGCAGAGACAGTATGAGAGGCTGAGGGAAACATGCTGGTCTCACACCTGCATGGTGATTAAGAATCAGGAAAATATCTTGGCTATGGAGCTCTTCTCGGAAGACTGAGGGGTCCCTGAGCCACACGGGGCTCCTTTCTATCTTTCTATCTATCTATCTATCTATCTATCTATCTATCTATCTATCTATTTATCTATTTTGCAAGTTTTGAGGTTTTAGTAACTTTTTTTTATAATATAACATACTCTAAGTTTATAACAGCTGTGTTTAATAACTGACTTAGAAAATTGCTGATATTTTAGCTGCTGGGTCTGGTGACACTACTGGCTATAGACACAAGCTCATGACTCAGATTGTGCCAGGGGCTGGAGCCAGGGCAGGGAGACTCCCTTTTCCTCCTAGAGGTGGAAGTAATAGGGAGTTCTAGTGCTGGCCATGAAAACCAGTGGAGATTTGGGCTGAGTGAGATGGAAGGATGAGAGAGTCACAGACTTTCCTCTTATGGAGCCTACACATATGAACTTACTCAGTAACAGGCTCCCTAATGCTGAGCTCCAGGGCTTGGGTAGTAGCTTGAAAGGCATCAGGGACATATGGGACATACAGGAAAGAACCGAGTTATCTGGCTTCAGGACAAGGTATGGAGGGGTGGTTTTCTCCCAGACAGAAGTGCAGGCAGAGGACATTGTTCTTTTGTTGAGCCCTCACACACTTGGCTTGCAGACTCGGGCAGGTAATATATCTGAGTCTCTGCCAATGCAGCTAAAATTGATCACCCCACCCTGGTGATTCCCTAATATCCTACCCCTCCCAATATGCGGGCCTGCCCGAGTTTCTTTCAGTGGATTTGCCATACAAAAATCCTGCCTTAGTTTATGGTGTGGACTTTTGTAAAATTTCTCTAATGTTTACAAAACCTGAACAAGTAGCACCTGGCCTCAGTGTGTTCCATACCTCTTGCTGAGCAGCTCCAAGCCTGGCTCTAGTGGCAGCTAGCCTCGATTTGCAGCTTGGCCTCTTGAGGCACTTCTGAGCCCAGTGTGGTTGACAGCCATCTGTGAACTGCTTACTGGCTCATGCCAGGTCATCCTGGACAAGGCACAGGCTGCAACTGAACTTAGCCAGAGGCAGCGTCCCTCTCAAGAGTCCCTGGCCTTCATGCTTCATGGCTGACTTCAGTCTGAGCTGGAGCACCCCCCAGGATCATATCTGAGGATGATACAGCCAAAGAGCAGACAGGGCAGGCACCAGAGCCCTGCTAAAGTGAATTCTGTTCTGTAACATTAGCCCCTGGATAACAGTTTCTCCACTGATCATGGCCAGTGTTCACAATCAATCAGCCAGAGGGTCAATCCCTCTGACTGATGAGCAAACAGCAAACAAGGCTCAACTATAATAAGAAGGCACATACAACCCATAAAAGGGACATACCTGGAGCACCTAGTTCAGGTGATCTTGGAAGAATGTGCCACTGGGACTCACAGCACACCTACTACATAAGACTGCTCTGCTAAGACCAGGAGATGTAGCAGCCTTACCTAATACAGTGAAAGAAACACAAGTGGACAGCCAAAATGGGGAGACAAAGAAACATGTCCCAGATGAAAGAACAGAACAAACTGTCAGAAAAAGAACTGAACAAAATAGAGACAAGCAATTTACCAGATGCAGAGTTCAAACCACTGGTTATAAGGATCTTTAATGAACCTAGGGGAAGAGTAGATGAAATCAGTGAGAACTTGAACAAAGAGACAGAAAACATAAAAAGAAAGAGAAAATATAAAAAACAACCAGTTAGAAATGAATACAATAACTGAAATGAAGAATACTCTAGGAGGAATTAACAGTAGATTAGATGAAGTAGAGGATCAATTCCATGCTTTAGAAAACAAGGTAGCAGAAAACAGCCAAACAGAAAAGTAACAAGTAAAATAAATACAAAGAAATGACGATAGCTTAAGGGGTTTCCAGTACAACACCAAGCATACCAACATTTTCATTACAGGGGTATCAGAGAAGAGAGAGCAAAGAATTGGAAACCTATTTGAAGAAATAATGATGGAAAACTTCTCTAATCTGGCAAAGGAAATAAACATCAAGTTGAGGAAGGACAGAGTTCCAAATAAGATAAACCCAAGTAGACTCACAAAACACATCATAAATAAAATGTCAAAGGTTAAAAATAAAGAAAGAATAATAAAAACAGCAAGAGAAAGGCAGTTAATTAACTACAAGGGAGTTCCCATAAGACCATCAGCTGATTTCTCAACAGAAACATGGCAGGCAAAAAGGGATTGGCATCAAATGTTCAAGTGACGAAAAGTACAGACCTACAACCAAGATTACACAGCAAAGCTATCATTTAGAAGGACAGATAAAGAGCTTCCTAGGCACAAAAAAGCTAAAGATATTTATCACCACCACTCTAGTATTGCAGAAAATGTTAGAGAGTCTTCTTGAAGAAGAAGAAGAAGAAGAAGAAGAAGAAGAAGAAGAAGAAGAAGAAGAAGAAGAAGAAGAAGAAGAAGAAGAAGAAGAAAAAGATTAAAATGTTAAAAATAAAATGGCAATAATGTCATAACTATCAAAAATTAATTTAAAAGTAAATGAATTAAATGTTCCAATCAAGGGATAGGGTAGCTGAATGAATAAGAAAATAAGACCCTTACTTATGGTGCCTACAAGAGACTTACTTCAGATTGAAAAACACAGACTGAAAGTAAAAGGATGAAAAAGGATGTTTCATGAAAATGGAAACAAACAAAAAAACCTGGGATAGCAATACTAATACCAGACAAAAGAGACTTTTTTAAAAAAGGTTAAAACAAGAGACAAAGAAGGACCCAGTTATCCCACTTTTGGGTAATTATCTAAAGAAACCCAAAACACTACTTTGAAGGGACATATAAATCTATATATTCATTGTAGCATTATTTAAGGGACATATAAATCTATATGTTCATTGTAGCATTATTTACAATAGCAAGATATGGAGGGATCCTGGAGGAATCAATGGATGAATTGATAAAGAAGAGATGATATATATTCAGTATAAAATATTACTCAGCCATAAAAAAATAAAGTAAAATAAAATCTTGCCACTGAAACATGGACGGACCTAGAAGGTATTGTGCTGAGTGGAGTAAGTCGGACAGAGAAAGACAAATGTCATATGTGGACTCTAGAGAACAGAATAAGCAAACAAATAACAGAAACAAGCTCATAAATACAGAGAGCATTTTTATGGTTGTCAGATTGTGGAGTTGAGGGATGGGTGAAGGTGGGAGAGGATTAAGAGCTACAGATTGGTAGTTACAAAATAGTCATGGGATGTAGAGTATAGCATGGGGAGTTTAGTTAGTAGTATTGTATGGCGTATGGTGTCAGATGGGTACTGAATGTATCAGAATGATCACTTCATAAGTTATATAAATGTCTAATCACCATATTGTACACCTGAAACTAATACAGTACTGTATGTCAACTATAATTAAAAATAAAAATATAAAAAATTTTTTAAAAGAAGTGAAATTTTATATTAGCCGGGTAGGCCCAATGTAATCACAAGGGTTCTTACAGGTAGAAGAGGAAGACAGAAAAGAAAGAACCAGAGAGATGGTAGAATGTCATTACTGGCTTCAAAGATGGAAGGGGGTTATGAGGAAAAACAATAAATAAATAAAAATAAAAATAATAAAAATGTCAGCAACCCTAGAAGCTGAAAAAGCAAGCGAAAGGATTCTTTCCTAGATTCTCTAGAAAGGAATACAGTCCTACTGACAACTGGATTTTAGTCCAGTGAAACACATTAAACTTCTAACCTACAAAACAATAAGACAATAAATTTGTGTTATGTTAAGCTGTTAAAAAAAATTTTTGCCTAATTAGCCACCACTCTGAATATTATCTTCAGAGAAGCAGGCAAACCCAGGCATAGCTGATGAGTTAACCAGATACGACACAGAAAACATTTCCTTCTCCTTTTTGATTTCATTCAGTTTTAAAATCCTAGAAATCTTCAGCTCAGTCTGCACCTGGGAGCCAGACTTTTAAGAGGTGATGTCTACTTCCATGGGAGGCCCTGCCCTGCTGTGGATAGCTTTACTGCTCTTCTGTAAGTAAAGGTTCAGATACCCTTTTTGAAGGAGCCAAAATGAATCTGGGGAGCAGCTGAGTTGGGAATGTCGACAGTTTTAGTAGTGACTTTTTCTATGCTATGCACAAATCATGGGACATTTCCCAGAGATTCTGTAGTGAAGACAAGCTGGAGAGCAGAAGAAACTGGGCTGAGCAACATCTAAGGAAGAAGCTGAACTGAAAGCCTTGTTTCTTGCAATTGCTCTGGCATCTCCCAGAGGGCAAGGAGAGGAGGATAGAGGAAAAAGAGAAGCGCCTTATCTGCCTGGATCACATACATACATAATGGAATATTACTCAGCCATAAGAAAAGATGAAATACTGCCGTTTGTGATAAATTGATTGAATTTTGAGATGATCATGCTGTGCAAAATAAGTCAGACAGAAAAAGTTGAGAATCATTTGATTTCAATTATATATGGGATATAAGACTGAAAGCAACAAATGAACAAAAACTCATAGACACACAGACAACAGCTTAGTGGATACTGGAGGGAAAGTGGGAAAGGAGAAGGTAATGGAGGTCAAATACATAGTGACTAAAGGAGATTTGACTTTGGGTGGTGAACACACAATGCAATATACAGATCATGTATTATCAAATCATACAGTTGAAACTTCTCTAATTTTATTAACCAATGTCACTTGATAAATTAAATTAACATAAAAACTCTTCAGGAGCTTTAGAAGGCTGAGTGTAGACACTAACTTATCATCTCTGGACTTTTGCAGCTCCAGATGGCATGTCATCAGGTGAGTCCTCCTTCCGTGTTCCCTCAGGATTTCAATGTGTCTAGGGCATTACTCTCCACAGTTTCTCTTTATTCCAGAATCTTTGTTTTCTAATGATTTTGAATCTTGTCCCTGTTCAAACCACTTTCTATTTCTATCTTCCCTTGTTCTCCTTCTTTTTTTCCACTCAAAATCTTCTCACATACCAATTTATTCTTTCAAGTCACCATCTTCTCTTTTTATGCCAACAACCATATCTGTTTAAGTGTCTTTCAGTCTCTCTTCTAGGCACTATCACATAATCTCATTCAATTCTTACATCATTATCATCATTATTACTGCTATTTTATAACTGAGGATGCCGAAACTCAGATTCAGTGATTTTCTGAAGCTTACACAGCTAACAAAAAACTGGATTCTAACATAAGTCCTTTGGGTCCAAGTCTGGTCCTCTTTTGATTGCATCATTCTTTCCTCATTACCACCTGATCACTTCCTTGAACTGACCACTTTAGTTCAAGTTTATTTCACATCTCTTTGTTCTTGGAAGCCTTTTAAAATTAATCCTCTTGGTGGTTCTCATTACCCTCCAGAACTGACATATATTGTTGCTGCATATACACTCACAATACAGTTATTTATCCATTATGCCCTCATTCATCCATTTAGTATACAAGTCATTGTGCTGAGCTGTGGTTGAATATGACAGACATTGTCCTTATTTACAAATTCTGAAATTGAAATCAAGAGAATTAAAGTGAGTTACAGTATATCACATAGTAAATGTGTTTGCTCATCTGTTTTTTAATATCCTGTATTTATGCCCTATTTTTCTCCCTAGGTTGGGAGTTTTGGGAGGGGGCTACAAAAGTTTCTTCCTTCTTTTAATCCTAGGAATCAGGATAGGGTCTCATCACCAGCTATACAAGTGCAAACTGATCATTGGTTGACTATTGGTATGTCTGTACTTTGGAACCTAGACAATTTTCAATGATTTTGTTTTCCCCTTTATACCTCTTTTTATAATTTGATCTTTTTGAAGCCAACTGGAAATCTATGGTGTCCCTGAATCCCCCATGGAATAGAATATTTAGAGGAGAGAATGTGACTCTTACATGTAACGGGAACAAGTCCGCTGAAGTTAACTCCACTAAGTGGACCCACAACAATACCATGCTAGAAGTGAAAACTCCAAGTTTGGACATCGTAAATGCCACATTCCAGGACAGTGGGGCATATAGATGTTGGAACAAAAATCTTATCCCAAGTCAACCTGTGTATCTAGAAGTCTTCAGTGGTAAGTTCCAAGGCTATGAAAATGTAGATTCTCTCATGTGAGAAATGGCCCATCTGAAGATTGGGAAAAAGTAAGTTATTCCAAGAATTAGGGTGCCAGGGTGGGGCTTTGAGTCTCGTACTCAAAACCCATCGATCTCTCTTCTTCCTTCTCTACTCCTGTATGCTTGCCTTTCTTCTGCTTTCTTTCAATATCTGACCACCTCCCAATGTTATTCCTCTATTCTATTTCACCTCTATCTTTCCTACATAAGTGCAGATGCATATTATATGGTCAATGGCATGTTGGATATGTGAACATTGCAAATCTTTAAATCAAAAGGTTCGATTTAAAGATTTGCTCTGCAATTTTTATGTGCAGCAACATGAATGTTAGGTTGTTCTCTTCATTTTGAAAGATATCTGTGTACATTCCTCAAGTTCTCTACTTTTACTTAGAAACAAATCTTATGTTTGCTTCATCTTTATCACTTTCCTACTGTCAACACAGCATGCTTAGGCATATGTGGGTTAGTTAGTAAATGTTGAATGAACAAACTAATGGTTTCATTTGAATAGCTAGGTTATTGTCATATTTTACTTTATATTTTAAAATAAAAAATATTTATTTTATTTTTTAATTTTTAAAATTTTTCAATTATAATTGACATTCGGTATTATTTTATATTAGTTTTAAGTGTATATACTTCATAGTTTTCTCTTGAGTGAAAAACAGTGTTTCAACATTCATATGCAAGTTCCCAATTTAAACTAAAGAAGTATAGAACAGCTCCTTTATTTCCTTGGAATAGTTTCTAGAAAAATCCTCAAGCATTTCTCTTAAATAAAATGTTTGCACATTTAAATTGAATTAAATTATTTGGTGAATGCTTTTCAATTATTCAAATGATGTTAGTCATAGAAGCTGACTTATTTTTTGCTGACTCATTACTGAAAAATATCTGTTGAGTACTTACCAACACCTAGGTATTGTGTTGGGCACTGGATATATAATGTAAGGAACAGACATGGCCCATAGCCTCTTGAAATATAGAGTCAAATGAAAATGAGAATATTAAACAATTACACAAATAATAAAAATCACGATAAATGTTCTGAGGAAGTTTGGGGGCTCACTATGATTAATAATAAAACAGGGAAGTCCCTATGAAGTAAGAAAGGATAAAAAAGATACTCTCTTAGGCTTATAAACCCTAGGCAGAATAGATTTATTTCCCCCTTAGTAGCTGGAACTAACAACAAGGGAGCTAAAGGGAATTCCAACGATAGGCTCAGCAGAAATGTCAGAGAAATTTTATGGCCCCAGACTTACTTTTCAGGAGAAACAAGGATTTATCAAAATAAAACAGGCTCTAAGCATTATTTTTGTTGACTTCATGAGCCAAGAAATGTATTAATGGTAAACAATGTTTTTTGACACACACTCTATGTATGATCTTATTTATTTTATATCTATCTATCTATCAATCTATCTATCATCTATCTATCTACCATCTATCATCTATCCATTCATTGTTAAATAAATAACATAATAAATGCTTTTCAGACTGGCTGCTCATTCAGTCTTCTACTGATGTGGTGTTGGAGGGTGAGTCCTTCCTCATCAGGTGCCATGGTTGGATGAATCAAAATGTCTACAAGGTGATTTACTACAAGAATGGCAAAGCAATCAAGTACTGGTATGAAAACCACAACATCTCCATTACCAATGCCACAATAAGAGACAGCGGTACCTATTACTGCAAGGGCATACTTTGGCAGATAAACTATACCTCTGATCCCCTTGAGATTACTGTAAAAAAAGGTGAGTTGGTAAAGGTAAGGGAAGAACCTCATGGCAGGGAAAAGGAGAGAAGACATCTCTGTTTGATATAGTTAGTTGCAGCTTGTAGAATGGGAGCAGCTATGATATATTGGAATGTGTACGAAACTTGCAATAGAGAGATCTTGGGTATAATATATCTCTTAATCTCTGTCTTAGAGTTTTTATTTGTCTAATGGCAGTAGTAAAACCTGATCACATTATGGCATTTTTACAAAGATTAAATGTGGTAATATTCGTGGAATGGTTTTATAAATGTTAACCACTACCTAAGCATAAAAGGTTGCAATTAGTTTTGATCTCAAAGTCACCTGCTGTTCCTGGGGAGAACACAGATTTATTAAGTTGAAAGGGAGTTTCAAAGTTTAAGGAAAAAGCTTGTGAAAAGCTTGAAGAATCCATTCCAGCCTAGGAGGGCTGGGAAAGGAAATCAACGAGTCAACAGGTAGTGTTCCTGTGTACTGGGAGAGGAGAAAGGACTTGATGAGGAAAGGTTAGGCAGGAGGGCTGCCTCTATATCCAATGAAAAAGACTGCTCTTTTTAAACTTTATATAAGTAAGGGAGCATTTGAAATATTTACCCTACAAGAAGGAAATTAGACTTTGCATTGCAGACTTGGTTAATACTAATGTCTACAAAAGCATGAGAACGGAAGCCAGAATTAAGTTCTAATGGCAGTTCTCTGTTAACTAATTTGAGACCTAAGTGCTATTTAATTGTCACTGGGTATTTTTATCTGTGAAATAAAACGTTTGGTCTAGACTTCATCAGAATCACTTGAGGAACCAAAAAACATCTATGTCCATATCACATCCTGAGAAATTCTGATTTAATTGGTTTGGATAAGGTCTGGGATAAGTATTTTTGAAAACTCTTTCAGGTAATGGTAATGTGTAGCCACTGTTGAGAGCCACTGGTCTAGGCAATCTCTGTGATTTCTGGCTTTAATATTCTCTGGGTCTCTAATTCTAGAATAGTCACGAAAAGCAGTTACTCTGTTAAAAGAGTAACAGAATCACAAAATAGTGAAAATGGAAGGAAACTTTAATGATCTAATCCAATATCTTCATCTCACCCAATAGGCATGCAAAAAATGATTGATTTATTGATTGATTGATTAATAAGACACTGGTGATCCTCAGCTCTCTGCTTCCATTCCACCAGCAAATAATATGTGAAGACTAGTTTTGTCAGCTCCAAGAAAGGGATCATCTTTTTTATAATCTTCCCCCTTGGGCACATTGGCTAGAGAAACTGTTAGACAAGGGCTGTGGAGAAATATTCAGGACTTCCAAGGGTTCCAGGGAGCACAGTCTGATGAACTCAAACATAGGAGTGTTTTCTTTCTGCACCTAGATGCTTTATTGTGCTAGAAAATGGAAGACCATGAGGGGCCCTTCTCTTAGAGAGGACGAAGCCCCAAGCCTTATTCTTAAATTCTTAATTTGATTTATGTTTCTTGTTGCATCTAGATCCCATCACAGCTCACCAAAGCAACTACTGGCTACAATTCCTTATCCCATTGTTGGTGGTGATTTTATTTGCTGTGGACACAAGTTTGTTTATCTCAACACGGCGGCAGTTCACATTTCTCTTGAAGATTAAGAGGACCAGAAAAGGGAACAAACTTATGGACCCACATCCCAAGACAGACCCCCAAAATAACTAATGTCATTGCTTAAGAAACATTTGCAACAATTTCTTTCCAACATCAGCAATTGCTTCTCATTTATCAAACACAACTCACCATGTATATAGAAAGATCTGTGCTCAAGTCTTTACAGAATTTCTTCATTAAACCAACTGAAACTGGTTAAGTGGCATGTAATAGTAAGTGCTCAATAAACATCAGTTAAATAGGTAAAAGAACATATAGATTCATTTATTAGCATCTGTGAAAGAAGTACAACTTAAATAGAAGAATTATAAAATCATGTAAATGATGCTTCTAAGTATTTGAGGATTGCTAGTTTTTTGTTTTTGTTTTTTTGCTTTTTGTTTCTTTGTTTTATTTTGTTTTGTTTTTGCTTCTAGAGGCCAAAAAAAAAAAAACCTATAAAGTTCCAGGTTAGAAATATTTTAATTGTACATATGAGCTAGGAATGAGAAGACATGGTAGAACACTGGTGAGGCTGATCATTTCTATGCTCTCTCTTCATTTTTATTATCCATGAGCTTATCGTTCTGGGCAGAATCTGTGGCAGCCTTGAGCCATAGGATCTAGGAATGAGGCTCAGTTTAAGATTCCTTTGTGATTGTTTCATTCCTTTAAAACTTCCCAAACTTGTATCTTGAACATCCTCTTGTAGCATATTGGAGAAATTTTAGTGAATAATAATAATCAGAACTCTCAGTTTTGAAAACAGTCCAGAACTGAAAAAATCTCAGGCGAAAGATCTAGACATTTTTGGTTTGTTGATTTTCCCAACAACATTCATTGGAGGCCCAGGCTTCTCTCATGGGACTAGGTTTCAGACTCTTATAGAGCCATCCATGAAAGAGACTAAAATATACATGAGAAGAAATTGATCCAAATCCTTATTCTTCTGTTTTAGGTTTGCTATGTGAGAAAATGGCCTTACACCTCCATATATCTCAGTATTTCATTTATAAAATAAGAATGATAATAGTCATCTTGTCAATCTATTGTTCTTCTAAAATTAAGGAAGAGCCTGTATCTGGAAATTCTCTATAAATTGCAAAGGTTGAAAGGTCCTTGTAGCATGTATGTATGAAACCCAATCTTCGCTCGCCCACCTCATCCCACCTCTACTTATGAATAATTTTACTGGGGGTTTGGGGAAGCATTAGGGAAGAGAGGCAATATATTGTCATTTCTGACCATGATTGCACAACAGTCAATGGGAAATCAGAGTGCCTGTATTTTAGCTACATTTTAGAACAATAAATAACACAAGGAAAAAGTGACTCTAGAGTGAAATTTTATAAATATCCATGACACTGACAAATCCCATCTTCTCTTAAAAAATGTTTTTGTGCCATAAACCATAAAGAAATTACTAGTGTTTTTGTTTGTTTGTTTGTTTGTTGTTTGTTTGTTTTTTAACACAAGTATCTGGTATGAACCTTCTGAACACTCTCCACTTTTTAAAAAATTTCAGAGACATTAAGAAATGACCAGATTCTCCATGAACAGCCTTGTCACCTGGCTTCATGTAAAAAGGCCTAATAAATGGTGAAGAGATTTTTCCTGCCAAAATAGGCCAGAAAGAGTCCCCACAGAAGTCTCCTTAGTCACTCCCCCTACCCTTAAGGAAAGATCTGTTACAGGGTTCTTAGGATCATAGTCTTGCAGAACATCTGTTAACAGTATCTTGCTTCACAGTGCTCCGCACATCAGGCTAGAGAGCAAGTTCCTTACTTGCTTATTTGGCCTGAGGCCAAATGATCCAGAGTTAAGATTGAAGACATTTAACATGGATAGAAAGTGCAGACTTGACAGCTTGAGATATATTTTCTAAGGGATTTTTCTGAGTTTTTTTAAATATTAAAATTCACTTTCATCTCCCTTTTTATTTTTACTCCAAGCTTACAAGGGCAATGAGTAGAGCACAAACCTAGGATTACTATTTATCTATCTATCTATCTATCTATCTATCTATCTATCTATCTATCTATCTATTTAGTTAGTTAGTTTAGTTTAAAAACGCTGCTCTTAACTAGCTGTGTCATTGAGGAATTACTTGCCAGACTCTGAGATTCCATTTCTTCTGTGTAAAAAGAGGAGTTTAGACTAGATGTATCTAAGCTCCCTCTGAGCCCAGATATTTTTTCATTCATTACTTGAAAACCCAGTTCCTATGTGGTGAATATCCAGGTACAAAAGCATTCCCTAAAAAGCTTCAATGTGAATTTTTTTCTGCTTTATTGGAATATTATAATTGCTTACTCATATTTACATTGTACAATTTAATGTGTTCTTCTTCAATTAAGTTGGCATACAATAATATATTAGTTTTAGTTGTACAGCATAGTGGTTAGAGATCTCTATAACTCACAAAGTCATCACCCCACTGAGTCTAGTACCCTTTTATTTATTATATTATTAACTATTTTCCTTATGCTACACTTTATATCTCCATGTCTATTTTGTAACTATCCATTTGTACATCTTAATCCTGTTGCTCTTTATCGTTGTCCCCCCAATCCTCCTTCCATCTAGTAGCCCTCAAAATATTCTCTATATCTATGAGTTTATTTCCATTGTTGTTGTTGTTTATTTTGTTCTTTAGATTTCACATATACATGAAATCATTCAATATTTGTCTATATCTGACTTATTTCATTCAGCTCAATACCCTCTAGCTCCATCAAGGCAATATTTTTTTCCATCCCTTTACTTTTAGGCTGTGTGTGTCTTTTAATCTGAAGTGAGTCTCTTGTAGGCAGTATATGTAGGGGTCCTGTTTTTTTTATCCATTCAGCCACTCTGTCTTTTGGATGGAGCACTTAATTCTTTTCCATTTGATTGGAAGACAGTTATTACCATTCTTTATTTATGTTTTTGATACATGTTTTTTCTTCTTAAAGAAGTCCCTCCAACATTTCCAATAATACTGGCTTGGTGTTGATACATTTCTTTAGCTTATTTTTGTTTGGGAAGCTCTACATCTGTCCTTCAACTCTAAATGACAGATTTGCTAGATAAAGTATTCTTGGTTGTAGATCCTGGGTTTTCATCACGTCGAATATTTTTTGCCAAGCCCTTCTGTCCTGCATAGTTTCTTTTGAGAAATCAGCTGCCACTCTTATGGGTGCTCCCTTTTAGGTAACTATCAGAGGTGTCACAGTCCTGCGAAGTTCAACTGCAGGCCAAGTTTAGCCACTGCCTGTGCCCCTCTAGGGCCACTTGTTAAGATTTAACAAGCAATCCACAGATGCTGTGCATAAAGTGGCCTCAAGAACTCACACCAGAAACTGAGGCCAGCTGCCACCTGTGTGAGTCTTGGCACTGCTCAGCAAGGTGCACTGGACTCACCGAGGACATAACTGGTTGTGGCTTGAGTGGGTTGTGAGTTGGGGGAGGAAGAGTTTCAGGTGGAGCGACCTCTGTTATCCAATTTCATGACATTTCAGCTATGGTGGTGCCGCCTCCAAACACTGGGTGCGGGGAGGGCTCAACAGAGGAATAATGGATACTGCCAGCACTTCTGCCAAGGAGAGAGCCTCACCTCTGGCTCTCGTTCTGACAACTCAATATTCCCCTATAAGTCTCTGGTGCTTACAGTAAAGCCAACGCAGTGCTGATGCTCAGAGTGAGCAGGTCTGTCACTGCAAAAGTTTGCTCGTAGACATGGCTCTTTTAAGTGATGTCTGCAGCTGCTGGCTGTGGTTGCCATAGCCTTTGTCTCACTTAGTTGTTCCAGACTGGGCAGCCTCATGTCTTTGCCTTCACCTATCTTCTACTATTGCAGGGTGATTAATTATTTCTCTCTCCAGTTTAGAACTTCTGTTCATCTAGATCCCAGGCTACTTTACTTGCCATTTGCTCTGTGTTTCTATCACTACTTTGATTTAGTCAAAAGAGGGATGAACAAAGGCTCTATCATCTATGCCATTTTCTCCCTCCTCCCCAGTGTGAATTTTTTCTCTTTATCCTTCACATTTTGGTCCTTCCCTTCACTGTGTTAGTCTGTGTATCTGAATTTCAGATTTGTCTTAGACTTGTGCCTGCCATTTATTTCTATCTATTTTCTTCTTGATATCCCTGCTGAATAGGGAATATGAAACACAGAGTTAGGGCTTGGATATTTCCTGGACTCCCAAAATATGGCCTTTATAAATAAAAATATTTATAAAAAATTTATAAAATAAAAATGCATATTTTTATTTTAATATACAAGAATACTTTCTGTCCATGCCAGAGAGTGAGTATGTATGTTATATAGATGGTTGAAATAGAAATAATTCACCCCAGCTTCGCCCTTGGGGCCTCTTCTGTTACCTTCAAACTCTTACCAAATTGGTCTAGGCTAGTTCATAGAGCAAATTTTCTCTTCCACACTTGCTATTCCAAATTGGCTACCACAATCATCATGAACTCCTAATAGTTAGGGATTTTTTTTTTTCTGAAAATCAAGTCAGTCTCTCCCTACTGGTGGCGGATAGAAGACAAATTTCTATGCCACTTCAAGAGTAGAAACTCAGACAAAAAAAAAAAAAAATCCAACCTGCCAGTAAGTTGGGGAATTGAATGCTTGAAGAAAGAGCCTGTTCTTTCTCTCTTCTTATTAAATGGGAAATGGGACAATAGGATCATCTCTTGAATCCCAAAATGGAAGCTTTATATTAAGAATGGCAGAGGCGCCTGCCAACCAAGGTCCCTGGATAACTTTAGAGAATAGTACTGTCTTTCTGCATTAAGTTGTCTACCCAACTCTGGACAGTTACTTACCAAGCCCAAGTCCCACCTGGTGCTTCATTAATCTCCACAACATTCCCACCATCACTGATCTCACTGTAAGGTAAGGGTACCAGACTGCAATAAAATGGAAATTGCTCATAGACAAATTTTGAAGACAGGGGTTATTTCTTGTGGATTCTGAGAAAAATTAAAATTTTAATTTTTAACTAGTTTCCAAGAAAATATTACTGAACTGCTGTTGACTGAATTGAGCCACAGTAAATATAGTTTAATTGATAAAATGGAATTTTTTTTCAAATAAAATATAGGAGCCACTGACCTTCTGCTTTCATTAGACTGTATCAAGGCTGGAAATTTGGGTTCTCCAGTTGCCAATTGTTCTAGAAATCAGATCCTAAAATATTGCAAATTGAGATCTCCAGGAAACAGAGTCTGAAATAGAGATTTGAATGCAACAAGTTTATTAGGTATCACCACCTGTGTGAGAGTAAAGGAAGCGACTAAGCAGAAGGAAAAGTTGAAATGTGATGCAGCCTCAACAAAACCTCAAACTTTTTCACAGACGAAAGCCCTGGAGCTGGGAGAGCCCTTCTTAAACATCTTAAATTGAGGTAAGAAGGCCAGTGTTTGTACCCTGAAATAAGCAAGTCATTGGAAGTAGTGGGTGTGACTGGGCAGAGGGTGTGACTTTGGAGGAGACAGCTCTTTATCAAGGATAATTCCTGAAGAGGGACTCAACTGAGAGCTGTCAGCTCAAGACACTCCTGGCAGCTGAGGGAATGAACGTGGGTCCCAAAGGGGTACATTCTGAGTTGTGTACCACAGCCTCCACTAAATACAACTTCAAATAGAAGAAAGTGTGCCACTGGCCATCAGACCTTTACCTAATAGCTTTATCCAGATTAAGCAGAACTACTAAGAAAAACAGTTTTTATAACTGTTTTCTGACTATCTCCACAGAAATGAGCATGCTCTATCATTTCTAGAAATCCGGACATAAACGCAAAGATATCTTTTATCTCTGGTTAGACTTCACATGCTAGTGTTTTTTGCAAAGTGAGACATGAAAACTTGACATGGAGGATTTGTTACTTCCACTGACTTGTCCTAACCACAGCATACAGCAGACTTCATGACACTCCCAAAGTGACATCATTCTTCTATATTGTCACCACTTGGGATCAGCTGGATTGTGGGGACTTCAAGAGCTGTGTTTCAAAGTCAGGTTATGCATGTTCCTTCAGAATAGAAAGCCAGAATGGAAAAGAAGAATGAGGGATTAAGGATCCTTTCTTGCATACACTTTCACATTCTGTGATGCTCACACATAAAATGCTGTTTTCAGCTCAGATTTTAAATTGGGAGTACCTAAGAAAATATCTCTAAGTAATAACCTCTGCAGGCTTAGGAGCTTACTGGAAGTTTTTGTTTGTTTGTTTGTTTTTGTTTTGTTTTTTTTTCAGTCAAGCCTCAGACTTTTTATTACTAACTATATTCAGAAATTAAAGTGCTTATATATATAACACTATTTCAAAGAGTTTAGCTCTATCCTGCAAAAAGAGCTATACTTTTGCTTGGCTCTTTCCAACCTCCATTCTCTGTACTCCTATGTTGGAAGCATTGGAGCTTTCAGCATGTTTCCCTTTACAATTGAAGTTTTCTCATCTACACTTCTCAACTAGAGATGGATGGGTTCTTTGGATTTTCGGTAGCTAGTGGTTTTTGCTTTCCCACATTTGCACTCTTCATTTCCAGGAATGATCAATTAGGCCATTTCTGTTCACTTGGAAAATGTGCACCCCATCTTTTGATGATTCTTCAAACTGTTTTTGCAAGTAGCAAAAAACAGATTACTAGGTAGCCTTCAATGTCCACAGAAAAGGAAATGTATGCATCTCCTCACTTGTTAAAATGTTTGCACAAATTACTCCTACAACCTAATGTCACACATAAAAAATCTTTCTAAGATGTTTTCAAAATCTTTTATTCATTAGCTCTTAAGAATCCTGTTTGGTTCTGCATCTCAATGGAGTTGTATAACTCAACATACTCTTGGGTTGTGTGTGAGAGAATGTGCATATAAGTGACCCAGGCATGTGAATCTTTCCCTTACATTCTTAACTGTATGCAAAGACATTTTCTATCTTTTCTAAAAGAGGGCGCAGAAAACCAGAACTAGCTCAAATGGAAGCCTCCAGTTTTAGCATCCAATTCAATTTAGTGTATTCTTTTTGATCTCCTATCTAAAGGCATTATTGAAACAATGTTAAAAGTAATACATATTTATGAAATCAAAATGACAAACTCTCTTCATTAGGAGGAGAGGGGCTTTCGTCCCATGGCTCTACACAGAGCATCTTTGACCTCCTTATTTCTCAAGCTATATATGACAGGGTTCAGCAGGGGAGTGATGACAGTGTAGGTCACTGAGATGAGTCTGTCCTGCCCTAGGGAACTCTGGGACTTAGGTTTGAGGTATATAATGGAGGCACAGCCATAGTGGATGACAACCACTGTGAGGTGGGAGGCACAGGTGGCAAAGGTCTTTTTCCGACCCTCAGCTGAAGCAATCTTAAGAATGGTGGAGATGATGAGGACATAAGAGATGAAGACCAGTCCCATGGGTAGAACAAGGACACAGACACTGACAACAAAGTTAATGATTTCATTGACCATGGTGTCTGTGCAGGCCAGCTTCAGCAGGGGTCTAACGTCACAGAAAAAGTGAGAGATGACAAAAGCATTACAGAAGGGCAGACCAAACACGGATGTTAGTTGAACTGTGGCCATGCCCAGGCCAATTCCCAGTGACCCAAATACCAACTGTATACAGGCTTCTTTACCCATGATGACTGAGTACCGTAGGGGGTTGCAGATGGCCACATAGCGATCATATCCCATGGTTGTGAGAAGGAAGCAGTTGTTGATACCAAAGGTAAGATAGAAGAAGAGCTGAGTGGCACAGCCTTGAATTGAAATGGGCTGATGCAGACTCAGGAGATCAGAAAGCATGCGGGGAATAATGGCCATGGTGTAGCAGGTCTCAGAGATGGACAGCATGCTCAGGAAAAAGTACATGGGAGTATGGAGGTGATGGTCAAGGCGAATAATAGTAACAATGATGATATTGCCAGAGAGAGTCAGCAGGTACAAAGTTAGAAAGACAACAAAGAAGGTAAGCCTGTGTTGCCACCCAAAACTGGAGAAACCTTCAAAGAGGAACTCAGTCATAGCAGTGGAGTTTGATTTTGACATTGAGGAAAGTCTAGGTCTGAAAGAGCTGGGAAAAGGAAAGAAAGGCATAATGAGTCAACCATAAAAGAGAGTAGGCTGGACCAAGGTTTTCAGTAAAAGGCTGCCCATCCTCTAAGCAATGCCCCAGACCTCAAGATCTATCACTGTTCAGCTGTTGGCTAATTGTTCAGTGTCATCACCTTTGCTCACCCTATTTTTTGGTACTATAGAAATGTTTCCTGTGGGTTCTAGCATTGAGGTCAGAGTTAGATCTCAGAGGAAAAGTAGAGGTAAATTAAAAGACAGCTTTTATAGAAATACCCATCTATTGAAGAAGTGAGTCTAGATCAAAAAAGAAATCCCAGTTTATAGTCCTCCTAAAACACATTTGAATTAGCCTCCTAAAGATCCAATGAGGAATAGTGACCTAGGTGACAGATAGAAAAGGTATCTGAGGCTGATATTTTTTCAACACTGTCAAAAAGCACTACTAACACTAAATACTCCATGAGGTTTCTAAATTGACTTTTCCTTCCCAGAACCCTAGGTCCTAAACTTTATTTTTCTGTGCCCTGCACCCAAAATCAACCTTAATCATGAAAAGATTAGAAAGGAATCACTTCTACTAGATATTCTTCCTGGAAACTGTATACTAAATATCCTTTAAAACTGTGAAAAATGGTTCGATAAGGCACTGCAGGTGTTTAACATATCCTCTTGATTCTAGCCAAAAGGAGAAAAGAGGATGGAATATATTTGAGGATATTCCTGCAAGTAGGGAATAGTTTTTCCTAGTGTGAGAGCAAAGATTAAATTTATTTAATAAGAAGAATGCCAGATGTTCTGTTTTTTACTTCAATTTTCCATATTCCAAATTGTGTAGGAGATAGAAATGACCTCACCCCATATGAGCTCAGAACTGGAGACTGTACTGAAGTAGATTTAAACTCGTCCCTTAAATCCATATTAATTCCCGATAAAACCCACCATGTTTAACCATTACTGCCATTCAGAAAGCTGAGAATCATCCCAATTCTCTCCCTTCCCTTTTCTACCCTGAAGACAGTGCCTCCTGAAATTATCTCCCCTCTGTTCTGTCCTCTTCATGCTTTCTACCAACACCCAACTTATGACCATCATCATTATCTTCCATGGTGACTGCAGTGGTCTCCTAACTAATCTTCATTTCAGTTGACTTTAGTCCAAGTCCAAGTCTCCCTCCTGAATGTTATCATAATATTCTTTGTAAAAAATCTACTAATGGAGCCTCCTACATAAAGTCCTTCAATAGCCTCTCAAAAATTTAAGCATATTACTTAAATTCATTTGTAAATCCAGTATAGTAGTACTCCAGAGGTGCCATGAATATTAAATGAGTTAATGCATTTGAAGAGTTTGATATAACACTTGACACATAGGAAGCCCTTATTAATAGAAGGTGTATTAGTAGTTATTCCCTTTTATTTTCCACAAATGAACCAGTTTAAATATCTAAATGAAGCAAGATAATGGTAGGTGAGCTTCAGACTAGCATTCTAGGATTTGTAAACAAGCTTGTGATTATTTCAGCCTTGATTTTATACATTTTATTATTTCCTTTCTAATTGATCACATAGACTTTTTTACGCTCTTTTAAAGCCTTTCTTGAGGTACATTAATTGCTACATGCATTATTACAGCTCAGGTGTGGGTTAGGTGAAATAAGATTTTCAGTTTTGCTTCTAATCCCGTTCTTGAAAATACCTAACATTTTACTTCTCCTTAAATTAGAGTAACCTATCTAGCTAATATATCTAAGGAAAATCTAAATTGTTTTTCTGGATTACAACTGATAGTTTGAAACTCATCAATATAAAATCACAGTTTTCATCATATTTGCACACTTTAATTAAAATTCATCCAAGTTATTTTTATAACTTAATTCTACTTTTTTGTTCAGAAGATCTTACTTGTGCCTGTAACCTAGAATAATTCTGCTTCCTACCTCCTCTAAACCATTAGTGAGCTCTAAATTACTAACACCCTAAAAAATTATTCCAGCACCGTTATGTGGGAGACTCTAATAGATAGAACAATCAGTAAAAAGGTGTATAATAGGAAGGGGAAATGAAAAACATTGGTAAAACTAGGGTATAGGAAATGTAGGTGAGAAAGAAAAGATGAGAGAAAAAATAAGGAGAATACAGGTGAATAGAAACTTCAAAATTTAGATAATGCCTTTGACTTTGGAGTTTTTATTATCCTTTTCTTCTTTCAAATACATGATTTAAAAAAAATTTAAATAAAAGCTATTCCTGTCTCAATCATAGATGAACGTACTATTTACATCTCCTCCCACCTCCCAGACAAGAGAATTTCTCTCATTTTATTTTCTGATTTTCCTGTTAGTCTCCTGTGAATAATTAAAATATGCTTCGAATCTAAGCAAAACCATATCTTTAGCAGTTCAATGCATTGAGTAGTCACAACATATAAGTACTGTGCTAGTATTATGAAAACAAAGATGACCAAGACATGGTCCTTCTCATAAAACTTAGACTTTTGAATAGCTTTTATATTAAAGGCCCTTGAAGTCTTATGTCTCTCTTAACACTCCTTTACACATCCATATTTTCCAAATTATAGAATTCACAATATGAATTCTCTCGGAGAGGTCATTGCTCCCTTCTATAGACTATTAATGGCTGTGTGATAACTGAATATATGTTATAACAAACATTCCCCATCCTCATATATGAGGTAGTCAGACTCACCATGTAGCCTGTTTCTTGGGTCTTCAAGAGAGCTGTACTCATGCTTGTGAGTCACATCCCCCACTCTGGAAATTTAACTGACCACAATAGTTGGTATGATTTTTACTAATAGTTGTGAAATTTTTCCAAGATCTTTGTTAATGACTTTCTTGAAATTATTTAAAACCCATTAGTCATTTTAGTTTAGACAACTTTGTAAAAATATTGCTATTTTATCAAATAGTCTACAAATTTTCTTATCTGAGGGTCACTAAAGTCTTACTGAGCAGAGCTGTGGTTTAATAAAAATCCCCCCATTGACTGGAAAATCTGTAGATACCACCCAGAATGTGATTCCTAAAGGAACTAGAGGGAAAGGAAATAATATCCATCTCAGTCTTCCAGTGCCAAAACTAGAAGGGAAGGATAGAAAAAGTCACTTTAATCTCCTCTAGATTCTCATAGCCCCTCCTGCGGGAAGAGGGTCCTTTTTGGGTCACAAAGCATTAACTTTGTCTTGAGGTTTTTTAACAAGGTGCAAATTGTCTGCCCCAGACTCTTGGGTCTCTTTCCCCCAAACAAAACTGACTCCCAAGTGATCAACAGCATAAGACACAACCCAAACAGTAGAGTGCCTGGAGACCTCATTACTCAGGCAGCTCATTTCCTAATCCTGAGATTAACATTTTGGAAGGTAGAGTTGGCTTGGCTATTAGGAGAAATCTCTGGGGTGAAAAGGCTAATTTCAAACTTTGTTATTGGTGGGCCATGGCCCTGCTAAGATACATGATGTACTTTCCGTCTATTTCTCTGGCACCAAAGGAGAAGGGTAAAGACCTCTGGAAGGGCTCTTCATAAATGAAAGAAGAGAAGCAACAATACCAAAGGAGGATTTAGGCATGGACTTTTGCTGCCAAGTAAACAGAGGACTGACCTTTAATACTCTGACACTTAAAGCCAGTTTAAAGTCTCAGAGTAGAATCATCAATCCAGTCCCTGAATTCTTTCGTAAGAACTTTTTTACTTTTAACTGATCTCTCTCATTTCTGTTCTGTTTATCACACACCCTACATAATTTTAGATCTTCAGCTCAGTTCTATCCAAGGCCTCAGCCTTTACAGATCATCTTTCATGTAAACCTGTCCCTCGATTTATGTGGTATTTTTATGTGAGTTTTAAAATATGCAGTAAATAGTCCCCATTTTCTGTGGACTTTTTATACGTAGTTCCCATGTCACAAAGTTCTTTTTCATTTCTATTATTGGTGATGACTCTTTCTAAAAAAAAAAAAATAGCTTAACTCAGCAACATACAAAGAACTAATACTTACTAACACACAATTATTAATGATTTTCCCATTTATTGTATGGCAAATAAAAAAGCATGGGTGACTACTGATGTTTTTCGGGATTGGTTTTACAAATGTTTTGTTGTAGAAGCTAAAAATTATATGAAGGAAAATGTCTTCCTTTTAAAACACTTTTAATTTTAAATAATGTACCTCATCATTCACACAATTTAGAACATCCAAATATAAAAGTTGTATATTTGCCACCAATACAACTTTCTTGATCCAACCTCTAGATCAAGGCATTATTTCCACCTTTAAGGTTAATTATATTAAATGGAGTTTTAATGATATTTTTAATAAACTTGAAGATAATCACAGCATGGAACAAATACACAATTTTAAGTCGTATTAAGAATATTAGTTTAGCTTTGAGTGATACAAAGTTCCCAATTTTAAATGCCTGCTGGAAAGCAATATGGCTAGAAGTGGTTGTACCAGGGAATACAATCCCAACAACTGAAGATGGATTAACTGGGATAATTAACTTATTAAATAAAGTTGAAGGGTTGAATTAGTTCTTCATCTCTAAAATGATATTATAATGGCTATAATATGTAGATATAGCTTCTAAGTCAGTGAATAGTTGAGGGGCCAGGATTCCAGAAAAGGAAAGATATATAGAAATGTTAGCCTGAAACCCACTTTTTTACAGTTTCCTAGAGGAACTTTAATTTGTTGTCTGTAGTTTAAAAATCAGGAAGAAAAAAATCACTCGATAGAAACAGACCTATACACAAATTGCTGTATGAAAGTTTTCAAATACAACTTTAAGATAAATAGATTGTGGCAGATGCACCCAAAGTGATCCTCAGTGAGTCATAAGGATATAGAACACTTTACTTTTGAGTGTGGACAGAACCGTGACTTGCTTCTGCTCAACAGAATACAGCAAAAATAATGACCCCTGCTTACATTGCATTGTACATAAAGAATGTGCTATATATAAAAGAGCATACTAGACCCCAGTGAGAAGTTCTAGCATATGTGTAATTGGAGTCCAAGATGGATAAGAAAAGTAAAATGCCTCAAAAGCAATATGTGAAGAAATAATAGCCACAAGTTTTCTAAACCTGAGGAAAACATCAAGATATAGATTCAAGAATCACTCTGAATTTCAAACAGAATATATGCACATACCCCCATAAACAAAATGCATGCAGGCATATAACATAAAATGGCTAAAAATTAAGATGAAAAGAAAAAGTCTTAAAAGTAATTAGAGAAAAAAAGATACATTACTTTCAAGGAATAACAATAAAACTTTTAACTGACTTCCTAATGGCAATAATGGAAAACAGAATTTAATGGAATGACATCTTCAAGATGCTGAAAGAAAATAACTGCCAAACTAGAATTCTATAATCATGGAAAATAGCCTTTACTAAGAAAAGCAAAACACAAAAAAATTTTAAGAATGGAAAAAAATAAAAGAATTTATCACCAGCTGACCGCCATCAAAGAAATGTTAAATGGTTCTCCCCAGCCCACAGGAAGATGGGCTGTCCTGAAGAGGTGGAGAGGGAAGCACTGAGCCTCCGGGTGGGAGGGAAATGATGCTGAACTTTTGCACTGCCCCTAACTGCAGTCAGACCTTCCCTTTTTCAGGTTCCCACAGAATCCAGCCAGATGCCGGAAGTGGGTGGAAAATTGTAAGAGAGTAGACTTAGAAGATAAAACACCAGGTAAAGTTAATAAAAGTTATTGTTATGTGCCAAACATTCTGAGGACTTTATGATCTGTAAAACTATACATTTTGTAGAGGCATCAGAAAACTAAAGAATGATAGTGTTATTTTGTTTCTCAAGATTAACTTAAGCTTATACTTGTAAAGTCATTGGGAAAGTCCTTACAGAACAGTTCTTCTAGATAACACAATTCCAACAATATTTGATCTTACCAGTCATTTGAACAATCCACATAACAGAGACAGAAAATGAATAAAAGAGTTAAGTGAAGATGAAATCAGGACACTGAACGAGAAAAAAAAATGACAAAACTTTTGAACAGGAGCAAAAACAAAGAAATAAACAACAGTAATGCTCAGAACCCCAGTGCAGAAGAGGGTGAAGAAAAAGATGAAGATATTTCACATTTAACCCCCAAAGAGAAGGAAAACAAAGAATACTTAAAATCTTTAATTGAAAATTTGATTCTTATGGGAAAACAAAACGTGTCTGGATGGACATGAAGCTAATGAAATTTCAGAAGGTCTCTTTACTCATGATAACTTTCAAGCACTGCTGGAGTGCCAGAATAAATTTTAGTGAAGAGGTTCTGAGAAAGTACTTTGAGAAAACAGCAATCAACACATTGTTCTGTTCAAAAACACAGCAGAAACAGGTGCTGCAGATCTGTGAGAGCTGCATTTGGGAAGAAATCCTGAAGGAAGTGAGAGACTCATTTCTTTTCCATTATCACTGATGTCATAGTAGACATAGCTGGGAAGTGTACCTGCTGTGTTAGTGAGGTTTGTTGACAAATCGCATAACCTAAGAGAAATTGGTGGGCTTTACAGCCTTACAAAGCTGATGCTGAAATTTTGGCTGTGAAATTTCACACTACGACAACTGAGTAGTGGGGGTTAAACGTGGAGTATTGTCATGGCCAGGCTTACGTTGTGTCCGGTGGATTTTCTTCCAAAATGTTGCTTCTAGACTTTTAGAGAAATATCCCCAAGCTATCTATACACTCAGCTCTTCTGTGCCTTAAATATGTGGTTGGCAAAACCCATGCCTGATATGGAAGTGTCTGTCTGTTGCATTAGGAATAATTGAGGAAGTTTATTTTTTTCTCCATTAATCACCACAACTGCTTTTAGAGCTTGACAATGTAATTTCTGTCCTCTTTCAGAACAGTGAAGATAGGGGTAAATAACTAAAGGAAATTTGCCATTCTCAATGAATAGACAGGCATGATGCTTTTGAAATTTTAGTAAACCTCTTACAGGCATTCGTTTCATGTTTAGATGTTATAAATACTGACATAAGTGTTAGATGGAATAACTGCACAGCTGGCCAAGCATTTGTATTCTGTAGTGCAGTAACAGGTTTTGATTGCATCGTTATCATTGTTGTTCACAATGCAGGAGCTCCAGGCCAGTTTCATGCACCTGAGCCTTGGATATTCTGAAAAAACACCAGGAGGACCAGTGAGACATGCCATTGATTACTTACAATACAAGGAGGCTTCAGAAGTTGATTGGTTGGAGCTTCAGGAACAGGCAGCCAGCCAAGAGCAGGCATTGTTTTATATATGAGCAGAGGGTAGAGGCATTGCCTCATCCTGGGGAACAAGAGTCTTCCCTTGAACTGGACCTGCCGCCTAGCTAGTGCTGGGGAGGACAGGACCATCCATGCCCTCAAGCGAAGTAGGGAGATAGTGTCCATGGGAATGGCCAAAGGGACAGATAGTACCTATGGGAGCACTGTGAAGTGTCCTTGGGGACAAACATAACCCAGGGAATGCTTCTTTCATTATCCTCCTTGGAGCTGCTGACTCAGCAGTCCTCTTTGCCTCCTGTGTCCCTGGAGGGCTATGTTGGAATCAACACCACATTGTTCTTTAAAACGGTCTATTTTTTACAAGAGCCTTTGGGAAAAATATCCAAGGGGCAAACCTCTGATGTATTCTTTGTAGTCAGCAGCTTGACTGTTGTGATGCATCCATTAAATGAAGTAATAAAAAATATTGATGTTTATCATGAATTTTGGTTTGAGGAAGCCACCGATTTGGCAACCAGACTTGATATTCAGGCAAAGTTCCCTGGGAAATTCCACAGAGCTCAGCAAGTTAACCTGGAATCTTAGCTGACCTCTGAGAGTTACTATAAAATAGTTCTAAGCATTTTTACAGTGGAATATGTTATTCAGGAACTGAAAGATATATTCTCAGAACCACACCTAAAAATTCTTTAATACTTATCTCTGGTACCCTGTGTCATAGGACAGCTCAAATTCAACTCATCAGTGGAGCACCATGCTGACATGGACAGAAGTGACTTATCCGATTCTGACACACTCTCAGCTGAACTGCATTGTTGGAAAATTAAGTGGAAACACAAAGAGAAAGATATAGAGCTTCCACCCACCATTTATGAAGCGCTCCATCGGCCAGACATCAAATTTTTCCCTAATGTTTATACATTGCTAAAGGTCCTATGTATTCTTCCTATAATGAAGATCAAGAATGAATGCTATAAAAATAGGTGAAAATGTCTCAAGCATACATAAGGAATAATTTGACAGACCAAAGGTCAAGTAACTTAGCTTCGCTTAACATAAATTTCTATATACAACATGATCTGGATTTAATGGACATATTTCTAACTCTATACAACTAAGTCACAGCTTCCTACAGATAATTCAGAAATTATCCAAAATATCCAAGAAATTTTAAAAATAGGCTTTATGTTATATTGGATATTTGAAAAGAAATCGGTAAGACATTTTAAAACATCTTATAGAAAAGCTGTAAGGCCACTGAATATCTTGACCTATAGTCCTCCCATTGAGTACGTTAACTGTTGAAAATCTGCCTGTTTAATGGCCCCTGTTTGAACTCATCCTTTGGAAACCTAACTGTTCTTCCAAAAGATCACACTACTGCATGATCTCTGCTAATGCACTTTAGAATTGTTTTAGTTATTTTAGACAAAACATTTATTATCACTGTGGATCCAGTTGTTGGGTATTGAGTTATAAGTTTTTGGAAGAAATAAATTTTGAGGAGGTGTGGAAGGAAAATATATATTTTATAAAATGTTACAATGAAGCCCATGATTAATATGTGAATAACAGAAGTTTTAAGTATGCAGTTAAAAATCTGTAATGGACAGCTAAAGGAATTACTAGACAGTGACGGAAGCATGTGAGCTTGCCAAACAAGGATTTCATTGTAAATTTTGTCTCTGTTAAGTTATGTTAAAGAAACAAGTTATAGTTAAAGTTTGGATAGAAGAATCTGCCATGTTGTTCCACATCTGGTTGTTGCTATTTACATTCTTTTGTTAAGTCTATACTGTCATAAGCTTTTTTAATGCATTGAACACTTCTGTTTCATGGTCAAAACAGGGTCAGAGGCCATGGATACTGACAACTGATTTGTCTGTTTTATTCTGTCTTTTTCCATGACTATATCTACTGCCTCATCCTGATTTATAAGCAAAACCTAGGAAACTTACAAAACTAGAAATAATGAAGAAAATATTGTTATTTTTGATGAAGAAAACAATTGTGTATAGTTTATTTCAACCTGAATAAAATGTGAATTTTGTTTAAAAAAAGAAATATAAAATGGAGTTCTCCAGTAGAATGAAACTTCATCTTAGATGAAAACAAAACTAAAAAATAACCAGGATGAATAAAAAAATAAAAAGATAAATGCATGAGCAAGTATAAATTAATATCATACTTAATATTATTCAATAATAAACTAATGTCTTATGAATTCTAAAATATTTGTAAAATTAAAATGCACAAAATAATATTAAAATAGGATGAATTAAATTAAGGTTTTATATAGTCTTTGTACAGTCCTTAAAATGTAAGTCTAAAATAACCATTAAAATGATGTATAAGTAACAAATGGAAAGGAATAATAAAAATACTTGATTACTCCAAAACAAGGCAAAAAGATAAAAGGAAAGGTACATGCGCAAAATAAAATAAAAATAGAGAAAAAATCATCATGGTATATTTAAGTCAAAATATACCAGTAATTCCATTACATTTACACTGTAAATTTCATTAAATATAAAACAATAAACCAATTGGTAGACAAAGATTGTCAGACTATAGAAAAACAAAATTTGTTTATCAAAGATGCACCTCAATTATTAGCATATAGAAAGATGGAAAAGAAAAGGATGGGAAAATATATAATGTAAACACTAATCAAAATAAAGTTATTGTTTTATGTTAATATCAGACAAAGATTTCAATTTTAAAACTTTATTGAGACCATTTTGTGACCTGACATGGTCTAGCCTGGAGAATGAACCATATATACTTGAAAAAAATATGTATTCTGTTTTCCGTGTGTGGAGTTTTCCATAAATGTCAGGTCAAGCTGGTTGATGACGCATTTCAAATACTCTATATACCCTTTCAGATTCTCTGTCTACTTATTCTATAAATTACTGAAACTTATTTATTGAACTCTAGCTATAAGCCGAATTGTCAATTTCTCCTTTCAATTCTGTTGTTTTTACTTCATGGATCTTGGGGCTCTATCAATACATATACATTTATAATTTTATATCTTCCCGACATGTTGACTTTTTTTTATCATAATTAAGTGCATTTCCCTGTCTCTTGTAATGTTTTTTGTCTGAAAGTCTATTTTGTCTCTTAACACAGCCACTGCGGTTCTCTTGTGGCTACTGTTTAAATAGTATATCTATATACAAACTTTCACTTTCAAAGTAATTATGTCTTTAATTCTAAACTGTATTTCCTGTAGACAGTTATAGTTTGATCTTGCTTTTTAAAATTCAATCTGACAATTTTTCCCTTTCGATCAGAGGATTTAATACATTCACTTTTAATGTAATTAATGATATGATTGTATTAATGTCTTCCATTTTGCTCTTTGTTCTTTGTTTCATGTCCTTTCATTCCACTGTTCTCCTTTTACTGTCTTATTTTCTGTTAAAAAATACATTTATTGTACCATATTCAATACTTTTATAGGTACCACACTGTATGTATTGATTTTGTAAATAATTTTTTTAGCTGTTGTTTTATGCATATTTAAATTATCACGATCTAGTTCAGGTTACATAATATGACTTTAATAAAATATAACAACTTTACCCCAATATGACTTCATTTCCTCCTCTCTCTTCTTTGTGTTAGTATTATTATATATATTACATCTTCATTTTTATAAATCCAAAAATACGGTATTAAACAATGTTAAGTTTTTTTCTAAAGAAATTAAGGGAAAGAATTTAAATGCATAGACACACTCTTTTATAATTACTATATATGTTACATAGGTAGCATTTTTGGTTTTCTTCATTCTTTCTTACTGATATAAGTCACAGTCAATTGTCATTTCCTTTTAACCTGAAGAACTTCATCCTGTATTTCTTAGCATAGGTCGGCTAGCAACAAATTCTCTTTAAAAATCTGTTTATCTGAGTATACCTTTATTTGCCTTCATTTTTGAAGGATATTGTCACTGGATATAGAATTTTTGTTAAAACATTTTTTCTTTTGGCAATTTGAATGCCTTTTCACTATCTTCTGGACTCAATTTCTTTCTGTTAAGAAGTCAGCTGTCAATCATATTGGGTTTTGTGTAGATGGCGAGACACTTTTCTCTCATTTTCAATATTTGTCTTTGTGTTCTTTTGTCTTTTTAGCAGTTTGATTGTGATGTGTCTAAATATGATTCTCTTTGCATTTATCTTACTGAAGATTTGTTGAGATTCCTGGATCTTTTAAGTTAATGTTTTTCATCAAATTTGGAAAGTGTTCAGCCATTACTCATTCAAATATATTTTCTACTCCTTTATTCCTTTTTTTTTTTTTCTGGGAATCCCATTATACCTATGTTGAAATGTTTGTCCTACCAGTCTCTGAGAGTCTTCATTTTTCTTCATTCTCTTGCTTCTCTGCTCTTCAGACTGGGAAATTTCTATTGACTGATTCTCAAGTTTGCCATTTCAAATCATCTGTTCATTTTGCCACTTTAAATTTTTATAGTTTTCAACTCTAGAATTTGCATTTGCATATATCTATATCTATATGATTTTCAAGTTCACTAATTTTTCTTCTGCCATTCCAAATCATCTGTTCATATCGCCACTTTAAATTTTTAGTTTTCAACTCCAGAATTTGCATTTGCATATATCTATATCTATATCTATATCTATACTTATATCTATCTATATCTATATCTATATCTATATCATAGTACTCTATATATCCTTACAGATTCTCTGTCTACTTATTCTATAAATTACTGAAACTTATTTATTGAACTCTATATATATACAGTTTCTGTTTCTCTTTTGAGATTCCGTAATTGTGAGATCAGCACCATTATGTTTTCCTGTTAATTCCTTGAATAGAGTTTCTTTTAACTCTTTGAATATATTTATAAAATCTGCTCTCATGACTCTTCTAAATTCTATATTCAGACCATTCAGAATCAACTTCTATCTACTAACTGCTTTTTTCCTGAATTTGGATCACATTTTTATGTTTCTTTATATGACTTTTAAGATTTGATCAGTAACTGAATATATTGTAGCAACGCTTAAAAAATTATATTTTTGAAAGTCACCTTTGTTCTTGTTTTTTTTAAATAATTTTTTCAACTTAAATGCAAAAATTGCCGTGTATAGATGTTTATGTCTGCTCAGTTTCTCATTTTTTTATTACTATTATTTTTTAGCCTGGCTTCTCAGGAGTTTCCCGGTGACTACATGACTTAGAGGTTAGCCAATGATTTAGGTAGAGATTGTATGCAAGCATCTAGACCCCATTAGGCTCTAACCTCTGCTGATCAACATACATGCAGATTTTGGAATGATTTAAAAGTTCCAACCAGTTCTCAGGTTTCATTCATAGTTCCTATGCAGCCAAAACAGTGTGAGGAACTTATTCCAGCTTTTCTACAGCTCTCTTATTTTCAGGATCTACCAGTTAAATTCATGGGTTCTTTGCTACTTGCCGAGAACCAAGTCTACAACATCAAAATGACAGAGCTGTGGATTTTCTCTATTCATTTTCAAGTGAGCCTCTGCATTGAACCAGCAAAGCTGCAGGATTTTGCCACACCTCCACTGCAAATATAGACTGACCTCCCTGCCATGAAAGCTGCTGGGTTTTACTACTAACCCTGATAAAAAAAAAAAAAAAAAAACCCTAAATTTTTTACCCAACCGAACTGGGAATCAGAGAGGGGTATGGGAACAAGGAAGGGAGCATCCTAAGACAAAAAAGTCACAAACTCTATTTACTTGAATCTCTAGCAATTTTTTTTTTTTTGAGCATAAGTGTTTCATAACTTGTTATCTGCCTTTGGTCAATTTCTGGGGCCCTGAATTTGTTGTTTTTGATATATCATTCACTTTTCTACTTTTCAGAAGGGAATTGTTGGCTTCCTCTAGCCACCATAACTAAAAGTTTTGTCTGCTCCATTTTCTCTCATTGCCTCCTGATCCATACCTAATGACACATCCCAAAAGGCCCCTAATTCATAACATCAGGAACCTGAAAAATGTATGTAGAAATTTATTCTAAATTTGTTAGAGGAAAAAGAAATATAATATTCAGACTAAGCAACATGTATCGATGTGTGCATTTTAACAGAGATTCTGGACTTACTGTACCTGTTCAAGGAGATGAGAGTAGCTCTCATTGTCTGTTCAGTTGGTTAATTATCATATGGACTCAGGAGTGGGAAATTAAATAATGTCTGTTCTTTGTAGTCTATGGTTGAAGATGTGAGATAGTGCCATTTAATGGCTCACTGATTTCAGTAAGGAGAATGAGAGACCAACGGGTCAAATATAAAGAGTATATGTGGTTACTAAAATGGGTAACAGTAGTAATCAGATTTGCTTGCTTTCAGAGCTCTTCAGTGTATCTCATTGATCATGGTGTTACTAAGACTGAAATAGAATGGAAACTAGATCTATATAAGAGTAATGATACATTTTTAAAATCTCCAGATCTGGTGAACATAATCGTGACTTGAGTCACCATAATGAAGCATCATGGTCCCTCACCCAGTTCCCAGACTAGAGCCAGTTCGCATTCTTAGAACCCCCTTGAATGGCCATATCCCTTTGATGATGCACACACACACATTATATATATATATATATATATATATATATATATATATATATATGTATTTCTCTGTAGCCTTCCCTAAAAGAACTGTATTCATTTGATGGATATTACCTCTGAGCTGTCACTCATTCCTTGGATAGTAAACCTCATAGATACAATATACTCCAAGAGAGTCAATTTTTTACAGAGATTGAGATTTATAATATGTTTATAATATGTATATGTGGCAATGTCACAGAGTATGTCCTCAAGGGAAAATGACTATACCTTCATTTAAGAGCTCTAGTCAGAGACATGGGTGAGAGGATGTGATGATTCTTCATTATGGTTAATTAATTCACGATTCTGTCATAAGTCAAAAGGGGGGGCACAGTGCAGAATCCTCAGATTCTCAGATTTATATTAAAAGAAAGAAAACTTTCCTCCAGATAAGCATTCTTCTGAGACATGACTCCTGAATCACTTGTGAGTCCTGGTAAAGGTGAGTCACTTGACCATATGTTCTAGATGTCTATTGTGAATTGGTTTTATATGTCCCAACAAGTCAAAATCATCTGCATGTCCACCACTTTAGTTCCAGATCTTTTCAGATTTCCACTGGAAAACTGCAGCAGAACTTTCTCTTCTAAACTTGCTCTTTGCCAGTTCATTTTCCACACTAAAATCTGATGTTTTGAAAACCACATCTGATTGTGTTGTTCACCTCTTTAAATTGTTGCTTACTCCACATCAGCCTTATGACAAGGCCCTACACAATCTCATCCTATTGCTTTCTAACTTCATCTCTCCTTAGATTTTGTGTGTGCAATTTGGCTTTCTTTCAGTTCTTGGTTAAGTTATTATCATTTAACTATCAAGTCTTTCACTCACATTTTTCTCTCTGCTTTAAATTCTCTTCCCCAACTTCACCTAGTAGACTCATATTTATCTTAAAGATCCCAGCTCAAACATCATCCCTCAGAAAAATATTTAGACTACCCACACTAGCAAAACTTGTCTTCTTTTATTATATGCTCTCACAAGACCTTTAATTTTTTCCTTGTAGTATTTGCTTTTGTTTGTAATAATGCATTTATTTGCAAAATTATTTGTTTTAAAATTGCCTGGTGTACAGGTTGTGTACTACATAAGGACACCTAATTAAGGAGAAGAGTAAGGAATAAAATCCAGCCCACAGACCACTTGACAAGTCATACATCCTGTTATAGAGCTCCATCTAACCATATGAAGAAATGCCCTTTTACTAACTGAAAAAATACACTGTCTACTGACCAAGCAGTATGCACATAGGCTGCATCTAGCCAGAAGAGGCCCCTTTATCTAATTTGCACAAAGATACCCAGTGGCTTAGCTAAAGCTCTATATAACTCCCTCCTTGATAAGCTCTATGAGAGCAAACATTATGACTGTTTTTTGTCAGCATTATATCTAGAATATAAGTAGATGTTCATTAATATTTGTTGTTTTAATAAAGGAAGGAATGATCTCCAAATATAGAAAAATAGACTTGTATTTAATTTTTGTGTGCTTTTTCTGGGTTCATTGGTTTTCACTTTAACAAAAACATTTCACTTTCTGTGATGCTTCAAGAGGCTTCAACTTTTCAAGAAGTTTCTCTTAGACAGAGGTCTCGGTGCTCTAAACCTTATATTGATCACCAAACCATGAGCTTCCTTCTGGTACTCTGGGTATGCTAAACTTTTAGCTTGAGGTTTTCAGTTTCTCCCCTACAGGCCTCTTGGAGACAGTCCTATCTCTTCTTCTTCTTTTTTTTTTTAAGTTCAAGTGCACCAGCAATTCAGATAATTTCTTTCATCTCTTTTGTCAACTTTGCAAGAAGTAAGTGGTTGTTGGTAGAGAGAAAAAAAAGAGAGAGAGAGGTGAGTTGATTTTTCAATTTTCTAAGTTTCTTCCTTTTCCTATTCTGGTTTTCTGATAATTTTTGTGAACACTAGAGTTTCAATATGCAAGATACTTTCTCTATATCGTGCATGATGGCTGATTGTGAGCAGGTACCTACAAAGTGAAATAGAGTATTCTCATAAGTTTCATTTGTAAAGAATGGAGGAATCTGTTTGAAATCATGGACAATAGTAAATAAGGCAACATTTATAATGCCAGAGTTGTCATCTACTGCTGATGTCCCCTTGTATCTTTTGAACGAATAGGCTGAGGATCAGGCATTTTCATACACCTGTTGTCTCCTTCCCTCTAAACTGAACTTCAAGCTTAGGGTTTCAATCTAATGGAAATGTGTGAGATTTGGAGTCAGACATACCTGTGTTTCATACCTGATTACTAGAGTCAGACATACCTGTGTTTTATACCTGATTACTAGATTTGTGAGTCTGACAAGGATCTTATCCTTCTGAGACTCAAATTTTCCATCTACAAAAATTGGAGTATTTTATTTCCTTGTAGGGTAATTACTAAACTTTAAAATACATAGCTTATCTTAATAGGTTAGTATATAGTATTCTTTAACCAAATATTAATTTCTGCACATTCATTCTAACTATCTCAGAAATCCAGAGTGTAAGGGACGGCTTTATTATTCCAACAGCTTTTGAGGTTAATATGCTGCTTTCATTCCCCCTACTTATTCTGCTAAATTCAGGGTTAGGTTTTTTTTTCTGCTCCCATTCAGCAATGTAACATGGAGGTATCCAGATATTATTGCCCAAACAATATGTTTTTCATAATCCAATGTATGTATATCTCTGTGTGCATATGCACACACACATGTGTATGTGTGAGATGTGGATGTGAATTGGGCAGGAGCTGGGGTTTCTAGACAGATAAATATTAGACTTGAGAGAGACAAAAACAAATAAAAGGAACATTATTTTCCTCTGAGTCTTGCCCTCCCACCAGATGTTAGTAGCTGTTAGGAACCAAAAGGAAATTGGCTAATACTTATCAAGTCCTTGTCTCTGCCTCTTCACAGAGACATCAAACACTCTAGAACAAGATATAATGACTTCCTTCATTTTTTTTAGTATCTTCCTAAAAAAGGCTCATTAACTTCTGTGTATCAGTGTTACATTGTATCAGAATCTCAGTTGAGATAGAAAGAATGCTTTTCTCCAGTATTGAGATATTTCAAGAGCAAAGGCCATGGTTAAGAGAGCTAGGTTTCCAAGTTAGCTTTGCCATGAACTAAATATGTGATATTAAGCAACTCCTTTATCCTTTTTGGAATTAAGTGTCATAGTATTTCTATCACATGGCTATTTTTGAGTAGTAGATATATTAATATTTCAAGGAGTACAGTAAACTATAAAATGCAAAAAAATCATAATTTTCTACCATATTTATAGAGAAAAGTCAGTTTAAGGATTGGAAAACCATATTATCTATGTTCCTTCTTAATGATAATGATTTGCTAACATTTAATTCATGCATCCATGTTTTTTTATCTTGTTCGTTTATGTCTTTTTTCCCTGGCATTCTTTTAATTTTTGCAATTTAATGAACAGTATAGAGTTTATCTTTTCCTGTCTACCTGTATGCCAGATTTTCTGTCTTTCCTTTGCTTGAGTGCTTCATAACCTCAATCTGCCTAATGGAAAAGACCATGTTCTCTACCACTCACTCCCCTACAGCTCTGAAGTCTAGATTCTCACTTCAATACTTTGTCCTGGTTTCCATGTGTTCAAGGCAGTACTGCTGAATGTGTCTAGCAGAGGTGTGAATCTCCCTTTCAGACCTGAAGTACCGCAAGAGCATTCCTTCATTTATTGGTTCATTTAACACATAATTATCAAAAGCTTAAGATATGGCAAAAATTGGGCTAAATTCTGGGTATGTGGAAATGACTAATTAATAACCTTTGTCATCAAAAAGTTTATAAGCTAGTTGAAAAGTCAGATAATAAATAATTTCAGTTGTAGGTGACCAGTAGTACCATTTAAGAATAAATGAAATGCCGAAAGAACTAAAATGGAAAGAGGTGGTAAGATTGACCGCAGTGGAGGTTTAAAAACTTAACCTATCCTCTCCCTCACTGCATAAGTAATACATATCATTTATCACGGAAACTTCAGAAAATTCAGGAGACAGTAGAAATTTACCCATAATTATATCATGCAGAATCATGCACTATTAACATTTAAATGATTTCCACACAGGTTTTTTTCTACGTTCATTTTCGTATAGTTCAGATTATTTTGTATACACTATATCATATCCTGCTTTTTAACTTATTATTTTCCATTAAATTACAAATTTTCACATGCATCATTTAAAAGTTGTATAATATATAATTTAAAAATAATAACGTATTAGTTTCTGTTTACAAATATACATATATTCATTTGTATACCCTCAGTCTTTTTTCTATACATACATAGTCACATAGATGTAGATATATATCTTTGTTTTCTTTAACTATTAGGATCATATGATCTTTACTGTTTTATAATATTTTTTCCTTGACAATATCATAAACACTTTTCTTGATGTATAACATTAAAATTTTTATTGCAAAATATGGCATACATGAAAAAGAATGTATAAAACAAACATATATTTTAAGAAATATAACAAAACAAACATCTCGGTACTCTCTGTGTAGGCTAAGAAATAAACAGCATCATAAATCTAGAAGCTTCATAGTGCTCCTAATCAAATATATGACAAATAGTCAGTATCACCAATTTTAGGTTAAAGCATTTCCATGTTTTTAAAGGAATATATTATCCCTAAACAATATATTATTTAATCTTGCCTTCTTTTGAACATAGAGTAAATGGAATATATACATACACAAGTGTCTATGTAATTTCTTTCTTTTATTCATCACTATGATTTTGATATTGATCTATGTTGATTCGTGAAAATGTAATTAGTCCCTTTAATCTTTAACAGGAGTTAGCAAACTTTTTCTATAAAAGATCAGTTAGTACACATTTTAGTCTTTGCAGGTCACACAATCTCTGTTGCAACTAGTCAGCTCTACCTAAAAGCAGCCATACACAATATGTAAACAAATGGGTATGATTGTGATCCAATAAAGCTTTATTTACAAAAACAGATAGCTGACCCATGAGCTGCAGTTTGCCCTCCTGCTTTATAATTAATTCATTTAATGCTCTAAAATACTACATCATGAGCAATTACTTCAATTTAAATATCCTTTCTGTCTTTGAAGACACATTTGGTGTGTTTGTTTTATTTTTCTATTGTAAGCTAAACTGTTATAAACCTCTTGCATGTGTTTCTGGTTTTTCTAGATGAAATATATAATGGTAATATTGCTGGTTCATAGGATATGTTCTTCAACTTCAGCAGGTAATGTCAAACTGGTCTTCAAAATGATATCAATTTATTCTTCCTCTAATAGAAACTAGAGCTTCCATTGCAGTAGTTTTAATTTTTGCAGTCTATTGAGTGTGAAATGATCTGCGGTCTTAATTTGTGGTCTGTGGTCTTATTTTCCCCTGGCTACTCATGATATTAAAACTCTGTTCATATCGCATTTATATATTCTCTCATCTAAAATTCCTATTCATTTTTTAACCTATCATTACAGTTAGCTGATCTTTTTTATTTTTAATTTTTTATTTTTAGAAGCTCTAGATATTCTAAGTACTAACATTTTACCTAAATTTTTGTTGTAAATATCTTTTTACTGTTTTTGTCTTTTTTCTTTTTTTTGTGATTTAGTTTGAAAAATAGAAGTCAATTTTTATGTAATAAAATTTATGATTATTTTTTTATGTTTTTTATCTTTTACTGCCCCAAATGTTAAATATATTCTCATGTATTATCTTCTAAACACTTCATAGGATGATTTGTTTGTTGTTTTTTTCCTTCTATTAGGATTTTAATACATTTGAAGTTGATTTTTTTTTTATGGTACAAGATACTCTAATTTCATTTTTTCCCATAAAGATAACCAACTATTCCAGGACCATTAATTGACTATTCTTTGTTTTCCACCAATCTGCAATGTCAGCTCCTTTGTGAAGAATTTTCTTCATATTTCAGAACTTCATTTTCTTCTACTAGTATGATTGTTTATCTCTGTTCCAACACCACACCTTAATTACTGTAGCTTTGTAATAAGTAATGATATTTGAATTGCAAATTCTCTCATATTGTTTTCTTCTTCAATAGTATTTTTGCTTCTCTTGAATCTTTGTACTTCCATATAAATTTTAGAATTTGTTGTCAATCTAACATACAACCAGGCAAAAACAACCCATTTGGGATTCTGATTGAATTGTCCTGAGTTAATAGATTGCCTGGGTCATAGAATTTTAGATTAATTGGAATCTTAAGAATATTACATCTTCCAGCTCATAAGCATGGTATGGTTCTCCATTTATTTCAGTTTTCTTAATTAAAGTTTTGTAATTTTTTGATAAAGCTCTTTATTCCTAGGTACTTTATATTTTAAAATTATTATAAGTAATAGCCCCTTTAAATTTAATTTGCTATCAGCATGCTGAAATACAGAAATGTGGTGAATATTTACATATAAATTTTGGACAAGAAAGCTTGTTTAACTCTTTTAGTAATTCAAATAATTCATCAATAGTTTCTTTTAGATTTTCTACATACAGAATCACATCACATCATCTGTAAAGAATATTTCTTCCTATTCAATCCTTATATTTCTAATTTACTTTTCTTGTTATACTGGGCTGGCTAGAATATATCCAATCTAATTTTGAAGAGAAATGAATACAAAGTCACCCTTAACTTGTTTCTAACCTTAAAGAGAATCCCTTAGTATTTCGCCACTAAGTATATGTTGGCTGTAGAAGAGTTATACACATGCTTTATCGGCTTTAAAAAAACAAAAACAAAAACAAAGCAAAGCAAAACAAAACAAAACAAAACAAAACAAAACCTTTTATTCTTAGTTTACTAAAGATTTTTCTCATAAGTAGATATTGAATTTTAAAAATGTTTTTGGCAGCTATTGGAATATGATTTTTTTCCTTTAATAAGTTTATTTGAAGTATAAGATTGTATTGTTTTAAAGTTAAACAAACTTTATATTCTGAAATAACACCAACTTGGTCATGTATCCATTTTATACATTGCTGAATTTGGTTTCATGACATTTTGCTTAAGAATTTTACGTTTATGTCTGAGTGAGATTGGACTGTTAACTTTGGTATCAAGATAATGCCAGCTTCATAAAATGAGGTGAGATGTAGTTCCTCTTTTTCTATCACCTAAAATAGTTTGTATAAGATTAAAATTAATTTATCCTTGAATGTTTGTATAAGATTAAAATTAATTTATCCTTGAATGTTTTATAGGACTTATTAGTAAATTTTTCTTGGCCTGGAGGTTTAAATGTAGTCTTTATTTCTTAAAATAGTTTCCAGGTTTTCTCCTCATTCAACATTGATAAGTAATTTTTTTTAAGAAATGTGTACATTTCATAGAAGTTTAAAAATGTATTGAGATAAAGTTGTTCATAACATTAATTTTTATCTTTTTGTGTGTGAAACCTCTGAAATTGTATCCTTTTATTAATTCATAATAGAATTTATTTATGTCTTTAGTTGTTTTTCTTAGTCTGTATAATGAGCAGTTTACCTAAAGTTTATAAACTTTACCTTTGTGGATCTGCTCTATCTTTATCTTTCTTTAATATATCATTAACATCTGTTTCATCATTATTGTTTTTTCTTCTTTCTTTTTTATCCTTGTTTTGATAACTCTTTAGGATATGTGCTCAACTAATTACTTCTCACCCTCCTTTTTAAAATAACGAACAAGCATTTTAAATGATAAACTTTTTTCTAATAATATTCTAAATGCATGTTTTAGTATATGATTCTTTTATTACTTTTTTGTTCTAAAAATTTCCTAATTTCCATTATAAGTTCCTCTTTGAAACATAGGTTAGATTATCAAACATTTGAAAATTTTCAAGTTATCATTTTTGGTGACAATTTCCAACTTAATCATACTGTGGCCTGAGAATGTACTCTACATTTTAAGAAAATCCCGTTTTAAGAATTTTTGTGACCAACTTCAGGGTCCAGACATAGTTGGTCATTTTTTTTTTTTAATGACCCAGGCATACTTGAAAAGGATGGTTTACCACAAACTTTTAGATAATGTTGCTAAAATTTCCTGTATCTTTACTTCCAGTTTAGGATCTAGTCTTCTATGTCCCTGCAAAAGACAATTGATACATAGAGTTTTGAACTGGGTCTTTGTGGTATTGAATTTTTGCTCTGAACAGTGTGCTCACCATAGGTCAAGTCAATCTCTGTTGCCAAGAGATGGTGTTGACCTTCTTTTATTTTTTCAGCCCTGAAATATTCATCGAAGATAGCTAGCCACACAAAAGTAAGAGAGTTTGTTTTCCAAAGTCTCTCCACCTTCCAGGAACATTAATTCATACTCTTTGTGGTGTTTCTTGCCCTGTATATCCTAACTCTGGCTGGCAATGTCATCATTGTGACTATAATTCATATTCACCATCATCTCCACATCCCCATGTACTTCTTTCTAAGCGTCCTCTCCACATCAGAGACTTTGTACTACCCACTCATTATCTCATGCATGCTTTCCAGCCTCATAAGCTAGAGCCAATCTATATCCCTGGAGGGCTGTGGGGCTCAGCTCTTTTTCTTCCTTGATTATGCCATCACTAACGGCCACCTGCTAGCAGTAATGGGGTATGATCGCTATGTGGCCACCTGCAATCCACTTCATTACTCAATCATCATGAAATGGAGGGTCTGTGCCATGCTGGCATCCTCAGTCTATTCCATGGTGTTCTTGTTCTCACTGGCTCAGGCTGTGTTCATGTCAGACTGTCCTTTTGCAACACATTGATCGAGCATTTCTTCTGTGATGTTTGACCTGTGTTGGACCTGGCCAGTGCTACCCTAATCATCAATTATATTCTGGCCTTAATTATCAGCCTCTTGACCACAATTCTCTTCATCTCCTATGTCCTCTTTATTTCCACCATTTTCAAGATTGCTTCAGCTGAAGGCCAGAAGAAATCCTTGCCACCTGTGCCTCTCACCTCACGGTGGTCATTGTCCACTACAGTTGTGCTTCTATTGCCTACTTTAAGCTCAAGTCAGAGAACACCAAGGATAAAGATCAGTTAACCTCAGTGACCTACCCTGCCAAAACACCTTTACTAAACCTTGCTGTGTATAGTCTGAGAAACAAAGAAGCCCAGGATACTCTGTGGAGAGTAGTGAGTAGAAACTTTTTCCCTAGGATTAAATTGCTAACCAAATAGACATCTGTGTCTTCCAGATGGAAGCTTTAGGTAAACTTATAGATACAGGGTTTCAAGTGATTGGTGAAGTCTCATACATCACAGCCAAGGCCAGAGCAAAAGTAGAGCTGGGGACTACCCTCTAATAATTAATTCTCATTTCCTCCATCTCTTCATTAACAAAATACATGTCTGTAAACAGACATCCATTTGCCCTATTCCAGAAGATGATTATAAGGTCAGAGTATGATGGTCTGACATTCATCTGAAGCTTAAATTTAAAGTGACTGGTCCACTTTGGTGAAATATAAGCTACATTAAAATCACAACTTGACTGAATGTTCTTTTAATAAATCAGATAGTTAAACATGTGGTACTAGAAAGAGTATTGTACAGAAATCTAACTGTCTGGTATTTTAATAAGATAAGCAAAGCAAAAATATAGATATCTTTTAGAAAATTGTTTTCAAATAACCTAAAAACCTTCTAGAGAGAATATTTTCAAGCAACCCACTGCAAGTTTCCTGTCACTTGCATGTGAGACTCCAAAGAAAAGGAAACTAGGGGATGCAAGGTGGGAAGAGGGAAATTAAGTAGAAAGTTCTTAACCACATATGACAGCCCTGAAGCTCTGGCCTCATTAACAGAGCTCACCTGACTGGGTCTGAATCTTCACTTCTGATTGAAGATAAGCCATATGAAGAAGTCTTGCTGAGGTTGAAATATTGAAATATCTCCCTCATAGCCAGGATAAACAACAGTTCTGAGGAAGAGAAGACAAGTGGCTCAGGGAGCAGATTGCTAAAAGAATGCTATGAAATTGGCTAAAGGAAAAAAATAATAAAGAAGCAGATCTAAATGGCAGCTTCCAGTGGAAAGAGAGTAGAAGAAGACAGAAAGAAAGGAGAGGGTCAAGAGGAGCCAAAAAAAATTTGGAAAAGTTTCTCAAATTGGGTCCTCTCCTGTCCTTTGGAAGCCAAGTCACAAAGACAAGGAAAGAATTAAATGGAAATATGAAAAAGAGTCAGCATAATTCCTTTCTGATGAATTAGATAATTTCATTACTCCTGAAAATCTGGAAAAGTCAACAGTAATGGATTTGGTTGTGAAAACACCTTCATAAGATTAAATCGACTTAATTAGAATAAAAGACTATTTACTGTCCCTTACCTCAAAACTATAAAAAAGAATCAGAGTGAACTTTAAACTCAATTTGTGAGACAAAATAGGTGTTGAATAAAACTATAATGATTAAAAGTTACAGTTTCTGAGTAAATCATAGTTAATGTGCTGAGCTATTTGTAAAAAGATAGAAAAGAAATACACGAGTGTGTAGTTGTAAAATTTTTGATATATGTAAATATTAAGTGAAATATCTAAAGTGATTTTGAATTTTATAGGCTATATATGTATTCACAAAAAAAGCTAACCTTAAAATATCTGTAATTCAATCTACTTTGTAATTCTGAGCTCTCAATCTGTCTGATGGAAGAAAAGTTCATCTAATCTTTTTCATTTAAACTCATGCTATTTAGTGATTAAGTCATTTTATGAGTAAAGACAGGGAAATTCAAGGTCTTGCTTCTCCCCCTTCTACCTGAATATCCTGGGGGTGAATCAAGTTCTGGTCAAGGCTCTAGTTTTCTTAGTATGAAAGAAGAGAAACCTGATTCATGGTCACCTCCACCTGCCCATGTTGGATTCTATGGAGATATATAACCCCCCCATGGCCAACCTTGATGGTTCATTGAGATGACTCTGATCTTGTCAGTTCTTTAATTAATATTGTCTCTTCACTTTATCTTCCTTGCGACTACTCTAGGTCCACTGGCCCTCTTTCAGCTACTTCTTGAGGGTGCCTAAACATTCAACTGTACCCTTGACCGTGTAATGGAGTGAATGTGACTCAGTGAAGTGTCACCAAACCATGTACCTAGATTCTCTGCTCACTCATTTCTGCTCCAACAAGATTTAGGCCTTTTCTAAGAGGCTTCTCTGGGAAGCAAGGGATATACACCCCTTGTGCTTTTAGCAGATCCCTCCCTCCTTTCTTACATAAGCATTTAGCTGGTGGGTGCTGCACTGGGCCTTTCCCAATATCCTACTAACAACAGTGTTGTCTTCTCTACAAAGCTGGATGCTTTTATTTTATTTTGGCAGAAAAACTGATGTCTTACAAACTCTATAGTTTACATTATACATATCATATACAAAATACTTTTGTACTTAGACTTTTGTTATTCAAGATCATTCTTTACAAACTAAATCAGTTTTTCCTCTCTAGAAAAGTTTGCTAAAGTTAAAATTTTTTATCAGCTTTTAAGACAAATGTTTTAGTTATTAGTTTAAAACAATATTTTTGGAATCCATTTAACTTCTTTTTATTCTGGATTATTTGGCTTACCCTTCCCTGGAGCAAATCAAATTCCTCTGAAACAAAGTTCAGTGTGCAAACAATGTAGAATTTTTATTTTGTTACATTTATCTGTTTATTCCATGTGTCAGTAACATTGATTGTCATGATGTTTTCTTATATCTTATTATCTAATAGGGCTAGTTGACTGACATTTTTCTTTCAGATTTTTTGAGGGGTGTTTTGCTTGTTTAAGTTTTTCATATAAATTTTAGAAGCAGCTTGTTTAACTTATACCCAACACACACACACACATAATCAACAGTTACACATGTAAAGTTGACATAAGTGGAGCCATTTCAAAAAAGTTGGAGCCACTGTACTATAGAAACTGCCTTACGTGTTTTGGTCCTTCAACCCTCGTTGGCAAAACAACCTTTGGTCTTGGCCAAGCCAACATTGTTTTACTACTATTTGTGAAGCCAGCAGAACAGCAGAGATCCTGACCACAAGCACCTATGATTATGAATTCCCTTATGTGGAGATAGAATTCATACCAATCATTAGAGTTAAAGAGTAACTCATCTTTATAACATCAATAGAATTTCTTTCTTATTTTCATGGAATTATTCCTTCCTTTTTTTCATAAAAAATTCCTTGCTTTCACCCTGTAATCTAGACACTATTTGGGTTTCTGTCCGAATCTGGGATGATAGAATTGCAATATCTTTGGTATCAAATAAATGCTTATTTCTCATTTTGCCTTTTTATTTTTAGTGTAACACTCACCTACAAGCAAACCAAATTCTGGCATTGTTTTATTAGAATCCTATTGTATTTATAAATTAATTTATGGAAAATTGACATATTGATGGTTTTGAGTCTGTCCAAAAATATTGTCATTTTCCATTTGTTCAAGTCTCCTTTGAATTAGAAAATTTTACTATAATTTTCTATAATTTTTGAAAAGTTTTATAGTTTTATGTTTTACATTTAAGTCCATGATTCATTTTACTTCATTTTGCATAAAGTGTGAGGTTTTGGTCAAGTTTTAAATTTTTGCTTATAGATATCCAATGGCTCCAGCCCAGTCTGTCTAATAGACTATCATTCTTCATTGAAATGTATTTGCACATTTGTCAAAAGTCAGTTGAACATATTTCTGTGGTTCAATTTCCAGTAATCTATGCATCCATTGATCCTCAAATACTGCACTGTCCTGATTAATGTAACTGTATAGAAAGTCTCAATATTGGGTAGACTGAATCCTGTCACTTTATTATTCTTTGACAGTATTGTTCTAAGGACTTATTGTAAGTCCTAAATAAGCGTGTCTATGTCTACGAAAAGCACCTTACTGCAATTTTATAGAAATAGCATTAAATCTTTAGATCAATTTAAAGAGAAGCAACATCTTCACCATGTTGAGTCTTCTAATCCATGAACACAACATATCCCTCAATTTGTTTAATTCTTTTTAAAATTTTTTATTAGTATTTTGTAATTTCAACATATAACTCTTATACATGTTAAGTGTGTTGCTAAGTATTTCATTTTCTTTGGAGAAATTGTAAATGGTATTGTGCCTTTAATCTTGTTTTCTTCATGTTCACTGTTAGTATATAAAAATGTGATTGATTTGTATATGTTTATATACTATGTTGTGGCCTTGGTTATTTTACTTACTAGTTCTAAGAGGTTTGGGTGTTTTTTTTGGGGGGGGGGGTAGATGCCAGAGTCTTTCTACAAAGACAATTATGTCATCTGCATAAATAGGGACAATTTTATTTATTCCTTTCTGACCTACATTTGCTTTACTTCCTTTTCTTGTTTTATTGCAGCAGCTAGAACTTTCATTCAATGATAAATAGGAGTGATAAGAGCAGGCACCCTTGCTTTATATCTTTTTTACCATTAAATATGAGGCTATCTAGAGGTCTTTTGTATATGCTTTTTACACAATCGAGATAATTCTCCTTAGTCTTAACTGGCTAAGAATATTTGTTGTGAATAGGTTGGATGTCAAATGTTTCTCTGTGTCAATTGATATATGATCTTCTTTATCTTGTTAATATGGTGGATGACTTTATTTGATTTGTGACTATTGAGCTAGCCTTGCATTACTGGAATAACTCCAACTTGGTCACGGTATGTAATTCTTTTTATACAATGTTGGATTTGGTTTGCTAATATTTTGTTAAGAATTTTTGCATCTAAGTTTGTGAGAGATATTGATCTATAGTTTTCTTTGTAGTTTAGGTTACAAGATAATATTGGCCTCATAAGTTATCAACCCACAAAGTGAGTTCGTAAGTGTTCTCTCCTCTTCTGTTTTTTTTGTTTGTTTGTTTTGTTTTGTTTTGTTTTTTGTTTGTTTGTTTTTTGAAGAGATTGTGGAAACATAATGTTAACTTTCCTTTCAATGTTTGGTAGAATTCTCCATTGAAACCATCTGGACCTGGACATTTCTTTGTCAGGGTTTATAAATTGTGAATTCAATTTCTTTAATAGTTATAAGATTACTCAAATTATTATATATTTGATAGTTATAGTATTATTTAGATTATCTGTTTGAGTTTTGGTAGTTTGATTTTTTAAGAACTTGATCCATTTAGTTCAAGTTGTTGAATTTATAAATCTAATGTTGCTCTTTTAATAGCTGCAGATTCTGTAGTGATAACCCCTACATCACTCCCGATATTGGTGACTTGCATCTCCTCTCTTTTTAACTTTTGTCAGACTTGCTAAAGATTGATCAATTTTGTTTATTTTTTAAAATTTGTTACATTGATTTTCTCTATTATTTTCCTATTTTAAATTTCATTGACTTCTGCTCTTATCTTTATTAATTCCTATTTTCTACTTGCTTTGGGGTTTTGCTCTTCTTTTCTGGTTTCTTGAAGTAGAAACTTATGCTATCAATTGAGATATTTCTTCTTTTCTAATGTAAGCATTCGGTTCTACAAATTACTTTGTTGACGCTACTTTAGCTGCTGTTACATATTATGATATACCATATATTCATTTTTATTTTTTCTATATATTCTTTTATTACTTTTGAGACTTCGTTTTTGACTCATGGATTTATTAGACATGCATTGCTTAATTTTCACATTTTTTGAGGTTTTCCTGTTGTTCTGTTATAATTTTTAATTTGTACACCAGATATTTTGTTTAGTCTTTTAGAAGACTCTAGATCCTATATAAATCTTTTATTTTAGCAGAAAATTTTCCAGTTCAGGTTTAGCATGCAGATCCTGGCTCTAATTCCAGTGACCATATAGTTCTCAGAGCATATTTTCTGTGTTATTTTGATCTCCTTGGTCTATCTGGTGCTGTTAGGACTGCTACTAATCGCTGATGATGCTGCCTGAGGTAAGTAGAAAGGATTTCCCCAAGCTGGGCTGCTGATGTAGATGGGAGTGTTAGACTTGTGGAGACAGAGGCTTCTCTGGCAAGGGACCATTGGCATTATTTATTCCTTAATGGTTTGGTATAGTTATCTTCTGACTTTATACCATATTTAATAGCCTGAAATTATCTGGAGCTGAGACTCTTGTTATGGAGGGGCAGCTCTTTGACAACTTTCTCAATAACTTTTCCTAGAGAAAAGATAAGTTTAGATTTTTTTTTATTGCTTTATGATGATTACTGAAGAAAATAAGGAGATATTTCACATTTATAATTCCAGCTGTGATCTTTTTTGGATCCAGGTTTATCTAATTATATATCTCTTTTAGACATTTTCACTTAAATGTCTAGGGTCATCTCACATAAAACACATAAGAAAAAAAGTAGTATACATTCCCCAAGCTAATAAATGACACCCTCTCTATGCAGTTGCTCAATCTGAAAGCCAGTGAGTCTGTATTGAACCCTACTTTTTCCTCAGTCCCCTTTCTCAGCATTGAATTTGACAGTACATTTTTATGCAAAAGGGGGAAAAATATACACACTCTATTAGTGTCACAGAGTGCAAATCAAAATAATGTTATATGGAGAAAATCTTAAAGTAGAGAAGTAAAAAACGTTCACATGATCTCTCAAATTCTCATTAACCTACAGCTTGGGCTATGCATAAGTAGATATAGGAATGGAATATTTAAAAATAAAAATTTTTAAAAAGAGAAACAGGGACCATGTAAGTGATGATGTAACAATGGGAGCCTTCTAGTTGAGACAGCCTTGTTAGAAAAGGGGAACATTAAGAACTCAGCAGTTAGTATCAGCCTGTCTGTGGCAGGCTGCTATGGCAGCTCTTTGCTGAGTAAATCAGCCTTTGGGGCCATCTAGACTAGTGTCTCTTGACAAGTTTTGTCATCTCTATCTACAGGATTGAATTTGAATTTATCCATTTCTTTCATCACCACTGAAACTACTCTTATCCAGAAACAATCTTTTCTCTCTGTTTACTCTCCTTGTTTACACTTGTTCTTTTTCCAAATTTCTATACAACAGCTAAAGTTATCTTTTAAAAATAAAAATTAGTTCATGCCCTTCCTCTGATTAAAACTATCCAATGGATTTCCATTGTACTTGTAATAAAATCTACTTTATTCATGATGGTCTGTAAGGCCCTCCTTGTCCTTTCTGCCCCATGCTATTAAGAATGACTTCATCTCTTATGGCTAACCCTTTACTTACTAGTCCAGTAACTACCAACAGAGCAGGTTTATTCCCACTTAGGATCTTTACACTGGCTATTCCTTTAGTTTACAATGTTCTTTCTCCAGATTCTCATTCATTAATTCATGCTTGCTTATTTTCTATCATACAAACATTAACTCAAATGAGAATTAATCCACAATGTTTCTTCCCCTGACCATTTTATACACAGTAATGCCCACCAATGCCATTTCTCCATTAAGTGACATTCTCCTTTAGATGTTTTATGGTTCTTATATCATATAACACTATCTGAAACAAAATAAAAAGGGATAGAAAATTGTATATATAATAAATACTAAATAGAAGAAATAAAGAACACTAAAACAAACAAGCAGTAAACAAATCAAAGTTTCTGCTGTCAGGAACATACATTTAAATAGGAATATAAATAATTTTAAAAGCATGTAAGTAATATATAATGTTATTTTGATAGTGATAACTGTTTGAAGAAAAACGAAAGTAAAGAAGGACAAAAGGATAGTCATATGGATGAAAAAAGGAGTGCTTTAATAAATTTAACCAAAAGTAACCTCACAGGGTGATCTGATCATAAATTACTAACTGGACAGGCCATGGTGGGTAGTCATGCCCCAAGCATAGAACTTCTCTAGTAAAAGGTTTATTTTTGCCTTAAGCAAGCCCTGTCCATTTTTTTCTCGTGCATCTAGGTTAACACACATTTGAAATGACTCTTTTTCAGACCCCTGAGAAGTATAACCACCCTCAAGAGTATATAATCTTGTTAACTATCCTGTAATCCAATCCTTACTTCATGTAATCTTCTTTATGTTACCTTCTTAATTCCAACTGTGTAAAAGCAATTGTAAAGGTATTATTACCTGAGGCATTTAAGATCTTGCTTTTCAGCATATATTATTAGTTTGGCTCAAATAAAATCATAAAAATTCTCTACAGGTTTGTTTTTATGTCAACATTTATTTGACTTGGCCAGCAGCATTCCGAGGAAGCCCATCCAGGACCACCCTGGGTACCTTGTATTAGGTACCAGCAAGGACACATTGCTCTTCACAGGTTCCTGGCTTTGCATTGGTTGAATTTGAGTGAATGTTCTTTCAGAATCCTGTGCCGGAGCCAGCCAGCTAAAGTCGAACAGCACCTGAAAGAGGGGGGTGAAGTCTAAGAAAAAAGAAGAAGACAGGAAAGAACTTCAGGGAGGGCATACAGTCACTGCTGCAGCTCCGCCTTTGTTTAGCTCAGCCTTTATATAAGTTTTTGGATACAATAGCAAAGCACAAGGTATATCATTCGAATGCTGACATTCACACAAGATCATATAACATCCTTGTTATCTGGGTTGTAAAACATCCCCTTATCTTAAAAGGATTTTTTTAGGAGGCAAACCTCCCCTCCAGGGTCAGTGATAATTAAATCAACCATTTGCTTCCTTTAACCATTGATAACACAGTCTCAGAAGCTGCTTTATGGCTCCCAAAATATGTGACACCTTCAGTGCCTTGTAATGGCTCCCAACAATCCTGGACCTCCTTTCTTTAATTAGCAGGCCATGATTTTATTTGAGCTATCCTTAGAATATCCTAGTGAATAGAATTGAGATAACCCAAGGAAAGAAGAAAAATGGATGATTGCTTTTAATTCCAGTTTTTAAAATTGGTTTCCTCGCTTAGAGTCAAAACAAAATCTTTGTTTGTTAAAGAAGAGACTGAATTTTCTTTAGCTCCAAAGAGAAAGGATACTTGTTTCCCCAACTCAAATAGCCAATGGGGTAATAATACTTGTTACAGATTCCTGAATCCAAAATGACAGAGATGGATACCAGAAGGCATCCAGTATGGACACAACTGATCTTGGAGAAGCCAGCAGGAACCCTAGGAAGAGTTCTTTGCGAAGAGCAGGGTTCCCTGGAATGAATTCACTCCAAGAGAGAGGCCATTGACTTGGAAAGTGTTGCAATTCTCGCAGCAGCTAGTAAGCTCTTGCTTGAATATTCTTAGGTGACAAAGAATCTTTGTGGGGTTGCCTGAGGACAAATTTCTTCTAGGAAATGAAGCAGTTCTATAGAGATATTCACCTCATTTGGCTCATCTAGAGACATAAATATAAAAGCTGGTTTCCCCTAGAACTTTGTCTAAGCTCTATGGATCTCTAAGAAAAATTAAAATCATGCCTCGAAGGCCAATGAGCTCCATGATAGTCAGCCTCCCATTAATACTCCTGCAAGAAGATGGCCAAGATGAGAACCTTTTAATAGCTCTAAATAGTCTGTGCACACAATTAGAACAGGCTACCTATAAAATTAGGTGGAATGAATGGAAAGCATATTTAATTGGTCTATCAAAGCTTCAGAAAGAGGATTTAAATAAATGGATCAACTTATGATGTCATTTAGGTGCCAACCCAATACTTTGAAGTATTAAAAACAGCTGTCTTTATTTTTAAAAGGGGATGGTGATTTGGAACTTGACTTATCAAGGACAGATATAAATTATAAATGCTCCCCCCCCCAAATTGTATTCAACTGTTCTTTAATAAACTAATTAGTTTTTCTCATGGCTAACAGGTCTCTGTTTGTGTCTGCCTATGTGTGTCTATACATATGTATGAAATCATTTTCTACCTCTAGATGGTATTATTAAAATTACTTGAAAATAAATTATTTGGATATTCTAAAATTCTCAGAAATAAACTTACTCAAATGCTTTTCAACTTCACATGACCTAAGATTAATCATTAGTAAGTTTGTTGGTTTAAGTAGGAGAGACATGTTTTTTGAATTGTTGATATCACATATAATATTTATAGTTTACCTGGGTTTTATAAAAATAAACCTATGTTAATAATTGACTTTGACATGTATAAAACATGTTTCTAGAAGTTATAAAATGTCATCATAAATTCAACTTCTTAGTTTTCACTAGAAATTGAGGTTTTAAGAGTTAAAATTTCAATATATGTAGGAATAACTTTGTGGTTCTTCAGAAGGGCCTCTTGGACATTTCAAATACTTTTTAAAAAATTATAGGGCACAGGATTTATTATAGAATATGTGATGAACTTCTATGGAATATTGTGTGGGTAAACAATGATTGTAAATTAAATAAATAGTCGAGGCTATGGGGAACCCAAGAGGGCCTCTTGGTTCTTTAAGGTTTCCTGACAAACACCATTATTTTTGTTTTTATATTCTTTATACATCACGGTTCATTAAATTAGTTAAAGGAACTTATGAGCTAACATTATTGAAAGGAAACATTTATGCTATTGCCAAGGATTGATAAGGTCAATTCAAGAAAATGCCAAATTAGTAACTGCTTTCTTTCACAGTGAGTGCCAAGGAGATAAAGACTTTAAGATCATGGGTTGCCACCTGGACTTTTTTGGGGTGTAGAGGTGGGGAAAAGAACATCAAATAAAGACACTCTCCAACTCCATTGAAATGAACATTTTCAGGTGCCTAACCATGAATAGACATTTACCCTCACCTCTGATACACACCTCCATCTACAATGAGCACCAAAGATGACTTGAGAATGAGAAGCCACTGACATTAGAGGTAAACAGGTATCCCAAGACATTGAAAAATCCTCAATCCCTAAGTATTGCTGTTGAACTCAGAAAACATTTCTTTGACTGTTTTTACCTGTCTGTTAATGATATTAGTCATAATAATGGTTATACTTGTTTTCTGGGGTTTTCTATAGAGTCCAAGTGTTTACGATTGCTGCAGGTATATAAAGTAACTGTTAATACTCTTTTTATGGCTTATATAAATGTTATACTCGATGCAAAATACAGAAAAATGAGACAGATGGCAAAACTCAGATCATAATATTTCACAGGATAGAAATGTTCTAGAGTTTTTGTCCATGAAGACCATGAGACCTAACTGCCTTCCACTTACCTGCTCTTTCCTTTGAAGAAAATTCAGCCCCAGCTCACATCCCATGGTTACTATATTGCCCCATCCACAAAGGCTCATTGTTGCAACAAGGTAACATTGATACTGAGACTACTTAAGAATAAGCCTTCCTAGTGCTATGAGAACACACAATTCAACCAAAAGTTTGGTTATCAGTGCAAATCTCGAATTGATTTGTGACCAAAAGTGAGAAGTGTGGATGAAAAAGGAATGTGGTAATAAATCTAATGAAAACTAACCTCACAGGGTGATCTGATTTTAAATTCCTAACTGGGCAGGTCATACTGGGCATAGGACTACCTTAGTAAAAGTATCCATTGTTTCTGTGCATCTAAGCTAACACACCTTTGAAATGCCTCTTTTTCACACCCCTTAAAAGGGTAAGAACTCTCAAGAGATCATATCATCTTGTAAACTATCCTATAATCTAATCCTCACCTTCATATAATTTTTCTTAAGTTACTTCCTTAATTATAGATGTATAAAAAACTGCAAAACTCTTATCCTTTGAGCATTTGAGATCTTGCTTCGGAGCATGTGTCATCAGTTTGGCTCAAATAAACACTTACAAAAATTCATTACAGGTTTGTATGTTTCTTATGTTGGCATTCATTACCGGCAGCAAGAAAATGTAGCTTGTTTAGGTTGGGTGGCCAGGAAAGGCTTTTCTTAGAATAAGACACTTTAGTAAAAAAATGGACAAAGTGAAGGAGTAAGTAGCCATACAAGAACCTAGGAGAAGAGTGCTGCAGGTTGACATAAAAGTAAGAGAAAGTGCCTGAAAATGGGTTATACTGAGCATGTGAAAGGAATGACAAACAGGCCAGTGTGGCTGGGTATAATAATTACCAAAAAGATTAAGGAAAAGATTCAAATAATTGTCTTATAAGCTATGATAAGGATATTAATTTTATTCTAAGTGAAATAGAAAATAATTGTAAGGACATCTGAGCAAAGAAATTATTTCATTTAGTTTATACATTAAAAATTTTACCTTGGCTGCTACTGCATAGAAAATCAATCCTCAGAGCCAAAGAGGAACCAAGAAGAGACTAGTCAGGACCTTATTGCTGTGGTCCACATTAGAGATAGGGACGATTTGGAATAAGGTGAACCTTTGGATAAAGAATTGACCAGTTTGGTTGAGGACATGCTCTATTTTAGATGACAAGTAAATGCCAGTAGATATAATGAGCTGATTGTTAAACGTACAGCTTTAAATTGGGAAAGAAGTATGGATTGGAGACTTAAATATGGAGAGATCACTAAGTTGCAAGTATAAATACAGAAATTGTCTGTGCCTAAACATGGAGGTACTGCAACATCAAGAGATTGACAAAAAGAAGAAAAAAGAAATAGAAAGAACACTGGGAGGAAAGGAACAAAGTAAAAAATATAAGAACTATAGAAGGGTAGGTCCTGGAAGTAACATGAAAAAAATGCTTTCTGAAAAAAGAAAATTAATTATTTAGGTAAATGCTACCAAAATGCCAAGTACAATGACTTAGAAGTGACCATTAGATTTGGCAATATGGTGTGTTTAGTCTCATTGGAAAAAATCTGTATTGGTAGAGTGATGGTATTAAAGGCCTACTTAGTGCCAATTCAAGAAAGAATAAGAAGTGAGAAATTCGGGACCACATAATCCCTTTAGAGTTTTGATGGAAAAGAAAGTGAATAAATGAGCCTGTGGCTGGAGAAAAATGTAGGATCAAAGAAGATTGTTTTTGTTTTTTATTTGTATTCCTTTAGAATGAAGGAAATTAGAATAAATAAGTTTATAAATGAAAGTGATCTAACACAAATTTGATGATTCAAAGGAAATTGGGAGAACTGCCAAAGGAAAGTCCAGAGCAAGCAAAAGAGATTGGGATGCAGTACACAAGTGTGTTAATGGTCTTGTTAGAAAGTCATGGAGATCTCCCATCAAGGAGAGTGTACAGGTCTCAGAATTGAGCACAGATGCACATGGTTGGGTAGATGTGGTTGTTGGAGCAGTGCAAAAGCTTGTTAAAAAAGAAATAATGGACCCAAAATAGAGTAATTTGTCCCCATGAGAGCAAAACAAGACTTAACTGCAGTTTCAACCTCCCCAGGAATGTGATCTTGAAACAGTCAATCTGAAATTTCCTAATTAGCACTAGCAAGATAATCTGCATGATAAGACCCTTGTAACTCCCTTCTAAACAAAAGAAGAGGTCATAGCTTAAAACAATTGTTTGCTGCTAACTTCCTTGCCCCAAACTCTTCTTGCCTATAAAAACCTATTTTGTGCAAGTGCTCAGATTATTTCTTTACTTGCTAAATGTGGTGTTGCCTGATTCATGAATCACTTAATAAAGCCAATTATATCTTTAAATTTACTTGGTTAAATTGTTGTTCTTTAACAATCACTTCTAACTTACATGAATTCTTAATGAAATAGACAATAAAGTCATCTCCTAAAAATAAGGACAAAGAAGAACCTCTGGAACTTGGAAGATAGAAGAAAATTTGTAAAAAGATACCAAAGAAGGTGAGCGAGAGAGAGAGAGTGGTAGCTAGAAAATATAGCAAGTTATTCAGCAACATAAATACCACACTTAATGTTAAATGTTAGCTGTGAAGCACATTATTGATATGATTGGTATAATTTAAATTCTATTTGTGGATTAGATAACAGTATTGTAATATTTAATATTACTATGCACTTATGTGTCTATCTCTGTATATATCACATATGCATTAATTCTTATTAACTATACTGTAGTTATATAAGAGAATGCTCTTCTTTTTAGGGAATACACATTAAAATATTTAGGGTAAAGTGACACAATGGCTTCAACATGCTCTCAAGTAATTTGGAAACAAATTACGTAGGTAGGTAGATGATTGATAGATAGATAGATAGATAGATAGATGATAGATGATTATGATAGATGACAGATAGGTAGGTAGGTAGATAGATAGATAGATACATAGATACGTAGATACATAATACATAGATACATACATAGATACATAGATAGATAGAAATACAGAAGGAAGGAGAGAGAAATAGAATGATAAACAAGTAGGATAAATGTGAATAATTGGAGTATCCATATAAATGTTTAAAAGTTTATGTTCTATGGTTGAAAGTTTTTTGTAAGTTTGAAATTATATTTTTAAAACTTTTCAAAAAAATCTTAAAAGCTTATATGAAAATTATAAAATTTATTTAAAGGTATTTGTGCAGATAAAGGTTAACTAAGGGAATCAGCTAGCTCAGTGGTAAGCTTGAGGACCTCCAACTATTAAATAAATGGATAAATAGCCTATAACAATTCATCCTTAATAATCTTCTAATTTAATGCAATTCCAAAAATTTTATCTAAAGTTTGTATGGAAAAGCAAATGTCCAACTCCTTAAAAATGAAATAAAGCAAGATGAATTTATCTCCCTAATAATTAAGATTTACTATAAAATTATAGTCAAGAGTGCAATTTTGGTACAGTGATCTAAATTGACCAATAGGGCAGAGCAGAGAGTGCCCAAATTGACCCATGCTTATATAGAATTATAATATGTGAAAGAGATAGAATTGTAGATTAGTGGGGAAAGGGGAGACTCCTCAAACAAAGGTGCTAGAATAATTGGTTATCATTTAAAAAATAAAAATGAATTTGGACATCTATCTTACTACATATACAAAAATTAATTCCAAAAGGATTTAAATATAAAAATTATGTTAATATGCTTAGAAGAAAATAAAGATTATTCTGACATTAAGGTAGAAAATTTTTTTTCAAGAAAGATACAAAAATGCTAACTATAAAAGATAAGAATTATACATTTGATTACATTAAATTAATTTTTGTTCAATAAAAATTACCCAAAGGCAAGCCATTAAATGGTAGCATATATTTGCATAATATATTAAACACAAGAGTTTGGTGCCCAGAATACAGTCAAATACCTATAATGACATTTCGGTCAATGACAGACTGCATATACAACAGTGGTCCCATAAGATTATAATGGAATTGAAAAATTCCTATTGCCTTGTGATGTCATAGCTATTGTAATGTCATAGCTCAAAGCATTACTCACATGTTTGTGGTGATGCTGGTGTAAACAAACCTACTCTACTGCCAGTCATGAAAAAGTATAGTACATATAATCATGCATAGGGCGTAATACTTGATAATGATAATAATGTTGCTGGTTTATGTTTTTACTATAACATTCTTTTATTCATTATTTAAAATGTACTCTATACATATAAAAAATAGTTTGCTGTAAAACAGTATGCCATCTGATGCTGGCAGCTACCTTATACATCTTGTGTTTACCTCATCTATTACTTGCATCATTTCTTTTTGGTGTTTAATTTAATCTCCTGTTGATCTGTTCATCATGGCTCCTTGGTGTACAAAATTCACTGCTAATGTTGCCAGTAAGAGGCCGCATCAAGAGGCTGACCTAGAGACGAAATTAAAAGTGATTTGAGTTCTTGAATTATACAAAGGTCTACAAAGGTAGAAAATCAGTGATGGTTATTGCTCACCAGTTAGGCATTTGCCATTTCACCACAGCTACAATCTTGAAGAACAAGAAAAAAGTGACAAAAGCTGTTAAATGATCTGCTTCATTGAAGGCAGTGAGACTAATCAAAATTTGAGAAGGGCCTATAGCAGACATGGAGAAATGTCTAATGATCTGGAATGAAGAGTTGAAGACACATTAGAGACTACTTTCAGCGCTGAGACAATCACAGTCAAAGCAAAAAGGGTTTTCTGATGTTAAAAGAAAAAGCTGGACCTGACTACAATGTTAATTTCACTGCTAGTTCTTGGTGGTTTCAATGACTCAAGAATTGTTATTTGTTACATAATGTGAAAGCAAGTTGTGAATGCTGATGTGAAGCTAGCTAAAGAATTTTTGAAATTGTAAATAAATTGATTGTGGAGAAAAAATTATTTGCCAGAACAAATATTCACTATGGATGATATCTCCTATTCTGGAAACAGATGCCTGAAAGGACTATTATCCATAAGGAGGCCACATCAATGCCAGATTTCAAGGTTTTTAAAGACAGGACAACAGTTTTGCTTAGGGGCAATATTACAGGTTTGAAATTGAAACCCTTTGTGATTTGGCACAGTGAGAACAACAGCATATCAATAATCACACACTGCTAGTATAATAGAGAAGCAATAAAAAGTCATGGATGACACATCTCCTTTTCTAAGATGCTCTCCTGAATTTCTATGCCAGCAAAATGGAGAAGCACTGTTTGGAGAATAGCATGCCTTTCAAGATTTTGCTTGTTGTTGATAAAGCTCCCCGACATCCTCCTTTTATTGGTAATCTTCATCCCAACATCAAAGTGGCATTTCTCCCTCTGAACACCATCCCTTTGATCCAACCAATGGGTCAAGGAGTTATAGCAACTTTTAAGGACGATTACCTGTGGAGGACCTTAGCTCAGGCTATTAATGTAACTGAATAAGACATTGATGCAATTCTGAAAGTATTATGTCTAAAATTACATCAATAACCTTGCTTGACCTTGGGGTGATGTCACCAAGGAGTGTATTAATGGCATCTGGAAAATAACACTGGAGAAGTTTGTTCATGACTTCAAAGCGTTTGCCAAGAATGAGGAACTTGCAAAAATTAACACACTATAGTTGAGATGGCAAACAATTTTAACCTGAGTGTGAATGAAGATAACATTGAGAAGCTCCCAGAGGTGGTTCTTGGGGAACTGACTAAAGAGGAGTTGTTGGAACTGTCACAGGAATGCATAACTAAAAAAGAAAAAGAATGCTGCCCACTTCCCTCCAAGAAAGCACAGTGAAAGATTTAGAAGCTTTTGCAGACCTCAACAAGCACCGTAACAAATTTGAAAACATGAAGCCCAATATTGAAAGGTTTTTGTTAATAGAGAGAAAGGTTCATGGTGCATTATCTGCTTACAAGCAAATCTGCGATAGAAAGAAAGAAAGAGAAAGGAAGAAAGAAAGGAAGGAAGGGAAGGAGGAAGGAAGGAAGGAAGGAAGGAAGAAGAAAGAAAGAAAGAAAGAAAGAAAGAAAGAAGAAAGAAAGAAAGAAAGAAAGAAAGAAAGAAGAAAGAGAAAGAAAGAGAAGGAATGAAGGAAGTAAGGAAGGAAGGAAGGAAGGAAGGAAGGAAGGAAGGAAGGAAGGAAGGAAGGAAGGAAGGAAGGGAAAGAAAACCTCCTCAAATGTATTTCTGAAAAGAGTGACATCTTCTCAAGAAGAGCCTCAGGCACAAGAATACTATGAAAAAATATATAACACACCAAATGTAATAACCTAGAAGAAATAGGCCGGTACTTAGAAAAGTACAACCTTCCTAGACTAACTCAAGAACTGGAAAATTTAAATAGACTGATCAGCAGTATGGAAATTGAAACAATCATCAAAAACTTACCAAAAAGTAAAAGTTCAGGACCAAATGGCTTCACCAGCGAATTCTACCAAACATTTAAAGATTTAATACCTATTCTCTTCAAACTCTTCCAAATAATTAAAGAGGAGGCAATACTTCCTAACTCATTTTATGAGGTCAGTATTACTCTGATACCAAAACCTGGTAAAGGTAACACCAAAAAAGGAAACTACAGACCAATATCTCTCATGAACACAGATGCGAAAATCCTAAATAAGATACTAGCGAACTGAATACAGCAACGTATTAAAAAGATTATACACCACTACCAAGTAGGCTTCATCTAGCCCAGAGGCATAGGGATAGTTCATCACATGCAAATCTATTAATGTGATACACCATGTAAACAAATTAAAAAATAAGAATCATATGATTATATCAATAGGTGCATGAAAAGCCTTCAACAAGATATAGCACCCATTTATGATCAAAACACTTCACAAAATTGGTATAGAAGGAAAGTACCTTAACATAATAAAGGCGATATATGACAAGTCCTCAGCCAACATTATACTTAATGGTGGAAAACTAAAAGCCTTCCCTCCAAGATCAGGAACAAGGCAAAGCTGTCCACTATCACCAGTGTCATTCAATATAACATTGGAGGTATTAGCGAGTGCAATCAGGCAAGAGAAAAATATAAAAAGCATCCATATAGGAAACGAAGAAGTCAAGCTGTCATTATTTGTGGATGACATGATTCTCTATATAGAAAACCCTAAAGACTCCACAGAGAACACTACTAGAAACAGTAAGCAAATACAGTAAAGATTCTGGATATAAAATTAACATTCAAAAAAGCATAGCATTGCTATACTCTAATAAATTGTCAGAAAAAGAATTGGAAAAAAGAATCACTCTTGTGATTGCATCAAAAAGAATAAAATATCTAAGAATAAATTAATGAAACATGTGATTGACCTATATAATCAAAACCATAAGACCCTATTAAAAGAAATCAAAGAAGATACAAAGAAATGGAAAAATATTCCATGTTCTTGGATTGGAAGAATCAACATAGTTAAAAGGACCATATTATCTAAAGCATTATACAAATTTACTGCAATCCCCATGAAAATCTCATTGACATTTTTTAAAGAAATGGAACAAAAAATTGTCAGATTTGCATGGAAACACAAAAGACCTTCTGAATTGCCAAAGCCATCCCGAGAAAAAAAAAATGAGGCTAGACACATCATTCTGCCTGACTTCAAATTATACTACAAAGTGACAGTAATCAAAACGACATGGTATTGGCAGCAAAACAGACACACAGACCAGTGGAATAGAATCAAGAGTCCAGAATAGAATTGAGAGTCCAGAAGTAAACCCACATTTATATAAGCAAATAATTTTTGATAAAAAAAGCCAAAAACATGCAGTGGAGAAATAAAAGCCTCTTCAATAAAAGGTGCTGGGATAACTGGAAAATCAGCTGCAAAAGAATGAAACTAAACTGATGTCTATCACCACACACCAAAATTAACTCAAAATGGATTAAGAACATGAATATAAGACCTAAAACAATAAAATGCACAGAAGAAAACATAGGAGCTAAACTCAAGGACCTTGTACTTAAAGAGGATTTTATGAATTTGACCTCGAAAGCATGGGAAGTAAAAGATAAAATAAATGAATGGGACTACATCAAACTAAAAAGCTTCTGCTCAGCAAAAGAAACTGTCAACAAGGTAAAGAGACAACCAACCGAATGAGAAAATATATTTGCAAGCAACGCCTCTGATAAGGGCTCAATATCCAAAATATACAAAGAACAATGATGACAACTGCAATGACAACAAAAACCAAATAATCCAATTTAAAAATGAGCAGACACTTCTCTCAAGAAGACATACAAATAAATGGTCAACAAACATATAAAAGGATGCTCAACTTCACTAGCTATTAGGAAAATGCACATCAAAATCACAATGAGATACCACCCTACACCTGTCAGAATGGTTATTATCAACAGGACAAGTAATAACATGTGTTGGAGAGAATTTAGAGAAAAAGGAACCCTCTAACCCTGCTGATGAAAATGCAAATTGGTACAACCACTGTGGAGAACAGTAGCGAGTTTCCTCAAAAAACTAAAAATTGATCTACCATGTGATCTAGCAATCCTTCTACTAGGTATTTACCCCAAAGACTTGAAAATTCATTCAAAAAAGATGTTTATAGTAGCATTATTCTTGATGGTCAGGACACGGAAGCAACTGAAGTGTTCTACAATGGATGATTGGATAAAGAAAATGTAGTACAGATATATAATGGAATATTACTCAGCTATAAGAAGAAATGAAATACTGCCATTTGCAACAACATAGGTGGATCTTGAGATAATCATGTTAAGTGAAATAAGCCAGACAGAAAAAGTTGAAGACCACATATCACTTATATGCGTGATATAAATCTAAAAGCAACAAACAAACTTGACAAAACAAACAGATACATATGGATATGGACAGTGGACTAGTGGCCACCAGAGGGCAGGTGGTATGAGGGAGGAGGTATGAGGGAGGTGGATGTGGTAAATTGGGTGAAATATGTGGTGACAGAAAGAAATCTATGGGCAGTAAACATACAACGCAATATACATATGATTTATTGTTGAATTGTACACTTAAAACATTGGATTTTGTTAATCAATATCATCATAATAAATAATAAAATAAAATGAAACCACCATGGCAAACAGTGCCAGCATAGGAAAACCTGAACTCTAATTGATATATTGCTATGGAGTCTGCATGGACAAGTCTGAGAGCTCAAAACTGCAGAGAGATCCAATCGTAAAAGAGTGTCCTCATTTGTGAGTTTTACTCCCAAGAGCTCTACCAGATTCTACAGTAAATATCAGGGGGAAAAAATCCCCTATGCTTCTGGCAGAGGTTGAAGAAAATAAACTATTTTGAAGTACACAAAAGTACTCTGTTCAAAACAAGGCCTATATACAGGAGAAACTAGTTAACCACAGCCAGACCTGTTGGGTTATCAACAGAGGCAAACTCAACTGGGAGATGAAAAACACCCAATTACAGCAAAGCTTAAGAATTCCACGCAGGAAAAGGAAAATACCTGACTCCAGCTTCCTCTAGGCATCTTCTTCCACCTAAGAGGATTGAAAAAAAATGAGAAACACTTCTGAAGTTCACAGTCCAGAGGCTCAGGCTCCCTAAAAGACTGAAAAAATAATCACATAAGTATATCAATAGATGTAGAAAAAGTGTTTGACAAAATCAACACCTATTCATGATAAAAACGCTCAGTAAACTAGAAATAGAGGAGAACTTCTTCAACTTGATAAGAATATTTTAAAAAACCTATAGCAACATCATTAAGATCAATTACAAGATAAGGTTGTCCCATTTCTTCACTGTTTTCAACACAGTACTGGAAGTTCTAACTAATGCAATAAGACAACAACAACAACAACAACAACAACAAAGGCATATAGATTGGAAATAAATAAATAAATCTGTGTGTGTTCATGGATGACATGATTACATCGAAAATCCAATAGAATCAAACTACTGGAACAAATAAGCAATAATAGCAAAATTACAGGATATAAGATTAACATAAAAAATTCAATAACTTCTTCACATATCAATACTGAACAAGTGAAATTTGAAATTCAAATAAATACCATTATATAACCCAAATAAAAATAAAATATGTACAAATGTAACAAAATATGTACAATGTCAATATCGGGAAAACTACAAAATTCTAATGAATAAAATTAAAGAAATAAATAAATGAAAAGATATTCTATTTTCACAGATAAAAACACTCAATATTGTCAAGATATTAGTTGTTCCAAATCTAATCTATATATTCAATGCAACCCCAATCAAAACCTCAGAAAGTTATTTTATGGATATTAACAAACTGATTCTAAGTTTATTTGGAAAAGCAAAAGATCCACAATATTTAAAAAGGACAAAGTTGGAAGAGTGGCATTATCCACCTTCAAGACTTACTATAAGATTTTCAGTCAAGATGATGGAGTAGGTAAATGCTATGCTCGTCTCCTCTCATGACCTCATTAAAATTATAACTAAACTTCAAAACAACCATCATTGAAAATCACCTAAAGTCTAGCTGAACAGAAGTTAAAGGGCCTGTGCAAGAACCAACTCACTGACACTCACCTCCTCTGAGCTCCAGTGCTGGGTAACAGCTTGAAAGGTGCCTGGGACATATGAAGAGGAACTGAATTGTCTGGCTTCAGAATAAAGGCTGAAGGGGGAGCTTTCTTCTAGACAGAGTGCTGGCAGAATCCACTGTTTCTCTGTTGAGCCCTACCCTGTCAGGGCTTGCAGATGCAGGAAAACACTATATCTGAGTTTTCATCAAACTGGCTAATACAGTAACCCCACTGGTGATTACCTAAGACCCCGCTCTGTCCAAATTATAGGCCTACCCAAGATATTTTTAGTAGCTTTTCCATTAAAAGCCCTGTCTTGTCTCATGATGAGAACTTTCCTAAACTCTCAAAGGTTCAAAAACCCAAATAAGAAGCATCTGGCCTCAGTGTGCCTCATATATCTTGTTGAGCAGCCCCAGGCCTAGCACTTGCAGCAGCTGACCTCAGTTTTCAGCTTGATTTTTTAAGCCACCTATAAGCCCAGCACATCTGCGGATTGCTTTGTGGCTCATAACTGATGGCCCTGGGCAGGGAACAGTCTGTGGGTGAACTTGGCCTATGGCATGACTTCTCCCAGAAGGTCTTAGGGCCAGCACAACGGGTGGCCTGCTTCAGACCAAGCCAGAGCACCACTGAGATTGCGTCTGTGGATGACATACCCAAAGGGCAGACTGGGCATGAGACAGAGCCCTGCTAAAGCAAATTCTGCTCTATATGGTCAGCCCCATACACAACACCTCTTCCACTGTAGTCACCGGCTAGTCATCACAACCAATTAGCCCAAGGATTAATCTCTCCCATTGACATGCAAACAGCAACCAAGTGCAACTACAACAGGATGGCACACACAACCCATACAAAGGACACATCTAGAGTACCCAACTCTGGTGACCAGGGGGACTGCACTATTGGGACCCACAGAACACCTATTATATAAGGCTACTCTACTAAGACCAGGAGACATAGTAGCCTTACCTAATATGTAGAAACAAAAACAGGTAGGCAGCCAAATTGGGGAGACAAAGAAACATGTCCCAAATTAAAAAAAAAAGTTTCAGAAAAAGAACTAAACGAAATAAAGACAAGCAATCTATTAGATGCAAAGTTCAAAATGCTGATCATAAGGATGCTAAATGAATTTAGGAGAAGAATAGATGAACTTTAACAAAGACACAGAAAACATAAAAAGGAAAATAGAAAACATAAAAAAGAACCAGTCAGAAATGAAGAATATATCAGAGGGAATCAACAGGAGATTAAATAAACCAGAGGACTGAATCAGCTATTTAGAGGATAACATAGCAGAAAACAGTCAATCAGAACAGCAACAAGAAAAAAATCCATGAAAAATGAGAATAGTTTAAGGGGCTTCTGGGACAACATCAAGTGCACAAACATTCACATCATAGGGGTACCAGAAGGAGAAGAGAAAGCAAAGAATTGAAAACCTATCTGAAGAAATAATGACAGAAAATTCTCTAACCTGGAGAAGAAAATGGTCATAGAGAGTCCCAACCAAGATGAACCACACCAAGACACATTATTATTAAGATGCAAAAGGTTAAAGACAAAAAGAGAATTTTAAAAGTAATAAGAGAAAAGCAACTAGTTACCTACAAGGGAGCTCCCATAAAACTGTCAGCTGATTTCTCAACAGAAACTCTCTAGGCCAAAAGGGATTGGAATGAAGTATTCAAAAATGATGAAAAGCAAGGACCTACAACCAAGATTACCCAACAAGGCTATCATTTAGAATTGAAGAACAGATGAAAAGCTTTCCAGACAAAAAAAAATCTAAGGGAGTTAGTCATCACCAAACCATTATGTTAAAGAGATGAAGAAGGAGGAAGAGGAGTAGGACAAAGAGGAGGAGGAGGAGGAAAAAGTGAGTAAGGAAAAATAAAGATAAAAATATGAATAATAAAGTGGCAATAACTGCATATCTATCAATAATTGCTTTAAATGTAAATGGATTAAAAGGTTCAATCAAAAAATAGGATGGCTAAATGGATAAGAATGCAAGACCCTAATATATGCTGCTTATAAGAGATTCACTTTAGATTGAAAGACACACAGAGACTGAAAGTAAAGGGATAAAAAAAGATATTTCATGGAAATAAAAACAAACGAAAATGCTAGGGTAACAATACTTATACTAGACAAAATAGACTTTAAGAGAAGGCTATAACAAGAGACAAAGAAGGACCCAGTAATCCCACTTCTGGATATTTATTTGAAGAAAACCAAAATACTATTTCGAAGGGTCATGCAAATTATATGCTCATTGTAGCATTATTTACGGTAGTCAAGATATGGAGGCAACCTGTGAGTTTGTCAATGGATAAATGAGTAAAAGAGAGGTGGCACATATATACAATAGAATAGTACTCAGCCATAAAAAAGAATAAAAGCTTGCCATCTGCAACAACATGGATGTCATATGATTTCTCTTATATGTGGAATATAAAGAACAAAACAAAACCAGTAACAAACTCATAGATACAAAAAACATTTTGATGGTTGCCAGATGTACAGGAATTGGGAAAAGTGAAAAAGAGGAAGGAATTAAGAAGTACCAAAATTGGTAGCTACAAAATAGTCATGGGGTTGTAATGCATAATATAAGGCATGTAGTCAATAATATTTTAATAACTATGAATGGTGTCAGATGGGTACTCGATTTATCAGGGTGATCACTACTAATCACTTTGTTGTACACCTGAAACTAATATAATAATATATGCCAACCGTAATTGAAAAAAAATTATTAAAAAAAAAGTGCGGGGGGTTGATTCTATAGAGCAGGACTGAATTGGAGCAAGTTATAAATTTTCTTCAGTGCATACTTTCTACCAATTCAGATCAAATTGCCTTTACTCACATGTATATCTCCAAATGTACATTAGATTGTAGAGAATTAAAACTGGGGAAAGACTTAACTAGATTACACAGATATAGAATTCTGACCTTGTCAATAGGGTCATATGATTTTGTCTGATTTATAAAATTCCTATGATTACTTCTGACTAGAAAAATGCCACTTGAAGTATAGGCCATGTGGAGCTGGAAGAAATGCCTCTCTGTGCATAGAATAATAAAACAGTCTTAGAGGAAGAATAAAATGTTTATGTAACTAATGGTTGAAAATGTTATAAAGTTGTCTAAGAAGATGGAGAAATAGGAAGCAGATCAGAATTGGAGCTTCTGGTGGTAGGTGAATAAGGGAGAAGGAAGGTGGGAGGACAAGGAGAAAGACAAGAGGAGCCAAAATAAGTTTAGAAATGATCCTTCCCTTAATAATCTAGGTACTAATGGTAATATGTTGGTAGTGTGTAATCTTTATTTCATTGGAAAAGCAATACATATAATCATTTTTATATCAAAATTCATCTAAGTAAAAACATGCATTTATACTGTATTTTGTGTAATTCTATAATTGGTGCTTTTATTTTTTTGTATGGACTCAAGTTGTTGTTCAGTGCCACTTTATTTCAGTCTGAACAACTTCCATCAGAGGCAGTTCTGGGTAAGGGACAACAGTCAGTAGATGTGGTGGGGGCCCCACTAGCCTTGTGGCCGCTGCTCTTGCCTCTGCATTGGCTCGTAGGTTTTCTTCAGCCTCAGGACTATTCTCTTATTGATGCCCTTTACAAAGAACAATAGCAAGAGCCTTAGGCATCTATATGGCTTCAAGTAAAGCTAAGATCTCTTCCTTGTTCTTAATGTCTTTCTCAGCTGGAATCAGAAGCCCTCTTTCCTTGTAGATGGCTCCACGTACATGTGCAGTGGCAAAGGCATATTGGCTGTCAGTGTATTGTAACTGCCTTATCCTTTCCCCATCTTAGTGCCTCAGTGAGGGCGATGAGTTCTGCCTTTTGAGCAGAAGTCCTATGGGGGAGAGCTTGTGACCAGATGGTGCCAGTTAGAGTTACGACCACTGCCCCAGCATACCTCTTTTTTTCATGCATGATGTTGCTCCCATCCATCAGCCTCAGCAGAGAGCAGTCTTTGAGGTCTGGCCATGAGGAACACATAGCATCTGTGAAATCCGTGCAGTCATGAATGGGGGTCTTGGGGTCTGAGTCTGGCAACAGATTGGCTGGGTTGATAACAGTAGCTTTGGATTTTAGCCATACATTTGGGTCATCTAGTGCTTTCTTGTTGTCGAACACCTTCTGGGCCATCTCAACAAGTTGGGACAGGTTAATCTCTGCAAAACCTTCTAATTTTTTGGAGATTAGGGGCTGCCTGAATAGCAAAGGCTATATTAATTGCCTGCTGGTTCTCAGGGGCCTCAGGATCAATGGGGGTGTATACCCAGTACACCTCATTTAAGAAATGCTCCAGGGGATTCCTGAGGTCTCTCCCTGTATAACTTCAGTTACCTTAGAAAGGTTAGTTGGCTGGTGAGCAGCCATCCTAATTTTCCCAATTAGAATCTAGTGGTAGCGATCTAATGCCATTCTCACTGCCTGAGAATTTTGTCTCCAGTCTGGGTGGGTGGATGAAAATTCCTCTTTAATCTGTTCCCCTGCTTCCTCAACTCTCCTCCCTCCCACAGGTATCTTTTGTGTTTCAGTCTGAATGTGTCCGAGTTCTTTGGAGGTCAAGGGGTAATTAAAAGCTGTTGCCAATTGTCCCAGGTGGGGCAGTGAGTCTGAAAGACACTTTCTAAGAGTCTCATTAATGCCTGGCATTTCTCAAAGATAGGTGTATTCTGTGCCTTCCACCTATACAGGGCACTAGTCAAGAAAGGCATGTAAACCATTAAGGGCCTATCTGTGTGATGCCCCTGGAGTGGTGCTTCTCGCAAAGGGAGGATGGCCGGGGTGGTGGTATCAGCTGGTGCCCTACCCGAAGCAGGAGCAGGAGGCCATAGGGGTTACCTGCTGGCTGTCTGAGGGGGTGAGGCAGTGCTATTTGGCCTCTGTTGTCTTGAATTATAGAGTAGGGGAAGGTCACTGTCCTCTCGTGGAGATTGGAGGACTGAGAGACTGGGCTGTTTAGAAGAGGGCCATCAGGCCAGTATAGACCCCTGCAATTCCCTCAAGAGATATTGCAGCTCAGACAAGCAGCAGTGGTCTGCCCGCAACACTCATTGCACCAGCCAAGGTCTGTGGCCAGCGAAGACTGCACAACCCCAGAGCCAAGGAGGGCACAGGAGGATTCCTGTCAATGGCCTGCAGGCACTTTGTGGCTTGAGTGAAGTGGGATCTCAGCGAGACAAGGGCCATCAGGCCAGTACAGCCTCAGCTTTGCAGCAACTCTGCGCCTGGGAGTTCCTGCTGTAGTCACAGACACAGTGAGATCAACTGCCGTCTGAGGAGGTCCTACAGACCCCTGCGCTCTCTGGACGCAATATTGCCAACTCTTGCAGATAGCAGAGGTGTGTGTGCCTGTCACTGATTTCTATGCACTGCCTGCCCTCTCTTGCCTGTGTGGACTGAGAGAACTGGCAGGGAAGGGCGGGGCTGTGGCAATTCACTGTCAATGGGCCACGTGAGGCAATTTGTGGGTGGGATAGGCCAGGGTCTTAGAGAGACAATGGCAGCCTCAGTCTTGCTGCAGTTTGGTATCCATTCATGCATTCCCACAGAAGTCTGAGATCACAGCAAGACTAGCTGTTGTTTGGGACTGGCCCAGATCCCCAAGATCTGCCCAAGTTCATGTTGGCAGTAGTGATCTGCCTGAAACTATCTCAGAAATGGGGCTCATAGCATGAGCCGCTAGCTGCAAATTCTTGGCCTTGCATCGGAGCAGGGCAAGGCAGCTATCCAGCAACAAAAGCCTGGGGCAATGTGCAAGTTGGGTGGGGCAGTCCGATCTCCACAGGCCAGCACTTCCTAATGGCCCTGTGAGAAGGATCTGTACAGGGAAGCTGGCATGGTCTGTAGATTGCCAAGTAGTGGGGCCGGACTAAGGCACAATGGTGGCTACCTTTCAGGCCCTCATTCTGGCACCAGGTAATGCAGACTTTCTGAGTATGAATTCTATGTGAGCCTCTAACCGACCACTGGTGTCCCAGATGAGTGTCCACAGGTCAGAAAACCTGTGTGCGGGTCCTTCAAAAGGGTATCTAGGGTTTCAGTCTCCTTCCATCTCATCCAGATGGCCGGATTCCCCTCTGCTTTCCACAGTCAGAGTTTTTGGAATTTCCTCTTCCCTGGGCTGGGACCTGTGCCGGGAAGCCCCTGAATGAGACCAAGACCCCTCTCTCCTTCAGGGGAGCTTCTGCAGCCTCATTCTCCTACCCAGTGATCTCCCACCACCGGCGGGTACAGGTCCAGCCTGATTGGTGACTTTGCCCCTCCTAATGGTGTTGATGTGGCTCCTTTATATTATCAGAAGTAGATGTTATAATCAGCTGGACTTCAGGTGATTCTTCACATTGATTGTCTTATAATTTCATTGTAATTTCAATGCCAACCTGGGAGGATACAAACTCTGCTTTTACCTAGACCATCATCTTCCTCCAAATCTAGCTGTTATTTATTTAAAAGCTAAACAATTTGATGGTCATTGACATCAGTTTTTGGCAGAGGTTCCTAAGAACAAGTTATACACAACCACAACTTTTGTCTTCCTGGGCAAGAATTTTTTAGTATAATAATGTCATATTGATAAAGATAATAGAATAGTAAAGCCATATTATTGAAAACAAATGAATAGTAAAGTCATGTTAATGTAGTCAGTAAGCTCACTCCCTCCTTTCACCCCTCTACCTTATATTCCTTCCAAGAAATATATAGCATATAAAAACACAAATGTGCCTTGTATATAGAGGCTACTGTATAAACACACATGTGCTTATGTACACTTTAATACTTTTCCTACTATATTTAACAATATTTTGGATGTCCATCCATAGAGTACTTAAAAAATTATCTGAATTTTTTAATAGTGGCATAATTTATTAACTCAGCTTATTACTAATGGATGTTTTGGTCTTTTTCCAGCTATTGACATTATAAACAACTCTATAAAAGCAAACTTTGTAAACATGTTATTTTACATACTGAAAGTGAAAATGCAAAATCAAAGGCTATAAGCATCCTAAATTTTCATAGTGTGCCATGTTTTTCTTTTTTAAGTTTTTACTAAGTGATTTTTTATAATGAATGTGTCAAAATGCATTTTCTTATTATTATGCCTCAAAGGGGGAATAGCATGTAATGAGAAACAATGAGACTCAGTGATTAGAAGTATGGACTCTGGAGCCACCCTTCCCAGGATTAAATCCTGTTTCTTCCAATTCCTAACCGAGTAACCATAAGCAAGTTATTTAAATTCTCTATTTCTCAGTTTCTTTATACGTGGGATATAGATGAACAGAGGCACTACAGCTAGGGAAAGAAATAATTAATCAACCTGCAATGCTAGAAAGTAGGAGTGGGCAAATAACTGAAGCTTCCTGGTCCTGAGAGGCTAAGCGGGACAGAGGCTGTGGTAGTGGCAGCCAGCAGCTGCAGATGCCTCTTAAAGGGGCTATGTCCATGAGCAGACTTTTGCAGTGAGGGACCTGTTCGCTTTGAGCACCAGCATCCAGTTGGCAACAGGGACTTTACAGAGGGACACTGAGCTGTTGGAGTGAGGGTCAGAAGCAAGGCTTTCTCCCAGACAGAAATGCCAGTGGTATCCATTGTTCCTCTGTTGAGCCCTCCCCTCTCCCAGTATGTAGACTCAGTGCTGCCATAGATGAGACATCATCAAACTAGATAATGGAGGTCGCTCTTCCAAGAGGATTTCCTGAAACTCCACTTCCCCCACTCATGGCTCCACCCTAGCCACATCCAAGTGTGTCCTTGGTGAGTCAGGTGCTCCTTGCTAAGAAGCGCCAAGATTGTGCGGCAGCTGGCCTCAGTTTCTGAAATGTTTTTTGGGGGCAACTATAAGCACAGCACCTGTGGATTGTTGGTTGAATCTTAGCAGGTGGCCCTGGAGGAGCACAGGGTGGGGCTAACCTTGACCTGCAGCTGAACCCCTCTCAGGACTATACCACCAGACACCTACTATGCAAAGCCACACTAATAAGACCAAGAGACTTAGGAGCTTTGCCTAGAACATAGAAACAGACATAGAAAGGCAGCCAAATGGGAAGACAAAGAAGCAGAACCCATATGAGAAAACAGAACAGAGATCTGGGAATAATGGAGTTAAGCAATCTAACAGATGCAGAGTTCGAATACTGGCTATAAAGATGCTCAATGAACTCAGGAGAAGTGTAGATGAACTCAGTGAGAACTTTAACAAAGAGATTAAAAATGTAAAAATGGAAATCATAAAAGGAAACCAGTCAGAAATTAAGAACAACACATTATCTGAGATGAGAGGATATTAAAGGGAATAAACAGAGTAGATAAAGAAGAGGGTTGAACCACCAATATAGAGGCTTGGAAAGCCAAGGACACTCAATCATAATGGCAAAAAAAAGAAGCCAAGACTATAATAATAATTTAAGGAGCTATGAGAAACTATTAAATGTAAAAATATCCATGTCATAGGGGTAACTGAAGGAAAACAAGATGTTGAAGAGCTACTTGAAGAAATAACAATGGAAAACTTCCTTAACCTGATGAAGGAAATAGACATATAACCCCAGGAAGCTCAGAGCATCCCAAAAAAAAGGAACCCAAAAAAGCCCACATCAAGACACATCATAATTAAAATACCAAAGCTTAAATACAAAGAGAAAATCTTAAAAGCAGTAAGAGTAAAGCAGTTAGTTACCTACAAGGGATCACTCATAAGACTGGCAACTGATTTCTCAAAAGAAATTATACAGGACAGAAGGGCTTGGCACAAAATATTTGACCTGATGAAAACCCAGGATCTACAACCAGGAAAACTTTATCCAGTAAAGCTATCATTTGGCATTGAAGGACAGATAAAGAGCCTCCCAGAGAAAAATAAGCTAAGGGAATTTATCAACACCAAGCCAGTATTACAGGAAATGTTGGAGGGACTTCTTTAAGAAGAAAAAAAAAACATGTATCAAAAATAGGAATAAAGAATGGCGCTAACTACATTCCTATCAACAAGTATCTCAAATGGAAAGGAATTAAATGCTTCAACCAAAAGAGAGAATGGCTAAATGAATAAGAAAACAAGACCCCTACATATACTGCCTACAAGAAACTTACTTCAGATTAAAAGACACACAGAGACTAAAAGTAAGGGAATGGAAAAAGATATTGTCTTGATGATCCTAGGGGGTATTGCACTAAAATGAAATGGGTTGGATAGAGAAAGACAAATATTGCACGATTTCATGTCCATGTGGAATCTAAAGAACAAAATAAACAACAACCACAAAAAAGTGGAAATAAACTCATAAATACAGAGAATATTTTGAGGGCTACTAGATGGGTTGGGTAGTAGCAAAAACAAACAAACAAACAAACAAAGGGATTAAGAGGTACAGATGGATAGTTGCAGAATAGACATGGAGATGTAGCGTATAACATAGGGAAGATGGTTAATAATGTTTTAATAAATACATAGGGGGAAAGTAGGTACTAGATATAGTGGGGCGATTGCTTTGAGAGTTATGTGGATCTCTGATCACTATGCTGTACAACTGAAACTGGTATATCATTGTATGCCAACTATAATTGAAAAAAAAAACTCATTGAATTGTACAATATAAATACAAGCAACAAATTGTCTATTATGTTTCAATAAAGCCAAAATTGGGGGAGGAAAAAGGTATTATCCAAGGTAGGCACAGTTGAATGATGCAAGTGTCACAGGGGGCATCTAGTTAGAGGGTTCAGCATTTGTAAAGATCTAGACAAAGCAACAAGAGAATTACTAGTGCTCAGTGATTAAGTACAGATGCTCCAGAGCCAGAAGACCCTATGATAGAATCTTACTTTACCTTGGTCAAATCTAATCCTCACTGTAACACACTTTCTTCATCAATATAATGGATAATATTAGTACTGCACTGTATTTAACTAAGAAAAATATTATAATACTCAAATAGGTTAATGCATAAAACTGAGTAAAATGAATGCCACATAGTAAGATCTCAAAAAATGTCAGCCATAATTACTATTATCATTATCATCATCATTATTAAGGATAATCATGTCATGTTTATGGAATAAAGAGTAGTTCTGAATGGTTTTACAGCTGTGTGGTTCATAGCTGCTTTAAAAAAGATAAGTCCTTGGTGCTTACTATTAGAAAAATAAGGGTAACCTGGCTAAGAATCTGGGGTTGAACCATGCCGTGTTCTGTAGGATTTTCCAAAATACAAAAGTGAAATTTGAGCAAAGTGAATATTCGATTATGTACTTCCTAGTATTTTGTGAATTTAATGAGCCTATATTAGCTCTGTTCACACACTATTCATAATGTGTTGAAATGAACCACATCCTTTCTTTGCTTCTCTACCTCAGACTTCAGAGTCTCTGTCTACTTGCACATGGGAGCCCCTGCCTTCTCATGAGGGCATTTCTCAGCTCTTCCCTGAACCTTCTCTAGTATGGATGGGGAGTCAACTGCACTGCATGAAGGTAAACAAGGATTTACATGAGTATTCATGCTTTTGTTTTTACTGCTCCCTGATCAATACTATCCTTAAAAAAAAAAAAAAAATTTAGTCTACTGCCAGGCCACCTTGAACACACCTAATCTTGTCTGATTTCAGAAGCTAAGCAGGGCCTGGTTGGTATTGGATGGAAGACCATCTAGAAAAAAACAGGTGCTTTAGGCAATAAAAATAAAAATAAACAAGAAATAAAAATAAATTTTAGACTTATATATTTAAGAATAGCCCATAGTAGCTTCAAATCTACCTTCTTTTTAATTAATAACTCAGAACACTTTATGCTTTAATCATATAGCTTCCTGCACCCTTCCAAAGTGCACCTCTGAAACCCTCCCAGAGCTAACAGCAAGACCCAGGGGAAACTAAAATAGTGAATACCCCAGGAACTGAGAAGAAACATGCTGCACCTGGTCCCAGTTACAAGGGTGGAGATATAGAGACCAGGAAGCAGAAATTTGGTGGCTACCATTACTGGAAGGAAAAAAGCCATAGGCATGAGTGGCCTCTCCCAAGCCGCCCTACCCCTCCCCCGCATCCAGGCTGATTTTGGAGGAAACAGCACAATGATGCATCTGGCTGCTGAGGCAGCACCAAGACTTCAGCAACAATTCAGAGGCTTAAATCACCATTGCACATTACATTCTCCCATGGAGGTGGAGACCTGAGACCAAGGTGACCTGGTCACAGAGGAGACAAACATTTCCCTAGGAATAAAAGGTCATTTTTATTTATTTTATTTTATTTTATATTTTATTTTATTTTATATTTTATTTTATTTTATTTTATTTATTTTATTTATTTTTTTTCTTTTATCTATTTTGCCACAAAGCAGAGATCTATGAGGCCTGGGTAGTGCAGGAGGCTTGTGCACTACCTCCCGGAAAACAAAAGAAAAACCTTATCTTATCAACCTATTAAAGAGAGATCACTCTAAATAGTAACCAATTTAAAAAAAGGAGCAGAGTACATGAATGCCTAGGTGGAGAAATAATTCATCAAATACAATGAACAACCAAACTGACAAGAAAACTCAGAAAGAAAATTAAAAATCCCCAGAAAATAAAGATATAGAAATATGCCACTTAAATGACAGAGAATTCAAGATTGCAGTTCTGAAAAAAACTCAACGAGATACAAAAAAATCTAATTGATAGTTCAATGAACTCAGAAACAAAATCAATGACCAACAAAAATACTTTACCAAGGAAATTGAAACACTAAAAAGAACCAAATAGAACTTTTGAAGGTGAAGAACTCAGTAAAATAGATGAAGAACGAAATGGCAAGCTTAGAAAATAGAGCTGAATAGATGGAGGAAGGAATTAGTAATATTGAAGACAGAAGTATGGAAATGATGCAGATGGAAGAAGAAAGAGGCTCCAGAGTAAAAAAAAAAAAAAAAAAAAGTAAAAGAACTCTACAAGAACTATCTGACACCACAAAAAAGCAATATAAAGAATAATAGGTATAACAGAAGGAGAAGAGAGGGAGAAGGGAACAGAGAGTCGATTCAAATAAATAGTCAACAAGAATTTCCCTATGGAAAGAAATAGATTCTAGAATCTACAAAGTAAACAGAACGCTTAATTATCTCAATCCAAAAAGGCCTTCCTCAAAACACATTATATTAAAACTGTCAAAAATTAATGACAAAGAAAAATCTCAAGGCAGCCAGGGAAAAGAAGACAGTAACCTATAAAGAAAACCCACTAAACTATCATTGAACTTTTGAGTAGAAACTCTACAAGTTAGGAGAAAGTGGAATTAAATATTCGAACTGTTAAAAGACAGAAATTACCACCAAATTAAACAAGGAAGTAAAAGATCTGTACTTGGAAAACTATAAGGCATTGAAGAAAAAAATTAAAGAAGATAGATACAAATAAATAGAAGCATATATGGTGCTCATTAATATGAAGAAACATCATTAAAATGTTTATACTACTTAAAGCAATCTACAAATTCAATGCAATTCTTATCAAAATACCAATGGAATTTTTCATAGAACTAGAATAAATAATCCTAAAATTGATATAAAACTCCAGAACACCCCAAATAGACAAAGCAATCTTGAGAAAGAACAACAAAGTTGGAGTATCACAACGCCTAATATCAAACTACACTACAGGGCTATAGTAATCTAAATTGTATGGTATTGGCATAAAAACAGACACCTAGATCAATGGAACAGAAATTGAGAGCCCAGAAATAAATCTGCAACTATATGTTCAATTAATCTACATCAATGGAGGCAAGAATATACAGTGGAGTAAAGACAGTCTCTTCAAAAAATGGTATTTGGTAAGCTGGACAGATACATATAAAAAAATGAAACTAGACAACTTTCTTATACAATGTACAAGAATAAACTCAAAATGGGTTAGAGTAACTCTTCTAGGTGTTCTTGGGAAACATCTAGTAAGAAACATAGGCAGTAAACTCTTCGACATAGCCATGACTACTACTACTACTACTATTATTATTATTATTATTATTATTATTATTATTATTTTGGATGTGTATCCTCAGACAAAACGAAACTGTAGAAAAAAAAAATAAACAAATAGGACTACAATCCAAATTTAAAGTTTTTGCACAGCAAAGGAAACCATCAACGAAACAGAAAGAAACCTATTCTATGGGAGAAAATATTTACCAATGATACATCTGATAAGGAGTTAATATCCAAAATAAATTTAAAAACTCATAGAACTTAACATCATTCTGATTAAAAAATGGGCTGACAACCTGATTAAACATTTTTTCGAAGAGGACATACAGGTGGCCAATGCATATATGAAAAGATGTTCGATGTCACTAATCATCAGAGAAATGCAAATTAAAATCACGATGAGCTATCACCTCACATCTATCAGAATGGCTATTATCAATAGATCAACAAATAACAAGTGTTGGTGAGGATGTGGAGAAAATAAAACCCTTATGCCCTATTGATGAGATTGCAAATGGGTGCAAAAAATCAAAAATAGGATATGACCAAACAATTTCCCATCTAGGTATCCAACAAAATCCAAAACACTAATTTAAAAAGATATATGCATCTATATGTTCATTGCAGCATTATTTACAATAGTCAAGATATGGAAGCAACCTAAGTGCCCATCAATAAATTATTGAACAAAGAAGTGGTATATATACAAGAATAGACTCAAAATGGATTAAGACCCAAAACCATAAAACTCCTAGAAGAAAACATTGGCAGTAAATTCTCTGATATTACTAATGGGAATTTCTTTTTAGATAAATCTCCCTGGACAAAGTAAACAAAAGGAAAAATAAACAAATGGGACTACATCGAACTTAAAAGGTTTTGTACAGAAAGGAAACCAACAAAACAAAAAGACAACTGACTGGGAGAAGGTATTTGCTAATGATACATCTGATAAGGGGTCAATATCCAAAATATATAAAGAACTCACACAACTCAAAAACAACACACAAAAAAAATCCAATTAAAAAATGAGCAGAAGACCTGAACAGATACTTCTCCAAAGAAGAAATACAGATGACTAATAGACATATGAAAAGATGCTCAAGGCCACTAATCATCAGAGAAATGCAAATTAAAACCACAATGAGATATCACCTCATACCTGTCAGAATGGCTATCATCAATAAATCAAAAACAACCTGTGTTGGCAAGGATGTGGAGGAACCCTCATACATTGTTGGTGGAATTGAAAATTGGTATAGCCGCTATGGAAAACAGTATGGAGGTTTCTCAATAAATTAAAAGTGGACATACCTTTTGACCTAGCAAGTGCACTTCTGGGTATTTATCCGAAGAAAACCAAAACAATAATTCGTAAAGATCTATGCATCCCAGTATTCATGGAAGCACTATTTACAATAGCCAAGATATAGAAGCAACCTAAATGTCCATCAACAGATGATTGGGGATAAAAAAATTATGGTTCACATGTGCAATGGAATATTACTCAACCATTAAAAAATTGAAATCCTACCATTTGCAATGACATAGATGGACCTAGAGGTTATTACGCCGAGTGAAATAAGTCAGACAGAAAAAGATAAATACCATTTGATTTCACTTATATGCGGAATCTAAGGAACAAAAAAACCAAACTAATCAAAAACAAACACATAAATATAGAAGACAATTTGGTAATAGACAGAGGAGAGAACTGGGTTTAGGGAGCTGGGAGAATGGGGTGAAGAGTTAAAGAAGTACTAATTAGTAGTTGATAGTTGGGCATAGGGATGGGGAGCATGGCAGAGGGAATGCAGTTAACATTAATATGATGGCTAGGTGGAGGGTCAGGGGAGAGAGAGAGAGCAATCGGAGGAGTCGTTTTGAACTATATAGATGTGTAACCAATGTACTATATACTTGAAACTAATTTAAATAAATAAACTTTTTAAAAAACATACAAAAAAGAAGTGGTACATATATACAATGGAATATTAGTCATAAAAAAATGAAATCTTACCATTTGCAACAACATGGATGAATCTATAGGGTATTATGCTAAGTGAAAAAATTAGAGAAAAACAAGCACCATATGATTTCACTGATATGTAGATTCTAAAAAACAAAATAAAAGAAACAAAACAGAAACAAACTCAAATACAGAGATTATATTAATGGTTGCCAAATAGGGGTGGGGTTGGGGAATGAATTAAGTGGAGAAAGGGTTTAAGAGGTATAAATTAATAGCTACAAAATAGTCATTGAGTTATAAAGTATAACATAGGGAAAATATCAGTATTGTAATAACTGTATATGGTGTCAGATGGGCACTAGATTTATTGAGGTAACCACTATGTAAGTTATATAAATTTCTAATCACTATGTTGTACATGTGAAAATAACATAATAATGTGTATAACTGTAATCGAAGAATAAAAAATTGTCTTTAAGAAGTCAAAATGTCAAAGATCAAATTACCAAAACACATAGCTGGTGGAATCATTAATGTATTTTTATCTCCTCAGAAAAATATTCCATCCACTTTAGACTCTTTTTCAGATAAATGTACACAGTAAGAATTATATTTTTTTTAAAAAAACTTAGTCATTTTTAGTTCATAATTTCAATATCATGATTATTTTCCTTCCTCATGATTTGCAATTCCATTCTCTTTCTAATTTCCAAAAGCTACATATTTAAATAGATCTACCAGAAAAACTGTGAAGAAGGGATGTTAACAAATAACCAGAATTAACTGGTTATTTAAACATCTTGATAAAACTGCTGACCGGCTTTTTAGCTTCTTTTAGCTGCTCCTTGAAGGATTTCAGGCAGTTCTCTTGAGGTTATGCACTGGTTGTTCTCAATCAGTGATAAATATACTGCGTATCTATCTCTAAGCTATGGGTCTCTAGGTCCTTATGGCTTATGAATCTGAGTATTTCCAGTTTCTCTTGGGTAAACCTTTGATGACCTTGAAAGAGATTGTGTGACATTGAACCAAATATCTGGCAAGTATTTCATACTTGTCAGTCTCTCTCAGATTACTTGGCTTGTCAAAGACACCACAATAAACTGTCTTGCTTCCAAGTATTCATTTCTCAGTAAGCTCATTCTTATAAAGGGAGCCTTTCTGATTTTTGAGATCTTTAAGAGATAGGCATAAACTGGACACCAGAACTAGGAATTACCGAAGTTCTCCTTACAGTTAACCTTAATAGATTTGATATCTGATTATCCTTCGACCTTTGGAAAGTCCCATTTTAGGCTAGCATTATGAAGGGCAACAAGGCTGGGTCTACTGACTGTCTAAACATTGGGAGAGAGAAAGAGAGGAGATGCAGGAATGATTCCAATGAAGTCTTTCTGATCTCCCTCAAGGTGAAGGTTCTTTGTTTTTTCTATATGGTACCGTGGAGTCTGATGTGGACACCCAGGAGAACTGCCATGTAGTACACTGTTGGGAGCCATTAAGAGACACTGAAGAAGTCAAGTAGCTGATAGCCATGAAGCAACTGCTGAGACTGCTTTAACAATGGTTCTAGGAAGCAGGGTGTGGAGTTAAACATTACTGACCCCGGAGGGGAGGTTTGCCTCCTAAAGAAATCCTTTTAAGATAGTGGAATGCTTTACAGCCCAGAAAAGGATGTTTGTACCCTGAGGGAAAGATATATAGGAACTTAGTAAATGTCAGCATTCCTATGGTAATGTACATTGTGCTTTACTATTGTACTCTGGGATTTGCTATTGTTCTCTGGGCTTTGCTATTGTATCCAAAAACTTATATAAAGGCTGTGTTAAATAAACTCAGGGCTGCAACAGTGACTGTATGCCCTTCCGAAGCACTTTCCTGTCTTCTTTTTTCTGAGGCTTCACCTTCCTCTTTTAGGTGCTGTTCGATCTCTGCCGGCGGGCTCCGGCAGTACACATGCCATGTCCCCAGTTTCTTCTACATTCAAGTACCTGGAATGTGAGAGACACTCAATGAATATTTGTTGAAGGGATCAGTAAATGAATGGATCAATTTCTAGAACACTCAAATTGAAAAGTATCTCAGGCAGAGATCCTTTAGCTCTTGAGGTACAGAGAGCCTAAAGTGTGAGTGGCTTGCCTAATGAAGCTTCACCCTTAAACATGATTGGGTTCTGAGGCCCTCTCTCCAATGATGGCCATGAGGCAAGAGCTCCTCTTCATCCACTCAGCAGAGCAAGATGATGTCTTGATGCAAAGACTTCGTTTCTGTGGAAAACCCCAGACTGCCTGTGTACTGTTTATGTGATGGAATTGATAAGCTTCTTATTAAATGAGATCCCCAGACACCATAGTATTTGAATATTACTTAACTGGTTAATTTGTCTCAAAATGTAATTTTCAGAGTACCACACTGAGTGAGCCAGAGAATTGGGAACAATTTTTTGGCTTTGAGGAGAGGGACCCAAGAGTCCTGGAGCATGGGAGAATGGTTCTTTCTGATGAACTGTAATCCAGACTTAAAGGGATAGGGTTATGGGGGAGGTACAGGGAGCCTGGTGCTGTATTCTGTCCATTACTCCCAGATCTGACTTACTAGGGAAAGGGTTTAACCAATAGAACCTAGTGGGTTTAGAGTTTTTCTTCTAGTCCTCCTCTTCAGCAGCGTCTCTGTGTGTCATGTCTGCCACAACACAGCAGGAATGCTGGCAAGCAAGGTCCCATGCTCTCAAGCCTCATTCTCCTGAAGCCTACATGAGTCTCAGACCTGTCTGGTGGGATGTAAGTCATACTCCAAGACTCAGTGAAGCAGTCTAGAGGGGGCCTCATAGACCTTGCCTCATAATGGAAATCGCCTTCTCATTTTCTTTTCTCTCCTGGGAATACTATCAAGTGGGAAAACAAATGTACAGCTGTGCCACAAAACTTAGGAAATAAAAAAATATATAAATACTGAAGGAAAAAAAACACTCAGAAAAGGTTATCTGGGCATTAGCTTTAAAAATCTCAGGTAGAATTTTCAAAGAACTTAACTGGTTAATTTGTCCTAAAATGTAATTTTCAGAGTACCACACCGAGTGAGCCAGGAGAATTGGGAACATTTTCTAGTCCTTGCCACTCTCTATCACAGTTCTAGTCTGTGGAGCTTGGAGACAAGAAATGGAACATCTGACCCTGGTTGGATGAACCTATTTCTCCTCCTTATACTAGTAAAAGCATATTACCAAAACAGAAGTTTTCATCTTTTCCTTTTTTTCCTGCCCAGATATCTACCCGAGTCCAAGAAGGTGTTAGTGAATGGCTGGCTAAAATTTCATGAGTGCAGGATCCAAAGTAGGGGTCCTGGACACAGGCATACTTGCAGAATTGCTGCACCAGGAATACCTTACCCTTTTCAATCAACATCCAGATTCTCCCCCTAGTCTTTGGGATTCATACCCCTGCTTGAATATGGTTTCCTTCTCTGCTATCTGCTTCCCTTAATTTCTCCAAAAGACAGAAAAACATCCTCTAAACTGTGGGCTGCTATACAAATGCTATCTAGATGAAGACTGACCACCTTCTAACCTCAAGGCAGATTTGGGAGAGAAGAGAAGATAAAATAATGACCCAACATACTCATATTTTAAAATTTATGCTCATCTTTATCAACAGTTACCATTCATTGATAGTCTACTCTATACCAGACCAACTACTTAACTCATTACAGGCATCTCCTCATGTAATCCTTCCATTAGTCCATCTCACAGGTAAAAACACTGGGGCTGAAATGTGTTTCTAAGGTCATATGTGAAGTAAGTGGACTTGGGATTTGATCACAAAGGTTTTTGGTTCCAGACAAACCCCACCTCATCTCTACACATTTTACAATCTAGAGTTGGAAAAGAAAAGGGAAATGAGGATGAACTTTCTAATCATTAAAGATTAGAGAAATTAATGACAAGAACCATCCATGAATAAGAAAGAGGGGGGGGGAGAGAGAGAGAGAGAGAGAGAGAATAAATGTGTGTGTGTGTGTGTGTGTGTGTGTGTGTGTGTGTGTGTGTGTGTGTTGTTCTGTTTGAGTGGGTCTGACATACAAGTAGGACCCAGGTCTATGGGGAATGAGGATGGGGAGGACAGTTAAAGGGAGGGAAGCAGAAACTTAATGTATTGTTTGTCTGCTATGTATCAAGGATTGTGCTTGGCTATTTACAAATAATAATTCATAGTAAAATTATGAGTAGATATTATTCTCTTCATTTTATAGATGAGAAGTAGAAACAAGTGAAGTGGGCAAAGAAGATCAAGCATTCCACCACTTACACTGAGGTTAAAGTCAGAGATTTCTAAAAAATTAAATATTTTGTTGTTTTTATCACTGTTTCCTTATAGTTACTGGTACTTCAAATTTTTAATAAGTTTTAGACTTTTTATTGTGCTTAACTAGAGACTGGCAAATAGAAGCAGAAAATATCTTCCACACAGAAAGAAGACTCAGGTATTAAAACAAGAGTTATTTGGAGAAAAGCAGAGCTGACAAGAGAGTTGGCTCTGGATCAGAAGATGTCCTCAGTCCACACACTAGTATCTCTTCAAGAAAAAAGAGATGTCTCCTACCACTGCCTTATTCCACACATTAGTCATTTTAAATTTGAAACGTGAGAGGGGGAAGTGTTATGTACCTTGATTTACTAAGCCTTCTGATTAGAACGGAAGCTGGCCTCTTACCTCCCAGAAGTGTGACTCATATGGGGAGATCTGTCCCTAGTTTGAATCTTCCTTTTAAGAACATCCCTTTGCACTGGGTCTCTGACATATGATGGACCAATGTTGGTCTAAAGTAGATGGGTTTTGGTGGAGTTCCAGGACTGCGTACACTCAGTCTGGTGACTTCTCTGGTCTTCATCTGCTTCTAGCCAAGTTTGTTAGGTACTTCTACTACTTTTTTTACATATTTACATATTTACTCCCCCACCCCCATCTGTCTCTAATATCATGGCATAGAGAAACTTGAGAAGTCTTTTGAGCATTTGACAGTGTCTAAATGCTGACAATTTCTGAAATACAAAGTTATACGCATTTTGAGTTCCTGCATATGGCTGAGGATGAACTTGGACCAGCCTACTGTTTCCAGCATGAATGTTCCACCTTCCTACTTTATATCTTTCAGACCCAAATTTCTACTTTATATCTTTCAGACCCAAATTCTCCTCAGAGCCAAGATTCAATTTCATGGTATTCACAGAGTTTACCTTTGAGGCCTTCTCTATTTTTGGATGGCAGTACACACTCATTCTCTTTGTGGTCTTGTTGGTCTTTTACCTGTAACCCTTGCCTGCAATGTTATCATCTTGACAGATATCTGCATCAACTGTCAACTTTATACCTATATACTACTTCCTGAGTGTGCTATCCATTTTTGAGACCTGTTATACAGTGGCTATTATCCCTGGAATGTTTTTCAGTCTCCTCATTCCCCAACAAGGCATTTCCATTTCAACTGTGCCACCTACTTCTATCTCACTTTTGTTGGCAACAAGTACGTCCTGCTGATGGCCATGGGATATGATCACTACATAGCTATCTATAACCTCTTATGGTATTCAGTCATCATGGGCAAAAAAACTTGTATACAATTGGCAAACATATCCTGGAGCATTGGCCAAAGCACAGCCAACATTCAAGTCTCTTCTGTGTTTAGCCTGCCCTTCTGTGATACCAACATCATCTCCTGCATTTTTTGTGACATCTGACCCTCAGTAAAGCTCTTCTGTGCTGACATTACCATCAAAAAATGTATCACTTTGTTCATCAATCTGTGTGTTCTTGGTCTGACTATGATACTGATCTTTATCTCTTATGTCCTGATTGTTACAACCATCCTCAAGATTACATCTGCTGCATCTGCTCAGGGTAGGAAAAAGCCCTTTCCTGCTTGTGCCTTGTACCTCACAGTGGTCATTGTTCACCATGGCTGTACTTCCTTCATCTAATTAAAATCCAAATCCCTAAATTCCCTGCAGGATAGACTCATCTCTGTGAGCTACACTGTCATCACTCCCCTACTAAACCCTGTTGTAGATAGCCTGAGGAACGAAGAGGTCCAAGATGCCTTACTCAGAGCTTTGGGCAGAAAGCCCCTTGCTTATGTGTATTCAATCTTAATAAGAATAAATTTAAAAGAATTTGGTGAGGTGTCATAGTAAGGGAGCCAGTCAGATAAGAGATTGTATGAGGGCACCAGGTACCTGATCTGGGAAGCGTCTGGGAATGAAAGTGATATAGTGAAACGAGGAAGAAAAAGATTAATGAAAAATGAAATGAATGGATTTTCCAAGATTGATAGATGGGATTACAAAGCTTGGTGAAAATTGAATAAGGTAGCGTTAGACATTATTCCTGTTATCCTTGGCATAAGATATTGTAAAACAGTGAAGGTGGGAAGAATATATCATATCATAGCACAGGAATTTATGTAATCTGAAGCTGGCTTCAGCATGAAAATCAGGGACACTAAAATAGTAAGCTCTTCATTATTTACATATAACACTTCCTATGCTACATTTTACACTATAATCTAAAATTTTTTCCACTTCATTAATTATTTACCTTTTGCCTACTACTACATGTGTAAACCCTAGACAGCTATGTAAGACACAAGCTATGATCGCCAGTTCGCAAACTGATTGAGAAGGACATACACAGCTACACAAGGGTCCTTCCTGGAGCACCTGGTACAGGTGATCAGAGACACTGCACCACTGGACTACACAGGACATCTACCACATAAGGCCACTCAACTAAGACAGGGAAACATAACAGATCTACCTAATGGATAGAAACAGAGAGAAATGAGAAAACCAAGAAATGTCTCAAATAAAATAACAGTAGGAAATGTCAAAAAAAGAACTAAATGAAATAGAGGTAAACAACCTACCAGATACAGAGTCCAAAACACTAATTATAAAGACACTCAATGAACTTAGGGGAAGAATAGATGAACTCAGTGAGAACTTTAACAAAGAGATGGAAAACATAAAAAAAAAAAAACAGTCTGAAATGAAGAATACAATAACTGAAATTAAGAATGCCTTAGGAATAATCAACAGTAGATTAGATGAAGTGGAGGATCCAATCAGTGATTTAGAAGATAAGGTAGCAGAAAACACCCAATCAGAACAAGATCAAGAAAAAAGAATCCCCCCAAAAGTATACGGATAGTTTAAGGGGCCTCTGGGACAACATCAAGTGTACCAACATGTACATCATAGGGGTACCAGAAGGAGAAAAGAGAGCAAGGGATTGAAAACCTATTTGAAGAAATAATGACAGAAAAGTCCCCAAACCTGACAAAGGAAGTAGACATACAAGCTTAGGAAGTGCAGAAAGTCCCAAACAAGATAAACCCAAAGAGTTCTATACCCAGACATATCGTAATTAAAATGCTAAAGGTTAAAGACAGAGTCCTAAAAGCAGCAAGAGAAAGGCAGCTAGTTACTTATAAGAGAGCTCCCAAACTGTCAGCTGATTTCTCAACAAAAAATTTTCAGCCCAGAAAGGATTAGCACAATAAATTCAAAGTGACAAAAAGCAAGGACCTATAACCAACACTACTCTACCCAGTAAGGCTATCAATTAAAACTAAAGGTGAGATAAAGAGCTTCCCAGACAAAAAGAAGCTAAAGGGATTCATCACCACCAAGCCAATAGTCCAAGAAATGTTAGAGAGACTTATATAAAAAGATGGAGAGAAGACATAAATATGAATAATGAAATGCCAATAACTACATATATGTCAATAATTACTTTAAATGCAAATGAATTAAAGGCTCCAATCAAAAGACATAAGCTAGCTAGATGGATAAGAAAACAAGACTTCATACATATGTTGTCTACAAGAGACTCACTTCAGATCAAAAGACGCACACAAAATAAAAGCAAAGAGATGAAAAAAGATATTTTAAACAAATAAATTTTTTTAAAAGCTGATGTATCAAGACTTATATCAGACCAAATAAAGTGTAAATCTAAAGCTATAATAAGGCACAAAGAAGGACATTTGATCAATCTAACAAGAAGACATAACCTAGTAAACATGTATACACCCAACATGGGAGTACCTAAATATATAATCAAATATTGACTAACATCAAGGGACAGAGCAACAGTATAACAGTCATATCAGGGGACTTTAACACTCCACTGACATCAAGGGATAGATCTTCCAGACAGAAAAGCAACAGCAGAACAGGGACTTTAAACGACACACTAGACCAGATGATTTTAATCAGTATTTTTAGAGCATTAAATCCCAAAGAAATAGAATATATATTCTTTTCAATTGCACATGGAATATTTTCCAAGATAAACCACATGTTAGGACACAAAATGGTAAATTTAAAAATATAAAATTATTTCAAGTGTCTACTCCAACTACAGTGGTATGACACTAGAAATCAATTACAAGGGAAAAAAAAAACTAAAAAATGTACGAACACATGGAGGCTAAATAACTTTCTAGTAAACAGTGAATGGGTGAACAATGAGATCAAGGAAGAAATCAAAAGATACCTTAAGACAAACAAAAATGAAAACATAATGACCCAAAATCTATAGGAAAGAATAAAAGCAGTTCTCAGAGGCAAATTCATAGGAATGCTGACCTACTTCAAGGAAAAAGAAAAATCTTAAATGAACAATCTAACCTTACACTTAAAGGAATTAGGTAATAAAAAACAGCAAACAAAGCCCAGAGTGTGTAAAAGAAAGGAAATAATAAAGATCAGAGTAGAAATAAATCAAATGGAGCCTAGAAAAACAATGCAAAAGATCAATGAAACCAAGAAGTGGTTCTTTGAAAGATAAAAAAATGATAAGTTTTTAACCAGACTCATAAAGAAAAAAGAAGACTCAGATAAATGAAATCAGAAATGAAAGAGAAGTGACAAATGACTCCATAGAAATACAGAGTAATATAAGAAAATATTACAGTTATATGCCAACAAATAGGACATCTGGAAGAACTGGATACATTTCTAGAAACATACAATTTCACAACTGAGTCAAAAAAAAACCCAGAAAACAGAAAATCTAACCTGACTGATTTCTACTAATGAAACTGAATTAGTAATCAAAAAACTCCCAATAAATTAAAATACTGGACTAGATGGCTTCACAGTTAAATTTTCCCAAACATGTAAAAAAAAAATTAACACTTATTCTTCTCGAACTATTACAAAGAATTCAAGAGGCATGAATGCTCTCAAACTAGTTTTATTAGGCCATTATTACCCTGATTCTAAAACCACACGAAAACATTACAACAAAAAATTATAGATCAATATCACTCATGAACATAGATGCAAAAATCCTCAACAAAATATTAGTAAAGCAAATTCATTCAATCATATATTAAAAAGATCATACATCTGGCCCAAGTGAGATTTATTCCTTGAATGCAAGTTTGGTTCAATATTTGTAAATCAATTAATGTGATACAGCACATAAACAAAATGAAGGATAAAAATCATATGATCATAGCAATAGACACAGAAAAAAGCATCTGACAAATTCAAGTATCCATTTATGATCAAAAGTCTCAGCAAAGTAGGAATAGTGGGAACATACCTCTATATAATAAAGGTCATAAATGACAAACCCACAGCTAACACCATACTCAATGGGGAAAATCTATAAGCATTTTCCTTAAGATCAGGATTAAGACAATGATGTCCACTTTCACCTCTATTATTTAACATAGTATTGGAAGCCTTAGCCATAGCAATTAGATAAGAGAAAGAAATAAAAGGCGTCCAAATTGGAAAGGAAGAAATGAAACTGTCATTATTTGTAGATGACATACTATATAAAAAGAAGACTAAAGATTCCACCAAAAAAAAAAAAAAACCTATTAGAACTGATAAATACGGTAAAGTTGCAGGATGCAAAATTAATATTCAGAAATTGGTTGCATTTTTATACATCAATAACGAAGTACCAGAAAGAGAAATTGAGAAAACAATCCCACTTAAAATTGCATCAAAAACAATAAAATATCTAGGAATCAATTTAACTAAGGAGGTAAAAGATCTGTCCTTGGAAAATTATAAGTCATTAAAGAAAGAAATTGAAGAAACAAGTAAATGAAAGCACATACTGTGCAAGAAATAGAAAGACTCAACATCGTTAAAATGTCTATACTACTGGAAGTGGTCTATAGACCCTTAATGTATGCAAATGAAAGAAAAATAATTTAGGAGATTAAGATCTCAGAATGGAATGCAGGCTGAGAAAGAAGCTAACTGTATTACAACTGTGCAAAAAAGGAAAGGTGTTGACCTAAGTAACTTGGGAAATGAGTGAAGTCTGTAAGACTAAAGGCAGGAGCAACTATGCATTAGCACTGTCTTCTAATTTTTAAAATTGTTTCCTACAGCTATTCAGATTAAGAATTTTTAAAGTTCCATAAAGTGCTGAACAATTTAAAAAATGGATGACAAATGGCTGAAACCAGGTTTTTCATCATCAGAATGGAAAGTTACAGACAAGCAACAGAGAAGGCCAGAATGATCTCTATAGTAATGAATTATAGAAACCCAGATCTTGGTTTCTAATATCGTTTTCCAAAAAAAGGAACTAGAAATCTTTGGATAAAAGGCTGATTCTAGAAATAGGGTAGGAAATATACAAGATGAGCCTGGAGCATCTTGTAGTGCCTAAAAGTAAGAAAGTGCTTAAAAGACAGATTATAAACCAAAAGATAAAATAAATATTCACAAGTTCATACTGATGGGATATAAATTAGTTACTAAATAATAAATAAATGAAAGAGAATATACAAATATCCTAGGTAGAAGAATTCCAAATAATTTTTACACATACTCCACCCTCATTGATGTAGAACATAATTTTTCTCTTATTAAGAATAAGCTGCAGAGAGCAAATTGATTGTTGACAAAGGGAAAAAGTCTGGGGATATGAGTGAAAAAAGTAAAGGGAAGTAAGAAGTATAAATGTCTAGTAATAAAATAAATAAGCCATGGGTTGTAGTGTATAGTAAATGGAACATAGTTAACAACGTTTATATTAACTTTGTGACAGATGGGTACTAGACTTACTGTGGTAATCACATCATAAGACATATAAATGTAAAATCATTATGTTGCACACCTGAAACTAATAATGCCAACTATATTTGAATTACAAAAATTTAAAGAGTGAACTGCGCATAGCGATTTCCTTCCAAAAAGTACAGTGGGAAAGTGGGATAAAAAGAACTTAATAGTTCAGAAACCTGTAAAGCACTACCTCATCCAGGTAATTAAGAGTAACATCAATAGTGATAAGTCATATTGATAGCTTATTCCCAAAATATGTGATGAAAATGGCACTTTTCCCTGTGTTTTTTCTCTCCAAAATCTTTAATCCTTGGTGATTTTCTTTTCTTTGAACTCTATTGTATCTGCTGTTAATATAGTCATTCCTACTTTCTTTTGATTGAAGTTCGCATGATTATTGTTTTCCATCCTTTTACTTCCTATCTGCCTAAATAACTATATTTAAAGCTAATTTCTTCTAGATAGCATATAGTTGGGTCATGTTATAAAATCCTCTCTGCCAGTATTTGTTTTAATGTGGTATATTAGACCATTTACATTTAATGTAATTATTAATATATTAGGGCTTAAGTCAATATTTTATTTTGTTGTCTATTTTTTTATGTTTTTCTTTTTTTCTTTTTCATGCTTTCCCATGAAAACACACTTGAGAATTGAATCGTATTTTGATTTTTCTATAGCATTTTAAGTAGATCTCTTTTATAGCGTTTTTAGTGGTTGCTCATTTGGGTAAATAACAAGAAATGGGATTGCTGAGTTATATGGTGAGTGTATGTTTAACTTTATAAGAAATTGCTAAACTGTTTTCCAAAGTGGCTGTACCAATTTGCTTTTCAATATTAGAATTTCAGTTGCTTTGCAACCTTGTAAGCTGTTAGTATTGTCAGTATTTTCTATTTAGCTATTCTGAGAGGTATGTAGTTGTATTATAATTATTTTACTTTATATTTCTCTAATGGCTAATAATATTGAGCGGCATTTCATATGTTTATTTGTCATCCTTATATCTTTTTGGTGAAGTGTCTTCAAATATTTTGCCATTTTTAATTGGATTGTCTGTCTTCCTACTCTTAAATTTTAGAGCTCTTTATATATTCTGGAAACAAGTCTATTGTCAAATATTATTTGCAAATATTTTATACCAGTCTGTTGCTTGCCTTTTTATTCTCATATTAGTTACTTTCACAAAACATTTCTTTGATTTTGATGAAGTTCAACTAATCGATTTTGTCTTTAATGATTTTGTTTTTGATGTCATGTCTAAAAACTCCATTACCTAACTCTGTTCATGAATGTTTTCTTCTAAAAGTTCTATACTTCTAGGATTTACATACAGATTTAAGACACATTTGAGTAAATTTTTGTATAAGACGTGAGGTTTTTTTATATATATGGATATCCAATTGTTTCAACATCATTTGTTGCAAAAATTATTCTTTCTCCACTGAGTTGCTTTTGTGCCTTTGTCAAAAATCAATTCTACATATTTGTATAATATTGACTGTCCCATTAAGGAATATAACATGTCTCCTTTAAGATCCCCCCCTAAACACACACACACACACACACACACACGCACACGCACACGCACACGCACACACACAACTTTTGTGTTGCTTCATTTTGTCTTCATTTGATTAAAATATTTTTAGGAATTTTAGCGACAAGCAGGTCTTATGCTATTCCACTGTGTCTTTGCAGTCTTCTCTAAAGAGTGGGAAAAGTTCTCAACCTGCATTCCTCCTTATTACTTGAAAGCAGAGACAGACTTGTTTATGCATTATAGTGCCCCTCATGAAACCAGCTTGTCCTGGATGTCCTCTTCCAGACATTCTACTAAGAAGCATAAAACATGCTATCTCTCTCCAGACTCTTTCTTCACCTCCTCTACCCCTATACAAATCCCTCCGCATAATTTCTTTCACATAGAAATTATTTTATACAAATGAATTTTTGTGAGTCTAATTTTGACATGTCTGAATCCCAGTAGCAACACAACTTAGCTTCAAACTGAGACCCTCATACTACATTCATAATATTTTCCCATGTTTTCAAAATATCATCAATAATGAGATGACTGAAACCTGAACCAAAGTGATGAGAGCAGAAATGGAGAGGAAATATTATTACAAAAGAAAAATCGTACTCTGATCCCAGGTTCAATACGAAACAAGAGGAAGACGGTGAAATTGATGCAGGCCAAGGTGTCCAACTTCTCCGTGGATGTGTACATAGGTGGCTCAACTTGTTCCCTAAGATCAAGTCAGTACAGGTGTCAGAGAGCACTTCATCTAAGATATGTATATATAACAAGCCCAGCGAGAAAAAAACTAAGCAAGGATGACACACACACAAATAGTTGCCAAAGCATCACACAAATTCAATCATACCAGATCCTGATGGATTTCAGTCCTAGTAGACCACTCGGCGGTGCTGGCAGAGACAAGACATGTATTAAGCAGTGACTGGTCGATGCTGGCTCAGATGCTGTCAATCTGCGATGGTCGATCAGCGGAGGCCTCTTCTTTGAGCACAGCAGTCAGGAACCAAGAGATGGAGGAACGTAGTCCCGGGAGGAAAAGGACCATGCTCTCTAAGTCTGCATTAGAGTCGCTTTCAATTTATACTCTATGATGATGTCTTCGGTGTCTCATCAGCCAGTTGCATGGGTGTCTGTTTATCTTACACACTTCGGGTAGCTAAAGCATTTTTTTCTTGGGTTTGCATTATCTGGGTTACACACACACAGACCACTGCAACAGTAGCAACAGGGAGAAACACAACTTTTAAATTCTTATATTCTTATATCACACACACATAGAGAGAAATACAACTTTTAAATTCTTATCTCTCTCTCTCTCTCTCTCTCTCTCTCTCTCTCTCACACACACACACACACACACACACACACACACACAAGAAATCATATTATGTTTGCCACTCGGATTACTGTAACACGAGTCAAATTTTCCTGAGTTGGTGGCGGGAGATCAAGCCCAGCACCAAGAGAAGAAGGTCCTTTGGCAGAGAATGTAGAAAGAATTCAACCCACACACCAAAGTTAAAGTCAAAAGGAGAGTTTATTAGAAAAGAGATAACACTCCAGACAAGGAGGGAGGGACACCAGAGGTAAGAATATGTAGAATGAAAGGCCTGTAGGCAGTTCCCAGCCTTTCATCCATAGGTTCCCCATGGTTTTAGCCACAGGGAATGACTATTAGTTCCTTTTTCTCCTTCACAGGTGTGGGGAATAGGCTGTTAGCAATCCCAGCAGAAATCTTCCTTTGTTCTGAAGATGTCCTCCTGGCTTGGCTGCTGGGCTGATCAGCACATTGCAGTCTCTGAATGTGGCCTGATTAACATTTTAATTTTCTTGCCTTCTTCCTATATTAGAATGAAAGATCACTGTTACCTTTCTCAGTGAAAAAAGCATGAAGTGATTCATAAAAATATGAATGAGTTCAATTGTAAACACACATTGAGTTTGAGGTAATTATGAAGACTAAGTGGAAATAACTCAGCAGAAAGTTGGAAATACAGGTGAGAACCTATGAGAATATAAAATGAGGAGCAATCAATACACTAAAAAAAAAAAGTAAGCTGTTGAGACTGGACATAGCTTGTAAAATTCTTAATCTTTTAGCAGGAAATGAAATGGAACATCTTTTGCAGAGTTAATTTTTTTAGTAAACCTAGTTAAGTTTTCTTCCCTCCTTTTTTTGGAAAAAGGATCCCTCCCTCAAATCCTGATAATTGCCCTGGTGACTCAGATCCTCTGGCTATTTAGAAGGGTCATCAGCCCATTGTTAGGCAGAAATGGTGTTAAGGCTGGCAGAGCCCTTAGAGTCTAGGGGTGTGTGTGTGTGGGTGGGGGGGGAGTGGGGAAGAGAGTTAGGGGGTTGGGGAGGTGGGGGGAGATGGGGGACTTTAAGCCAAAGGTCTTTCATTTTACTCTTTAGGAAACAGTATTAACCAATGCATAATTTAAATAACAAGTTTGTATCTTCTTTTCCTTGTCTAGGGACTGAGGTGGCACTTCAGCAGGAAACCCAAGACCCCACCCTGACTGAGGCACAAAAGGAAACAGCTCCATGAAACCCCTGTAGGTAGGGACTATGGCCATTCTCAGCAGGAAGCAGATACAGAAGAGACCTCCTGTCCCTCAACATCCATACTAATAATAAGGGGGTTCATGGCTCTTAGAAAAGAGGTAGGCAGGAAAGTGAGTTAAGGGGTTTTGGGTCTGCCTGCAAAGACACTGAGGTCATCCTACCTTAGAAGAGGTCTGCCCTAATCCACCCACATTTAAGCAAGCCAGAGGCATTTTTTAACTCAAAGAAACCAGCAGGCAGAGATTTAGGTACCAGATTAAGCTAGTCACTCGCACATGTGCAATGAAGATCTCAATGACTTTCAACTCACCTGAGTCCTACCCCTCTTCAGTGCCTCCTTAACCATTTTAAGGATTTCAGGAGACGAGCCCAAGCCTACTGAGCTAGTGTCACTCCCTTTGACCTTCGGAGGTTCTGCCAGTTAAATTGGCCCACATTTGGAACAAGGTGGCCATCAGAGGGGTCACTCGACCTGCAAACAGTCTTTCAGGCACCCCCTGAGGACCCCGAGATCGCTAGTCCTCCCCACACCTGCCCTGGGGTTGTGTACCGGTCCCCACAAGACCCTGATCCTGTCCCTGACTCATAGAACCAGGCAGCAGTCTTGGCTCCACTCTGGCAATTGGCTCCCCAAGTTCGGGGAGAAACCCAGAGGCCATTCATGGTCTATGTCCCTTTTTCCACCAGTGATCTGTACAATTGGAACCATCAGAACCCCTCATTCTCAGAGAAACCCCAGGGATTAACCTCTCTCCTAAAGACTATTTTCTTTACCCACCAGCTGACCTGGGACGACTGTCAGCTACTCCTCCAGATCCTGTTTACCTCAGAGGAGCGGGAGCAGATCCAGAAGGAGGCTGCAAAGGCGGTAGAACCCAACGGGCAGCCTTCCACCAATCCAGCCCGTGTCCAACATGTTTTCCCGAAAACGCGTCCGCCTTGGGACCCCAAAATTGACCAAGGTAAGGAGGCTCCCCAACGGTATCACCAGCTTCTGCTCCAGGGCTTCTGGTCTGCCACCCGATGACCCACTAACTTATCTAAGGTAAGCGAGGTCATCCAAACTAAAAACTGAATTCCAACTTATCTAAGGTAAGCGAGGTCATCCAAACTGGCGGCGTTCCTGGAACGACTCTTAAAGTTGTACCGGTTATATACCAGAGGACCCTAATAATAGGAGAGCTGTGAATTTAGCCTTTGTCAGTCAGTCGGCCCCAGATATTAGAAAGAAACTGCAGAGGATGGAAGAGTTTGAAGGAAAGAACCTGTCTGAGCTAGTCGACATAGTCCAATGAGTATTCAACAATAGAGATGAGGTAGATATAGCACATATTAAGATGACCAAGATCCTGCTTGCAACCATGCAAGGAGCCCAGCCAAAGGGACCGCCAGGAAAAGGCAGAGGCTGAAAACAGGCACCCAGGGCAAACAATGGACCCAGGAGAGTCAGGTTAGAAAAACACCAATGTGCACATTGCAAGAAAAAGGGACATTGGAAGAATGAGTGCCCTGAAAAAGGACAAGCCCCCCAACAGAAGGCCTTCCTCATCCTTTTCGAGGACGCAGAATGAGGAGGTCAGGGCTCTTACATTATGAGCCCCTGGGAACCCAGGGTAACTTTACCAGTTGGAGGCAAGCCTGTGAACTTTTTGGTGGACACAGGAGCTACCTACTCTGTCCTACAAAGCGCCCAGGGCCCACTCTCAAAGGAAAAGACACTTATACAAGGGGCCACTGGACAAGAGAAATCTTACCCTTGGACCCAAGCCAGAATAACAGATCTAAGAAAAGGAATGATTACCCATTCATTTCTAGTTATGCCAGAATGGCCGTACCCGCTGCTGGGTAGAGACTTGCTATAGAAGTTACAGGCCACAATTACTTTCAAGGGAGAGCATACTGAACTGACTGTCAGGTCAGGCCCACTGGCCATATTACTCACCTGCCCATTGTCTGAGGAATACCTTTTGCTAGAGGAGGCCCTAGCAAACTTGTCAGGGGTCTTGCCTAAAAACTCCCTGTTAACTGAATTCCGACAAAGGATTCCTGGTGTCTGGGCAGAGGCAAATCCCCCTGGCCTGGCAGCACATCATCCTCCTATTATAGTGACTCTGACAAGCTCCCCTACTCTAGCATGGATACGTCAATACCCTATCAGTCAGAAGGCCCGAATAGGTTCATATACGAAGGTTGATGGAGGCAGGAATCTTAATTCCCTGCCACTCCCCCTGGAATTCTCCCTTGCTCCCAGTACAGAAGCCCAGCACCAATGACTATCAACCTGTCCAGGATCTCAGGGAGGTTAATAAGTGAGTTGAGACCATCCACTCGACCATCCCCCACACTTACACTCTTCTCAGCCAATTACCCCCGAGTCATCAAGTATATACTGTCCTAGATCTGGAGAATGCCTTCTTTACTTTTCCATTGGCCAAAGCTAGCCAGCCCATTTTGCTTTTGAATAGGAAGACCCAGACAGACTTTACTTAGGACAGTTGACTTGGACCTGACTGCCTCAGGGCTTCAAACCCTGTTCGATGAAGCCCTAAATCAAGACTTAGTCGAATTCTACCAGAGGCATCCTGAGATAGTACTTCTACAATATGTTGATGATCTTTTGCTAGTGGCTGAAACAGAATTAGAGTGTAAACAGGCTACCGAGGACCTACTCCAGGAGTTAGACAAGAATGGGTATTGGGTATCCACTAAGAAGGTTCAACTTTGCACTCCCCAAGTGATGTACCTAGGATACAATCTACAGAAAGGGAAAAGGACCCTGTCCTCTAGTCAGATCGAGGCTATTCTGAGGATACCCCAGCCACGCACCAAGCGACAGGTTTGAGAGTTCCTGGGAGCAGTAGGTTACTACAGGCTTTGGATTCTGGGGTTCGCAGAAATAGCTAAGCCTCAGTATACTAGTACTGGAGGGAAAGGAGAGGACTTTGCCTGGGGAGAAGAAGAAAGGAAGGCATATGAAGCCCTGAAGGCAGCCCTGACCACAGCCCCTGCATTAGCCCTGCCCAACCTGAAAAAGCCATTCCAGCTCTTTGTTACTGAGGTATGAGAAATTGCAAAAGGGGTCCTGACACAGACCCTAGGACCCTGGAAGCAACAAATTGCATACTTCTCCAAAAGATTGGACCACATGGCAGTAGGATAGCCCAACTGTTTGAGGACCATCGCTGCCACTGCAATCCTCTCTAAGGAAGCCCTAAACCTGACACTAGGGCATACCATCCAGATCATCGCCCCACACGCAGTTGAGCCAATGCTTCGCAGCCCACCAGACCAGTGGATTTCCAATGCTCAGATCACCCAGTATCAGATCATGCTTCTCAATCCACCTCACATACAGTTCCTGAAAACTTCTGCGCCTCAACCCAGCTACCCTATGGCCTGACGATGACCTTCGCCAAACCCTGCATGACTACCTTGAGGTCCTAAAGAACGTCATCTGCACCAGACCAGACCTGACAGACAGCCCTTGGCTGAATCCAATGCTACTCTGTTTATGGATGGATGCAGCTTTGTCTCAGAAGGAGTCAGGTATGCCAGGGTTGCAGTGGTTACCACTGAAACTGTCATCTGGGCATAAGCCCTAAGCTATGGAACTTCAGCTCAGTAGGCTAAACTAGTAGCAGTGACTCAAGCTCTGTGGTGGGGTGAAAACAAGACTGTTAACATATACTCAGGATGGAGTGAAGCCTTCTCCACCAAGCAGGAGACCGCTCAGGTAGTAGCAAAGACATTAGTCTTAGAAATAGTGCTTCAATTTGGCCTACCCATAACACTGGGGTCCGATAATGGCCCAGTGTTCATCGCCCAGACCAGCCAATCTCTAGCAAAGGCATTAGGGATCAATTGGAAATTACATTGCATTTATAGGCCTCAGAGTTCAGGACAGGTAGAAAGGATGAATAGGATCTTGAAAGAAACCTTAACTAAGTTCAAGCTGAAAGCTGATGAAAACCAGGTAAGCCTCCTTCCCTTCGCCCTATTAAGGGCACAGTGCACACCCTACTGGAAGGGAATCACACCCTATTGTAAGGGAATCAAACCTTATGAAATAATGTTTGGAAGGCCTCCACCTCTCTTACCCAAGTTAGGGGGAAAAAAACTAACAGAAGTTTATAATTTTTCCCTGCTTAAGTCTTTGCAAGCTCTCTCTCTCACACGGCAGGAGACCCACCAACCAGTCTCTGCCACCAGAACAACCACTCAGTATCCATTCCAGCCACACAACCATGCTCCAGGCAATTGGATCTGGGTGAGAAAGGTACGGCCTGCTTCTCTTGAGCCCCCCTGGAATGGACCTTTCTCTGTCATCCTCACCGTGATCAAGGTAGCTGGACGCCATACCAGAATCAGGCTGCGCATCCACCACAGACATCAGAACAATGGACCCTGCATTGGAAAGAGGACCCACTAAAAATAAGACTATCAAGGGTCCAGTCTGGACCATCTTAATTCTCTCGGTCCTAAAGTAAGGAGGTCTTTGTATGGCTTTAGGTGAAACCTGACAGAATAGAAGAGGATTAGACCTACTGTTAACCACATATGTTAAAAAAGGGTGCAGGCAGTGAAACTGATGGTTCTCAGAGCTCACTACCCACTGCTCCAGGTTGACGAATCAATGATTTGATTTCTCCTAAAAAACCAGTGGGGAATGTTAAGGGTGGAAAATTTTCCAGTAAGCCAGTAATCTGCTCAAAGATATGCTAATGGCCAACTTCTGATTCTGTAATCTGCTTACTTGTTTTGATGTTAACCAGGGTGTGGTAATCTGTTTACTTGTTAACCAGGGTGTGGTTCTAGGCTTTATAAACTGTCCCTGAATCTATAATGTACTATCAAACAATTCTTGTTTGGGGTCAGATGTCTTTAACTAATTAGAACATCTACAACAAATTTACTTATCTGTAAAGTGAGGGAATAGTATTATAAGATCTCTAAATCTCCTCGATTACAGAGACTTATGTTTCTAAGATGACTCTAGAGATTTCAGGGCAGTGTAGTAGTGTATGCCACAGAGTATGTACATTGAGGTTATGTAGATGAGAGTTATAATGTTGTTTGGTTTGTAGAAAATTCTTAAATCTTGCACAAAATCAATTACATGGGTATAATATATAAAGAACAATGCCCATCTCTTCCGTGGTTATAAAAATGATAATGTGCTAATAGTATATAAAGCACTTTGAGTTGTACCTTGCCAATAAATGAAAACTATTATTATTATTATTTTTCTAATAGGCTCTAGTCTCAATAAATTTATGATGGTATGATACTTCAGTTATATTTTTTATAAAACTATTATCTTAGAGAAGAGGTGAGACATATTAACAATAAATTTCAGAGAATGGGAAGAGAGCTGAGAAGGGCTGATAACATGAGATAACAAGGATGAGGCCATGTATCAGAATTTATTGTGGTGCGATCAAATCCAAGACCCACGGAGCCAATCGAGATGAATTGTGAGCCTTTATTAGCTGGCTGGTGACTGACTCTCTACCACGCAGTGTTAGAAGAGATCAGCCCCGAGCTCCCAGAAGAGGCAGTTTATATAGACACCAGCACATCCCTGAGCAGATCACCACCCTGGTTAACAGTTGGCCGTTAGCAGATCCTTGATCGGATTACCCTTGTTAACAGCATCTCCTTGATCAGGTTACCACACCCTGGTTAACAGTATCAGAAGTAAATACTTAATGCTGGCTTACAGGAAAATTGTCCACCCATAACATTCCCCATTGGTTTTCTAGGAGAATTCAAATCATTGAACAGTAGATCTAATCCTCTCCTACTCTGACAGGCCTCATCTAAAGCCATACAAAGACCCCCTCATTTTAGGATGGAGAGAATCAAGATGGTCCAGACTGGACCCTTGACAGTCTCATTTTTAGTGGGTCCTCTGTCCAACACAGGGTCCATTGCTCCGATGCCTGTAGTGGATGCACAGCCTTGATTCTGGTACGGTGAATCCAATGACAGCGTCCAGCTACCTTGGCCGCTTTGGGTGTTGTGAGGATGACAGCAAAAGGTCCATCCCAGCAGGGCTCAAGAGAACCAGGCTGTAACTTTCACCCAGATTCAATCACCTGGAGTGTGGTTGTGTGGCTGGACTGGATGCTGAGCAGCTGTTCTGGTGGCAGAGACCAGTTGGGTCTCCTGTCATGTGAGAGAGAGAGAGCTTGCAAAGATTTAAGCAGTGAAAAATTATGAATTTCTGTTAGCTTTTCCTCCCCTAACTTTGGGAGGAGAGGTGGGGGTCTTCCAAACATTATTTCAAGAGGCATGAAGACCTTACAATAGGGTGTGCACCATGCCCTTAAAAGGGCAAAAGGGAGGAGACTCACCCAGTTTTCGCCAGTTTCCAGCTTGAACTTAGTTAAGGTTTCTTTCAAGGTCCTATTCATCCTTTCTACCTGTCCTGAACTCTGAGGCCTATAAATGCAATGCAATTTCCAATTGATCCCTAACGCCTTTGCTAGAGATTGGCTGGTCTGGGCGATGAACACCGGGCCATTGTCGGACCCCAGTGTTATGGGCAGGCCAAATCGAGGCACTATTTCTGAGACTAATTTCTTTGCTACTGCCTGAGTGGTCTCCTGCTTGGTGGGGAAGGCTTCAGTTCATCCTGAAAATGTGTCGATGAACACAAGCAAGTATTTGAATCTGAAAGTTCCCGGGCTGACCTCAGTGAAATCTAACTCCAATGTTCCCCCGGTGCTTGTCCACGAAGTCTCGTCCCTTGTTGTATTTCCTTGAAGGACTCTCCCACCCAGCAGATCCTTCTTTGCCTCCCAGCTTGTTGCATAGTTCCATTTCCCCTGGAGTATAGGTAGGGGTGTCCATTAGCACTCTGGGTGGTAGGGTCAGCAGAATGTCAATTGGCACCGCTGATTTTGGGGCAGCCTCCTTTGCTATCTCAGAGCTTGAGTTCTGGTGCCCTGGGCAATGGATGATTGCCACTTTCTTTGGCAGCCAAATTGTCTCAAGAAGGGCCAGTATTTCCTCTTTATTAACGCCCCATGTACGTTTGCCATGGCAAAGGCATGCTTGCTGTCCATGTAGATATTAACAGTCTTGTTTTTACCCCACCACAGAGCTTGAGTCACTGCTACTAGTTCAGCCCTCTGAGCTGAAGTGCCATGGCTTAGGGTTTGTGCCCAGATGACAGTCTCAGTGGTAACCACTGCAGCCCTGGCATACCTTACTCCTTCTGAGACGAATCTACTCTCATCTGTAAATAGAGTAGCATCTGGATTTGGCCAAGGGCTGTCTGTCAGGTTCGATCTGGTGCAGGCGACATTCTCTAGGACCTCAAGGCAGTCATGCAAGAGTTGGCATCGTCGGGCAGTAGGGTAGCTGGGTTGAGTGCAGTAGTTTTCAGGAATTTTATGTGAGGTGGGTTGAGAAGCATGACCTGATACTGGGTGATCCAAGTGTTGGAAATCCACCTGTCCAGTGTGCTGCGAAGCATTGACTAAACTGTGTGGGATGATAATCTGGAGAGTCTGCCCTAGTGTCAAATTTAGGGCTTCCTTAGAGAGGATTCCAGTGGCAGCAATTGCCCTCGAACAGTTGGGGCATCCAGCTGCCACATAGTCCAATCCTTTGAAGTGGTATGCAACTGGTCACTTCCAGGGCCCTAGGGTCTGTGCCAGGACCCCTTCAAAGTTATCCTGGGCTCCTGGGGGCTCATAATGTAAGAGCCCTGACCTCCTCATTCTGCATCCTCAAAAAGGATGAGGGGGGCCTTTTTTGGGGAGGCTTGTCCTTTTTCAGGGGACTCATTCTTCCAATGTCCCTTTTTCTTGCAATGTGCACACTGGTCCTTTCCTAACCCGACTCTTCTGGGTCTAATGTTCTCCCTAGGTGCCTGTTCTTGGCCTCTGCCTTTTCCTGGTGGTCCTTTTGGCTGGGCTTCTTGCATGGTTGCAAGCAGGACCTTGGTCATCCTCTTAGTCTGTGCTATATCTACCTCATCTCTATTGTTGAATACTCGTTGGGCTATCTCTGATAGGTTCTTTCCTTCAAACCCTTCAATCCTCTGCAATTTCTTTATAATATTGGGACAGACTGACTGACAAAGGCTCAATTCACAGCCCTCCTATTATTAGGGTCCTCCGGGTCAATAGGGGTATATAACCGGTAAAACTCTAAGAGTTGTTCCAGGAATGCCACCGGAGACTCATCCTTAGTTTGGATGACCTCACTTACCTTAGATAAGTTAATGGGTCATTGGCCGGCAGACCAGAGGCCCTGGAGCAAAAGCTGGCGATACCGTTGGAGAGCCTCCTTACCTTGGTCGGCATTGGGGTCCCATGGCGGATGGGTGTTTGGGAGAACATGTTGGATGAGGATCGGGTCAGTGGAAGGCTGCCCATTGGGCTCTAATACCGCTTTTGCAGCCTCCCTCTGGATCCGCTTCTGCTCCTCTGAGGTAAACAGGACCTAGAGGAATAGTTGACAGTCATCCCAGGTCGGCTGATGGGTAAAGAAAATAGTCTCTAGGAGAGAGGTTAATTCCTGGGGTTTCTCTGAGAATGAGGGGTTCTGATGGTTCCAATTGTACAGATCACTGGTGGAAAAAGGGACATAGACCATGAATGGCCTCTGGGTTTCTCCCCCAACTGGGGGAGCCAATTGCCAGAGTGGGGCCAAGACTGCTGCTTGGTTCTATGAGTCAGGGACAGGATCAGGGTCTTGTGAGGGTTGGTACACAACCCCAGTGTGGGTGTGGGGAGGACTCAGAAGGGGTTCTGTCTCCCTGTTAGATGGAGATAGGACTGGGTTATAAGGGGTGTAAGGGGGAGGATTAGTGATCTCAGGGTCCTCAGGGGGTGCCTGTAAGACAGAGTAGAAAGGTTTCCGGACGGTTTCTCTTTTTGCTCCTTTGGTGTAGAGTAAAGGACATACTTGGGAATCATCTTTGATTCTTTTCTACTGCGGCAGTCCTTCAAGTACTTGGGGGCATCAGAAACAATATCGATCCACACATCGATATATAGAGCCTGATCAGGGTGGCCAGGATTTCTGTAGATAATATTCCACACCTGAAAGGCTGTTTGCAGGTTGAGTGACCCCTTTCATGGCCACCCTGTTCCAAATGTGGGCCAACCTAACTGGCAGAACCTCTGAAGTTCAAAGGGAGTGACACCGGCTCCGTAGGCATGGGCTCATCTCCTGAAATCCTTAAAATGATTAAGGAAGCACTGAAGAGGGGTAGGATGATTCTAGGAAGAGGCTTGACTCATGTTAATAAAAACAGGCAAGACCCCCAGAAAAGCCAAATAAGCCAGGGCTAGGATCAGCTTCTGACCTAGCTTCGAGTTGGACAGGGCCACGGAGGCCAGATCTAAGGAAAGAATTAAAATACCACATCGATATATTGAGTACGCTTATGAAAGCCAAGGCAACAAGAAGGTAATAGTGCATTTTGACCAGTCCAGACAAACACAATACAGACAGACAAGGAACAGTTACAGACTAAGGTAGACCAGTCCGGACAGACAAACACAATACAGACAGACAAGAACAGTAACAGACTAAGGTAGACCAGTCTGGACAGACAGAGACAATACAGACAGGCAAAACAGACTACACAAAACGCTAGCATATCAGGCAGGTACTGGGTCAGGATCTGACATCTCAGACCTGACCGTACTAGAGAAGTTGTGCTGCATCCAGCCTTTCACTAGTTCTCTGGGCCCACAGACAGGAACAGGTCTAAGCTGAGGCTTAGATGAACTCTAGGGCTTACCGGCAGACAGGTCTAAGCCGAAACTTAGATGTACCCTAGAGCTCACAGACAGACATACTCAAAAACCTGAATACCTGTAATACCAGAAGTCAAGCTGACGTCTCAGACCTTGACCGAATAGGGAAGTATTGCTGCGTCCAGCCTTCCACTAGTTCCCCGATAGATACCCAGAAACCTGGATACCTGTAGTGCAGTCTGACTCACCGGTGAAGCTGCTCCAGATGGCTCATACCCAGTTGTTACAGAATTGTATCTTTTGTCCGCCTGCCCTCCTGGGCGAGTCCACCTGGCATCTGGGGCTGAGGAATGTCTCTCAGCGGCTGTCCCCTAGACGGGGCAGGTCCTCACCCAAGGTGGTGGGGGTCATGGGTCTTAGAAGGTCTCCCCCCTGGAGATATCTCGCTGGGGCCTCCAAATGTTGTGGTGCAATCAAATACAAGACTCACGAAGCCAATCAAGATGAATTGTGAGCCTGTATTAGACGGCCGGCAACAGACTCTCTACCACACAGGGTTAAAAGAGATCAGCCCCGAGCTCCAAGAAGAGGCAATTTATATAGCCACCAGCACATCCCTGAGCATATCACCACACCCTGGTTAACAGTATCAGAAGTAAATACTTAATGCTGGCTTACTGGAAAATTGTCCACCCATAACAAATCCAGGGGCTTAATTGACACAGCTCTACAAATAAATTTTGACTTATTTTTGACCTTAAATCAAGATAAGGGTAAAAGGTGTCAAATATATGGTGATGGAAGGAAATTTAACTTTAGGTGGTGCACACACAATGCAATCAATATACATATTATTGAATTCTATACCTGAAACCTATATAACTTTATTAACCAATGTCACCATGATAAATTAAAAGAAACTTGCTCTAAAAAGGAGACTATAAGTTAGAAAAATGTGAGTTAGCCTTTTGTTAAGGGTGGAAAACTTTCAAGTGAGCCAACTTCTGCTTCTGTAATCTGCTTGCTTGTCTGATGTTAACCAGGGTGTGGTTCTAGGCTTTATAAGATGCCTCTTTTGGGAGCTTGGGCTGATCTTCTCTAACCCTGCATGGTAGAGAGTCAGTCGTCAGCTAATAAAGGTTCACAATTCATCTCAATTGGCTTCATGGGTCTTGGATTTGATCTAACCACAACACTTTTGCCCTTGAAGTGATGGACTGCTTCTAATAATGTAAAATAAGTAGAACCTATTCTATTAAAACTGCAATTTAAAAAGAAAGATCTAAGTTGTAAGTAGGCTTTATCAGCCCAAATCCAAATGTGGTTAGAGAGTAGCTTTCTTGTGCTAAAGAGACTTATTATATTTACCAAATTTCTTAACATTAGAAACCTTAACTTTCTAAACTTATCCATTTTATTCTGTGTAATGAAATGAAGAAAATTATATTCCCCAAAATTTCTCTTAGAGAGACTTTATATTTATTAAAAAGGAATTACTTTCTTTGAAGTATGACACACTGAAGACATGCTCAAATAACACAATACGACAATTAAATTGTTCCACCTAATAAAAGGATGGGAAATTTTAATGAGAGAATCCTACAGAGGGAGAAAGAAACCAGTGAGACAGGATCATAGGAGTAGATGAAATTAGTAGGAAGGAAAGAGAAGCCCTATTGATTAAGTGGCAGAGAAGGGGTTTAGGAAAACATAAGAAATGTTTATTGGAGAGGTATTAGGTTGTTTGCTTTGAGTGTACATTGCAAACTTCTTGCTCTATTTCCCCTAAGAAATCTCTAAGAATGTCATTTTTATTGCTCATCTGTGCTTTAATGGATTATTCTGTAGACCTGAAGAAGTAAGTACAGGGAGAAAACAGAATGTTCCAGGGAATCATAATAAGTTAGAGAACAGTAGGAATGGGGGAGGGAGAACTAATATGTGAATCAGACATAATCAGATTTCTTTATGGTTTCTCATACTATTTTTAGCAAAGTTTTTAAAAATTATTCATTTGTACTCTTATACGGCAAACTAAGACTAAAGTGATATGAGAACTCAACGTGTGATAAGAAGCCCCTCCCAAGAGGGAGGCAGAAACTTAGAAGATAGAGTTCAAGCAATAGTTCTGCAGCCTTCCCAACAAAATATCCCCCTGTAGAGACCCATTCAGCCCATCCCTTGGAGAATTTTACACTCTCTTTATCTAAGGTGTTACTGTCCAAAAGAAATATAACACGTGTCATGTCCATAATTTTAAGTTTTCTAGTAGCCAAATTAAGAATGTAAAAATAAAGAAATAATTTTAATAATATATTTAGTTTAGCATATTTCCAAAATATAACCATTTTATCATGTAATCAGTATAAAAATTAATAATAAGGTATTTTACATTTTTATACTGTCTTTGAAATTCAATACGTATTTTATATTTATAGCACATCTCAATTCAGACTAACCATATTTCAAGTGCTCAGTAGCCACACATGGTTACTGGGTATCATTTTAGACAGCACTGATTTAAGATGTAAATCTTATACACAGTTATAATCACAGGTAAGTAGAGGTAATTTTCAACTGGATCCATGAACAAATTAACAGTGAATCCATGTTTGAAAAATTAATTGTATAGTATTTAGATATGAAAATTTATTTTTAAATTATGAATAAATGGTTTAAGTAAGTAGATTTATCATTGAGTATTACTACATGCAGCTACTAAAATAGGAACTTCCATATATTACCACATTTAATCCTTTCAAAAAATATCTGCCAAAGGAACATTATTGAGATAGAAATAGTAGACTTGTGCCCAACGTCCACTTCATCTTCTTATAGTTTGCCTTTCTAATGGGCAAAAGAGAAAGCTAAAATTTACATTTTTTAAACTCTCTTGAAACTAAGGTTCTCAATGTGATTAAACTCAGCCAATCACAGATCGCATATGTGAGATTTGGAGACTGGAATCGAAGTAGAGACTGCAGTTCTGCCATGTTTGCCACTTCTACTGGCAAGCACAGAAACTGATTTTTCAGCAACAGCATTAAACCGAGAAGCCATTGTCCAGTCTCTACTGATGGATATTGAGAAGCAGAGTCCTGAGCATCCCTGTTGCTGGGGAAGATCAGAGCAAATACATCATGATTCTGGGGGCAGTCGCAGTATTGGCAGTGTCTTTCTAATTATGTTGACTTTCAAATGCTGTGGATTCCCAGACGTGGCTATAACGATGTAGGTCTTGGAGCAATCTACATCCTAATCGTAAAAAAATTCAAGAGTTTCCTTGATGACTCAATTCTTCAGGCTTAATGTAGAAATTTTTTCTCAATGATCATGCTAAATTTTGTTCCTTTTTCCAAATAGTTTCGTAAGCCATTCTCACAGCACACCATGCTGACCCTTTGCATCAAGTCATGATGATCAGGCAGAGGTCAAGGTGACCAACGTACTAGAGGGCTTAGTAAACACATGTGCTACAGAGAGTGGAAAATAGATCCTGAACACTGAGGAATTTTTGTTTTAAGAGTTCCAGTGGTCAGAGGTCTGCCATGGCATCCCCTCCAAAGTAAGCAACAAATTGTTGCATTTTTCATTCCTTACCACAAAGAAGGCAGTTTTAACACCTGATATACCCTTTTGTGTTTTGGAGGCAATACAGTCCATACCTAGGTACAATACTCTGGCCCTTATATTACACGAGAAGCTTCCAACTTTGAGGAAGGCCTAGACTAGGAAAGAGCCCTGATGCAAACCCAGTTTGGGGTGCAGTCATCCCTGTCATGTAAGCTATATGGTTTGTCAGACTTCACTGTGTTGGAGGTGTCAGTGATAGAAAAAAATGCAGTGTGGAGTGTAGAGCAAAGTCTAGGGGAAGGATTCCAACACAGGTCTCTGAAGTTCTGAAGCAAGAGCAGAGAATTTAGAGCAGAGAATTACACACTTTTGAAAAATCTGCTCCTAGCATATTACTGGGCCTTCCTTAGTAGAGATAAAATGTTTGATAATAAGACACCAAGCGACTGTGCATCCAATAATATCCTTTGAATTGTATCCTGTTTGGCCCTAAATGTCAAAAAATTATGTAGGCCCAGTAACAACCTAATGTACATCTGGGAGTGAGCACAAGCAAGACCAGGAGGCACGAGCAAGCATCAGAAGCATGTAGCTCAGATCCCTTTGTCATCTTCTGTAGTTGCATCAGCATTTTTCTCCACAATTTACTTTAATGGTTCTAGGGTGCTTCTGTATAATTAACTAAAAGACATGAGGGTGGGGGAGTCCAAACTTGGTTTATAGATACGTTGGCTCATTATATGGGTGTAAGTCAAAAAAAATATGACAACTGCATTTTGGTATCACTTAGCAGTGGCTCTCAAAGACAGTGAAGAAGGAAAATTTTTCCATTAATAGAGCTTTGGATGAGACACCTGGTCATTGACTTTGTGCTGTATGAGAAATGTCCCAACACTAAAATATACATGGCCTCATGAGCATATCAAATAGCTTGACTAGTTGTTCACTTACCTTATAGAAAAAAGATCAGAGACAAGGAAGTCTGAGTAGAAACATGTGGATGGATATATGGGCATGGTTGTAAAATATAAAGATCTTTGCTTCACACATTGATGACCACTAGGAAGCAATAACCTCTAAACAACCAAGTAAACAAAATGATTCAGCCAGTTGATATTAGTCGACCTCTTTCAGTGGCTTTCTTAGTCCTGGATTGATGGATACATCTGTCATCATGGCTGATGTAGAGGTTATGCATGAACTCAATAACATATACTGTCACTTAAGCCTTCTAGAACTACTACCACCTCTAATTATCCAATTGCCAATAACAGAGACAAACAATGTTCCCCCAGTATGACATTATTTCTCAAAGAGACAAACTAGCTATTTAATGGCAAGTTCATTTAGTGGCAGGAGGAATATGTGACAAATAGCTCTGGAAGAACCTGCACGAATATCTCAGTAAGTGTCTTGCTTCTTCTTAACTAATAGAAACAGAAACAGAGACTATATACATTTAAATTTTAATTTTTTTGTACTTGTAAAGTTGCTGGATTATAAAAGTTCTACCTCTTCTCACTTCCCTTACTAAGAAAAATAACTCACCCTACTGTTGAAAATACAAACAATTTGACACAATAACCCACCTTATTGTTGAAAATACAAACAACTTAATACAATAGGCATATTTCTTCCTGTATTTTTTTTATTGAGTCATACTTTTTAAAAAATTTTGATCACAGCTAAATAAAAATTTTTAATATCATAATTTGTATCCACAACACTAACCAATAGGGATCCCCATGGGCAAGCTGGTACAAAAGGGAGAAACTTCAAATTGACTCCCAGGTGTAGGCATGAAACATTTTCATCATTGTACAAAAGTCAGCCTACCCACACTCTTCTGAACTACAAAAGACCTGAGTCCCAGTACAATCCAGTGGTGGGAAGGGAATTGACACTGCAACTTCTCATGGGCTTTGTTGAGTGGGTATTTGCTAACAAACTTAATTTGATTTAGAAAAAATGAAGAAATGTGACATTTATTGTCCATAGAGATCCATGAATTGATATAAGCCTATTATGGTTGCATGTGGAGAATCTATGCTTATGAAGGATTTGTGTGTTTATTACTCAAAAAATATGGCAATTTGAGAAAAGTTTTAACAGTGTTAAATAAAAACTCATTTTTTGATCTCTCATAATGATTTATTTATTATATTTAATAAAAAATTAGACTCCACATGATCTGTCCATAGCTTTAAAAAATGTGATCTATTATCAATCTGTAAATTATCTTTTCTTTAGTGTTAGATCTTCTAATAACACATGTATAATACATATTTCTTTAGCCACCAAATAAGAAAAGAAAACCCCCTAGTACCCAAACCAATTGTACTAAGTTGGGCCTTTACCCTTGTAATTACTATCAACTTCTTCTAGATACTCTTTCCTCCCCAAAAGCCCACTAGAGCAGCTCGTCATATTCATGTGTTGTAGTGGCAAGCACTTGTTACTCTCTAATCACAGATGAATCTCTCTGGGCCTTGAGCTTAATGAAAAGTTGGTTTTCCTGCTGATTCTCTCCTGTTTGCTGAAAACACAGTCCTACAGACTTAGTACTGTGGAATTTCCTATTTGCTTTCACTGTTGCTGCCCTCCCACCACCATCCCAATAGGCCTCACTCTTAATATCTAGAAACTGACTCTCAAAGCATCCAAGATCCCAGTCCCCTTGTCCCAAATTCCACTATAAAGCTGGCAGTCCCTTTGGTCAGGTTTAGAAAATGCATTTACTACATAAAATAAAGTTGCCTTAAAAACAATAAAATCCTTAGAAGTTTCTGCTGCTTAGCCTTTTAAAAAATATTTATTAAGAATTTATTTATCCACTAGCTAAATAAATGTACTGTGCATATTTTGTTATGGACAATGAACAAAATGTACAAAATATCTGCTATTTTTTTAGTAGGTGGAGACAGACAATAAATAATTAGCAAATAAATATATATGTTAATGGTAATCAATGCTTAGAAGGAAAAAAAAAAACAAAGCAAAATCAGGGCGATAGAAAGCAAGTGCTAAGGTGAGGAGGGTGGTTCCTATTTTACACGGGGATAGTTCAGAGACATCACTAATAGATACTTGTATCAGAACTTGAAAGGATGAGGAAGCCAACCGTATAATTCCTGGGAAAAGAACATTTCAGAAGAGAGAATTATTCCAAAGACCTGTGGTAGAACTGTGCTCGGGCATACTAGAGGAATAGCAAAGAAGCCAGTGTGGATGAAACTGTGTTATCTCAAAGATCCCAAAGAGTAGATGAGTAAACGGACTAGGGCAATGGTCTTCAGACTTGACTATACATCGGAATCACCTGTGGAGTTAAAAAAAAAACTGATGCCTGTGACTACCTCTTAGACTGTGATTTAAGCGGCCTGTTGGCATGGCCTAACATCAGGAATTTTTGTAAAAGTTTGCCAAAAAGAGTCTAATGTGCAAGGAAATTCAGACTATGTAAATATAGTATGGTTGCCTAGCAGTATTTTAGCTCTCTGAGATCAGTCAGAGCGGATGTGTATTTTCCTCCAACCAGTTCTGCTGCCTGTATTAGCTGCAAAGTAGTTGGAAAGTTGGATTTAATTAAGTTTGAAGGTATGCCAAGTAAGTGCAGAAGAGAAAGAGAGGAACAAGGAAATTGAGACTATGAAAGTGAATGATTATAATGAGGGAGCAAGGAATCTAAATGGGATAAGGAGGGAAGTTAAGAATGGAGGGTGGTAGGGAACAATGTTGTAACCAATGAACCTATACTACTGCTTCCAGTTACAATGTGTAAGGATTTTTTACCACACCACTAAGTAATTCAGTGACACCAGCTGTGTGTCCTACAAATTCATCTCAATTCTGACAGTATTTATTTGGAGATAGCATTAGATTGTTCAGATTAAGGATTCCATCCCAAAAGACTGCCCTCTGCTTCAGGTGTCAATTGCAAAATCTAGGTTGTCACCTGGGCTTCTAACCAACCAGCTATAGATCAGAGGTTCCCATGGCTCCCCCCGTAGGTCAATTAATTTGCTAGAGCAGCTCACAGAATTCAGAGAAACATTTAACTTACTAGATTACCAGTTTGTCACAAAAGAATATAACACAAGAACAGCCAGATGTAAGGATGCATAAAAGAATATAACACGGGAACAGCCAGATGTAAGGATGCATAGGGCAAAGTATGGGAAAACAGCACAAAGCTTCCATGCTCTTCTCCAAGTGTACCCCTCTCCCCACACCTTTACATATTCGCCAGTCTGGAAGCTCTCTGACACAAGTCTTTTTCAGTTTTTATGGAGGCTTCATTACATAGGCATGATTAGTTACATCATTATTCATTGGTGATTGAACTCAATCTCTAGCCCCTCTCCCTCCCTAGAGGTAGAGGTGTGGAGGGTGAAACTGGATGTGCCAGCATTCTAATCACATGGTTGGCTTCCCTGGCAACCTGTCCCCAACTTTCTAAAAGTCCTCTTATTAATATAACAAAAGTAACTTTAATTGCTCTCACCACAGGAAATTCCAAGGGTTCGAGGAGCTCTGTGCCAAGAACAGGGCAAGGACAAATATATATTTCTTATCATAAATTATAATATCACAGAACCTAAGTCATACGGGCTAAAGATTTGTTTCCTTAGGTACTGGAAGGAGAAGTGGAAATGGAGCCAGTGGTTATTTTAGAGAGTACAGAGGGGATACAGTTATTGATAATAGAAAGATCTAGTGTATAAGCATAGGATATATATGTAAGATCATAGAAGTAGATAATAAGAAGTGAGAACAAAAATCATTGGGGGCTAAGACTAAAACTCTGTGATCAGAGTTTCAAAAGAATAGCCTATATGACTATTAAAATTGCTAAGAATTATGATAGTAGTATTATAAAGGGGAGTAATAACCTGGATTTAACAATATTCAAGGAATAAAAGGGAATAACCAGGGATGTCTAGTTATTCCACAACAAAGAGGAGTCCAGGTAGTAAGGTGTGGTAGCAGGAGCTTCAAAGCTGAAAAGTTTTAAGAAAAGTGGAGGGAAAAAGAATGGGAAGGAGCAAAGAGATATCCCATCCCCAAGCCCAGTTATACAAAGGAAGCAGAGAGAAAATGTCTACTATATGATAAAGCTACAAAAGAAGCAATGCCCTCCAGGGAGAGTCAGGTTTCAGTGTGAGCAAAAAGGTGAAAGAAACATTCAAGAGAAGAGATTTAAGATATTAGAGATTTTTCCAATAGGTCATAGGTTCTACGTTGGGAAAGGTTGGGGAGTTGAGAGGTGTAGGAGAGCAAATTAATCTGTGAATGAAAATCAGAGTCATTAAGGATTGACTTGGTGTACTTGATGTGGATATGTGGAAAGCCTTTCAAATAGTGCCTGATTTAAAGTGCTGTGTAAGTGTCAGCTGTGATTAATACTATGGTGACTGATGTGAAAAGAGATGTAGGTCATGGTGGTATTATTCCCAACTGACTTTCGGGATAATTGTACTGATGAATCTATAATTTCATGAGGAAAGGTAAGGATAGAGATCTTTACAAAAGCACATTGAATCTGGCCTTTTGTAAATAAAAGTTAACAGAAAAAAGGATGAAGAACACTGGATAACCAAAGTCCTATAAAACTAAGAAGAAAAAAAGAGCTGTTAAGAAAAACATCCATATACTTCTAGAGAAAAAGAATGCTTTCAGTGGACCTAAAATTTTAGAAAATCCTGAGCTAGAAAAAATAGAGTGGCTGTACTAGGTGAGAATTATAACTTATGTTCACACATTCAGATATTCCTTCTTTCTAAAGGTGGTTAACATCCTTACGCTGGAGGGTGGCCTATACTTACTGACTTGATTCTAATGGAAGAGAGGATAAAAAAAAATGATGGCATGTGACTTTTGAGACTTAGTCATAAGAGACATTTATTTTGGCCTTCTTGATCTTCTTGGATCACTAGCTCTAGGGAACTCCAACTGCCATGTCCTGAAGACACTAAGCACCTCTATGTGGAAGCGCAAATGAAAAAAACAAAAACAAAAAACTGAGGCTCTTCTACAACCACCAGCTCTAACTCACCAGCCCGTAAGTCAGCCAACATAAAAGCTGATACTCTAGCCCTGCTCAAGCCTTCAGATGAGCCCAGGCCACAACCTTGACTTCAAGAGAGATTCTGAGCCAGAACCACTCAGTACAGCTACAGCCAGGGTTCTGACCCACAGAAACCATGTAAGATAAATGTATTTTGTTGTTTTAAACTGATATTTTAAGGTAAATTTGTTATACATCAGTAAATGGTTAATATGGTGTATCTGAGCTTTGATGCTGGAATGGATTTACATATTTTTAGTAGAAACTTTTCCTCATCTCTTTCTACTCCTTTTTTGGGGCATAACACATATACCCTTCTAAAGCTGAATGCATATGAATTTAGGAACAAGATGGAGATAGGAAGGGAATACAGGTCTTTCTCTTTACCCACTTACAGAGCTTTGACTAACAGACATCTCATCCTGAAGTAAGCCATGCACCAAACCAAGATAGCAGAAGGTTTGCTGTTGTTTCACTTGTTTTTTTTTTCTTCTTTTTTTAATGACATCCCTCAATGCATAGAAAAGAAAAGGGGTTTTTTTTTGTTTTTTTTTTTTGTTTTTTTTTTACTATACTAATGCTCAGAAATTACACTAAGAGGCAGTAATTCTAGGAAGTATAAAAAGTCTGACTATAGATGTTTGACCCTGAGGCCATATCGTCCATGGCTTCTCTTTTGTTATTTTAATTTCTATTACAATTTAATGAATTTTCCTTTCAAGCTACAAAAGCAATAACTACTTTTGCAATAATAAAACAACTGCCAGTGTATAAAGCAAAAGCCAACAATCTTCCCCTTTCCCCATTCACAAAGCAATCAATGTTAATGGTTTGTTCTGTATTCTTTATCCCTTTTCTCTATGCTCATGAACAAAAATCAAGATACAGTAGTTTTCTTTATCTGCAGTTTGGCTTTCCACTGTTACAGTTATTTTTAGTTGACCACAGTCCAAAGATGTTAAATGAGGAATTCCAAAAATAAATGATTTTCAAGTTTTAAATAGCATGCTGTTCTGAGAAGCATGATGAAGTCTTGTGCCATGCTGCTCTGTCCCACCTGGACTATGAATCATCCTTTTGTCTGGCATATCTACTTCACTTAATCTTATCACATAGGCATTATAACATCTCATATCAACACAAGAAGGGTGAATACAGTACAATAAGATAGTTTGCGACCACATTTACATAACTTTTATTATAGTATATTATAATTATTCAGTTCTTATTGTTGTTGATGTCTTACTGTGCCTAATTTATAAATTAAACTTTATCATAGGAATGTATATATTGAAGGAAACATAGTATATACAGGGTTTTATACTAGTCTGGTTTCAGGCATCTACTGGGGATCTTGAAACATATCCCCATGGATAAGGAGGACTATTGTACTTGTTTTCTTCTATTTCTTTTATTTTTACCTGTCCTACACCACATGTATTACTCTGAAATATGCATTTTTTTACTCAAACCATATTACAGGTGTTAATTCATATTAATACAAATAGATCTAACTCATTGTTTTGTATGGCTGCATAATATTTCTTAGTATAAAAAGACCACAATTTATTCAACTATTCTTATATTTATTGAAAATATTTAAGATTTAAAATATACTATAGTAATCAACTTTTCAAATATATTTTACCTGCTGGGACCTATATGTCTTTAGACCTTATTCCTTAGTGATTTATTAGTCAATGAGTAAATTTAAAAATTTTTTTATAATAGTGTTCTGGCTAATTGTTAAAATGTAGCTTTTGATGGTTATACCACCAATATATAGGATTTCCTGTGTCTCTACATGAAAGTGTGAGTTATAAACTATGGCAATTTAGGGTAAAATGGTACCCCCAATACTCTTTTGTCTTGCATTTCCCTATTAGTCATGTTGAGTATATTTTCATATGTTTTGGGAAACTGACCATTCTTTTCGTCCTCAGAAGATTTCCTGAAAGTGATAATGAGAGAAGATGGGTGTTTTATTTTGTATTGTTTCTCTTTTTTTAAATTAATAGGCTTAGTTTTTGGAGTAGTTTTAGATTCACAACTAAGTTGATCAGATAGTGCAGAAAGTTCCTATATATCCCTACTCCACACTCACACAAAGCCTCCTCACCATCAACATTTTGTTACAATCCACAAACCAGCATCAGTATATCATTATAAACTAAAGTCTATAGTTTAAATTAGGTTCTCTCTTTGTGTTGTACACAAAATGTTGACAAATTTACAGTATCATGTATCCGCTAGAATAGAATCATATAAAATAGTTTACCCTAAAACTACAGATAGTACTAAGCCCAACATATACTGTTTTTTCCTATGGGTACATACCTATGATAAAGTTTAATTTATAAATTTGGCACAGTAAGAGATTAACATTTATAACTAATGATAAAATAGAATAAATCATAACAATAAAATAAGAATTTCTTGAATACAAGCACTGCAATACTGCAACAGTCGATCTGATGACCTGGATGGCTACTAACTGATTAACAGACAGGGAATGTATGCACTGTGGATATTCTGGACAAGGGAATGATTCATGTACCAGGTAGGATGCTGCAAGATTTCAGCACACTACTCACAACAGTGCACAATTTAAAACTTATGGATTATTTGTTTCTGAAAATTTCCATTTAATATTTATGACCAAAGTTGATTGTAGGTAACTAAAACTGCAGAAAGTGAAACCATGGATAAGGAGGGACTACTACTGTCTTAGAGAAAAGGAGTCTGCAAGTTAAGTGACAAATCAGCAAATGTCGAACAATAAAGAATGAATTTCTCCAGCTGTAGAACCAAGCTCATGTAGCAAGCTCATGTGGATTCTCTTGGGTACAAAAACCTCTCTTTATTGTCACCTGTCCAATAAAGAGAAAAGTAGAAAAATACTTAGCCAATAAAATGTCAGATGAGAAAAGAACAGATGAAACGTTTTTATTAGCAATTGTTTGGCTCCTTTTGCTGCATGTCCTCCAGCCCACCCACTACCTCTCCTACTTATATGAGCAGAGTATAAGGCCAACAGCAGTTTGGGCATATGTGGCACCACATCTTCACAAAGTGTCAGCTTCTTACCAGTTAGTAGGTGCTTCTTTCATACAGCTCAGACCTTTCAGGGTTACATATATGGAATGGAAGGTTCAGGGAGTTGTAGAGCATCAATAATATATAAATGATTTTTTATTTCTGCACACAGGTGCAAAGAGTCTGAGCTTCTGAAAGAGAGGAAGAGAATGACCCTTGTCTGAGAAATCAATGGTAGTTAATTATTAAAGATACCAGTTACTGCATGCATCCCAGCTTCTGTGGCCCATACTTCAGTAATGAGAAGACCCAGAATCATGTAACAGTGTTTAAGTCCAGGGAACAGCCAGGATAAAAAAAAAAAAAGATGGATACAGCTAACAGCTCAACATCCCAAGAGCCTGAGTGTGGATATTCTTGTTTTGTTGTTAAAGGACAGCTGTGCTTGACCTTTCCATTGTCACTGTCGGGTTATCTTTAGCAATGGGAATGTCTCCCGGAACTCAGGTCTATAAACTGTGATACAGACTTTTAGGGCATGTGTGTTTGCTTCTCTTACTCTGCTTAGGAGAGTCATTCCTCAAAACAATGCCTGCTTGTCATCCATCTGTCCGTCTGTCTGTATATCAATATCTATCTATCTATCTATCTATCTATCTATCTATCTATCTATCTATCTACCTATCTATCTATCATCATCATTTATTACCTACCTTGTATTTATTTATCTCCCTCCCCCTGACTCCCTTCCTTCAATCCCTTCCTAGTGCTTTTTGAGCACTCATTATGTATCTAAGCATTGCTAGTTGCAGATGCAAAGAATTGTACAACCTAATATCTGGCTTCCAGAAGCTTACAAATCCTCTGCCACTATACATTAACTATAAATTCCCCTTTCAAGTTCCTGCCATGCCCTTCATTGCACTCAATCTCTTTTTGCCACAGTCTTTACAGACATGCAAGAAATTCTCCCTTTTTTCCTAAAACCTAAAATATCTGATTCAGAGCCTTTTTCTCTTTGACAGATTCATGGTGGTATCAATGATTGTAAATTCTGGTCCACCCATATCTAATTTGTAATGCTGAAGGGGTTTAGAGTACTTGAATGCTCAGGATGTAAATGTGTGATTGGTCTTCCTTTCCTATGTCACTGGTCCCAAGGAGAGACTTGGGCAGCCCTGTCCTCATTGTGCTGGATGTCATTCTTTGTCTCACTTCTTGATTGCAAACCATCTCCCATTGCATCATCTATAGAGAGTCTCCCACTCTCTCCTATACTCAGTCCCCCAACTTCATTTAGTACCTTCACACTCAGCAGATTATATCACTGATTTTATAAGAAGATTTAAAGTGTTTTTATACATGGAGCTCAAGGCCTCATACTTTAAATCTTCTTCGTATAAAAAGGTATTCTTGCTGCTGCCCCAAACCCAAAGATAAGAACAAACCACCCCACAGCTAATTTCTATTTCTCAGAATGTAGTCTGAGGAGGACATGTAAACTGCAGATATTTAATAAATGAGGCTGAGGAATCAGCATCATGTCAGGGAGAAATACATTCAGTAAGTTGTTAATTCATCTTAAACTTTCATAGTTTAATTTTAATGAAGTTACATTTAATAGTTTTAATTTAATAAATTTCTGTTCTCAAGTTTAAAATCTTGCTATTAATAAACCAATAAAGACTTATTGGTGTATAGTAAAAATTCGCATACAGTCAATGATTAACAAACTTTTTAGAAAAACATATTTCATACTTAATGGTGAAAAACTGAAAACTTTTTCTCTAACATAAGGGACAAGACAAAGATGCCTATTCTTGCCGCTCTTATTCAATATAGTACTGAAAGTCCTAGCTTGAGCAATCGGGCAAGAGAAAGAAATAAAAGAATGAAAAAGTCAGATTGTCGCTTTTTGCAGACAACATGATTCTTTATATAGAAAATTCTGAAGACTCTACCAAAAACTATTAGAAATAGTAAACAAATACAGTAAAATTGCAGAATACAAAGTCAATGTACAAAACCACACTGTGTTCCTATGTTCTTGCAATCAAATTTTAGAAAAAGAAATAAAAAATAATAATTTTGTAATTGCAACCAAGAGAAAAATATACCTAGGAATAAACTTAACAAATGATGAGAAGGACCTATACACTCAAAACTATAAGACACAGCTCCTTTAGGAAGAGTCTCCTGCTGGTAGTCTTATTTTCTTATCCATTCAGCCACTCTATCTTTTTATTGGAGCACTTAATTCTTTGCCATTCGAGATACTTATTGATAGGAATGTAGTTACTACCATTCTTTATTCATGTTTTTCATATATGTTTTTTCTTCTTAAAGAAGTTCCTCCAACAGTTCCTGTAATGCTAACTTAATGTTGATAAATCTCTTTAGTTTATTTTTGTCTGGGAAGCTCTTTATCTGTCCTTCAATTCTAAATGATAGTTTTGCTGGATATATTCTTGGTTGTAGATCCTGGGTTTTTATCACTTTGAATATTTTGTGCCAAGCCCTTCTGTCCTGCATAGTTTCTTTTGAGAAATCAGCTACCAGTCTTATGAATGCTCCTTTGTACGTAAGAAACTGCTTTTTTCTTGCTGCTTTTAAGATTCTCTCTTTGTATTTAAACTTTGGCATTTTAATTATGATGTGTCATGGTGTGAGCCTCTTTGGGTTCCTACTTTTTGGGACTCTGAAATTCCTGAGGTTGTATGTCTATTTCCTTCACCAGGTTAGGGAAGTTTCCCATCATTATTTCTTCAAATAGGTTTGTTTTCCTTCAGTTACCCCTATGGCATGGATATTTTTACATTTAATTCTGTCCTATAGGTTCCTTAAATTATTATTATAGTCTTGGTTTCTTTTTCTTGCCATTCTGATTGAGCATTCTTGCCTCCCCATTCTTTATATCAGAGATTCAATCCTCTTTTTTATTCATTCTGTTTATTCCCTCTAATATCCTCTTTATCTAGGATAATATATTCTTCATTTCTGACTGGTTCCCTTTTATAATTTCCATTTCCATTTTTATGTCTTTTATCTCCGTTAAAGTTCTCACTGAATTCATCTACAGTTCACATAAGTTCATTGAGTTTCTTTATAACCAGTGTTTTGAACTCTGCATCTGTTAGATTGCTTGACTCCATTATTCCTGCATCTCTGTTCTGTTCTCCCATGTGGTTTCTGCTTCTTTGCCTTCCCATTTTGGCTGCCTTTCTTGGTCTGTTTCTATGTACTAAGCAAAGTTCCTATGTCTCCCGGTCTTATTAGCACAGCTTTGTGTAGTAGGTGTCTGGCAGCACAGTACTGAGAGGGGTTCAGCTGTGGGCCAAGTTTAGCCCCAGGCTGATCCCCTCCAGGGCCACCTGTTAAGATTTAGCAAGCAATCCACAGATATTGTGTTTATAGTTGCCTCAATAAAACACACCAGAAACCACGGTCAGCTGCCACCAGAAAGTCTAGACGCTGCTCAACGAGGAGCACCAGACTCTCAAAGAACACAACTGGATGTGGCTTGGGTGGGGCCATGAGTTGGGAGAGGCAGAGTTTCAGGAAATCTTCTGGGTGGAGCAACTTCTGTTATCCAGTTCGATGATGTTTCTGCTATGGTGCCCCTATGTCTGCACAGGAGGGAGGGCTCAACAGTGAAACAATGGATACCACTAGCACTTTTGCCCAAGAGAGAGCCTCACCTCCAGCACTCACTCAGACAACTCAGTGTCCCCCTGTAAGTTCTTAATGCCCCCTGTGCAGCCGACCTTGCTCTGGTGTTCAGAGTGAGCCAGTACATCATTACAAAAGTCTCCTCGCAGACACAGCCCCTTTAAGAAGTGTCTGCAGCTGCTAGCTGGCACAGCTTCTGTCCCACTCAGCCACTGGGGACCAGGCAGCCTCGTATCTTCACCCCATCCTAACTTTTATTTTCGCAGGTTGATTAATTATTGCTCTCCCTCGTTGTAATGTTTCTGTTCATCTAGATCCCAGGCAACTTTACTTGCTGTTTACTCCATGCCTCCATCACAACTTTGATTTGCTAGGAAGAGGGATGAACAGAGCCTCTACAATCTATGCCATTTTTTCCTGTCTCTGCTAGGGTTATGTCTTGATGTGTTGTTCCTTTTATCATTATGTAATGCCCTTTTTATTATAACCTTTGTTTTAAAGTCTATTTTGTCTAAGTATTGCTACCCCAGCCTTTTATTTTCATTTCCATTTGCATGAAATATCTTTTACCATCCTTTTACTTTCTTTTGGTCTTTGAGTGTCAGTTGATCTGAAGTAGATCTCTCGTACATAGCGTATGAATGAGTCTTGTTTTCTTATCCATTCTGCAACCATATGTATTGTGATTGGAGCATTTAATCCATTTACATTTAAAGTGATTATCGATAGGTACATATTTATTGCCATTTTATTATATTATTAATATTATTTATTATTATTATTATTAATTTTTTCTCTTTTTTTATAGAAGTTCTTTTAACATTTTTTTGTAATAATAGCTTGTTGGTGATGAATTCCTTAAGCATTTCTCTATCTGGGAAGCTCTTTATCTCACCTTCCATTTTAATTGAAAGCCTTGCTGGATAGATAATTCATAGTCATAGATTCTTGTTTTTATAACTTTGAATACTTCTTGCCAGTTCCATCTGGTTTGCAAAATTTCTGTTGAAAAATCAGTAGATATTCTTATGGGGTACCGTTGTAAGAAAGTAGCTTCCATTCTCCTGCTGCTTTTAAGATTCTTTGTCTTTGAACTTTGGCATTTTAATTATGATGTGTCTTGGTGTGGGTCTATTTAAATTCCTGTTGTTTGGGACTCTTTGTGCTTCCTGGACTTGTATATCTAATTCCTTTACCAGATTAGGGAAGTTTTCTGTCATTACGTCTTCAAATAGATTTTCAATTCCTTGCTCTCTCTTTTCTCCTTCTGGTATTCCTATGATGCAGATATTGTTAAATTTCGTGTTGTCCCTGAAGTCTCTTAAACTATCCTCATGTTTTAAAATATTTTTTCTTTTTTTTATATTTTCTTTTATTTTTTACTTTTTTTAGCTAAGTTTTTAAAGTTTATTGGTGTAACATTAGTTAATACAATTATATAATTTTCAGGTGTACACTATAATTTGACATCTGCAGAATTTCATTATGTGTTTACCACCCAAAGTCCAGAGACTCATGTCCATGAGTCTCTGTTTGTTTATCCTGTTCATTTGTTGCTTTTAGTTTATATCCCACATATAAGCAATATCATGTGATTTTCATCTTTTTCTGCCTGGCTTATTTCCTGTAGCATGATTATCTCAGGGTCCATTCATATTGTCAAAAATTTCAATATTTCATCTTTTCTTATGGCTGAGTAATATTCCATTGTATATATGTGCCACGGTTTATTTAGCCAATCATCTATCATAGGTCACTTCAGTTGCTTCCATGTCCTGGCCACCATGAATAAAGCCACTATGAACATCGGTGTACAAATATCTTTTTGGATATGGGATTTCAAATCTTTTGGGAAAATACTCAGTAAAGAGATTGCTGGATCATATGGTAGATCAATTCTTAGTTTTTTGAGGAACCTCCATACCGTTTTCCATAGTGGCTGAACTAATTTGCAGTCCTACCAGCAGTGTATGCGAGTTCCTTTTTCTGTGTATTTTCTACAATATTTGTTATTACTTCTCCTGTTGATTGTGCCTATTCTAACAGGTGTGAGATGGTATCTCTTTGTTTTGATCTGCATTTCCCTAATAGCTAGCGATGTTGAGCATCATTTCAAATATTTGTTGGCCATTCGTATGTCCTCTAGGGAGAAGTGTCTATTCAGGCCCTCTGCTCACTTTTTGATTGGATCATTTGTTATTTTTGTCGTTATCGAGTTGTATGACTTCTTTGTATATTTTGGATATTAGGCCTTTATTGGAGGCATGGCTTACTGAGCAGAAGTTTTTTAGCTTAATATAGTCCCATTCATTTACTTTAGCATTTATTTCCATTGTTTTTGAAGTTAAATTCATAAAAACCTCTTAAGTCCAGGAACCTTGTGTTTAGTTCCTATGTTTTCTTCTATGCATTTTATTGTTTCAGGTCTTATATTCAGGTCCTTAATCATTTAGAGTTAATTTTGGTGTGTGGTGATAGACAATAGTCTAGTTTCATTCTTTTGCAGGTGGCCTTTCACTTTTCCCAGCACCATTTGTTGAAGAGACTTCCTTTCTCCAATGTCTATTTTTGACTTTTTTGTCAAAAATTATTTGTCCTTATAAGTATGGGTTTCCTTCTGGACTCTCAATTCTGTTCCACTGGTCTATGTGTCTGTTTTGATTATTGTAGTATAATTTGAAGTTGGGCAGAATGATGCCTCTGATCTTGTTATTTTTCCCAAGATGGCTTTTGCAATTCGGGGTCTTTTGTGCTTACATATAAATCTGATGATTTTTTGTTCTATTTCTTTAAAAACTGCCAATGGGATTTTGATGGAGATTGCATTAAATCTGTAAAATGTTTTAGGTAATATGGTCGTTTTAACTACGCTGATTCTTCCAATCCAAGAACACAAAATACCTTTCCATTTCTTTGTATTTTCTTCAATTTCTTTTAATAAGATCTTGCAGTTTTCATTATACAGGTCCTTCACATGTTTCATTAAATTTACACCAAGATATTTTATTCTTTTTGGTGCAATCGCCAAAGGAACTATTTTTTTTCGCTTCTTTTTCTGACACTTAATTTTTAGAGTATAAGAATGCTATGGATTTTTGAATGTTGATTTAGTATGCAGAAACTTTACTGTATTTGCTTATTGTTTCTAGTAGTGTTCTTGTGGTGTCTTTAGGGTTTTCTATATAGAGAATCATGTCATAAGCAAATAGTTCAAATTCTTCATTTTCCATTTGGATTCCTTTTATATCTTTCTCTTGTCTGATTTCCCTCGCTATAATCTCCAATGTTATATTAAATAAGAGTGGTGATAGTGGGCAGCCTTGCCTTGTTTCTGATCTTAGAGGGAAAGTTTTTAATTTTTCACCAGTAAGTATAAAGTTGGCTGAGGGTTTGTCATAGATGGCCTTTATTATGTTAAGATACTTTCCTTCTATACCGATCTTGTTAAGCGTTTTTATCATAAATGGATGCTCTACCTTGTGGAAGATTTTTTTCTGCTTTTATTGATATGATCATATGATTCTATTTTTTAATTGGTTTATATGGTATACCACATTAATTGATTTGCATGTGATGAACCATCCTTGTGCTTCTGGGATGAAGCCCACTTAATCATGGTATATAATCTTTTTAATATGTTACTGTATTTGGTTCGTGAGTATCTTCTTTAGGGTTTTTGCATCTGTGTTCATGAGAGATATTGGTCTGTAGTTTTCTTCTTTTGTATTATCTTTACCAGGTTTTGGTATCAAAGTAATATTAGCCTCATAAAATTGGGAAGTATTGCCTCCTCTTCAATTTTTTGGAAGAGTTTGAGAAGAATAGATATTAAATGTTCTTTGAATGTTTGGTAGAAATCACTGGTGAAGCCATGTGCTCCCTGACTTTTACTTTTTGGTAGGTTTTTGATGATTGCTTCAATTTTCATACTGCTGATCTGTCCATTTAGATTTTCCAGTTCTTTTTGATTCAGTCTAGGAAGATTGTATTTTACTATGTACTGTTCCTTTACTTCTAGGTTATTAAATTTGGTGTTATATACTTTTTATAGTATTCTCTATGATTCTTTGTATTTCTATGCTGTCATAATTTCCCCTCTTTCATCCCTGATTTTCTTTATTTGTGTCTTTTCTCTGTTTTCTTTAGTGAGTCTAGACAGGTTTATCAATTTATTAAACTTTTCAAAGAACCAGCTCTTTGTTGCATTTATTTTTTCTATTGTTTTTTTTGTTTGTTTGTTTTTCATTTCATTTACTCTACTCTAATTCTGATTATTTGTTTCCTTCTGCTAATTTGTCTCCTTCTGCTAACCTTAGACTTGCTCCTTTTTTTTTCCATTTGTTCTTCCTTTCTAGTTTTTAAGAAGAAACTTTAGGTTTTTTAATTGAACTCATTTTTGTTTTTGGAGATAGGCCTGTAAGATATGAACTGTCCTCTTATGACAGCTTTTGCTGTGTCCCAAATGTTTTGCTATGTTGTACTATCATTATCATTTGTTTCTATGTATCTCTTGATCGCTCTTTTTATTTCTTCTCTGACCCAGTTATTCTTCAGTAGCATGTTGTTTAATCTCCATGTTTTTGTGGTTCTTCCCACTTTCCTTTTACACTTGATATCCAGCTTCAAAGCATTATGATCGGAGTATATGGTTGGTATGATTTCAATCCTCTTATATTTGTTGAAGTTATCTCTGTGTCCCAGTATGTGCTCAATCCTTGAGAATGTTCCATATAGAGAAGAATGTATAAGCAGCTGTTTTGGGATGAAAAACTCTGTAAATGTCAATTATGTCCAGTTTAACATTCTTAAATGTGTCATTTAAGGATGTTATTTTCTTATTGACTATCTGTTTGGATGACTTGTCCATATCTCATAGTGGGATATTTAGGTCCCCTGCTATGATAGTTTTATGGTCTGCTTTTCCCTTTAGTTCTGTTAGTAAGTGCTTTACATTGGGAGCATAGATATTAATAAGTGTTATATCTTCTTGGTGCATGATTCCCTTTATCATTAAAAAGTGTCCCTCAATATCTTTCTTTATCTTTTTTATTTTGAAGTCTATTTTGCCTGATATTAGTACCACTACTCCTGTTTTTCTCTGAATGCTAATTGCTTGAAATACCATTTTCCACCCTTTCATTTTGAGTCTATATTTGTCTTACAAACTGAGATGTGTCTCTTAGAGGCAGTGTGTGGTTAGGTTTTGTTTTGTGATCTAATCTGCAACTCTGTGCCTTTTTATTGGTGAGTTCAGTCCATTTACATTTAGAGTGATTATTGAAATATGAGGTCTTCTTATAGCCATTTTATCTTTTGCTTTCTGGTAGCTTGGTCTTTCCATTGCTTTCTTGTCCTCGTACTGTTTTCTTTGTTTAGTTGGGTTTTGTGGGTTTTCTCTTGTCCTTGTTTTATGTTACATACTTCGGTTCTGAATCTTTGGCGGGTAGTTACCATTCTGAATATGTAAAGGATAGTTATATATGGCATTGTCTCTTTTCTTCTGTGTGTGCCTTATCTCCATTCCCCTTTCTAAATTTGGATCTTTGAATCCTCCCCTTTTCAGTCATCGTTGTCTCACGTTGTCCCTATGTATGCTAAATGTTCATTACTTTCTTGCTATAGCAAATCTCTTCTTATTGTTTAAGCTTACAGTTCCTTGTTCTTAGTAAGGGTTGCACTCCTCTGCTTCAATCAGCCTGCTAGTCACTTTATGTTTAATTATGTATTTTATTTTTGTCATTTTGTTATAGACGAGCGGACCCCTTTCAGTGTTTCTTGTAGTGCAGGCCTTGTCATGGGGAATTCCTTCATTTTTTGTATGTTTGGAGAGGTTTTTATTTCTCCTTCATATCTAAAGGAGAGCTTAGCTGGATACATTATTCTTGGCTGGTAGTTCCTTTTATTTAATAGTTTGAATATTTGATTCCATTCATTTCTGACTTGTAAGATTTGTACTGAGAAGTCTGACGATAATCAATGGGTTTTCCTTTATAAGTTACTGTCTTCTTTTCCCTGGCTGTCCTGATAATTCTTTCTTTGTTGTTTATTTTTAATAATTTGAATACAGTGTGTCTTGATGAAGACCTTTTTGAGTTGATATAATTGGATGTTCTGCTGACTTCTTGAATTCCAAGCTCTAGCTTTTTCCTTAGCTTTGGGAAATTCTTGTCAACTATTTGTTTGAAAATGCTTTCTAATTTCTGCTCCTTTTCCTCCCCTTTGAGAATTCCCACTATTCTTATGTTTCCTCTCCTGATAGTATCAGTAGTTCTTGTATTTCTCTTTCATTTTTTTCATTCTTTGGTTTCTCTCATCTTGTTCTGATTTATTTTTAGATTTCTATCTTCGACATCACTGATCCTTTCCTCCATTTGGTCAACTCTATTTCCCAAACTTATTTTATTTTTCAACTCTTACAGTATGTTGTTTATCTCCAGAAGGTCTATTCGATTCTTTTTCAATCTCCTTGCTAAAAAATTCATTCTGCTCATCTAGTTGTTTTTTTAGTTCCTAAAATTGTTGATATGATTTGTTTTGGATCTCACTGAGTTTTTTCAGAAGTACCATTCTGAATTCTCTGTCATTTAAATTGCATATATCTCTCTCTGTAAGCTTATATTCTGGAGATTTTTGTCTTTCTTTATGAGATGCCTTGTCACCTTGGTTATTCATGGTGTTTAATGGACTATTTTTCTGCCTGGGCATTAATGGAAGTATATTCTGGGTTTTTGTTGTTGTCGTCGTTGTTGTTGTTGTTGGTGCTGTTGGTGTTTTTCAAAAAGAAGTTTTGTTATATAATGGTCCCTAGCCTGTTGCAAAGAAGGTGTTTTTCTTTTGGTTTCCAGTAAGTGGTGTTCAAGCTTCCTGGATATCTGCTTTATATAAAGTCTGAATAATGTCTTTTTTTTCCTTATAGATGTTTAATCATGTTCCCTACCCCCAGTCTCAGTTCTTGTCAGTGTTAGCAACAGTTTCAGTAGTGTTTGCTCAGATTTCTTTTGGGCTTCGTGGTGTTCAGTCTCGGAGGGTATGGAGTGAGAAGCCCTCTGGGTTGAGGATTGGAGGCTGCAGCTCAGCCTCGGTTTTGTAATTTTGGCCAGTAAAAATCAATTGTTATTTCCCTGCCATCCCTGATTTTCTGTTGTCCCTATTTCTCTGCCTTCTGCCCTGATGACTGGGTACTGCCACCTGCTGCATGCAGCTCACAGCTCTATCAGGCAGGGCTGTTCAGGGAACTAGCTGCACCTACTACTCTCCTCCTCCTATAGGGCACTCTGGATTTGTTTCTCCCAGTCCACCATCCAACACCCAGCGGTTCTGACCTATGGTAGCTCTTATGCACAGATCCCACACTCAGACATGCTGGTGTGCACTTTGGGTGTTTTTTGTTGATTTTTAGATGTTCAGCTTTTTGTTGTTTCAAGGGGAGAGATCTGGGGGCATGTCTCACACCACTATGTTTCTGACATCACTGCTTGGTGGGTTCTTAAGGGTTCTCTATACATAGCATTATGTCATCTACAAATAATGATAACTTTACTTCTTCCTTTTCAATTTGGATGACTTTTTTTGATTGCTATAGATAGAACTTTCAATACTATTTGAATAAAAATGGTGAAAGTAGACCTCTTCATCTTGAGGAAAACACTTATAGCTTTTTCTCTTTGAATATGATGTTAGCTGTAGGTTCGTCATATATGGCCTTAACTATGTGGAATTATGTTCTCTCTATCTCCTTTGCTGAGAGTTTTTATCATTAATGAATGCTAGATCTGGTCAAATGTTTTTCTATTATTATAATCATATAATTATTATTTGTTTATGTAGTGTATCACATTAATAGATTTGCATCCCAGGAATAAATCCCACTTGATCATGGTGTATAATTTTTTCACTGAATTGCTGAATTCAGTTTGCTAATATTGTGTTGAGAATTTTTACATCTATGTTCATCAGAGATATTGGACTATAGTTTGTTTGTTTGTTTATTTGTTTTGTACTGTCTTTGTCTGTTTTTGGAATCAGAAAATTTGACCTCATAAAATGAGGTTGAGAACCTTCCATCCTCTTAAAAATTTTTAAATGACTTGAAAAGAATAAATGTTAATTCTCTGAATATTTGGTAAAATTCACCTGTGAAGGCATCTGGCCTAGGACTTTTGTTTGTGTGGTTTGAGGTTTTTTTTTTTTTTCTGTTTGTTTATTTTTCTGTTTTTTTTTGGGGGGGGGGTGGTGGTTGTTGATTACTGAATAGATTTTGTTAGTTTTTGTTACTGTGTTCAGATTTTCTGGTTCTTCTTAATTCAGTCTTGGAAGTTTGTATGTTTCTAAGAATTTATCTGTTTCTTCCAGATTGTCCAATTTGTTGGTATACAATTGCTCATACTATTTTCTAATAATCTTTTGTATTTCTGTAATGTCTGTTGTCACTTGTCCTCTTTCATTTCTGATTTTATTTATTTGGGTCCTCTCTCTTTTTTCTTGATGAGTTTGGTTAAAGATTTATCAACTTCGTTCATCTTTCTAAAGAACCAGTTCTTGATTTCACTGATCTGCTGTATTAGTTTTTTAGACTCTATTTCATTTATTTCCCCTCTGATCTTTATTATTTCCTTCCTTCTACTCACTTTGGGCTTTGTTTACTGTTTTTTGTTTAGTTTCTTTAAATGTAAGGTTAGATTGTTTATTTGAGATTTTTCTTTTTTTCTTGAAGTAGGCCTATATTGAGGACTCTTCTTGCTGGGTCCCATAGATTTTGAGTCATGTGTATTCATTTTCATTTGTCTCAAGGTATCTTTTGATATTTTCCTCGATCTCATTGTTAACTCATTTATTGTTTAGTAGTATATTTTTTAGCCTCCATGTGTTTGTGTATTTGTCAGTTTTTTCTGGTAATTGATTTCTAGTTTCATATCATTGTGGTCGGAGAAAACATTTTATATGATTTCAGTTTTCTTAAATTTATGAAGATTTGTTTTGTGTCCTAACATGTGGTCTATCTTGAAAAAGGTCTTATATGCAATTGAAAAAAAGTGATATTTTTCTGCATTGGGGTCAATTTCTCAAAAAATATTAATTTTTAGATGAATAGACCACTGTTCCTTGTTGATTTTCTGTCTGGAAGATCTATTCCTTGATATCAATGGTGTGTTAAATTCCCCTACTATGACCGTATTATTGTCAACTTTCTCCTAGGTCAGTTAATATTTGCTTTATGTATTTAGGTGCTCCTATGTGAGGTGCATAAATGTTTACAAGGGTTATATCCTCTTGTTGAATTGATTCCTTTATCATTATAAAATGTCCTTCTTTATTTCTTATTATAGCCTTTGTTTTAGAGATTGTTTTATCTGATGTAAGTATTGCTGCCCCAGCTTTATTTTTTCATTTATATAAAATATCTTTTTCCAATCTTTCACTTTCATTCCATGTGTATCTTTCAATCTGAAGTGAGTCTCTTGTACATAACATATGCGCAGGTCTCATTAGTTTGTTTGTTTGTTTGTTTTGTTATCTATTCAGCTATCCTATGTCTTTTTATTGAAGCATTTAATTCATTTGCATTTAAAATGATTATTGATAGTTACACAGTTATTAATATTTTATTTATATTTATGCTTTTTTATCCCCTTCTTTTTAACCCATTTCCCATCTACCCTAAGATAACTCATGGATTACAGTCCTAACTTTGCCCCCAAAGTTTGCCACTATATTGCTTTTATTATTATTTTCACATCACTCTAGTATATTGATAGTCTTTGAAAACAAATGACATCGTTCTATTTATAGCATTTTGTTTTTAGTAGTTGTATTTCCATTTACAAAATATAGTAATTCTCGATCACTGAAAATGTCAAATCCTAGAAAACAGCATTTCTATGTGTGATGTTAAATTGACGCTTGCAGCAAACTGCACTTTTTTTTTTTTTTTCTAAATGGGAAATGGGTTAAAGAAGTCTCTAACATTTCCTGGAATACTGGTTTGGTGATAATAAATTCCTTCAGCTTTTTTTTTTTTTTTTTTTTTTTTTTTGTCTAGGAAGTTCTTTATCTCACCTTCAATTTTAATTGACAGCCTTGCTGGATAGAATAGTCTTGGTGTAGTTCCTTGCTTTTCATCACTTTAAAAATTTCCTGCTAATCCCTTCTGGCCTGCAAAGTTTCTGTTGAGTAATTAGCTGACAGTCTTATGAGAGCTTTTTTGTAAGTAACTAGCTGCCATTCTCTGATCATTTTTAGAATTCTCTCATTGTTTTCAACCTTTGCCATTTTATTATGTGTCCTGTTGTAGACCTGTTTGAATTCATCTTGTTTGGGACTCTCTTCGCTTCTGGGGCTTTTATGTCCATTTTCTTCACCAGGTTAAAGTTGTTTTCAGTAATTTTATCTAACAGGTTCTCAATCTTCTCACTCTGCCTTTTGTGGGACCCCTATAATGCAAATGTTGTTACATTTGATGTTAGCCCAGAGATCCTTTAACTATTCTCATTTTTTAATCATGTTTTTCTTTTTGCTGTTCAGACTGAGTGTCTTCTGCTACCTCATCTTCCAAATCACTTATTTGATCCTCTGTTTTATCTAATTTGTTGTTAATTCCTTCTCGTGTAGTCTTCATTTCAGTTACTATAGTCTTCATTTCTGGCCGGTTCTTTTTTATGGTTTTCATGTTATTTGTTGTTGTTGTTGTTTATGCTTATTATCTCTTTGTTGAAGTTCTCACTAAGATTAATTTATTCTTCTCCTAAGTTCATTGAGTATCCTTATAATCAGTGTTTTGAACTCTGTATATAGGTTGATAGCCTCCATTTCATTTAGTTCTTTCCTGGAGTTTTCTCCTATTCTTTTATTTGGGACATGTTTTTCCAATTTCTCATTTTGGCTGTCTCTCTGTATTTGTTTCTATGTATTATGTATATCTTCTATGTATTATGTAGACCTTCTACATGTCCCAGGCTTGGCAGGGTGGCCTTATGTGGTATGCCTTGTGTGAACCAGTGGTGCAGTCACTCTGATCACCTGCACCACGTGCTTTGGGATGGTCTCTTATGTGGATCGTGTGTGCTTTCTTGTTGTAATTGAGACTTGATTGCTGTTGACTCTATAGGGAGTGGGGTTGACACTCAGGCTGACTGGCTGTGAGTAGTGGCCACACCCAGAATGTACGAGCTACTGTGTTGGGGCTGACCCCACAGTGTCGGATTCACTCCAATGGGTTTTGGTACCTGTTGAGACTATCTTTTGGGTGTGCTACTTGTGAGGCTAATTGAATGGTGTTCGGTTGTGGTTTGAAGCCGGCCACCATGTGCGCTGGCTATGGGGCCCTTTGTGAGGGGTTCCTGTGAAGGCCAAGATCAGCAACTGCCTGTGAACAGCCTGGGGCTGTCTACCTGTTAGAAGCTACAAAGTGATCCATAGCTGGTCTCTGTCTGTGCTGGACCTGGAGGCATGTGGGAAAGCCCACACTGTGAACTGAGGCTAGCTGCCACAGTACCCGGCCTGGGACAACTTAGCTAAAGGTTCAGGTCAACCCAAGGCCTGAGGCTGCTAGCTGGCTGCTTGTAAGGCTCAGCCACTGAAAAAGCTTAAACAGTATGTAAGTTAGTAGGAGCCAGGTCCAAGGGAGTCACCAGGGTGAAGTGAGGGGAGCTCACCAGGCCAATGAAGATTTAGATTCAGTCATGTGTGGGAAGGGCTCGACACAGGCAAAATGGACACTTCTTGTAGGCTGCACAAGGGTGGGGGACTCAACACAGGGAAAATGGTGAGTTTTCCCTCCAGCCTTCGTCCTGAAGCCACATAATTCAGTCTTTTCCTATATGTCTCTGGCTCCTCTTAAGTCACTGTCCCTCAGCCAGAGCCCAGGCTGAGTGCCTATGAGCAAGTTTGTGTCTGAATCCTTTGAGAGGATGTCTATATTTCCAGCAGCCTTCCATCTCACCCCAAATGGACAGAATGTTTGCAAACTTTCAGTGCCAGATTTTGTGGGGACTCCTATTCCTGGCACTGGAAACTTGGCTGGGGAGCCCAGTTTGGGGCTGGGTCCCCTCACTCTTTAGGGGGGACCTCTGCAACTGAAATGTTCCTTTTAAATCTTGACTGCCACACAAGGTGTAGGTCCAGCCAGTTTTGTGTCTCTGCCACTTCTACCAGTTTCAATGTGACCTCTTCTTTATGTCTTTAGTTATAGGAGTTCTGTTCGACCAGTCTTTATATGTTTCTCCAGGCTAACTGTTCTATAATTTAGTTGTAATTTTAATGTGATCTTGGGAGCAGGTAAGAACAGTGTTTTCTTATTCTGCCATTTAGTCTAGAACCTCTCTTAGGTCAAATATGATCATCGGTGACTTTCAAAGATTTTATCAACTTTGTGTAGGTGGTAGAATTAATTGAACAAATGTTCTCATAATGTTCTTTTCCTAATCCTTTAATATTTACAGGATTTGTAGTATGTTCCCACTTTAATTATATTTTCTTTTCTTTCTTGGTTAGTCAGACTAGAAGTTTATAAAATGTATTTATTTTTTGACATGCTTTTGGCTTCATTGACTTTATTTTTGTTTGTTTTCTATGTCATTAATTTTAGTTTTTACCTTTATTATTTATTTTCTTATATTCATTTTGGCTTTAATTTCCTTTCTTTTTATCTTCTTAAAATAGAAGCTTAGATTATTGAATTTGGACCTTTCTTCTTAACCAATATATGAATTCAAAGCCATAAAATTCTAAGAACTACTTTAACTCTATTGTACAATTTTTTCATAGTTTGTATTTTCATTTTTATTCAATTCTAAAACTGTCCCAATTACCCTCACAGTTTCGTTTTTGACCTATGAAATATCGAAAAGTGTGTTGTTTACTTTCTAAATATTTGTGGATTTTCCATATGCATTTTTGTCATTTATTTCTAATTTAATTCCACTATGGCCATGGAAGGTACATTGTATGATTTTAATCTTTTTAAATTTATTAAGACTTGCTTTAAAGCCCGGAAAATGATCTATCTTGGTGAATGTTTCGTGAACATTTGAAAAGAATGTGCATTCTGCTGTTTTTAGAAGAAGTGTTCTATAAGTCAATTAGATCAAATTGGTTGAAACAAGCCAAGTCTTCTAAATATTTTACTGACTTTTTGTCTACTTGTTACCACAATTATTGTGACAGAATTATTGAAATCTTCGACTATAATTGTAGATTTGGCTGTTCTATCATTAGTTCTATCAGTTATTGTATTGTGGGTTTTGAAGCTCTGTTATTAGGTAGTGTACACATTTAAGGTTCTTACAGCTTCTTGATAGATTGCTCCTTTATCATTGTGAAATATACCTCTTATGTCTGGAATGAATCTCATATGTCTTACATTAATATAGTCAGTATAGTGTTCTTATATTTTGTGTTTGCATGGTATATAATTTCCATCCTTTTACTTTTTATCTATCTTTTTCTTTATATTTGAACTGTGCTTCATATGGAAAACATATAGTTAAGTCTTGTTTTTTTCTGTCTGACAAACTATTTTAGTTGGAGTATTCAGAGCTATTAGCCTAATAGCTTAATCTACCATTTAATTGGTTGTTCTATTTGATCCATGTCCTCTTTGTTCAATTTTTCTCTCTTATTTTGATATATTTGCATTAATCAAGTATGTTTTATAATCCCATCATATTTTCAATATTGGCTTATTTGTTTTATATTTTAGTAGTTGCTCAGGAGTTTATACTATGTATCTTTAACTTGTCAAATTATACCTTCATAAAACATTATGCCGCCTCACATATATATAAGATTACAACTGTGTAGTTATATTTCCCTCTCCTGTCCTTTGTGCTACTTTTCTTTTGTATTTCATTTCTACATGTTTTAAACTCCACTATAAGTCTTTTGAAGAAATTTTACAATGATAAAAAAATTTTGTTATATTTATCACATATTTATTATTTCTGACTTTTTCATTCTTTTATATACATCCACATTTCCATTTGGTATCATTTTCCTTCTGCTTGAAGAATTTGCAACATTTCTTGTGGTGCAGGTACATTAGTCATAAATTCTTTTAGTTTTGCTTTGCCTGGAAAATTCTTTATTTATCCTCATTTTTAGTTATATTTTCTCTGAATATAGAATTTGTTTACAGACTTTGGTGTTTAGTACTATGAACATATTATTTTTTTGACTTCTGACTTGAATTGTTTTTTGAAAAGAAGTCTGAATTTTTTTTCTGTATTCCTGTGTACGTAATTTCTCTTTCCCGGCTGTTTTTAAGATGTTTTCCTCTCCATCTCTGGTTTTAGCCATGTGGTCTGGATGTTTCTTGGTATGTGTTGTGTTGCCTGTGTTTCTCTTGTATTTTGTTGAACTGCTTATTATGTGGGTTCATAATTTTTATCAAAATTAAAAATGGCATTGCTATATTTATCCAAATATTTTTACTGTGGTTTTCACTCTCTGTTCTTTATTTATGGGACTCTAATGTCTTTATGTTGGGCTGTTTGACTTTTTTCTCAAAGATTATTGTTTGTTTTCAATCTTTCATTTTTATTCTTTGGGAAGTAATTTCTATTGTTTTTTCTTCAATTTCAATGATCTTTTCTTCTAGAGTTTCTAATCTCGTATTAATCTTGTCTAGTGAATTTTCATTTCAGATATTGTATTTCTTTTGTGCCTAGAAGTTACATTGGTTCTTTTATAGCTTCAATTTCTTTTCTCATTACATTCATGTTTTCTTTTAATGCTTGAACATATTTGTAATTTTTATATTGGTTCAACATCCTTGTCCACTTTTTCTGTCATTGCTTTCATTTTTGTCTTTCTTTTGACTGATTTTTCTTCTGACTACAAGTGACATTTTCTGCTTCTTCATATATTGAATTCTCTTTTTTTATTGAATGCTGGAGATTTAAAATTATATGTGTAGATCATTGCATTTTTTTCTTGTATACCTTTAAGGAACATTGAATTTTGTTCAGTTATGTACTTATGGACCCTATTAAGCTTGATTCTCTTGATCTATCTGTTTATATTTGATAGATCATATCTCATTAATCTTCACTTTATAGTTATAGTATCCCTATTTCTGATGTCTGGTCTTACTGGGGTCTCATTTGAGGGCCCAAGGTGTAAAGTTAAGCTTCTCTGTTTTAGTTGATCAGACACCAATGTCTCATAGCCAAGGGTAAACTTCAGAATTTCTATTTATTTGTTCTTTGCCAGTTTTATTGTGTCTTGCCCAGAGTATGCATAGAATAATATTCTGCTAAAAACCAGGAGATGCTTATGCATATTTCTGGAGCTCTTATTTTACACAGCTTCCTCTTCTCCTATACTCTACCCTATAATTTCTAACCACATCACTGGCTGTAAATTTTAATTTTTGTCTCCTTAGCTTAATAAATCTCTGTTTTCTACTTGGACTTTACTTCCCTATGACATGTTTTATAATTTACTGCCCTTCAACTTCAAATTTCCCTTCATTGCTTGCTCTGAAGAAATTGAGCTGGGCCCTTAACAGCAGGCACAGTGTTGAACTTTGAGAATACTGAGCACCAAAAACACATTGCAGGATGCAGGGATTTTTATTCCTGGTTCAAATGTGTTCCGCTTGGCATGTTTTCCAGCATAAATTGGCTTCACCAGCACAAAGTCCCTGCAACATGGGCAGCTTCCCCAGCATTCAGCTCCTGCAGTGCACGGCAATCAATTCCACCCAGCATCAAGCAGTTTTTCTCAGCACCCTTTTTGCATAATGGAGTGCCTCCAGCAAGACACAATCCTCAGAATAGCACATTGCAATGTCTCTGTCATACAGTGGATCAATGCTGTGCCCTCTTCAATGAAGTTTAAATTTCAGCCTTCATACAGGGAGTGTTGCAGCTCTTCCCTGAGTGCTTTTCAGGTTTTTAATATTCATGTTTATTAACTGTTTCTGGATGCATACAAGAAGTTTCTGAATCAGAGTAGGTTTATTATGCTTACTGCACAATCTACAGTCAAAATAACATTGGAGCTTTATTCTCTCCACATTTGCAACTCTACAGAGTGATATGATAAGAGCCAGCTGGAAAATCTATCCTACACAAATGTTAAGATCACTCTGTGTGTAAGAGATGGCGAAATATGTAAGGGAGAAAGAGACTATTTTTCTCCTTCTCCTTCTGAAAGAGTCTTCTTGGAGATAGGATGAAAAAGTTCCTTATTTAAATCCTTTGGTATATAAATAAATTTCTCTAAAGGGAAGATAAACCCAGTAACTTTTACAACTTAGAAATTTCTTTATGGCTTCAGGCGCCATCCTTTTTGAAATGTAAACAAGCAAGGTGATAATGCTTCAATTTAGATTCCCAATCAAAAATGTAACTAGTAGGCTTCTTGGAGAATAAGAGGAGCTTTATTGTATGGAAGCAATTAACTCCACCACTGGAGAAGCAAATGGCTTCAAATCTAATCCTTATTGTATGTAAAAAGTAAAATGTTTCTACAGGAGATGAAAGCAAACAATTTACTCATATCATATGCGTTTTCATGGTTCAAGAGACAAATGTTTTTATAAGAACAGTAAAAATTCCAAAGAACTTTGTTTTCCCATATTACACACTCTTAGCCCTGGGAATAGTGGCTATTCCTTATACCTCCTGTCCCTATATTCTTGAAATTATCTTTACTAATTGTTATCCAAAACCTCATAGCTCCAGTTTTTTGTCGTAGTTGATAAATTTTATATTAAACTCCTTATTCAAATTACTGTGTGGTTTTTGTCTTCTAATTGAACCCTGATTGTTATAGAATTAGAATTTACCCTCTCTTTTATGTATGTCTTACTAAGGCATCTAAAGTAATTGTTACTTTCGGTTCAACATATCTAATTTGCACAATTTTATCAACATAGTTGATAAGTGTGATGTCTTATGAAATGTCATGACAAGTAAGATTTCTGTGGTCTGCATTATCACAGAGAGCAACAGAATTATCATAGTCTTAAAGCAAGACTGTGAAATATATACTATTGGTCCTGCTAGGTAAAAGCAACTACTTCTGGTTGTCCTTAAAATTGGCATAGAAAAAAGTCATTATCCAGGTCAATAGCTACATACTAAGTGACAGGTATTGTATTCACTTATTCCAGTAAAGATACTATATCTGGAGTAGCAACTGCAATTGGTATCACAAGCTGATTAAGTTTCCAATAACATACAGTCATTCTCTAATATACACCTCACTTCTTCATGGACCAAATTAGAGAGATTAAACAAGGATTAGTTGGGTATTACTAGCCCTGCTCTTTTCAAGTCTTTTATGGCACCATGAATTGCTACAATTTCCATGGTAATGTGATATTGTCTCTCATTTATTATCTTAGTGGGAAGAGAAATACTTTCGACCACTGTGGGGACTCTGTCAGTTGCTAAGTATGTCTATTCTTATTTTGCAGTCAAGAACTGAGAAAAAGACCACTGAGTGAGTCCTTGAACCAACAAACCTACCTTGGGTAAGACCTGAACTAACACTACATCTATCATCTGACTTGAGTCAATACAGTGGAGCATGACAGACTCTCAATCAGTTTCCAAACCAATGTCAATTCACACATTCAGAATCCCTTGATTCAAAAGGGGACCAAATACCCTGCATCATTAATGCAAATATGCACTATAAATCTTTCAAACAACCTTCTAGCATAAGACTTGTGTCTTACACTAGAGTGACTGCACTGATGATTAGAAAAAGCCCAGGCCTTCCAAAGATTACTTGACATTGACTCTGAACTGATGCTGATATATTGGGACTCAAAATATTACTTTGACCATCAGTCAAAATGAAAGTTTATATAGAGGTCAAATGGACAAAATGACATGCTCTATGGATGTCATTTAGCCCCTCACCCCAGCTACTTCAGAGTTTGTTCAAAGGTTTCATGAGCAAAGTGGCCATATTGGCAAGAACGGAGACTGTACATGAGCTCAACAATGTGGACTTCCCCTTACCAAGGCTGACCTAGCTAACACTATTTTTGAGCACTTAATCTGCTGAGAGCAGACATCAGTAATAAGCCCTAAACATGGCATTATTATTTGTAAAAACAAGCCTAGTAAGAGGTTGATTATACTGAACCTCTTTCATTCATCATGAAAAGGTTTTTGCTAGAATAGATACATATTGTGGAAATGAATTTATTTTCCTTGTTTACAATATTTCATTCTGCCAGCACCACAACCTGTGGACACTCAGAATGCCTTAACCACCACTGTGACATTTCCCATAGCATTGCATCTGATCAAGAAACTCACTTCACAGTAAAGGAAGTAGAGCAAAGGACACATGTCTGTGGAATTAACTAGTCTTACCACATAGTTCATCATCCAGAAATAGCTTATAAATTAAAAGATGCATGGTTTACTAATGACTTGGTTACATCACCAGTTGATAGATATCTTGAAATGATGGGGTTCTGTTTTAAAGCAAGTAGTATATGTTTTGAAGCACACAATTATATAGCCAGAGCTCATTGGTCCAGGAGTTAAGGGGTGGTAGAGGGCATATCTTCTTTCACTCCTATCACACCTAATACTTCACTTGTAAATAGGTCAAGTTGATTGAAACTGGAACAACTATTTTATATGCTTATTTTTTATTTACTCAATTAATTGTTAAGAGAAAAGTATTGAAATCTCCAATCTGAATTGTAGATTTGTCTATTTCTCTTTTTATTTAACTTAGATCTATTAATTTGTTCAACTGAGCAAATTAATACATTTTTAATTTCAAATATTTAAAATTTTATTTTTATAAATACTATTTCTTATTACATCTGTCATTTCTTGACTGAGATTCAACATCTATTTGTTCATTATGGGTTTAGTGGAGGTGTGTGTGGGGGGGTGATGACAGTGTAGCTCACAGAGATAAGTCTATCCTGCAGGGAACTTTGAACCCATTATACTAGCTGCTTGCTTTTAAGTCCCTAACTACTAATTTGAGTCATCTTAAGATTGATTTATATAGACTGATTTTCTCCTGACTATAGGTTACATTTTTCTGTTTGTTCCAACCTCATGCATTCAGTAAATGTACACTGGATATTGTACATGATACATTATAGCAATTCTGAATTTATTAATCTTGGTGCATTTGCAATCTTTGAGTAGGTGCAACATCAGGAAGCCTCCTTAGAGAATGTATGAACTTGCCAAACTCATTTAATATGTGCTCTTACAAATATATGCAAGAATAGAGGTCATCAGCAAAATTGGGCCATTTTCTTCTCTAAGGTTCCACAGTACCTGTGTATAGTGCTAATCATACTGTATTGAAATAGGTTGCAAGTAGATTAACTGATCAAAAGCAAGCCTTGAGTTTTACTTATCTCTGCATCTCTAGTGCTTAACTCATTACCTAGTACTCAGAGTGAACATGTCATATTTGTTGATGTTAACAACTGAATCATTAAAGAAGTCAGAAATTATAAAATACTAATACAAAATTCATAAAATACTAGCATGTGGGTCATTTTTTATTAAATTAATTGGGGTGATATTGGTTAATAAAATAATGTTTCGTGTATATAATTCAATAATACGTCATATCTATATTGCATTGTGTGTTCACCACTCAAAGTTAAATTTTCTTCCGTGGGTCATTTAATTCAGAAGTAAACACTTTAATATAAGATCAGAATTCTGGGAAAACATGGTGGAGTGAGAGACGTCCTCAGATCTTTCCCCTTGAAACAACAATAAGGTGAACATCTAAAACTCAACAAAAAAAACACCAAACTGCACACCAGCACGTCTGAGCATGGGATCTGCGCATAAGAGCTACCACAGGTCAGAACCCTGAGTATTGGGCGATGGACTGAGACAAATAAAAAAGCTGCCTCTCACAGCTGCCAGGAGGATGGGGAGGAGTGAAAATGCAGAGACTTTCTTGATCAGCTCTTCCTAGAAGTGTTGGGACTTAGTGGCTGGCAACAGGGTACAGTCATCAGAGCAAAAAGCAGAGAAGTGGGACTGCACAGCAGAGAAACAACAGTTAATTTTCACTGGCCTCAGTTCCAAACCAAGGCTGAGCTGCAGCCCCCAACTCCCAACCCAGAAGGCCCCTCCTACCATATGCTCCAATCTTTTAAACACTTCAGAGCCCCAGGGGGATCTGAGCTAATGCTGCAGAGATTGAGGCTACCTCCCGCAGCCTCTGGAGCTCCCTGCAGGAACAGGGGGAGGGAAGAAGGAGCAGTGAGTTTGTGCTGCAAGTTCCCTGAACAGCTGAACCTGGGAGGGTTGTGAGCTCCCCATGACTGACAGGCTATAGGGCTCAGTCATCAGGGCAGAGAGTGGAGAAGCAGGCTACAGAGAAATAACAGTTGATTCTTACTGACTGTGGTTGTGAAACCAAGGCTGAGCTGCAGCCACAAAACCCAGCCCACCCAGAGGGCCCCTCCCCTAATATCCTTCAAGAAAGATCACGGAGCCCCAGGGGAATCTGAACAGACACTAGTGAAATCGTTAGGGACCCAAGAGGCTTAGACACCACCTACTGGAAACCAAATAAAGAGCACCATCTTTGCAGCAGGCTAAAGAAAGATTTTTATATAATAAATCTTCTTTCTAGAAAAACAACAGAATACACATCCTTTAATGCCAAGGTGGAAAAAATAGTCCATTAATCACCATGAACAACCAAGGTGACAAAGCATCTCAGAAAGAAAGAGAAAAATCTCTAGAAAATGAGCTTACAGACATAGAAATATGCAACTTCAGTGACGGAGAATTCAGGACAGTACTTCTGAAAAAAACTCAGCGAGTTCCAAAATGAGTCATATCAACAATTTCAGAAATCACAAAAACAACTAGATGAGAAGAGCAAGGAGATCAAAACCCTCAAAATGAAACAACCAAATGAGTCGATCAAATGGAGGAAAGGATCAGTAATGTTGAAGACAGAATTCTAGAAATAAATCAGAAGGAAGAAGAGAGAAATTGAAGAATGAACAAAAAAGAAAAAGAAATACAAGAACTACTAATATCATCAGGAGAATAATGGGAATTCTCAAAGGGGAGGAAAAGGAGCAGGGACTAGAAAGCATTTTCAGACAAATAGTGGACAAGAATTCCCCAAATCTAAGGAATGAGCTGGAGCTTGGAATTCAAGAAGTCAACTGAGCACCCAATTATCTTGACCCCAAAAGGCCTTAACCAAGACACATCGTATTAAAGTTATCAAAAATCAATGACAAAGAGAATTCTCAGGGTAGCCAGGGAGAGGAAAATGGTAACGTATAAAGGAAAACTCATTAGATTATCATCAGAATTCTCAGTGCAGATCTTACAAGCCAGAAAAGAATGGAATCAAATAAACTATTAAGTGAAAAGAATGACCAGCCTAGAATAATGTATCCAGCTAAACTCTCTTTTAGATATGAAAGAGAAATTAAGACCTTTCCAGACATACAAAAATTGAGGAAATTCTCCACTAGGAGGCCTGCACTACAGGAAATTATGAAGGAGGTCAGTGCACCTAAAACAAAATAACAACAAAAATACATAATTAGGCAAATAGAAGCAGAGGAATGCAACCCTTACTAAGAACGGGGCATTATAAGCTGAATAATAATAAGAGAATTGATATAGCAAGATAGTAATGAACATTCAGCATACATAGAAACAAATTGAGATAACAATGACTGAAAAGGGGAGGATTCAAAGATCCAAATTCACAAAAGGGAAAGGAGATAAAGTACATGCAGAAGTAAATGGATGACTGTATATGTGTGTGTGTGTGTGTGTGTGTGTGTGTGTGTAACTATCTTTTTCAAATTTGTAAAGGTAACCATGCACCATAGATTCAGAACTGAAGTATATAACAAAATACAAGAAGAATCAGGGACAAAACCTACAAAAGTCAACCAAAATAAAGAAAACAGAAACACAAGGTCAAGGAAGTAATGGAAACACCAAGCTACCAGAAGGCAAAAGAGAAAATGTCTATAAGAAGACTTCATATTTCAATAATCTCCCAAAACGTAAATAAACTGAACTCACCAATAAAAAGGCACAGAGTTGCAGAATGGATCAAAACCAAAACCCAACCATATGCTGCCTACAGGAGACACACCTCAGCTCCAAAGACAAATACAGACTCAAAGTGAAAGGATGGAAAATGATATTTCAAGCAAATGGCATTCAGAGAAAAGTGAGAATAGTGGTACTAATATCGGACAAAACAGACTTCAAAATAAAAAAGATAAAGAAAAATACTGAGTGACACTTCATAATGATAAAGGGAATTATGCACCAAGAAGACATAACATTTATTAATATCTATGCTCCCAATCAGAGAGCAATTACTAACAGAACTAAAGGGAGAGACAAACCAAAACACTATCATAGTAGAAAACCTAAATACCTAAATCTGTCAGTTATAGACAGATCATCCAAACAAAAAATCAATAAGGAAATAACATCCTTAAATGACACATTAGACCAATTGGACATAATTGACATTTACAGAGCCTTTCATCCCAGAACAGCTGCTTATACATTCTTCTCTAGTGTACATGGAAAATTCTCAAGAATCAACCACATATTGGGACACAGAAACAGTCTCAACCAATACAAGAGGGTTGAAATCATACCAACTATATTCTCTGATCATAATGCTTTCAAACTAGAGATCAACTGCAGAAAAAAAAAAAAACAGGAAGAACCACAAATAAATGGAGATTAAATAACATGTTACTGAAGAATAACTGGATCAGGGAAGAAACAAAAAGAGAAATTAAGAGATACATAGAAACGAATGATAATGATAGTACAACATATCAAAACTTTTGGGACATGGCAAAAGTGGTCATAAGAGGAAAATTCATATCATTACAGGGCTATCTCCAAAAACAGAAATGAGCTCAAATAAACAACCTAATGTTTCATCTTAAAAAACTAGAAAAGAAAGAACAAATGAGGCCTAAAGTCAGCAGAAGGAAAGAAATAATCAAAATTAGAGCAGAAATAAATGAAATTGAAAACAAAACAATAGAAAAAATGAATGCAACGAAGAGCAGCTTCTTTGAGAAGATTCTAAAATTGACAAACCCCTGGCTAGACTCACTAATGAAAAAAGAGAAAGGACACAAATAAACAAAATCAGGGATGAAAGAGGGGAAATTATGACTGACACTGCAGAAATACAAAAGATCATGCAAAAGTACTATGAAAAGTATATAATAACAAATTTAATAACCTAGAAAAAATGGACCAGTAATTAGAAAAATATCTTCCTAGACTGAATCAAGACCGATCAGCAATATGGAAATTGAAACAATCAAAAACCTAACCAAAAAGTAAAAGTAAGGGAGCAAATGGCTTCACCAGTGAATTCTACCAAACAGTCAAAGAATGTTTAATATCAATTCTCAAACTCTTCCAAAAAATCGAAGAGGAGGCAATACTTCCCAACTCATTTTATGAGGCCAATATTACTCTGATACCGAAACCTGGTAAAGATAACACAAAAGAAGAAAACTACAGACCAATATCTCTTATGAACACACATGCAAAAATCCTAAATAAGTTACTAATGAATCGAATACAGTAACATATAAAAAGACTATACGCCACAATCAGGTGGGCTTTATCTCAGGGACACAGGGATGGTTCAACATACAGAAATCGATTAATGCGATACACCATGTAAACAAATTAAAAAATAAGAAGCATATGATCATATCAATAGATGCAGGAAAAGCCTTTGACAAGATACAGTATCCATTTATGATCAAAACACTCAACAAAATCAGTATAGAAGGAAAGTACCTTAACATTATAAAGGCCATCTATGACAAACCCTCAGCCAACATTATACTTAATGGTGGAAAACTAAAACTCTTCCCTCTAAGATCAGGAGCAAGGCAAGGCTGTCCACTATCACCAGTGTTATTCAATATAACATTGGAGGTCCTAGCGAGTCCAAGAAAGAAAGAGAAAGATATAAAAGGCATCCAAATAAAAAACGAAGAAGTCGAACTGTCACTATTCGAGGATGACATGATTTTCTATGTAGAAAACCCTAAAGACTCCATAAGAACACTACTAAAAACAATAAGCAAATACAGTAAAGCTTCTGGATACAATATTAAAGTTCAAAATCCATAGCATTCTTATATTCTAACAACGAAGTGTCAGAAAAAGAAGCAAAAAAATAATTCCTTTTGCAATTGCAAAAAAATTAATAAAATACCTAGGAATAAATCTAACAAAATATATGAAGCACTTATATAATAAAAACTATAAGGCCCTATTAAAAAAATTGAAGAAGATACAGAGAAATGGAAAGATGTTCTGTGTTCTGGTGATTGGAAGATTCAACATAGTTAAAATGACCATATTACCTAAAGCATTATGCAGATTTAATGCAATCTCCATGAAAATCCCATCGGCACTTTTTAAAGAAATAAAACAAAAAATCATCAGATTTGTATGGAAGCACAAAAGACCCCGAATTGCCAAAGTCATCCTGAATAAAAATAACAAGGCTGGAGGCATCACTCTGCCTAACTTCAAATTATACTACAAAGTGACAGTAATCAAAACAGCATGGTACTGGTACCAAAACAGACACACGAACCAGTGGAACAAAATCGAAAGTCCAAAAGTAAACCCATGTTTATATGGGCAAATAATTTTCAACAAAAAGGACAAAAACATACGGTGGAGAAAGGAAAGCCTCTTCAATAAATGGTGCTGGGAAAATTGGAAAGCCACCTACAAAAAAATGAAATTAGTCTGTTGTCTGTCCCCACACACCAAAATTAACTCAAAATGGATTAAGGACCTGAATATAAGACCTGAAACAATAAAATGCATAGAAGAAAACATAGGAACTAAACTCAATGACCTTGCACTTAAAGAGGATTTTATGAATTTGACATCAAAGGCAAGGGAAGTAAAAGCTAAAATAAATGAATGGGACTACATCAACCTAAAAAGCTTCTGCTCAGCAAAAGAAACCATCAAGAAAATTAAGAGACAACCATCCGAATGGGAAAATATATTTTTAAGCAATGCCTCCAATAAAGGCCTAATATCCAAAATATATAAAGAACTCATACAACTCAATAACAACAACAACAAAAAACAAATGATCCAATCAAAAAATGGGCAGAGAACCTGAACAGGCACTACTTCCTAGAGGACTTAGAAATGGCCTTCAAACATATGAAAAGATGCTCATTATTGCTAGCTATTAGGGAAATGCAAATCAAAACCACAATGAGACACCATCTCACACCTGTTAGAATAGCTATAATCAACAGGACAAGTAATAACAAATGTTGGGGAGGATATAGAGAAATAAGAACCCTCATACACTGCTGGTGGGACTGCAAATTGGTACAGCCACTATGAAGAACAGTATGGAGTTTCCTCAAAAAACTACCATATGATCCAGCAATCCCTCTACTGGGTATTTACCTCAAAGACTTAAAAACCCATATCCCAAAATATATTTGCATGCCATACATATATACAATGGAATATTACTCAGCATAAGGAGAGATGAAATATTGCTATTTGCAACAACATGAATGAACTTTGAAATAATCATACTAAGCGAAGTAAGCCAGACAGAAAAAGTTGAAAATCACATAATAGTGCTTATATGTGGGATATAAACCTAAAAGCACCAAATGAACAGGACAAACAAACAGAGACTCATGGATATGGACAAAGGACTAGTGGTTACCAGAGGGGGGGAAGGAGGGGATAGGGGGAAAAATAAAAAAAAATAAAATGTTAAAAGTTTTAAAAAATGGCAAAAAGGAAAAAGAAAATAAAAAATCTTGGTATCTATGTATGAAAAATAAATAAATGATAGATAGATAGATAGATAGATAGATAGATGATATAACTTTATGATCATCAATACATTCTGTGTCCTAAAATGAGGAAGGAAATGAACATTTCAAAAAGATTTGATCAATACTATTTTAAAGGAAGCTTTAGAATCTAAAACATATTTTACTCATTCATCATATCTTATTCTCTGAAGAATTAATAAAGTATGCATGTTGTACTTAAGGATAGAGTAATTAAAAGAGAACAGAATTTAGAATTAACAGATTTGTAATTGAGGATCACTTTTGTTTTAGCTCTATTTCTATGTCTAATGGTGTTTATGACCTTGGAGAGTCACTTAATATACCCCCAGTTTATTTATCTGAAAAATGGGGCTATAAGATTTCCTTTATAGAAGTTCTGTGAGAATCAAATGAGGTGATAAATGTGAAAGACCGTTGTAGACTATAAAGGACTACATAAATATTAGGGATAATTATTAAACGAAATAAAGCATTATCTCTGCTTACCATGACACCCAGCACATTTAAAACTCCCAAATGTTACTCCCCATAGAAATAGACATGTACATGAAATACGCACATGCTCACACATGCCTACTCACATATGTATACACACTTCTGCAACAACAAACTGGTTTGGGTACTTGAACGCTTCAAAATGACATTAAAATTTAAGCTCTTGTGCCACTTACTACCTGTATGCCTTTTGGTTTAATTTTATCTCTCCTGGCCACCTCCCTCCTCTCTCATCTCCCAGAAACAGTTGTACCATTAAGAAAATGTTTTATTCTACTTATTATTGGGAGTGCTGCAACTATTTTCTCCTCTAATTTATCATGCATTGCCAGTAGGAAATGGGAAAGGATATCAAATGAAAGTGATTTTTTTCCAGGGAAGCTACAAAGCCAACAATGGAAATCATATCTCAAAAGTTTTAAGATCCATAAGTCTGTTTTATAATTTTTCTATAAGGTAAATTTTAAAATATCTTAACTCTTGCTTTTATATGTCAAACTCCCAAGTAATCATTTTTAAGATTTTTGAAGTTACTTTCAAAAGAAGGATTTTTTCTAGCCCAGTTTTGAGTGACTAATTAACATAAAAATATTAATGTCAACTGAGTCTATGGAGCAAGTGCAGTCAATCATACAATGAGGGGAAACAATTTCAAGTATGCTCCTAAGATTATCACCTCTACCCTGTTATTTTCTCTGTTAGCTTACTTTAGGCAAGAAAAGTCTATAAGGCAGACAGATAGAATACGATAGGATATATCTATCAAAAACCCCCTGACTATCCTTATACTCAACAGGTGTTCATACATTCATCTATCCAAGGGTATATTAAGCACCTACTATTTTTTTACTAATATTCAACATGTCATTGGACACACAAAGGTGAATAAAATATCTATTCTAACCCTTTTTTCAGGCTTGTGTTTCCCTGCTTAGTCTTTTCTCTTTCCCTTGACTGCCCTTTCTCATTCCTCTCCCAGTTCAATTGACTTAGTGTCACAAATCTCTCTGTGAATTCTTTTTTGACCTTTTAAATATACTTGACCAGTTCTCTTTCTTGTACAATTTCCTTGACCCCAAACAACAATCTTGTACATGTGTTTAGGTTAAATTTTTGTACTTTTTGTTTTTTCTTTGTCTTACCCATCAGACTGAATAACTTGAAACAGTCCCTGCATTACTCATTATAGTAACCATGGGGCTAGTTAACTGCTTGACAATTAGTGCTTGAGAAATATTCATAAGTTGATACATGGTATTATGCATATTTTTCTGATGAACTAAGGGGCCGAACAAAAAAAGTATTGAAAAAAAGTGGAATTTGCAATATGCAAAAGAAGAAAGATTAAGAAGCATGGGTAAAGTGAGATTTCAGAAAATGATGATGATGGTGATGACAAAAACAATGACTATAACAAAGATAGCCCCCATTTTAGCCAGCAATCTAAGTATTATAAATAGATTATAAGGGACGACAATCAAATGATTCACTGTCCCCGATTCATCTTACTGGAGGATCTGTGGCCACAGACACCCTCCCACTTCTGTGTTACAGAAATCCCCACAAGTGGAGATTCAAGTCCTGCACCTAGAGAGAGAAGGTTCTTGACTTAGTGCAGGAAAGAATTCAAACCCATGCCAGAGTTCGAATCAAAAGGAAAATTTATTAGAGAAGACATAACACTTCATAGACAGAATGTGTCTCTCAGAGACAAAGAATGAGAGAGCCGAGAGGGACAGAAAGACTGAGAGAAAAGACCAGGAGAAAAATGACGGACTGAAAGACAGACAGACAGACAGACAGACAGAGACCACGAGTGTTTAGAGAATTCAGTTTATATATTATTCTTAGTGTTTATGAATTACATTTTAACAATTTTGTTTACCTATTTTCCTTTGATAGTGTGAGTAAATAGTGGGAAAGATGAGGGTACATAGTGTGAAAGGCATGGGTATGGATCAAGAAAGCCTACTGGCAATCTCCAGTCTTTATTCTATAGGTTCCCTGTAGGGTTTATTTTGTGTAGGGTATGACTTAAGGACTCTATTTCCCCTCCTTGGTGTGGGTGAATGGTTTGTTAGTAATCCCAGGAGGAATCTTCCTTTGTTCTGTAGGTTTCCTTAGAGTCTGGCTGTTGGGCTAACCAACACATTGCCAGTTCTGAATATAGCTTGATTTAACATTTAGTTTTCCTGCCACCTCCTTATATTATTTGTACTGTTTGTTGCACTTTTTTTGTAGCATCTGCTTGCTCCACTGAATATAAAGCCATGCAAAGTATGTAAAACAACTAACATTAGTGGGGAATTCACTCATCCATGAGGTATGAGGGGGAGGTGCAAGGAGGATGTTTAAACACTTAGGGAATGGGAAAAGGCAAGAAAACTCTCAATAGAGAAAATCACATGTGCCTTCTGATATTTATCCACCACCCATTATCCTTCAACTCCTTACTGAGAAGCACTCATACCTTCCATTTCCCCAAGTTAATGAAAAATAGCAGGGCCCATATAGGCAAAAATGGACATGGTCAAAGAGTACTTCTCTAAGAGAGTTTTTAAAAATTGTAGAAGTAAATGGTCTACTTCTGCTGGGATTTAATGGAAGAAATACTTATACCAGAGAAAATTCTTTAAAAATATGATGGAAAAAGCACATTCACACTTGTGCTCAAAATTTAGTGAATAGTTTCAAAAAGTTCAAAAACCCTCTGAAACCTATCCAAGTACTCCTTAGGGAACTGTAAAACTTAGGTTGGGACATCTTTTCTAGAGGGATATCAAGTTCTAGTTATCAGGGAGACACTGACATCAGTTATGATGTCACCCAAATGTGACAGTCTGCCACAAGGGACTGTACAAAGAAACCTCAGCCTTCATGGAGATCTATAGAACAGAAAGAAAATTATGGGTCACCTAGAAGGTATAACGGTACTATTTCTGTCGTTCAGAACAGAGAAACAAAACTGGAAAGTAAGGGATAGAAGCTAATCTGGGGATAATATAACAATGGGAGCCAGGAGTGTGTGAAAACAGATGTTTCCATATCTGTGTCTCTGTGTCTTCCAGCTCTTTCTCAGAGTAGAGACTAACTCTGGTGGGAAGATCCATAAAACAAAATATTTCAACAATTTTCCTTATTGAGGACATAAAATGATGTAACATGATTATGCCTATTTATATATAAATATCAGGAGAAGTATGAAGTTTGCACTACATACTAAGAGCAGGAAATTTAATGGCATTTGACTTAGACTCAGGAATCAGTATAGCCAATACCTAAGACAACTAATTCAATGGCATTGCAGCTACTAAATATAAATTAGAAATATAAAATTTTCCATAGGTTGAAAAGAGAAGCATCTTTATTAAAAGTGCATCTGGATAAGAGTGCAGTTACAGAGAAAAGACACCAATATGTTCTCTCCCTACTTAGCTTGTCTTTAGAAAACAATAGATATTTTTGCCTTGATTGCACAGAAGGAAGGAATACACATAAAAATGATTACTATTTAAGAAGCAAACATGGCTGGATAATGGAAGAAGTGACCCTTTATGCCGAAGCTATTCATTTTTCAATAAACAAGAATTTAGGAAACCTATTTTGAATTGACAATTACAGGGCAAGTGATTTACCTCTTGTGAATGAAAGCTATCTTCTGGCTGTTTCTGCTGCTTACTTTCCTAAGACCCCTTCCACATATGTTCCAACTGCTTCTTTTCCACATCTCCTTACCAGATTAGGTCACAGATCTCCCTGTCTGAGAAGAGCCAGGTAAACTGTGAACAAAAAAGGTTTCAAAATTCCTTGTTTGCACAGAAACAAGTAGTCTTAATTCAGCTTAAAATTATTCTTGTATCTGGTAACAAAATTCACCATAGCATAGACCTAGTCTTCTGCCTTGTCCCTAGACTATGAAAAAGAAAAGCATTTACTCTTTGACATATTCTGAACATTGTATTTGATAAACTTGTGTATTGTGCTATATTTGTGAGTAGACACACTACACTAGGCTACAATCTCCTAACAAAAAGATTCAATCTGTTAAGAAATGTTTCTTCCCACAGCTCTGTAGAGGGTATCCTTGAACTTGTTTTTCAGACTATAAACAACAGGGTTCGGCAAAGGAGTAATGATAGTGTAAATTATAGAGAGAGGTCTTTTCCTATTGAGTGTTCTAACTTAGGCTTGTGGTAGGCAATGGAGGCACAGCCATAGTGAACAATGACCACAGTGAGGTGGGAGGTATAGTTGGAAAATGTCTTCTTCTGGTCTTTGGCTGAGGCAATCTTAAGGATGGAGGAGATAATGAGAATGTAGGATATGGCGATCAGGCCGAAAGACACAAAAAGCACAAATGGACTTATACCATAATTGCTTATCTCATTGATAGTGGTATCAATGCACGAAAGTTTCATAATTAGGTAAGTATCATAGAAGTGGTATGCCACCATGTCGTAGAAGGGAAAATTGAATGCGGCTATTATCTGGAAGACCATAACCAGAACAATGCCAAAGGACCCACATACTAACCTCGCATGTTTCCCTTTGCTCATGATAACTTGTGTACCTCAGAGGGTTGTAGATTGTCACAAAGCAGTCATAGCCCATTATTGTGAGTAGAAAGCAATTATTATTCGCCAAGATGATGAAAAGAATATCTGTATTGCACAGCCTGCCAAAGAGTTTATAAAAAATGAGACTAGAAAGCATTCATGGGACAATGACCAATGTGTATAGTGTCTTTGAACTAACTAGCATACTCAAGAAAAAGTACATGAGAGTGTGGAGATAATGGTCAATGCAGCTGGTGGCCACAATGATAATGTTACCAGCTAGAGTTAAAATGTAGATAGTTGGGAAAACCACAAAGAGGGTTGGTTATCTGGTGTTTTCTAGAGATAGAGAATCCCAGGAAGATGAATTCTACTACTTCTGTGAAGTTCTTTTTCTGCATTCTGGTGCATCGGTGGGTCATCAAAAGGAAAATTCCCATCAGAATTGGACTTTACAATAGGAGACAAATAATAGCTGAACTGAGCCCAGTTCCCTTCTTTATGACCAGCAAGTTAATGTTTAACACCCTTGCACATAAAAAGATAAAACTACTGTGCCTCTCTGGAGCTTATACATATGAATATTATCACTGTGGAGGAAACTATGTCCTGTGCATGGAGAAGGCTTCTGAGCAAATGTTCATCTCACACATATCATACTTACATTTGGAAAGGGAACAGAGGAGCAAGGAGAGAGTCATGCTCTGTATTTCAATCAGTAATGATATCTACCACTTAAACCAAACTGAGTCAACGAGGGGCTTACTAGTAAAGTGCATGTCCAGAAAACCATAAAGATGAGAGTCTCAGGGAGAAATAACATAGCAGAATTAAGTAGTCAAGAAAGACAAACTTTGAGAAGTGGTCACTGGATTTGGTTACAGGGTCATGAAGGACTTTTATATGGTATTTCAGTTGAGTTCTGAATCTATAAACCTCATTTCTGAGACATAATATGGTCCAAACACGTCATCATATCCTGGAACAGAACAACTACAAAGAAATTTCTGCTGTGATCACTCCACTGAAATTTTTCACTCAAGTCCTACCAAAGAAATCTTTTTTTGTTGACTCTAATAGTCCTTTAAAAAGTGAAGTCAGTTAAAGAGAACTGTGACTGAGAAAATTTGCTTAGTTTCTACTGTAATAGAGAAGGGTTAGGACAATTCAAGGTGTGAACAAGGGAATGTAAGCACCAGAGTTGAGAAAAGGAGAAAGAGTCTGCTAGGTACTTGGACCCAAATGGCTTATCGATTTTTAAAAATCTGGTGAGCACGGAATTTAATATAATGATGAGAAACAGAGTACACTAGTCCCATCTATCAAAAAAAAATACACACCTGTGTAGGAAGCACACAGCTTATTCTGTAGTTTTTTATAGTGACCATTTCATTGTTCTTCTTCCTCTCATTTTCAGAATTACTGAAATAGACTTCCTTTCCCACCCCCCATAAATCAATGAAAGTTGGCTTCGCTGTGTTCACTCCCACTAAACCATTCCCTCAAATATCACCAAAGAAGTCTCCATTGCTAAAATTGTCAGACTTGGCTTTTTACTCTTTTTCTTGTCCTTCTACGATTCATTTGACACTTCTGAAAAACGCGCCTCCTGGAAGCATTCTCTGACCTTGGTTTCCATGACAGTACACTATTTTTTTTTCCTTTCTCAGCTCTTGTTTAGTTATCTTTATGAATCTGTTCATTCTAACTGTATTGTAACTGTAAATGCTATTCTCTTGTTAATCCTTGGCCCTTGCTGCTTTTTTCTCTGCACACTTGCTTTCTCAATTTTTTGTTATAATTTTTATGTTGATTGCTCTCAAATCTCCATTTCCATCATCAATATTTTCCCCAAGTCTATGAGGAATTTTTTATTTGTGGGTCTTGCAACATAATAAATTTTATATTTTTAAAAGCAAACTAAACATCTTCCTTTTTATACATAAAGCAAAGCATAGGAAATATAGTCAATAATATGGTAATAACTATTTACAGTGCCAGGTGGGTGGGTACTAGATTGGTCAGAGAGGACACTTTGTAAATTATATAAATGTCTACCACTATGCTGTACACTTGAAATTAATATAATATTGTATGTTAGCTATATTTTAATAAGAATTTTTTAAATAAAAACTAAAAATAAATATACTTTTAATCTTACTTTATACCATCCATCAAAAATATCTAAAAAAGAAGTAAAGACAGAAATATAAAAGCTAAAACTAAAAATTCTAGACAAAAATATGTAATATGTAATAAATATGTAATAAAATCTTCACGACCTTAGAATGAACAAAGAGTTTTTAGACACAAAGCAAAAGGCATAAACCATTAAAGAACAAAATCACCAACTGAATTTCTTCAAGATTAAAGCTTCTAGTCTTCAAAAGAAATAGAAAAATAAAAAGGGAAGACACATACTGAAAGAAAATAATCACAATACACATATCTAAACTTGTATTCAGAATATATAAAGAATTCTTAACAACTCAACTCAACTCTTAACAACATTTTTAACTGGCAAAATATTTGAAGACAGTCACAAAAGAAGGTATGCGAATGATCAATAAGGACACAAAAGATAACACTATTAACCATCAGAAAAATGTAAAATAAAACCACCCACTTGAATGGCTAAAATTAAAATCCTGACAACACCTAATATTGCCAAGGATGTGATGGACTTGGAACCCTTAAACATTGATGATATGAATGTAAAATGGCATAACCATTTGGAAAACATTTTGCAAGATTTTTAGACAAGTAAATATACACTTGGCCCAAGACTAACTATGTTTTCCTAAGTATTTATTCAAGAGAAATTAAAATGTGTCCACATAGAGATATGTACATGAATGTTCCTAGAAGCTTTATACCTAAAAGCCATAAACTGGAAACCCAAATGTTCATGGTGTATCCATACAAAAAGATACTGCTCAGCAACAAAAGAAAGAAATTACTAATACAAAGAACCACATGGCTGAATCATAAAAACATTATACTAAATTTAAAAAGTTAGACATAAAATAATGTACAAATTATGATTCTATTTTTACAAAACAGTAGAAAATACAAATTTAATTTATACTTGTGAGAAAATAGATCAGCGATTATCAGAATTGTTAAGAAACAGACTTTCGAAGAAAACAAGGGAACTTTTTGAGATAAAAGAAATGTCCTTGATTGTGGTGGTGGTGGTTATGCAGGTGTGTAAATTTGTCAAACCTCACCAAAATGTATACTTAAAATTGGTTTGTTTTGTTATATTAGTTATATTGTATAATATTTATAGCACAATATTGTATAATGTATTACATATTATAAAAGTTGATTTTTAAAAAAAAACTTCTTACTTGGCCACAAACAGGATTCTATTCCTGCAAATTCATCACTGCTGGACCCACAGTTCTTTCAGTGAGCTAGTTATGATGTAAGAAACATGGAAATCCCCCAGGACTTGGGAAATCTGGAACCTGATCTGGAACCTGTCAATGTCAAAATATGCAGGTTGGGAGAAATTGCTTAAAATTATCCTTGATATGGTTCTGTGACAGGAAGAAGCCATCTGAAAAAATTTTAAGTCAACGAAAATAAAATAAAAAACACAGTGTGATAGGACTGTAGCTAAGAGAAAGAGAGGCACATGACATTTATACTGGCACCACTGGCTCTGAAACTACACCTATAGGAGGAGAAGAAGGAGCCACTATAAACTCAGAGATCTAGAGGGGGAATCTCCAAGGAAAAGCCATGTTGAGTCATCTGCTCTCGTGGCTCTATTTCCTCAAAACGTTAGTATCTCAAGGGAACAGTAAAAGTCAGATTCCAGACAGGTGTCAAAGGATCTTATTAAAAATGAGACTTCTATATTTTTCCAATTGATTGGTGCTTTATGATTCCTGGAGCCATCATCTCAGATAGTTTTTCTTTCTCTTATCATTGAGGGGGATGTCATGGACATGAAAGAATTATTATCTTTAGAAGATGGGAGCTGTCTATGTAATTTCCAAGATAGTAAGTAAGTAAAATTTACTATGTAAGTAAAATTCAGTATTTCTCAAGGACACTCATTTGAGAAGGATAGATTTTCTTAGTAAATCTTAGCCTGAGATTAGTAATTAGGTTCCTCCTGGGAGACTTTCCAATGGGTAGATCATGTCCCAGTTCTAATGAAATCAAGTCCCTTTCTCCTGATGATCCCTCAAGATTCTTCTGAGACTAGCAAATGATGTTTTAAATTTTCCATTTGATGTATACTTATTCTTCTTTTTCCTACATGGAGGATATGAAATGTTGTGAATACTTTAATGTACTTACTTCTTATTCCATAAGACATTCCAAAATAGGCCTAGAATTGTGCACTTTTGATTTAATACATGCACAAACCAGAATTGTAATCAACTACAGTGCCTGTTTCTATTCAGTATAGTTAAATATCCTTAAACTTCTACAATATTTCAATAGAAGCTAAAATAGGAAATTACTGAGTAGCTCCCAAATCTTGTTGGACTTCATGTTTCAAATTAAACTCTTGAATCAATTTTTTCCTCAGTTTAAAGTGACCTTGACATCTTCTATAACTCTTAAGACTTTAGAAGTAATCTGAAGCACATTAATAAATTCTTTAGTTAATCCTCAGTTATCTCCAAGATCTCTGCCTTTCTCCTAGGCTGGTTTTCTCTCAATTCTATCTGACAGAGGCATTATTATCATTGATTCCTATTTTCCCAACATTTTTTGACATTTATGTTTTGACAAGAGTTCAAACATATAGAAAAGTTACAAGTAAAATACAAGGAATTCCTGCATACCATTTCTTTAGTCAATTGTTTATTTTGCCCCATTTGCCTCAACTCATGCTAAATTAGTCAAGTGGGTTGAAAACATCATGCCCTTTTACTCTTAAATACTTTAATGAGTGTTTCTAAGAAAAGTCTATGACATAACAATAAAATTACAGAGTGGAATAAAATAAAAAATTCAGAACTAGAGTTCAGTTTTCCACATCACAACTCCACCCACAGCCCATAAGAGGCCCAAGCTCAGAAACACCCTCCACATGACTCAGTAGTTCATGGTTCAGCATAAGGCCATTAGAAAGAAGGGTCCCTGGAGCATACTCTGAGCCCCTCTTGATGTGACCAACTTGGCCTCTCGTTTCATCCACCATACGGTAGCTATACAACCATTGTCTTTCCAGCACCAGAATCTGGGTCATACAGGACTGGGGCTCTGGCAGCCCCTTGTATCTAGGTAATAACTCCATTGATTTCCTACCTTGATTCCCCACCTTTTCCATCAGTAACTCTGGTTGTTGGCACCAAGAGACAGGCCTGGAAAATCATTCACACATTATGAATATTCTCCATCCCCCATCCTCACCCATAGGTGAATATAAACCCTGAATAGTCTGATGTCTAACTGTGAATCTCAGTGTGCTGTCTGCCTCTCATCCTGATGACCACTGCTGCTATAACAGCCCCAGGCCAAGAGCATGAAAAAGATGCTGTTACAGGTCTCTGTCCTCATATTCTCCCAGAAGCCTTTGATCAAATAAGTAGATAGTGTGGTCAGAGCTATATGTACATCTGTGTGTGGTGAAGGGTGTTGGAGTGGCAGATGTCAGATATAGACCATAGGAAGGAAAGATAAGAATTTGTTGAATACAAGATTGAATTTATAATTTTTCTTGTTCACATTTTAGGTGAAGATTATTGTATTCCCTTCTTCCTCTCACAAACATGAGTAAAGGATCTAGTAATGTTCATGTGAGCTTAATCACACAGTGAGAGAGGCCTCTGCAGAACTTCACTGGGTGCCTTCATTCATACACTGACCTCTCCATGTCTACAGGTTTTTCTCCTGTAACTTCCAAGCCACCAGCAATGAGATGGTAATTTTTAAGCCTAGAATTGAAAAGTACATTATCATTAGGGGTGACAACATTTTCTCCAAGGTCAATAAGGAGTTTCCACCAAGTGGACAACTGTACCACCTGTCAGTACTCCTCAGGGATTGCCAAACTCTGAGTCAATATGAAGCCCCTCATGAGAAAAATGCTGAGGCAGTGTTACTTTGTGGGAGCTCACACCAAGACTGCCCTGGAGCAGAAGCAGGATTCCTATGAAGCCAGTACTTTGTGGGAGAGACTGGAGATTTGTGCATCTGAAAATCCATGCTATCCTCAGAAGAAATTGGTTTGTGTATCAGAATATTCACATCAAATATCCTGGAATGGTGGGCACTGAACTATGAAATGCAGATTATGTGTTCACCAAGCTCCAGAAGTGGAACTCAAGTTCTGCTCCAACAGGGCAAAGATAGCAGAACTGAAATTCACTGACAGGAAAGTTCTGGAGACAGTTATACTTCATGCCCTATGCTAGTGCTGATTTCTTTGAATATCCTACCTATTGAACTGCTTAATTTACAATAAAAGTACAAAACCTCCCAGCATTTTTTAATATTTTTCATGACTACAAATGCCTCTCGTTTGGGGGTCATATTTTTCAGTTTTGCTTTCATTCAGAAAATGGGGGAAAAACAGAATGTAATAAAAACAACTTATAAGAAAATAAGTAAAAGATTTACACTTGATTAGGAGAAGTTTTTAGACTTTTCACTCAATAGAGTTTATTTTATTTTAACCACAACTATTTATTTCTATGGAATTTAACTGAGCACCTACTAAGTTGGACTTCCAGGTCACAGTTAATAGAAAAGGAAAAATAGAATAGATTTGGGGTTCTACTCATTAAGAACTATAGCTCCTTTCTTCTCTGTGGCACATTCCCAGACTTGTTTTGATTAAATGAAGTCTAGAAATTAGAGAAGCAGAGCTACCTGGGGCTATGTAGTTCAAGGCAAAACTTATTCATCTCCAGTAGCCCCTTAAACATCATAAAATCATTCAGAATTATAACAGGGTCCCAAAGTCATTAAGAAAAATATTATATGCTGAACAATACTCATATGACCTTTGCTTAAAAGCCTGGGAGCCTGAGACTCCCAGGCTTTTAAGATGGAAGTCAAATATTTTGGCATGAAATATAGACAGGATCCTGCAAGATTTGACTACCTGCTTGAAGGCTCTGCATATAAAATGTTCGGCCTACTAACTGGCATGCAATAAATGATATATATTATAAAACATAATAGTAGTATATTGTTACATACATTATTTATTATATTATTGTTTTTATGTAAAACACATGGTATACTGCACTGTTTTGAGTTGGTGCTTAATGAGAATGCATTTCAACTCTCTTAACTCCTTTTCTAAACAGAAAAGAGCAAAAGATGCTGGACTTAGGAGGGTGTCCTGCTAACCATGGCACATGGGCATTGGCTTGTGGCACATGGTTTGTAAAGAATGGAGTCAATGAAGATCAGAAATACAGAATTCAAGATGAATTCAGGGTTTTGACAAAAAAAAAAAGTTGAAACAACTACAGAGATAACTTATAAGACCAAAGAAAAGCGTAGACATAGGCACAGCGCAATATAATGAAAACAAGATTCCAGAAACAAATAATCAAGTTAGGTTGAAAGTTGTGATTTGAGTCTTAAAGATCTCCTAAATGCTGAGGAAGAACTGCTACCTGGGATTTTTCTAGGTCAGGTCCCATGAGTCTCCACACCAAGTGGTAAGAGAACAGATAGAACGAGACAGTCAGGCAGGTGTTTTGTTAAAAAAGGGAATGATTAGTTTCCCTTTGTTATCTCTAATAACCATATGTTACCTGTTTATGATACATCTGTCTGTGATTTTATATTTTAAATACTAGAAAAAAGAACAGATATAACCATAACTATTCTATTTACTAAATATAATGGGTAAAATTTTTTTACTAACATTAAAATAATGTATTTTAGTTTCTCCTTTAAAACATCTCCCTTGTGCATTATTCTACCTCCAAAACTAAGCTATATGATACATTGTTCTACGGCAAGTACATTTAAGTAAAAAGAAAAATTGGCAAACAGACCAAAAATTTCTTCTAAGACTGTAGTAGATAATACTGGCACTCATCAATGTTCTGTACTATTTTCCTTTTTAGAAGACCATACTTCTAAGCCCTCTTGCTTAAGTTGAGGCCCACTTACTAGTTCATTACCTATGAGAAGTCCTTTTTCACTTCTTTGCTGAAATATTTAAGAGGGAGTGTGAGATCTCTATGTGTTCTTTCTCCCTCTCATAGGAAAGTCTGCATAATCCATTCTAGTGCAGCTACAAAATGATAGCACCACCATTAGCCTGGATCTCCAAGTGATGTTGACACCAAAGCCCCACCACAGCTTTTAGTGGATATGTACTAAGTTACGTAGAACCACTGAGATCCCAGTATTAATTTATTATTGAACTTTAACCACGCATAATCTAAGATACTTACTAAAGGCTGGGTTGGGAGGAAGAAACATGAATCAGGAGAAAATTTGTCCCTCTGTACATCAAGGTTTGTGTGATAATGAAGGCAGTCTAAACAGAAAGGAGGGAGTATGTTAGATGTGTATATCCTGATCACTCCTTCCTGGGCTGCCTACATCATCCTTGAAATTGTCTCCTTAAAGTGAATTTGGTAGTTCAAATTAGTTAGGGAGAAGGAATTAGAAATTTAGCTTAACTTATGATATCTGTTTCTAAATGGGAAAGATGAAACCCAGATATTTCCTCTGTGAAGGAAAAAACCAGTGTCAGACACTGGTAGTTTAAGCAGTAAAAACAGATCTTATTTAGATACAATTGCAATAGAAGAAAAGAGACCTCAGTATAGAACTGGGCTCAATTCTGAATACAGCATGGACAAGTGATGATTTAGAACCAAAGAGCAGTGTGGGGGTCGGGGAATGGAAAATCACCAAAAATTTCAGAGGTAAGGTAGATTCTGGTTAAACCAACTCGACAGAATTCTTGCTGAATGTAGGTCAGGGTGATCAAATGCCAAGGGTGGGTGGGTGAAGAAACTGAACTGTTATTAAGGAAAATCATATATCAAGGGTGAAGGATTCTCTCTAAATGGACATGACAGGATGCAGACCCAACAAGGATGGATACTGAAGCCTCAGGTCAAAGCCTAGTTAAGAAGAAGGCTTAGAGGAGCCTGACTAAAGTCTGGTAAAGAGAGCTGCTATCAGTCCCTCTTGTTCAAACAAAAGAGATATTCCTTTTCCTTTGCATAATATAAATCCGTCCTTGTTCGGTCACCTATTGTTCACTAAGAACAAGCTGAATCATCTGCTGAGACTTGACAGTTGAAGATATTTGCTGAATGGTGTGAGCAATTAGGAATTTTTAATTAAATTTATTGGTGTGACATTGGTTGATAAAATTATGTAAGTTCCAAGTGTACAATTCAATAATACATCATATGTATATTATATTGTGTGTTCACTCCCCAAAGCTAAATTTCCTTCTGTCACCATATATTTAACTCCCTTTAACTCTCTTTACCCTTATCTTCCTCCCCGCAGCTCCTCTCCCCCTGGTAACCACTAAATTAATCTCTGAGAATATAAGCTTTTGTTTGTTGCCATCAGACATTTAATAAGGGGGAGTGTCTATGAAAATAAAAGAAAAACAAAAATTCATAATTGAAAACCCAGTTTCTGAGCCTAGCAGGTAACCAGTCAAAAAAAATTTCTACGTGTTGGACTTGAAACATCTTTATATGATGAAGTGAGATTGGCAGTGGCAAACCAAATCCTGGTTTGCAGAATGAATATCTTTGATGATGACATAGACATCAGTGTCACAGTCATGATTATTTCTCAGACCAGAGCATGGAAGCCTTCATAGCTTCTTTAGAATATCCCAATAAGCATCTGGATAGTTATGTTTTAGTTTTCAGTGGTGCCAAGTAAGGGCAATGGGAGGGAAAAAAATGGAAACGATAGTTTGGAGAGTCATAGCCAAATATTGGAGGAAACTAGAAGACTTGAGGATTTGGCATTTGAAATGTGCAAAATGGCAGGATACAGTCCAGTTTACAGGTAGATAAAACAGCCTCAAAGACAATGAATAGTACTAGAATCTAATAACCTACTAGGTTATAATTTCCTATTGAAACATAAAATTTATTTCTGCAGTTACCACTTTCTGATTATTGTTTATAAAGTAAGTCTAATTTCATTAGATTTGGCTTGATTGTTTACATAAGTCCAGCAAGAATTATAATATCCCACATAAGCCTTCTTGAGGTTGTTTTGCTGAAACTTTTCATTAAGAATCTCAGATCAGATTTTTAAAAATCTCTTAAAATTAGGTAACCAAGCCAAAAACTCACTACTTCATTTCACCATTGGTACTTATGGATGTGTGTGAATTCTTCTCAAAATATTCTAAATATTCTGGGCCTATGAGGAAGTGACAACCTTCCCTACTAACCTGTAAAGCTGGGAACCCTATAAACCAGGTACCAGACCAGTTTTTCCAAAAGGACTTTTAGCATTCACTCCATAAAATCAACCTTAGTTCCTTAATATCAACTGGTGATATCTGATTCTATGCATCACTTTCAAACATGACATTCCATTCCAAGCCCTGTTACTATAACCAATTCTTATTGAATTTATGTAAATAATTTTATGGCTATGAAAATAAGAATATTCAATAAAAGTTTCCAAATTCTGAAGTGATTGGACAAGGAAAAAAGTTAAATGTTTTATTTTGTATAATCTAATAATTGTTACAGGTATAGATAAAAGAAAAGGGAATGGAGTTCCTTATACTGAGAATACAGAATATTAAAAATCCAGCAGTGCCCCACACCAAAACCACAATTATCTTTTATCAGTTCATTTAGTCACATGCAATTAATTCTTGTTTTGCTTGATATTGGGTTTATAGTTTTATGAACCCACCAGCTTCTCAGAGTTCTGGAACTCCTTAGTCCCATGGTATGATCACAAAGTTATTTAAGCACTGCCATTAGAAGCCTGTAGCTCAGAATGCCTGTCATGGTCCTTTCCAATGGTCTCAGAGAAGGCAAAGCATTCTGACCTGCAATTAATTGCAAAACACTTTCAGGGAAGAATCCAAGTAAAACAAAAACAATCTGTGGATGATGAAAGACTTAAAACTGCCATGGTTAAGATGTACTGAGCATTCATTTGATAAAAATATTTGGTTGTTTCTTGTGACATATATTTAAAATATATTATTTTAAAACAATTACTAGAATTATAGCTGATAACATTATATGAACATATCATGGGCAAAGAGTGTATTATCCAATTTCTAGGAATTTTATACAATTTCTGAAATATTTACATAAATGTTTACCCAGATAAATATAACCTATGAAAAGTTAACATCTCTTACTTCACGAGCCTTTTCATGCAATCCAACATATGTAATAAACGAAATCAGTTTAGCATTTCTCTTTTTACAAAGTGAAAGAACAAATCCTTGGATATTTTCCAGGGGCTCTCCGGAAAATCTCAAATTCAGTGTGAAGTCGACATTTCATTTAAGATTACATATTAGGGAAATGTAAAATTATAAAAAGTTAAAAAAAAAAAAACCTTAGCTCTTTTAAAAGTGACAGGACTTGATTCTCTTAAATAATCAAGAACAAGATAAGGTTAACAAGTACAGGAAATTATTCTGATAAGACACAGAATCTTTGTTTCCTATGTAGAATATTTAGAAATTAAAAAAAAAAAAAACTTACAATAATCCAAGAATACTTTGTCATTTTTATACAAAAAGTAGACTTTTGAGCTCGTTTTAAAAAAGCATTATAGATAAATCCTTTCAATTTTATCCAGCTTAACCACACAAAAAATTACCTTTCCTCAAAATCATCTACGACTTTCTATATTCATTCGTTTTTTTTTTTTTTTCCCTTCATTTTTCTTTCTCATTCTGAAACAACTTGTCACTTTACCTCAGGACGAAATTATTCATTGTTCCCTTAATGAAAATACATGAAAGTTTTAATGACAACTTTGCATACTTTTCCTTATCATAACTCATTCTGCTTTTCTTGTATACTTTGCCTAAAAAGTTGTTTCCTTTATTATTTTTGGTCGTTTGATTTTCATGTATTGATTATAATTGTCTAATCTCTAGTAATCTTTCTTTTACAGAGAAAACTAGGAAGTAGACAACTATGAATTGTCTGTCACATACTAGTATTACATGGTAGACTATCAAATTTTTTTAATATACCATCTTACAATATAGGTACATGTTTCCTCATATTTTTCAATGTGACAAAAAAGTCATGTTTATTAACAGACTCAATTATATTCATCTTCTCCATATCATATAAAATTAAAAATCCAAACGTACATAAACTCAAATTTATGTTTAGTAATGATTGTTTCAGTGTTTTATCTTACTTATAAATAATTGAGATGTTTAATGAATATCTCTTACTTAACTTATCATAACCATAGTGTTGTACGTCCCCCCCAAAATTTAGAAACCATTTTTAAGCAGATATATTATACCATTATAGTCATTACCTCAAATTATTTCCCAGCTCCCAAATGCATGTTAGGCAAGTATCAGGAAAACAAAATCCCCCCTCCCCCCAAAAAAAAGGTTAAATGCTTGGTCGTTTTTTTTTTTTTTTTTTAACTGCTACGCTTGTTTTACATGAAGTAATAGATATCAAGCAATTTACACTTACTGCATCTTTACTGGTACATTTGTTTTCTGATTGAATTTATAATTTTTATAATCTTAAGCATCTAGGAGATATAATATTACCTTATTTGACTAGTAAGCCCAAATAAAATAAAAATGTATGCTTATACTAAAGTTAACGGTAACGGAGAAGATATAGCTGTATTTATTAAATCAACAATGTTAAACTAGTCTTCATGCTCAAATCACATGAACTTGGAAAGCATTTGGGTTACTTTTTATGTTTCTGAAAGTTTTAATAACATTTAATTTACATAAACACTCATTTATCTCTAAGCTAATTTGAATAGAGCTTTTTAAAATAAGATTTTACAAGTTAATTTGGTAATATCAATCAGAGGTAGGAAAAGATCATGTATGTATTATATATATATATATATAATACACATACATAAACATACATATAACCAAATACAGAGATCTTATATCTCTCATTCTAAAATGTTAGCCACATCTCTAGTAAACACAGTAATACTAAAACTCACCAGTTACCCTCACTATATTTTTACCTAAATTGTGTTTCTGACAGATGAAAAAAAGTAATGTTAACTACTCAATGTGATCTTATGACGGCCGTGCACTACATTTTAGGTAGACTTAGGGGACATCGAGCAGCTATCGAGATGTCTCCAAAGTCTATCAGAGTGGATAAAATATCCAGTCTATTTCCAATTGGACTATTTTAATTTTATTCTTCTTCGAATCCTTCTTTCAAATATACATTTTATTTTTCAAACAATAAGACAAAATATTAATCTGTGAAATGACAAAGTAAAGGTGGAATGATACTGGTGGGCCACTTCTCATATATGGGATCTTGACCTGGACCTTTAATGCTGTATTCTGTATTACATCAGATTGATTTCCAATAAGAAATGAGAAAATGAGAGCAAAGCGTGGTGCATCTTTAATGTTACTTTCCAAAATACATTAGCTCTAACCTTATAAATCACAAAATGGCTTCTGCAGCTCTAGTCATCATGTTTATGCTCAAGGAAGAAAGAAAGAAAGACAGCACCAGAAATGTATATCCTATTTTTCATGCAGGCAGTATTCCTAGAAGCCCTCCATCCCACCCTACCCCATGCAGAAATTCATTACATCTCATTTGCCATAACTATGTTATATGGACACCTGTATGATAAAAAGATGCCAAAATAGTGGGTATTTGACGGCCAGCAAAGTTATAGCAACGTTGAGTTTTCCTGAAGCAGCACTCCAATATCGAGTTACTAGCTTCATGAATTTTAACAGACAGTTGTGGTAATAGTGGCCAGAAGGAAACTGTTCCAGTATCTGACTATAACTACCCTGCTACTCAGCATTAATGGCTTCCTGGATCATGACTCAATATTAGAATACCTCCTGATTCCTCACTTTCCTGATGTTTGCAGACAGAGCACCCCTGGTAGGCTAGTTCAGCAATCTTGTTCTGGGAGTCATCTCTAGAGGCTGCTCCTGAAGTCTTCCTCGATTTTGTAAACAATTACCTCTTGTATTTATCTCTCTGTTTATGGTTTGTGCTTCTTGCAACAGATGCTAACTGATACATGAGCCTGATGTTTCTGCCACAGGTAGTAAGGTAGAATGTTAGCTCTGTGTGGCCTCAGCCTCAGCCCAGTATAGTCAAGAAGAAACTAACAAGAACCAATTTTCTTAGCTACCCTGAGCTTCCACAAGAGAACACACGTTTACTCTCCAGGTGCAGCTTTAATCACAAAAATTTGAATCTTCATTAATGTCCATAGTTCTGACATTATTTTTTTCCTGAACAAATGACTACTTTTGCATGCTAGGTTATGAATGTACCTCTCTTTTATTTTTTTCTTTCTGTTGTATAAAATGAGTTCATGACAAACACTCTGATGCATGAATACATCACAGGATATTCAGCCTCTAAAATTTACAATCATTTTGTAAACTCATTCTCTACAAAACAATTTATTTGGAATTTATGAATTTCTCCTTTCACAGAGTTTTAAAAAACAGAGATTGTGAAGATATAAATACGTGCAAACATCCTTTGCTGCAACTGTGTGTGGACTGGGAGGGGTCTGGTTCATCATAAAAGGATCTGACCTAAACCTCAAAACTACCAGAGTACAAGCTCTGCAAGGTGTTTTATTTCATATTTTTCACACAAGAGCAATGAGAAAGAGTGATGTCCTTGTTTACTTAGTGAAATACCCCCCACAACTGGAAACTTTTTTTACATTCAATGTTACTTTATATTAATTTCAGGTATAAATCATAGTGGTTAGATATTTGTATAGTTTACAAAGTGATCTCACTGATTAGTCTAATACCATCTTGCACTATACATAGTTATTACGATACTATTGACTATAGTCCTTATGTTGTACTTTACTCCCTCATGCCTATTTTGTAACTACCAACTTGTATTTCTTAATCCCTTCTGCTTTTTTGCCCACTCCCAAGCCCCCTTCCATCTGGAAACCATTGGTTTGTTCTCTGTATCTATGAGTCTTTGTTTTGTTTTGTTCATTTATTTTGCTCTTTAGATTCCACATATAGATGATATAATATGGTATTTGTCCTTCTCTGTCTGACTTATTCTACTTAGCATAGTGCCCTCTAGGTTCATCAATGTCACAAATGGTAAGATTCTATTCTTTTTTTATGGCCAAGTATATATGTATATATATACTACTTCCATTGCATATATGTACTACTTCTTCTTTATCCAATTTCTATTGGTAAGCACATAGGTTGCTTCCATATCTTGGCTATTGTAAATAATGCTGCAATGAATAAAGGGGAGCATATATCTTTTCGAATTAGTGTTTTGAATTTCTTCAGATAAATCCTTACAAGTGGAATTGCTGGGTCATGAGGTAGTTCTATTTTTAATTTTTTGAGGCACCTCCATACTGGTTTCCATAATGGCTGTACCAATTTGCAATCCCACCAACAGTGCATGAGGATCCCCTTTTCGCTCCATTCTCACCAACACTTGTTCTTTGTTGATTTATTGATGATTGTCATTACATTAGATGTGAAGGATATCTCCTTGTGGTTATAATTTACATTTCTCTGATGATTAGTGATGTTGAACATCTTTTCATATGTCCATTGGCCATGTGTACGTCCTCTTTGGAGGAATATCTATTCGGTCCTCTGCCCATTTTTTAATCAAACTGTTTCGTTTGTTTGTTTGTTTTGGTTTTGAGTTGTATGAGTTCTTTATAAACTTTGGCTATTAACCCCTTATCAGATGTATCATTGGCAAATATTTTCTCCCATTCAATAGGTTGTCTTTTTGTTTTATTGATTGTTCTCTTTGCTGTGAAAAAACTTTTAGTTGATGTAGTCCCATTTGTTTATTTCTACTTTTGTTTTCCCTGCCCAAGAAAATAAAGCAGAAAAAAATATTACTAAGAGTAATGTTGGAGACTTTACTGCTTATGTTTTTTTCTAAGAATTTTATGGTTTAGGGCCTTACATTTAAGTATTTAATCCACTTTGTGTTTCTTCTTGTATGAGGTATAAAAAGGGGGTCTAGTTTCATTTTTTTTTTTTTACATTTAACTGTCCAGTTTTTCCAACACCATTTATTGAAGAGATTAACTTAACTCCATTGAGTATTTTTGCCTACTATGTCATAGATTAATTGATCACATAAGTTTCAGTTTATTTCTGTGCTCTTTATTCTGTTCCATTGATGTATCTGTTTCTTTTTACACAAGTATAATGCTGTTTGACTACTATAGTCTTGTTGTATAGTTTGATATCAGGTAGTGTGATAGATACAACTTCATTCTTCCTCAAGATTGCTTTGACAATTCAGGGCCTTTTATGATCCTATATAAACTATGAGATAATTTGTTCTAGTTCTGTGAAAAATCCCATTGGTATTTTGATAGAGATTTCACTGAATCCATAGATTGCTTCGTGTAGTATGAACATTTTAACGGTGTTATTTCGGGTAGTATGAACATTTTAACGGTGTCATATACTATGATTCTATTTATTTACATTTTCTTCAATTTTTTTCTTCAGCATCTTATAAAGTATAGGTCTTTTATCTCTTTTTACCTCCTTTATCTCCTTTACTATACATTTATTCATAAGTATTTTATTTTTTAAAGTAATTGTACATAGAATTGTTTTCTTAATTTCTCTTATAATTTGTTATTGGTGTATGGAAATGCAACTGATTTCTGAATATTAATTTTGTATCCTGCTACTTTAATGAAATTATTGGTTCTAACAGTGTTTTGGTGGAATATTAAAGGTTCTTTCCATACAATACCATGTCACCTGCAAATAATGACAGTTTTACTTCTTCCTTTCCAACCTGGATACCTTTTATGTTTTTCCCCCCCTCTGGTTGCTGTGGCTAGGACTTCTAATACTGTGTTGAATAAAAATGGTGAAAGTGGACATCCTTATTTTGTTCCTGATCTTAAGGAAAATGTTTTTTTGCTATTCCCTGTTGAATATAATGTTAGCTGTAGGTTTGACATATATGTCCTTTATTATGTTGATGTATATCCTTCTATTACCACCTTGCTGAGAATTTTTATCATAAATGGATGTTGGATTTTCTCAAACAATTTTTCTGCATCTATTAATATAAACATATGTTTTTATCCTTCATTTTGTTTATGTGCTGTATCACAATTGATTTTAGGATGTTGAACCAACCTTGCATTTTAGGAATAAGTCACACTTAATCATACATAATGAATGACCTTTTTAATGTATGACTGAATTCAGTTTTCTAATATATTAAATATTTTTGCACCTATGTTCATCAGGGATATCAGCCTATAATATTTTGTTGTTCTAATGTCTTTGGTTTTGGAATCAGGGTAATGGTGACCTTGTAAAATTAGTTTGAGAGCCTTCCTTTTTCTTTAACTTTTTGAAATAGTTTAAGAAGAATACATGTTAATTATTTAAATGTTTGGTAAAATTCCCCTGTGAAGCCATTCAGTCCAGGACTTCCATTTGTTGGAATATTTTTAATTACTGATTTGATTTTGTTAGTAATCATTCTGTTCAGGTTTTCTGTTTCTTCTTGATTCAGTCTTGAAAGATTGTATGTTTCTAGAAATGTAACCATTTCTTCCAGACTGTCCAATTTGTTGGCATATAACTATTTGTAGATTTTCTTATATTCCTTTGTATTTCTGTGGAGTCAGTTGTACACTTTTTTTTTATTTCTCATTTTATTTATTAGAGTTCTTTCTGTTTTTCTTGGTGATTCTGGTTAAACGTTTATTAATTTTGTTTACCTTTTCAAAGAACCAGCTCTTGGTTTTATTGATCGTTTGTATTGTTCTTTTAGACTCTATTTCATTTATATCCACTCCGATATTTATTATTTCCTTTTTTCTACTCACTTTGAGCTTTGTTTGCTGTTTTTTTCCTAATTCCTTTAAATGCAGAGGCAGATTGTTTATTTGATATTTTTTTTTTCTTGAGGAACACTTGTATGGCTATGAATTTCCCTCTTAGGACCATTTCCACTGTGTCCCACAGATTTGAGGTCATTGTGTTTTCATTTTCATTTGTCTCAAGGTATCTTTGATTTCTTTCCTGATCTCTTTGTTAACTCATTCATTGTTTAGTAGCATGTTATTTAGCCTCCATGTGTTTGTGTTTTTTTCTGGTAATTGATTTCTAGTTTCATATCATTGTGGTTAGAGAAGACACTTGGTATGATTTCAATATTCTTAAATTTATTGAGACTTGTTTTGTGTCCTAACGAACGGTCTATCTTGGAAAATATTCCATGTACACTTGAAAAGAATGTATATTCCATTCCTTTGCGTGAAATGGTCTACAAATATTAACTAAACTCATCTGGTTTAGTGTGACTTTTAAGGCTGCTGCTCTCTTGTTGATTTCCTGTCTGGAAGATTTATACCTTGATGTCAGTGGTGTTTAAAAATCCCCTACTATGACTGTATTACTATCAATCTCTCTCTTTATGTCAGTTAATATTTGCTTTATGAATTAGGTGCTCCTATGTAGTGTGCATAAATGTTTATAAGGGTTATAACTTCTTGTTGGATTGATTCCTTTATCATTATAAAATGCCTTTCTTTATCTTTTTATAATCTTTGTTTTAAATTCTATATATTTTATCAGATATAAGTATTTCTATCCCAGCTTTTTCATCATTCCATTTGCATAAAATATCTTTTTTCTTCCCCATCTTTCAATTTGTGTATCTTTCAATTGGAAGTGAGTCTCTGGTAGACAGCATATATACAAGTCTTTTTTTATTGTTGTTGTTGTTTTTATCCATTCAGCTACCGTACATCTTTTGATTGAAGCATTTAAAACATTTACATTTAAAGTTACTGTTAACTCTCTAATATTGCTACTAGTAATATCTTTTTGGATATATCTCCTTAGGCAAAGAAAAAGAGAAGAAAAAAATAAACAAATGGGACTACATCAAACTAAAATGTTTTTGCACAGCAATAGAAATCATCAACAAAACAAAAAGACAACTTGCTGAATAGGAGAAGATATTCACCTATGATGCATCTGATAGGGTGTTAATATCCAAAATACATATAAAAGTATACAACTCAACAACAGTAGCAGCGGCAACAGCAACAACAACAACAACAACAACAAAGAATTCAATTAAAAAATGGGCAGAAGACCTGAATAAATAGTTCTCTAAAAAGGAAATACAGATGACCAATAGACATATGCAAAGATGCTCAATACTACTAATCATCAGAGAAATGCAAAATAAAATTACAATAAGATATCACTTTATACCTGTCAGAATGGCTATCATCAATAAATCAAAAACAATTGTTGGAGAAGCTGTGGAGAAAAGAGAATCCTCATACACTGTTTGTGGGATTGAAAATTGGTACAGCCGCTATGGAAAACAGTATGGAGATACCTCAAAAAATTAAAATGGGTCTATCTTTTGACCCAGCAATTTCACTTCTGGGTTTTATCCAAAAAAACAAACAAAAACAAAACAAAACAAAAAAACTCAAAACACTAATTTGTAGAGATTTATGCATTCCTGTTCATGGCAGCACTATTCACAAGCCAAGATGTGAAAACAACCTAAATGCCCATCAACATATAATTGGATAAAGAAGTTATGGTTCATATATACCATAGAATATTATTCAACCATAACAAATGAAATTTTACCATTTGTATCATCATGGATGTGCCTAGAGATTATTATGCTGAACAAAATAAGTCAGACAGAGAAAGGTAAATGCCATATGATTTCAGTTATATGCAGAATCTAAGGAACAAAAAGAACAAACTAATCAAAAACAAACTAAAAAATATGGAGGAAAATCTGGTGACCGCCAGAGGGGAGAGGATAGAGAGACTGGGAGAAAGGGGTCAAGAGTTATAGAAGTATAAATTAGTAGTTGAGAGATGGTCACAGGAATGCAAAGTACAGCATGGGGAATGCAGTCAGCAGTAACGTAATAGTTATGTGTAGAGCCAGATGGGTAGTAGAGTAATTGGGTGGATCATTTCGTAAACTATATAAATGTCTAACCAATGTATTGTATCCTTGAAACTAATAATAAAATTTTAAAAATGAAAAAAAAGGTGATTTTTGACCAGCACCTAGTTATTGCCATTTTATTATTTATATTTATATTTTCTTTTTTTTATCCTTTTAAAGAAGTCTTTTTAATTTTTCTTGTAATAACCTGGTTTGGTAGTGTTAAATTACTTCAGTTTTTTTCTTGTCTGGAAAGATTTTTATCTGTCTTTTAATTTTAATCGATAGCTTTGCCAGGTAGAGTAGTCTTGGTTATAGACCCTTGTTTTTTATTACGTTAAATATTTCCTGCTAATCTCCTTTGGCCTGCAAAGTTTCTATTGAGAAATCAGCTTACAGTCTTATGGGAGCTCCCTTGTAGGTAACTAATTTTTTCTTGCTCCTTTTAAGATTCTCTCTTTGTCTTTAACCTTTGACATTTTAATTATGGTATGTCTTGATGTGGGCCTATTCAACTTCCTCTTGTTTGGGACTCTCTGAGATTCCTGGACTTGTATGTTTATTTCCTTTGCCAGGTTAGGGAAATTTTCATTCATTATTTCCTCAAATAGGTTCTCAATTTCATGTTCTCTCTCTTCTCCTTCTTGTACCTATATGATGCAAATGATGTTATGCTTGATTTTGTCCCAAAGGTCTTTTAAACTATTCTCATTTTTCTAATATTTTTCTTTTTGCAGTTCAGATTGGGTGTTTTCTGCTACCTTGTCTTCTAAATCTCTGATTTGATTCTCTGCTTCTAATCTTCTGTTGATTTTTTCTTATGTAATTTTCATTTTTGTTATTGTTATCTTAATTTCTGCTTGTTTTTTATGGTTTCTGTGTCCTTTTTATGCCTGCAATATCTTTGTTGAAGTTCTCGCTAAGTTCCTGAGCCCCATTATAACCAGTGTTTTGAATACTGTACCTTGTAGATAGATTGCTTGCCTTCATTTCATTTAGTTCTGAAAAAATATTTTAGAAGTTAATTGAGGAATATAACTGTATGTGTGTGACATATGAGAGATAAGACTGCCAAAGAATACGCTTAAGTAATAATATAATTCTCTAAATAGCTGAATTAGTTAGTAGTTTCAACATAACCATTTATTATCTTACACTCTTTACGAAGGTCAGGAATCCAAGAGCAGCTTAACTAGGTGGTTCTGGTTAGGGTCGCTCATGGGGCAACAAACATAATGTCATCCAGGACTGCAGCCATCTGAAGACTTGGTTGCACTGACATATCCACTTCCAAGATGGCTCACTTACATAATTATTAGTAGATACCTAAGATACTTTCTAACTCCTGGCAGAAGGCTTCAGTTTCTCCCCAGTTCTTGAGTGATTCAAGAGAAGGTGAGAGAGTAAACAGGAAACTTGAGTTTCTTATGACTCAGTCTCTGAAGTCACATGCTGGCACTTCCACTTTTTTCTATTCATTAGATGCAAATCACTAAGTCTAGTTCATACTGAAGGTAAAAGGATTAAGTTCTACTTCCTAAAGTGAAGCATATCAAAAATCTTTGGACACTAGGAAACAAAAACTGTCTTCTAAGCAAGGTGAATATGGTTAACTATAGTGTGTTTGCTAAATTCTGCATGCAATTTTAGGACTGGGGAAGAAGTGTTCAGAACACTGAAGGAAGTTTGCCTTCCTCTTTCCTTCCCAAGAGTGCCTAAAATTTACTCTAAATAAATATTTGACAACTATTGAAAGAATGCTCCCCACCTCATGAAAGAAAGCATACAGATATTAAAAGATAAGGCAATAGGACAGCTCAAGTCTGTCTGTGGTCTTCCTGTCTCAAATGTTGGGATAAAAAAAATTTTTTAAATTTTAATGGTCACAGCCCACAAAACAAACAAACAAACAAACAAAAGAACAGAGATTTAATAATAAGATTATAGAACACCTCTCTTCTCCAAAACCTTACTACCATACCAAAGATTCAGTATAATAACAGTGGACTATAAATGAGAAAGCTGCTAGGACATGGATTCTATTTAAGAATGTTTCTAGGGAAATCCAAAGAAAACAGGAAGACAAAAACAAGGACACTAAAGGAAATTGACACCTACAACTACAGCAGAGAGTAATTACAGCCTAACTGTTAGCCAGATAAACATGTCTGAGAACTCACACTACAATTTTATTTACTTCAGTACCTATTATCTAAAATATTAAGTCCAGCTTCCAAAAAAAATATTATAAGGTGTGATAAAAAGCAAAGAAAATAGTCTGAGGAGACAAAGTAAATATCAGAACCTGACACAGACACAGCAGATTTTGGATTTATCATGCTGGGAACTTAAAATAACTATGATTAATATTAAGGGTTTTAATGATTAATATTAAGGGTTTTAATAGAAAAAGTAGATAACAGTCTTAGAAACTCTAAGAAAGAATCAAAGAAAGATGTTAAAAATAAAAACACTTTAACAAAAATGAAAAATGCCTTCGATGGACTCATTAGTAGACTAGACACAGTTAAGGAAAAAAGACAGTGAGAATGAATATCTTTCACTATAAATTTCCCAAACTGAAATTCAAAATAGTGCAAATAAGCAAAACAGAATATTAAAGAACTGTGGGACAATTCCAAAAGGTGTAATATACATATAATGGGAATACCAGAAAGAGATGAATTAAATGAGAGAAATAATATTTGAAGTAATAATGACTGAGAATTTTCCAAAATTAATGACAGACACCAAAACACAGATCCAGAAATTCAGGGAACACCACATAAAATAAGTACCAAAACATCTACTGCTAGGCATGTTATACTTAAACTGTAGAATATCAAAGGCACTAAAGGCACTTACTAATATATGTATGCATAATGGTAGTATCAGAGAAGAGGAAAGAGAAAAATTTAAAAAATATATAATGGCTATATATTCCTCAAATTTGAAAAAAAAAAAATCAATCTACACAGTCAAGAAGTTCAATTCCAAGTAGAATAAATACAAAGAGATATACACTCAGATAAATCATTGCCAAACATCAAAAGCCTAAGATAGAAAGGAAAACATAAAAAGCAACAGAAGAAAAATGACTCATTATCTACATACAAGACAATCCCAGTCAAATTAACAACTGACTTCTCATATGAAGTCATGGAGGATAAAAAGAAGTGCGGTGACATATCCAAATATCTGAAGGATTTTTTTTAAAAAAACTGTCAACCAATAATTCTATATCCAGCAAAATCCCCTTTCAAAATATGAATGTAAATACATTCCTAGGTAAGCAGAAACTGAGAATTCATTGTTGACAGACCTGCCTTAGAAAAAATACTGAAGCAATTTCCTCAGGCTGCAAGAAATTGACACTAGATATAATTTGCATCCATAGGAGAAAAAAAACAAAAAGCTCCAAAACTGGAGCTTATATAGGAAACTATAAAATGTGGTATAATTACACATTTCTTCTCTGTAGTTATTAAAATAGAAATTTCATAAAACAATATCTAAGACTTCCACTTCCAGGAAGATAAAGTAGAAGTTCTTTTCCCTGTTCTCTCACTTAATACAACTAAAATCTCTGAACATTATATATGAAAAAAAATAAAAGACCGAAAGGTGAAGAGGAGGAAGACCAGCTATAGACCACGGGACCTGAGGAATGACACAGTGATGAGTCTGTTAAGTTTTCTTTTCACCTTGTATATCCCAGACTGGAAACTGGAAAAGCAAGCAACCTGGAAGTGCCAATAAATACAGACAAAACATACCCCCAATAAAAGTTTTCTATCTCTATACAAAGAACTGGGAAAGAGGCATCTAACAAGACATAAATCTTTGTAATAATAACTACTTTATTTCAACAACACTTCAAAGAAAAAACATCTTCTCCAACTGCATCCCTACCAGGAAAGACAAAATATATAAAGAGGAATTTTATCTCTATGGGACAGTAACAACCTCCTTCCCAGTGGTTTCTGTGGAGACCAAGTGGGGAGCTTGGACTTTGGCTTTATGAAGTGGTAATAAGGTGCTTTTATACCTCCTTACAGGGGTGGTATCAGAGGCTTATAGGAAAGTCAGAATTTTTATTAACTGTCATTCATCAGTAACAAGGTAACCCCTCAAGTGTCAGTGGAGACCTCATGGCATGAGAGGACAGTAAAAGGGTGCTATTACCTCTTCCAGCCAGGGTGATATCAGTTCAGGTCTGGTAGGGAGAATAAACTCCAACCCTCACCCAGCAATAACTAGGATCTCATCACCCTGTTGTCAATAGAGGCTGATTGGGGGACCTGGACTTCCATCACTGCTAGGCAGTAAAAAGCTAGTGGACACCACATTAGAGCAGTGTCAGAGGAGACTGCTGAAACATAAATTTTAAATAAGGTCAAGAGTATTACAGCATAGTACTCAAAATATCCAAGTTTGAATCAAAAATCATTCATCATACCAAGAACCAGAAAGACTTCAAACTGAATTTTAAAAAGCCAATCAATAGACGCCTACCCCAACATGACACATATGTTAGAATTATCTGACAAGCATTTTAAAGGAGCCATTATAAAATGTTTCAATGACTGTATATTAACATGCTTAAAACAAAGAAACAAATATCTCAGCAACAAATAGGAAATCTCAGCAAAAGAAATAGAAAATATAAAGAAGAGCCAAATAGAAATTTGGAACTAAAGAATACAGTTATAACAACAACAGCAACAGCAAACCCTCAAAGGCTAAGCTCAACAAAAGAATGAAAAGAACAATAGAAAGAATTGGTAAATTTGAAAAATAGAAAGTATTCAATCGGAACAACTGAGAGAAAAATCAACTAAAAAATAATGGCATTAGAGTCTAAAGAATATTAGACTATAATAAAAGGTCTAATGTTCATATCATCAAAGTGCCAAAGAAAGAGGATAGAACTAAAAAAATCTGGAAGACATTTTACTGAAAGTTTCCCAAATTTATCAAAAGGCATAAACTTACAGACTCAAAAATTTGAGCAAACCCCAAACAGAATAAACCAAAAAATGTCCACACTGAGATCCATCATAGTCAAACTTCTAAAAACAAGACAAAAAAAAGAAGAAAGAGAGAGAGAGAGAGAGAGAGAGAGAGAGAGAGAAGATAAGAAAGAAAGAAAGAAAGAAGAAATAAAGAAAAAGAAGATGGATGAAGGAAGAAGGAATGAAGAAGGAAGGAAGGAATGAAAGGAAGTAATCAGGAGATAAAGTCAAGAAAGCAAAATTCAAGAAAGCAAGAAGCATAAAAATCAAGAAAGCAATCAGAAAGCAAGAAAGCAAAACAGAAAGCAGAAAGCAAAAAGCAAGAAAGCAGAAAGCAAGAAAGCAAGAAAGCAAGAAAGCAGAAAGCAAGAAAGCAAGAAAGCACGAAAGCAAGAAAGAAAGAAATAAAGAAAGAAAAAGAAAAGAAAGAAAGAAGAAAGAAAGAAAGAAAGAAAGAAGAAAGCAGCCAGAGAGAAATAATGAAACAATTTGAATGACAGTGAATTTCTCATCAGAAACCACGGAGGACAGGAGGAAGTTTCACAATATTTTTCGAGTGCTAAAGAAAATGAACTGTGAACCCAGAGTTCTATAACTAGTGAAAATAGTCTTTAAAAATGAAAGAGATAACAAGACATATTCGGAGAAAGAAAAACTAAGAGAATTTGTCATTGACAGACCTACCCTAAAAGAATGGCTAAAAATATTTCTCAAAATTAAAAGGGAATTCAAAAAAAATTCTTGAAACATTAACAAGGAAGAAAAAACAATAGGTAAAAACATAAGTAAATATAATAGAATTTTTTTCCTCTTCAATTTCTAAATTATGTTTTATAATTGAAAAAAATTATAATCCTGTCTAATATGGTTCTCAGTATATGTAAAGGAGATATTTAAGACACATATTATGAAAGAGAGGGTAAAGGAATCTCAGTCATAATGACATTAATCTATACATGTGATAAAATAACAGATAAAATGACATTAATCTATACATGTGATAAAATACCTGTATCAAAATTCTAATTTTGATATTGTACTATAATTATGTAAGGTGTAACCATTGAGGGAAACTGGGTGAAAAGTAAACAAGTCTTCCTATACTATTTTGCAACTTCCTGTACAATGTTTACAACGTATGCCTATGTCATTCCGTGAGACCAGTATTACCCTACCATCAAACTAAAGACTTTACGAGAAAATCGAAATTCAGACCAAAATCTCTAAAGATGTAAAAATCTTAAGCAAAATATTAGCAAACTGATTCCACCACAATATAAAAAAGGTTATACACTATAACCAAGTGGGAATTATCCCAGGAATGCAAGGTTGATGTAACATCCAAAAATCAATTACCATTCAGCCAAAGAAAGGAATGAAGTACTGATACGAGCTACCACTTAGATGAACTTTGAAACCTTATGCAGAGTGAAAGAAGCCACACAAAAGACCACATATTGGATAATTCCACTTATATGAAATGTCCAGAAAAGGCAAATTCATAGAGACAAATCCATATAGAATAGTGGTTGCTTAGGGCTGGGGTTGAAGGAATGAGTGGTTATTAGGTATGGGGTTTCTTTATAGGGTGATGAAAATGTTATAAACTTAGATTATGGTGATGATAGCACAACTCTGTAACTAAAATTCATTGAATTGTATACTTAAACAATAACTAAAGTTGTTCTTACAAAAATCATAAAAATATCTTGCTATCTGCAGATAATTTAATAAGAGGCAACACATTCCATGAATTTCAGAAATTCCCAAGGATATTACAATACCACATCTCAAGACATAGTAAACATATGAGGAAACTGATAAGTGTGTAAACTTTGTTTACAAAGGCAAAGAAGGGGATAATATCTTTGAGAAATTTCTATTACTAATATTTGAACTAAAGTATGTTTGGGCCCAGTCCCAGGATTCTGCTGTCCATGAGGGTTCTACTCAAACTCTCTGTGCCTGAAGTGCAAAGAATAATATTACATTCCTCATAGAGTTGCTGTGAGAATTAAAAGAGGAGACACATGTAAACAACTTAGACCAGTGTCTGGTTCACAAGTTGTACTACAATAGCAATATCACAAACAGCAACAGTAGTAGTAGTAGTTGTATAATGTAATTCTCTCCTATACTTTTTTTCAAAACTTGATCTTCAAATATTCGATCCTTTCTCCCAATCTCTCTCTCTCTTACACACTTAACATATATATAAATACTGAGCATTTATTTTGAGTTAAAGCATAACAAAATTTTCTAATAAAAGATAAATTTTTTAAAAATAGAAATACACTGTGATAACTATGAAAATATTAAAAGTATTTGCAAAGAACTTTGGAAGCAGTGGAAGCAGAGATAAAGGAGCAACTCATGTTGCCTGGGCGAAGTAGAAGAGAAGAGGGTAGCTGTCAATGATCATGATCATGATGATAAATGCAGCGCCTTCACTCATTCTTCTTGTCACTCTTTCTAGACACACAGGACTTTATGTCCCTTCTCAAACATTCTGGAATTTCTCTGACTTAAACCATTGTATTGTTTTATGATAATTTTATAAAGATGTGTGTGTGTGTGTATGCATAGAGCATTACAATATAAAATAGTCTTATTGTGGGTTTTAGTCAAAATCATTTTATAAAACCTTAATAATTTAGAGCAATAGATGTTTATCTTTGGCAGATCAAAGACTTCTTTCAAAATTGATGAAAAAGTGCACATGTGCCCACATTCACAATATTTTGCACACAATTTCAGAGTTTGCAAACCCACTAAAACTCATTCAAGAACATCTGAGGGATCTATGTACCTCAGCTCCAGAACTGTCCCTCATGGTCCAATCAGGTGCTGATCCTCACTAAGACATTGGCAACACCTATTAATTTATCCAGCTTCATATGTGAAACAAGAGAAAAATTCCAGAAGACATCCACTATACCCAGGACACTTGACCTTTGGTGGTCTGTTAAAAGAAAAGAAAATAATAAGTAATCAAAATGTGCCTCAATCTTAGTTTTGTGGTTAAAATATGACAAAAGTGTAAGACAGAAAATGCAGGTTGGCCTTGATGTTGAAATAACAATGGTATTGTATTTCCAAAATATAGAGCTGTGTAAAAACAGATGTTACAATACCTAGGCTTTTATAATGTGTTTTCCGGCTTTAACAGTGAAGAAATATAAGAATTTTATAATAGACACGTAACTACACATCCAAGAAATAAATGTAAGTTATGAACAAAGAAAAGCTCTTCAGAAGAATAACTCTGATGGGAAAAAGACATGAATAAGCATTCAGCCCCTACCCACCAGGGATTATTGGGCTTACTTTATTGAAAATTATAGGTTGCACTTAGAGAAGACAAATCATTGCCCAGAATTAGCCATCATCACCCCAAATAATTACCACATAGCCACCATGGAAGTAACAATTCATAAAGGCTTTTGAGGAAAAAAAAAGATAATTTTTAAGTTCTAAGTGAAGGCACGATTCCTTGAATAGAGTCACACATCTGTTCTTTTGCTTATCTTCTGGGGCTGCAACAACGATGTAGTTTAAAAAGATCTTTGTTTTCTCCTACAAAAAGTGAAGAGTATTTCACCTAAATACAATGGAGATGAATTGGAAAGAAGAACCTCTCTTTGCTGCAACTATTTATTTTTCAACCAGCAAATGGTAAGGAAAGTCTCTTTGAAATGCCTAGTAAATATCATACAACTGAAATCATGGAAGTGGGAAAGCCTCAGGTGATCCCTGAGATTCTTTAACTGAGGTCACTGCTGTTATCATCACTGGATTTTGTTTTTGCTCCACTCACAGACAAAAGTTGAGCACCAAACAGCCAGATGAAGTGGAAGCTAGGATTTTCAATCAAAATGCTCACATATCAGAATAAGTCATCAAAGTGCTCCTGGAGTGCTGCTCATATCTTCAGTAATAGTCACCCTGAGCAAAAATCCTAGCTTTTGCCTCTTTCTGGAGAGCAGAAGAACAGAAACATAAATGCTTGAACAAGTTCACGGCTAGCTTTTTATTTAATCTAGTTATGAGATGTTAAATGTTTGTAACAGGAAAAATATTAGCCAGGATTAAAGTTCTCTTGATAAAATGAGCCAATCTGTTAAACATTGCTTCTGTTCACAGCTCTATACATAGTTTCCTTGGCCTCTGTGTAAATCAGACTGTAAACAACAGAGTCTAATAGCAGAGTGATAATGGTATAGGTCTCTGAAAAATGGTCTATTTTCTATTAACTCATCAGGTTGGGCTTGAGGTAGGGAACATGGACATAACTGTACTACACAATTACCATAGTGAGGTGAGAGGCACAGGTGGCAAAGCCCCCTGAGGAGGCAATTCTAAGCATGGTAGTGATGAGAATATTGATGTAGGAAATGTAAGCCAAGCCTATGGATACCTGAACATATGTGTGGAGAATAAAAAATCTTCATGGATATTAGTGTCAATGAAGGAGAGTTTCATTACTGGAAGGATATCTTAGAAAAAACAGCCTCCAGTGTCACAGTACAAATAGAACATGGCTGAAATATGGACAACTGCTATGCTCAGGTCAGTACTAAAAGCCTCACACATCAACTGGGCACACACCCTCTTGTTCATAAAGACTGTATATCTCAGGCATTTTCAGATGACCATGTAACCATTGTTGGTGGTCAAAATGACAAAGAATAAGGAGATTCTTTAGTTCTGTGATATAAGAATAGAGGTATGATGGAATTATGACCAGTGTATACAGTCTCTGAACTAGGTCAACATGGAAAAATTCTCTTCTGACATGGACTGTAGGTCATGGGCAGAAACATGGCATAGGATAAGACAAGATGACAAGAGTGAAATAAGACACCTTCAGCTAAGACTTCTTTCAACCACATAAGTGAGAAAATTCCCCCTGCTTCTTCAATGCATGTATTCTGTCACTGTAGACTGAGAAATATATCCCTACAAATAGAAAAAAGAATTTTTCTCTTCAACATACTCAAGACACAGAGTTACACTGTGTCTTGAATCCCTGATATTATATTTTCTCTCCTTTTCATATTTTCTCCCCCACATGCTGTTTTCGCAAAAGTACTATGAAAAGCAAGGAGATGGTTATGGCCAGTGTGTTCCAATAAATGGTAAATTTTATTCAAAAAAAAATCCACTTCGACAATAAAGATGAATTTTATAAATATTATGAAGATGAGTGGTTCAAAAATAAATGAGTGATAATTTAGGGATGTAAAGAAGGATAAAGACCAAGAAATAAATATTGTGACATTCTCGAGAGGAGTTTCAGTTGATTCTGAATTCAGAAGTAAGATTTCATTGAGGTAGCATGGTGTAGATGTCAGACTTAACCCAAAAGTAGAAGATGGCAAACTTACTAGATACTTTCTTTTATAAATGAACCTTAAAATTAGGACAGAGGACTTAGATCAAAAAAAACTCCTATGTATTAGCAAGACCAGGGACAGGCCAGTTTGTGACTAGGCCAGAACTGTAAGGAGAGATAGACGTTTGCCAGTAGTTTGGAGCCTGGCATTTAGAGTCTGAAACAGCTACTTTGATAGAAAGGTCACTTATAATATCAGGTGGACACTGATTTTGTCATTGGGTGAAATGCTATGTGGTGAGAAGCAGAGATACAAAAGCCTCTCTGTTAAGAAGAAACCATTTATAATCTTTATGGGCAATACACATTGCCTACGGAGTCCCTTATAGAGAATCTTACTTCTTTTCTTTTGTTCTTTGTCAGAATTATTAAACCTCAGAAACAGACTCCCTTCCTTTTTCTCTCTACATTACCCCTGGCAATCTGGCTTCTGTCATGGTCACTTTACGAAAATTGGTCTTTCAAAGGTCACCAATGAAGTTTTTATTGCTCAATTCGGCATCCTTATACATAGATTTTCTGATGCATTTAATACCACTGGATGCTATTTCCTAGAAACTTAAAGTAATTTGGTTACCATGACACTACACACACTATCCTTGTCTCTGCCAAACATTATTTGTCTCCCTCCTTGACTCTCCTTGCCTCCAACCCCAGGAATGCACGTGCTCCCACAAGTCAGTGCTACATTCCCTGACTTTTTCCCTCTTCTCTTTGCCACTAAGGGAGATAATTTATTTGTTTCTTTATCACTGATATGTTGATTCCTCTGAAACTTATATTTCTAATCCTAGATGGCACTCACATATTTCAATTTTTTCAATGGCCTTTTCTCTGTGTAGGTCATACTATCATTTCAAATTTTAGGAACTAAATATATCACCTACTCTTCACCTCTTCCAAATGAACTTCTCAACTGTTCGATCTGGATCAGTAGCACCATTTTCTTCCGAATCATACACAATCAGAAATTTGGAATAAAATTTGACTTCATATTCTATACATTTTTATTTTTTAAAATCTCATCTTTGCCCTTTTTTCTTAGACCTTAGAAAGTATGTTCCAAATATTATTTAACCCCTCAGGTAATCTGCAATTAGATCTCACACCTCTGCCTTTTCCAGTACTGATTTTATGCCATGCCCTCTTACTGGCATCACCAATGCCCTTTTCTCCCATCCTCTGTGAAGGCAAACTTTACTGCATGCCAACTGATATAATGAAGACATGTCTCTTTGAGGCACACTGGTGGCCCTGATTCTATCCAACACACTGTCATCTTTCCTCTACTAACATTACCCCTTCCAGAGTCACCTAGACAAGAATCATCTCTCATCCAAAATGTCATTGGCAGGAAAGCACCCAAGAGCCTCTCAGCAACCAAAGGAATTTGGTTCATTTCGAGAACTTCACCCAGTTCTGAAGACCCAGGATTCATTTTCCTATATTCTGACATCAGAGCTTTTCTTTCCGAAACAGAAAGAACCCTCATTTTCCATTTTGATAACTTCTGAAGCTTGAGCTTATCTCTTCTAAGGCCTAATAAACACATTCCAGAGAAAGAAACTAAAGAACAAAATCAAGTTCCACCCTTTTCCCCTATTTCCCATTCTACTATAAAACCTGCTTTCCAGCCAGGCTTGTCTGAGCATGCCATTTTTGTGTCCACCTATAAACCCTAGCACTTGACTCTGATAGCAGTAGAAACTCCTCATCACCCAGGCAAATGAGCACAACTTCATCTCCCAGGAAAATGGTCACAACTTCATCTTACAATAGAGAAGACTCTAATCCATATGAATCTCCAAACTGGTTTTGGTAGATAGAATGATAATATATTAATTTATTAAAAAAAACTAGAAGCAGCTGGTAAACTCTATGTTCTCTAAATTTTATGGCACTTCATAGCATCTGGGAAAGGGAATTGCATAGCCCCTGGATTTCCAATAAAAGTTACTTCACAGCTTCTACTTCCAGCATGATCTGCTTGTATTACTCAATTGGATTCTACTTCCTATTGCTACTAAATTATTTTATGTAAAAAGTCCCCACCCTGCTTGTATCCATTAGTTTCACAAATATATACTAGGCTTTTTTCATGGGCAGAATTAATTGTTAAGTGAAATGGGTGACTGAAAAATGAATAAAACCTAATGCCCAAATTTATAAAAGGTAAATACACTAATATCTATAATATGAGACACACAATGGTAATATCCATAAAAGGTCTCAAAATGATAATAATAACAAAAACTATTCAGACACTTTTCCATGTATCTCATGCACATTATGATATCCTGTTTACCCTCACAAAAATACTATGAGGTGAATAGTTTTATCTTTGTTTTGCAGAAAAAGAAACCAGGTTCAAGGAGGTTTACTGACTTTCACAATAGTCAACCATTAGTAAACTTCCCTCCAAATTCTTTGCTCTTAAGCTATAAGGAATTAAAAAGAGGTAAAAGTAATGTCCAAATGAGACATCAGAAAACCCTTCCTGAAACACATAACTTTTGAGATTGATTTTGAAAAATGGTTAGAATTTTATGTAACAGAGACTGATAAGAAAGAAATTCAAGACAGAATGAAGACAATAAATAAAAAAAAGAAAGCCAGGCATGTATGAGGAATGACTGAGGCATTTAACTAGAGGATAGGGTCTGACTAAGAGGCGAGATCCAGGCTGGAGCCAGACTGAATGGCATTGACTTCCAAGATAAATGGTATTTAATTCAGGAGACAGTAAGGTGTATAATCCCACTCCAACACTAACTTTTACTGTGCAACATTCCAGATAAGGCTCTACAACCTGGGATTCAGCTTAGGAAAAAAGTTAGAGAATAGGAACTGCCTAGAGCAGAGGATTCGAAGGGTAATTTTAATAATTGTAGAGAATGTGATTTCTTGGGAATAGTTATTGTGTCATTGAAAAAGCTGATTAGAAGTCTGAAATGAGCTGAAAAAAGAGGAAATGAACAAAAGACTAGATAATAGGATGAAAATGTTTCCATAAAATTTTGATATGAGGAAGATGGAAAATAATGTGGCTAGAAAAGAAAGTTTCAGTTAGATATCATAGAGGCAGAGCAGGTATGAGTGGTCGCTAATACGTGTGGCATTTTAAGTAATAGCAGAGAGAATGTAGACAGAAGTCCCTGGGGTTATGCCAGGGAAAATCACTGAATCCACAGCATCTAGTGCAATGCCTGGGAATTAATTAATAAATGTGAGTGTAATATATTGACTACATCCTCACCAAAGATGGCCAGGGACTCAAGGAAGAAGAGAGGAAAGCTGCAGAGAGTAAGCAAGTCACCAGGAAAAATTAGTCATAATGAGAAATGTATGGGAAAATCTAGCAAAAGGAAACACCATGATAAGAAAGAAAGAAAAAGAAAAAGAAAAAGAAAAACAAAGAGCTTAGTAATAGTAGCTGAAAATACTAAGCTTCAGGGAGACAGAAAGTACATACTGTACTCTAATTCTCTCTTTCCTCTTAGCAATGGCGTGAACATATCACTCAATATTGAATTAATCAAAGGTGAAGCAAATTTTCAGGGTCTTCGGCAGAAAGCAGAATCCCAGAATGTCCTACAAGCAGAAGACTACTTTACAAAACTATAAAAGGAAGAAAAAGCCTTTCACCCACAGCCCACAAGAGGCCGGATCTCAGAGACACCGTCTACATGACTCAGGAGCTCAAAACTGAGCATAAAAGATCATCAGACAGAGGGGCCCGTGGAGTTTGATCTGAACCCCTCCTGATGTGACAGACTTGGCCTCTCATCTCATTCACTACACTGTAGCTACACAACCACTGTCTTTCCAGTGCTAGAATCTGGGTCATAAGGGAATAGGGCTCTGGCAGTCCCCTATATCTAATAAATAACTCCATTGATTTCCTAACCCATAGCCCACCCCTCTTTTCCCACAAGTAGCTCTGATTATTGGCACCAGGGAACAGGCCTGGAAAATCATTCGCATGTTATCAGTACTCTCCATCTCCCATCCTCACCCACAGGTACATAAAAACTCAGAATAGTCTGAGGTCTATGACTATGAACCTCAAAAACTGGGTGAAAAACCACTGTATTGTTTGTCCTCTCATCCTAGTGACCACTGCTGCTATAACAGCCTCAGGTCAAGAACATAAAGGAGATGCTCCAATGGGTCTCTATCTTCACCATTCTCACAGAAACCTTTGGTCAGGTAGGTAAGGTGGTCAGGGGATGGTCAAGGAGCATAACATGAGGAAAAAAAAGACTGCATGTGGTATTTTTCTCCTGCATTTATGGTGAAGGTCATTATATTTCTTTATTCCACAACCTCAGTGGAAAGGTATTTGTGTTCCCTAGAGAATCTTCTAGTGACCATGTGAATTTGGTTACAAAGCTGAAGATACTCCTGCAGAACTTTATCTTGTGTTTTTGAGCCTTAAGTGACCTCTCTCATGCCTATAGCCTCTTTTCCTACAGTGTCCAGTATGATGATAATGAGCTACTAATTTGTAAAGAAACAGTGGAAAGTGTACTCTGTACAGTGAATGAACCATAGTTACCTTCAAAGTTATGGAAGAATTCCCCTCCCTGGTGCACATCTGTACCACCTAGTAGTTCTCCTCTGGCATTGCCGAATTTGAGGTTCATGGGAAGCCCCTGGTGAGAAAGGACTTGAGGCAGGGTTACTCTGTGGGAGCTCATCCCATGATTGTCCTGGGACAGGAGCAGGATGCCTATGGAGGAAGGTTTGATCTGAACTAGTCCTTTGTAGAAGAGATTGGGGATTTGTACATGTGTGACTCTGCACTGTCTGCAGAAGATATGCTGTTTGCACATCAAGGCTCCTCCTTCAATCTCAGTATTTTGGGTTGGTGAACTCTGAGCTATGCAGTGAAAGGATATGTCGTCATCAAACCCCTGGTATGGAGCTAAAGTCTTGAGTCAATAAGAGCACTTGGAAATGAAATTACAAACATCTAAAGGCAAATGGAACTTAGATCCTATATCTGTAGCTCTTTCTTCTTCGAATTTCCTGTCTACATGTATGCCTAACACACACACACACACACACACACACACACAGTATCGTGCTGCCGTGCCACCTTGCCACCTGAATTTGTTTAGTGCTTGTTGTAGTCCCAAACATTTTCTATTATGTCTACTTATTTGGAAATTGGTGTTTTATTGTCCATAAAAATCAGATTGCAAAGTACGGGGAGGAAAACCTTTAAGTAACTAAAAAGATATATCATAAAGCCAGAGTACTAGTGGAACAGTGGCAATACTTAAAAGGTGCTAATAATCATTTTATTAATAATTCAAAATGGGCATAGAATTGCAATATAAATCATTTTATTTGCTTTTCCAGTTACAAATCAATTAAAAAGAGGTCTCAGATTATGCCACGGACACAATTATGATGAGATAAGTAAGCAATAGTTGAGAACCTGAAAGCAAGTAATGAAACAGAAAATAAAACTAGAAAAAGGAAAATGAAAAATTAAAAAGGTATGAGTCTAAAATCATTTTGTGTAAAGGCAAACATGCCTGTTTTAATCAAAAATCTAAATAGTATTATACGATGCTTGGTTTTCATAATACTGTCCTGAAGTCCTCAAGAACATTGCTCACATGAATTCCATAAGGCCCTACCTCACTATAAAATAATTCTCAGATGTTATTATTATTAGTTACTTTCATTATTATGTAAACCATTGAATATAGTTCCTGGCACATCTTTAACAGATATGAAGTGATTTCTTAGGGAAGCATAGACCCCAAAGAGAATTTTGCTATGGATGGGAAATAAAGTAGGCTTTGTCCACAGATAATGGGGCATAAAACCAAGGAAAATCAGAAAGATAGCATCCCGGTGGTCTTTAGAATACTAACCAAATGGATTATTTCTAACTTCACCTAGGATGAACAAAATAGCAGGCAGCAGCTACAAGGAAGCAGGGTAGAATCTGAGAACTCTGTAATGGATCAAGAGGGTTGGGGCAAAAAAGCAGGTAGAACCTGGGGAGATTTGCTGAGGTACTTAAGTGCAGTTGCAGAGTCTTTATAAGCACATTTTGACCTCATCTTTGGAGAAGTAAAAACCATCGAGTTAGATGGAGACTTTAGCAATGTAGGAAATTAGTTTCCAATCGCCCTCTCACGACTCAGGGCTTGCCTTATGGCCTTATGTTTTCTTAACGTGAACCTCCTTTCCATACACTTGTACTGTGAGGACTAGAAAGACCAGTCTCTTATATAGCACATATTTCTACCAAGAGCATGTAGACATGTTGTTTGCTCTAACATTATATTAGAGCTCAATAGTAGATTATCTTAATTTAACAATTTCCTCTGCCAAGGGACCTAAAACAAGTTTTAAGAAAGGAAGCCAGTGTACTCTCAAATGACATCATCCATTCATTTAATTCTTTTTAGCAAATACTCTATACAAGGTGCTATGCCAAATGAAAAAAAATATATATTGAGTGAAACAATCATGGTGCTTTCATTTTTGGAACTGACACTCTAATAAGTCTGTGTCATCTTAATATAGATTCTGTATAACAATAATTAGCCTAGGTTGTAACCCATACCTCATATCTTTTGGCTTTCTTCTATCTCAGGTTGATATCCTCCTCCCCCTTTTAACTCCACCTGAGCTGGAGATTTTATTTGTTCTGGGGATCCCTTGCAACTTCTTAGGATCTAGTATTTCTAATTTCTTGCTTTCAGGAACGCTCTGTCCCTTGAGATGGCTCTTGTGGACACAATTCAATATGGCCACACATCAGCTCTTTTGTCTACATGACTTATGCCTCATCCAAAATAAACATTCATGCATGCCTTGTCCCCATTAATTCTAGAAACCAGGATAAACTTAATGTAGACAACGCTTTCCTGCTTCTACAGTGGTTTTAGGTTTCTCAAGTCTTCTGAGTCTCCAAATAACAAGGAGCATATTTCAAGATGTCTGATTGATCCCACAGAAGCCCCCTCACTAAGCATGAGGTGAAGATAGTAGAAAGACTAACATTATCCTCTCAAGTTACCAGGTACATGACCCACTACTGTTTCAAAGCAATAACAACAGCAAAACCACAGCTCTCTCAAAGAAGTTTTTTGGAGTTTTTTCCTAACCCCACATTCTGTCTCCTCTGCATACTTTATCCTGGTCAAAGGAAACGAATCATTGAGCTGATTCTTAATCATTTCCTTTACAAATTCTTATATGAGTGGATCTGTGCCAATCTTTTTTATTATGTAATAGCTATCATATCAATGGTTTGTTCAAAACTAAAGAAAGAAGAGTTCCATTTTAACATCATTTAAAAGAGAGATGAGATTTCTAGCAACTTGCTCTGAACATTTTTCTCAGGTACAGTGGTTACCACAACAAAGAAAGGAGCAAAAGTCACAAAGGAAACAACTTGAGCATTCAGAATCCATAAGGGAATGAAGGGAACTGATTATGACTTAGAAATATGATTGGATAGTGATTCATTGTTAAAAACCTTAATAATTTCCACTTTACCCACACTTGTCACTAAGGGCAGTAGAACATAGGGAAAAGCAGTACATGGATATGCAAAGAATAGATAAAATCTGGAATCATCTCTAATGAGAAAAAGCAATTTTTTGAGCCTCTATCTTATACAAGTAAGGATCTGACTCTTATTTGTGTGGCTGTAGAAAAACGGGTCAGAGAATTAACCACATGGCTTCAGGACTGGTTTTACCAGAGAAGTCTATAAAGAATTTTTGTTTGATGAAAATGCTTGACGTTTTCTCTGTATTTTATATGGGAAACTCTGTGGAGAGGTCTAATATTAAGGCAATGATGTCTCCTTGAGTTTGGGATATATCTTAGTTTGAACTTAAATTAAGCTGTGGATGAAAAGAGATTTTCTCTTATCATCCCTAGAGAGAACCAATGTATAGTCACACTTGAAGAGCAATATGAAGACTTTTTAAGTATTCATGACACTTTCTATTGTTTTGAAATGATAGGTGTCGAAGAACAGAAGGAAAAGTGAAACATAACCCAAGTCACCTTTAATCCTCACCTTAATAAAACTAAGTCACTGATTAACTTATAAACTAAACTCCATTTGTGTTCCAGAGTTTTTAATTTAGATTTTGTAGTCATTCTTCCATGAGCCCAATATGGACTCATAAACACACCTGGATCAGTTCACATACAATCACTGGACCTGGAAGCAAAACTAATCTAATGTTGCTGATAAGCTGCACTGAGGCCCGTAGTCTATGAGGGGCTAATCCAGCTGTGTCTGGAGTGAGAGGGCAAAAACAAATACAAAGCATTTCACCTAAAGCCCTAGTTGCTGTAGCAACTTCTCATTGTAACATCATGGGGTTCTTGTGATGATTAGATACGATGACACATACAGAGCACCTACTCAGTACAGGTGCTGGCATAGTAAGTGCTTAGTACGTGTTAGGTATGATGATGAAGAGGATGAGAATGTGAACGATTACCTAAAACAAATCATCTGCCTTAAGTTCTTGGCATATTCCTACAAATAAAAAGAAATGTTTATGCTCCATTTTCAGTCTCTGCTCCAAAACCTAATCATTACTTAACCAAACCCACATATGTCTCCTGCTAGTAGAAGAAATAAGTTCATTTTATATACGCCAAGAAGCACCACATTTGACTTTTATACAGGTTCATTTTCGCCAATAGTAACTAAACAAGGGCTATATTCTAACATGATTCAAAAGAACAAAAGATGGTACCATGTGACATTCAACACATCTTCATCTGAGTCGAGCTGTTTTTCCCTACAAAGAGTAAATACCAGGCCATGTGAGATCAAAGCTTGCCCAGTATTCCTTGCGTGATCCATTTGTAATGAGATCTACTGGCTCATTTCTGGATTCTGACTCCACACAGACCCACAGGATACACAGTTAGTCTCTTGGCAAATTAACTCAAGAGACAAGAGCTAGACCATGGAAATTCTTCTCTGAGAGTCCTTTTCAAATCAGAATTTTAACAGGCAGCTTCTCTAAAGGTAAAGCCAACAGGAGCCAGAGATACTAAACGTGAATGTGATACCTTGTGCTTTGGCCAGAGTCCAGTGAAATGTCAGTGGCCTAATAATCTAACAGGGCTGGCCTAGAACTTAATAAGTCTGAGCTCTAAAAGACACCAAGATTCATTTATTTATTTTAACAAAAATTAAAAGAATGACAATTAGTTTCTTTAGCATTGCAAGAATCTTTTATAAATAAGTCATAACAACCTGGTGTGCTCTAACATCAGAAAAGAACACAGTTGGATTCCACAGACTCAAGAAGGTGGATGGACTCTGTTGGGTATGAGAAGGCTTCTGTCCCAAAGAAAAATCATAATTCTCTTGTTTATTCAAGTAGTTCATGCAATCATCAGTTTCTTAAGAAGTCAACATCTCCATTCCTGGCTCCTTAGATCTATCTTGATTAAAATAAAAGGAAAGAAAAGAAATGAAAGGACAGGACTGAAAGTCTAACAAAAAGACAGTCATTATTTTTTTACCCACACAATTTCTTTACACGCAAAATGTAATTATAGAGGCTTAGCTTACCTTGCATACTTTAATTTTTAAAAACAGATTCTGTTTCCGGGCACAGATTTTGCTTATAAAGATTTAGATATATTTGTAAGTATGCATGACTTTTGTCATAATTTCTTTCTTATGCAAATAGTGTTTCCTTTACACCCTCAAATTGTATTTTCCCTCTATATTATTTTTTTTCCACTAGTAGGAATATTGGCTTTGTGACTAAAATTTTGATGCATGAACACATTTCAGTATTCTTACTCCCCCACAGGGTTTTTATCCTTATGGAATGAATAAATCATTTTGAAAGCTCCTTTCTGTTATATACCATGCTTTTGAGATTAGCTACTTATGGGCCCCTTACACAGAAACACCCTCAGGGTTCAGCCACAGAGAGGACTCAGACTTGATTGGTAGCAGTGCTGCTGTTACAATCCCAGCTACAGTCACTTTGGGCTGGGTGGAGAGACAAAAAAGCAACCAGTGGGAAAAAGGAGGTGGCTATCTGATGCTAAAATTGTCCCTAAGTTCATTAACACACCTTCTAACTGCTGAGAACTTGTCCTAGGAATCTCCATTGGTAAAACTGACTCATCCCTTCTATACATTTCTTTGGCTCTGTGGTGTCTCTGGGACCTCTTCTCCCTTCCTGAAGTGAACACTGGCATCTGTACCTGATTTCTCCTGTGTAGGAATGTAAGAAGACCATGCAGGAACTAGCAATGTGATTTACTCCCATATCCCGTACTGCCCCATCTCTTTCACTGGAGCCTCCCTCACCTCCAATGACAAGAACAGCAGTGTATTTGTCATTGGAGCCATATATTCCTCTACAGTACAATTTTAGATTGCTTCAGCACTTCAAAAAGAGGTTAAAAATGAGATAAGGGGGCAATTGCCCTTAATCCATAAGAGATACTAAAACATCCCTGGAGATGTAATAAGATGGAGTAAAATTAATAGAACACCTGATTTGGAAAGTAATGAGATTGGGAAGAATACTTGGAAAAATCAAGGTGAACGATGACGCCTACACTAGAATGTGTAGCTATCCACTAAAATGTACTCTGTGGAGAGTAAATCAATCACTGCAGAGATCGTTTGTGCCAAATAAGAGAATATTGAGGCTTCCCCTGTCGCTGAGTTTTTCAGTCTGGAGAAATGATAGCTGCCCCTAGTGACAGTGCTTCACCTTTCCCTTACATGCTAGACACCTTTCCTTTAAACAAATAACTGTTATGGAAAGAATACTGCGTTGAACATTTGCATCACTCTGTGCTCCCGCATGTCTTGATCTGGCCTTCTTTTTGCGTTTGTTTTCCCAAGTTTTAGGAATATCTTGTTTTAAAGCAGTCTTTCATTGTCTGTTCAATCTTGTTCTAATGCGTACCATAAGCAATAAAGTTGCTTTTCCCCACCACCTTCTTTTTCCCCTGGACTTATGTACCTGATTCACATTCCTTAGTCATTAGCCATCCTGTCTATGCCTTTATAATCTATTCAAAGAAAGCAAATTCATATTTACATAAAGCATACTTACAACAAATCTGTGGCTGATTTGGGGCTAACGGGGTATTTTCCAGACCCTAATTTAAATATACCAGAGATTTTTTATTTTTTTCCTCCTACTGACTCAATTAGATTTAGTATTTTCTTCTTCTTCTGTACTTCAAATATGTCTACTCTTTTCTTGGCTAAATATCTCCTTCATCATTTTTTGTTACTCATTGCAATAGGCACATTAAGATAGAAAAAAAAGACAGATATGAACTGTTCTCACCAATGACATGTAAACAAAATTATTTGTTCTTTGTTTACTCCTTGTAACTAGGCTTTCCAGGGAACAGAGACAAAAGGTTTCTCCTGTACTCTTTATCAATATAAATGCCCACAACATCAGATATAATACCACAGACTACTTGCACAATCACAAGTTAAATGTTATAGCTGAATCCAAGAATTGCTGCCAGAAAAAAATGGGTCATAGACCTTGAAGGAGAAACATCTTCATCTCCAGATCTGTTGCATACAATGGTTCAACTACATGTCTATTTTTTTTACCTTTACTTTTTTCCCCAAGCTTTATTGAAATATAATAGACAATTAGTTGCTCATATTTACATCGTACAATTTAATGAGTTTTTCAATTATAGTTGGCATACAATAATATATTAGTTTCAGTTGTACAGCATAGTGATTAGAGATCTATATAACTCACAAAGTGATCACCCCACTAAATCTAGTACTCCTCTTCCCCCTTACATATTTATTACATTGTTGACTATTTTTCTTGTGCTATACTTTATATCTCCATGACTATTTTGTAACTATCCATTTGTACTTCTTAATTCCTTTGCTCTTTTTTACCATCTCCCCCAACCACCCACCCATTTAGTAGCCCTCAAAATATTCTCTGTACCTATGAGTTTGTTTCTGTTTCTGTTATTGTTGTTTATTTTGTTCGTTAGATTCCATATGTGGAATTATGTGGTATTTGTCTTTATCTGATTTACCTCATTCAGTGCAAATACCCTCTAGGTCCATTAAGACAATACCTTTTTACATTCCCTTCTTTTTAGTCTGTGTGAGTCTTTTACTCTGGAGTGAGTCTCTCATAGGCAGCCATGTAGCGGTCTTGTTTTCTTTATCCAGTCAGCCACCCTATCTTTTTTATCCATTCAGCACTTAATTCTTTTTCATTTGAGGTACTTGTTGATTAGGAATGTAGTTATTTACCATTATTTATTCATGTTTTTGGTACATTTTTTTCTTCTTAAAGAAGTCCCTCCAACACCACCTGTAATACTGGCTTGGTGTTGATAAATTCCTTTAGCTTATTTTTGTCTGGGAAGCTCTTTATCTGTTCTTTAACTTTAAATGATAGTTTTGCTGGATAAAGTATTCTTGGTTGTAGATCTTGGGATTTTATCACATTGAATATTTTGTTTCAAGCCCTTCTGTCTTGCAAAGTTTCTTTTGAGAAATCAACTGCCAGTCCTATGGGTGCTCCCTTGTAGGTAACTCACTGCTTTTCTCTCGTTACTTTTAAGATTCTCTCTTTGTACGTAACCTTTGGTACTTTAATTATGATGTGTCTTGGTGTGAGCCTCTTTGGGCTCATCTCTTTTAAGACTCTCTGAGCTTCCCAGGGGTAGGGAATTTTCCTTCACCAGGTTAGGGAAATTTGCCATCATTATTTCTTCAGATAGGTTTTTGACTTGTTGTTCTCCCTCTTCTCCTTCAGGTACCCCAATGATATAAATGTTTTAACATTTAATTTTGTCACATAGGCTCCTTAAATTATTATTTATTATTCTTAGCTTCTTTTTTCTTGTTGTTCTGACTGGTTGTCCTTGTCTTTCCCATCCTCTGTATTAGCGGTTCAATCCTCTTCTTCATCCACTCTGTCAATTCCCTGTAATATACTCTTCATCTTAGATAATGTATTCTTCATTTCTGACTGGTTCCCTTTTATAATTTCCATTTCCATTTTTATGTCTTTTATCTTTTTGTTAAAGTTCTCACGGAGTTCATCTACACTTCCTCTAAGTTCATTGACATAAAGCATCTTTATAACCAGTGTTTGGAATTCTGAATCTCTTGGATTGCTTGACTCCATTTTTCCTTGATCTATGTTCTCTTCTTTCATGTGGTTTCTGCTTCTTTGTCTCCCCATTTTGGCTGCCTTTCAGTGTCTGTTTCTATGTACTAAACAAAGCTCCTAAGTCTCCTGGTCTTATTAGTGTGGCTTTGTATAGTAGGTGTCTAGTGGCACAGTCCTGAGAGGGGTTCAGCTGCAGCCTGTTTTAGCCCCAGTCTGTGCCCCTCTGGGACTACCTGTTAAGATTCAGCAAGCAATCCACAGATGCTGTGTTTATAGTTCACTCAAGAAGCCATGGCAGAAACTGAGGTAGTGTGGGTCTTGGAACTGCTCAGCAAGGGATATAGGACTTGATGAGGACATACCTGGCTGTGGCTTAGGTATGGCTGTGAGTTTGGGGTGGAAGAGTTTTCAGAAATCCTCTGGATGGAGTGACCTCTGTTATCCAGTTCCATGAAGTTTCAGCTATGGTGGCACTGTGTCTGCACACTGGGATGGGGGAAGGGCTCACAGGGGAACAATGGATACCGCCAGCACTTCTGCCTGGGAGAAAGAAAGCTTCATCTCTGGTCATTGTTCCAATAACTCTTGTAAGTCTCTGGTGCCCTCTCAGGAGCCAATCCAGTGCTGGGGCTCAGAGAAAATGAGTCTATCACTGATAAAGTTTGGTCATGGTCATGAGCCCCTGTAAGAGGAATGTCTGCACTGTCAGCTGCCACTGCCATAGCCTCTGTCCCACTCAGCCACTCAGGATGGGGCAGCCTTGCGTCTTCACCCCATCCTACCTTCTACTGTTGCAGGGTGATTTCTTATTTTTCTCCCTAGTTGAAGGCCTTTTGTTCTATGAGACCCAGGTGACTCTGCTTGCTGTTTGCTCCATGTTTCTGTCATACCTTCGATGTGGTCCCAAAAGCAGATGAACAAAGCTTCTAGTATCTATACCATTTTGCCCGGTCTCCATACATGTCAAATTTTTTAAAAAATATATATGTTCTTCTATTTTCGTGGATAATAAGCTGTTGCATTATATGGTGGAAAGGGGATCAGAAGTCCTGGGTTCAAGTTTTCACTCTGTACTCATCAACACCTTTCATGAATATAATGTTTTTAATTCTGCCATACTGGCCATGAAAAAAAAAATTTGTTTTAATCACCTTATCTAATTCTCCTGTGCAGACTGTTATCTACTTATAAATGCCACCTATTACTTTTGGCAACATCATTCACCTTACTCCCATCCAGGCAACTAATTTCTATTTTTTGCGTGCCCCTAAAGTTCTCTGCAAGAAACTATATTAGTATAGTATTTTTCTTGCTGTACTTTCATTGCTTGATTATAAGTTTGTTTCTATCACTGGGTAACAAGCATAATGGAATCAGGAACTGTTTTCTCATCACTATGCCCCATTCTGGAACAGTACTGGTAGAATGGGTGCTCAATAAATTCTCATGTAATAGCGGAGTAAACTACTATGTGCACAGCACTATGCTTGGACTTGCTGGCATGTTTTGATCAGCTAGACATACCTGCTCTGATTTCCTGTGTCCTTTGCAGTTGCTCCTCACCTAAAAACAAAACATAAAGAATAATAAGTAGCTCCACAGTGGCAAAGTCACTTGATTCTGCACTGCCTCCTTCCCTGGATTTTCTCCAAGCCAACATTTCAGTCACTTAAAGACCTCTCTTCTTCTGTGTTAACTTATACATTGCGCTGATTAACAACACAGAACCAAAAGCAATTGAGCTTTTCATTAAAAAAATATGGTGGTACCATAGAAAATTATTTATATCCATACTAGGATATAATCTTCAAAACTTATTTAAAGAGAAATAAGTATTTAAACAAAGTGTGATGTGCCACATAAAATTAAGAATCAAGACACTTAGCATATATCCTAAGTGAAAACAGTCAGACAGAGAAAGACAAATACTATATGATCTCACTGATATGCAGAATTTTAAAACAAACAAACAAACAAAAAAAAAAACAGAAACAAAAAAAAAATCCTCATAGAAACAGGGAACAGATTTGTTGGTTGCCAGAGAGAAGTGGAGGTGAAGGTTGGGAGAATCAGGTGAAGTTGGTCAAAAGATACAAACTTCCAGTTTTAAAATAAATAAGTTCTGAGATATATCATACAACATGATGACTATAGGCAACAATACAATATGGTATATTTAAGAGTTGCTAAGAGTGAATCTTAAATGTTCTCATCACAAGGAAAAAATAATTTGTACTATGTGTCTTATGGATGTTAACTAAACTTATTATGGTAATTGTTTCACAATATATACATATATCAAATCACTACATTTGTATACCTTAAACTTATACAAGGCTATATATCAATCATATCTCAGTAAAGCTAGGGGAAAATAATAAGGGCATCTTCTAATTATACTTTTAGCAAAATGACAAACAGATCCATAATGAGGTCAGAAAAATCCTTCCACAAGTTTAGATTTTGAATCATACTAGAGCAAAAAGTTCAACCTCCTTTGTTGTTAGGACCAAATTTCTCAAATTTCTTATTACCTAATTTCTCAACTCCTATTTCTTCTGCCATGAAGGTAGTAACTGGAGAGAGAGTAAACATAAAAATACTAACCATCAGCAATAAAAATGTTGGCTGAGGAAAACAATTAGTTCTGGAAAATGAGAATAGAGAGAAAGAGGCAGAAGATGATACTGAGGGACAGGTAAGTGATATGTGCCATGTGGATCTAACTTTTAAAAAACTAATCTCTGAATAAAACAAAAATTTTAAAATTGTAAAGCAATTTGGTGTAAGCAAAGAGCAATCACCATTTCTTGAGGGTTTACTATACAGGAAAAACTGGCATGTATATGTCTGCTGCACTTAAAAATCTGTCCATGACAGCTAAAGAAGTAAAGGTAACCACTCACAGGGAACAGCAAACAAGGTTGTTGACTGAATTAACAGCCACTTGTTTCTGTCCCTCTCCTTACTCACTTCAATGCCTTGAAAAGCCAAGCCTTAAAGTAATGAAGAAATTTAGTGAAAAAATTTGAGAGCCAGACTGGCAATTCCCCTAACTATAATTTTCAAGGTTGCTAAAATAGAAAAGGAAGATAGTGAAATAGTAGACCCAATACAAATAGCTGGAGTGGGAAGAAGATCAAAAGAACCAACCACTCTCCTCACTGATATTCAAATCTTGAAAGCCACAAGTCTGCCCATTGACAGGGCCATTAGAAAGAATTAGGAGAAGGGATCTCACCTTTTAATAATTGAAAGAGAAGGAAACATTATGGACTCTGTCTAAAATAGTATTAAAAGGCAGGAATAGATATTCTACAGAACTCGGTTGCACATAGAAGTTCAAGGGGGAAAAAACGAAACTGTTTATACCCATCCAACTGTGTTAAAAGTGATCAATAAACATTACACATAAATAGAAATGAAAGCTTTGTACATATTTCCAAAATCGTATCATACAGGTATGAGGGAGCTGTACCTGCCACTTTCTCATTCACTGAGTAAGAACAAATGTGTGGATGAGATTAGGCCTCAGCTGCAAAAAAAGAAGGGCAAACAATGAATGGGCCCAGGGTCTCAGCTGGCCTAAAGCAGAATTTTGTTTATGTATGCAAGAATCCTTTGCTCTCAAGTGGGCAAGAAATGAATTTCCAATCAGATCTATAGGAAAGAGGGGAGCAGGGAAGAGATAATTAAATTTATCTGGTTATTTAGATGTGTTCCTTCTCAGGTACCTGTATGATCAGGAGAACAATAAATCACTGGTCTAGGTTTCATATCTGATATACCCATCCTATTATTTTAATTGTACCTTTCTCCCATTCCCAACCTAATATTATTATTCCCCTTATCTAAGGCACTGTGAGACACCTGGGAATAGGCTCTAACCTTTATTCTTCTGAGAAACTTCTGAAACTCAGCAGTAGGAGCTAACAGGTAAAGAACAAAGCCTCCACTGATGCATTGGATGTAATGTCAGCATTGGACCTGCCACGCTAGGAGCAAAATGCAGCACCCTCCATTTTTTACCCAAGATCCACATCTTTCCAGCCCCCAGTTTAGAGACTGTCCTCACAGGTCTCTTTAAAAATTTTGTGAGGTATAATTTGAGAGCTTTCTATATGGTTCATTAGCATTTATAATAAGAAGCAAACTTGGGCTAAGTTTAATCTGTAGGCCTAGAAGTTCTCAGACCCAGAGAAAATATTAACTTCCAGTTGAAATCAAATTGCTATGATTAGTAATTATTAGTTTTTGTGTGGAGACCTGTGTGTCATTGCTGGCTTATGGGCAGGTTTATTTTTCTTAATCCTGGATCTATAATCATGCATTGCCTACCTTTCGTTAACTAAGAGAAGGAAAAGGGTGTGGAGAGGAAAGAAAAAAACATGAAGATAAATATAATCTGAGTATGAAATTTTAGGCACATATATATATACACATTACATAGTCTTTTTTTTCTTCAACGTAAGAGAAAGAAAGAATGAAAATATTTCTTCTATTATTAATAATGTGGGCTCTATTTTAATGCATTATTGGAATTCTACCCAATGAGATAAAAGGGGCTGAAAGTGGAAGATGCAGAAAAGTACTAGAAAGTTGAGAGCTCCAAAGATTGAGATCCAGAGAAACAACTGACAAGAGAAGAACCACTGCCTAGGAAGTAATGACCAAGCTGGTCTAGAGAAGAAGCTCAGAAGAGGGTGAGGCATCTTTTGAGAATCTCGGTGTATTGGCATTCCCTATGAATCCACTGCCTAGCCTCCACAAGGATGAAAAATGAACATGGCCCACACATAAAGCTCATGTCAAGTGATCTTTCATTGTTCACCCACATAGAAATTTGATCTACCTGCATTTGTTCTGTACCTGCTGACCAGAGACAAGATCTTGTTCATGCTTTTTAACTGTGACAGACTATTCTACTATATTTGTAGAATAGTCTGTCACAGTTACTCTCTGGTAATAAACTTTTAGTATGGCATTAAACTTTTTTCTATTAATAACAATGCTGCAGTGATAAACTTCTTCAGTTATGTGCAAATATAAAGCAACATGGATAAATCTTAAACCCAGAGTGCTCGGTAGGAAAAGTAAGACACAATTAAATATATAACAATAGTCACATAAACCTGAAAATGCATGCATATAAAACAACAAATTTCTAAGAATACATGCAAAAATACACATTAAAGACATTAGAATGATCGTGGGAAGATGTGAAAGAGCTAAATCATCTCTATTAAAACAAAAAGGTAATAAATTATTTAAATTTGATAAATCCATAAAAAAACATAGAAATAGGGAAGTAAATGCCAGAAGACATAGGTAAATGAATTGCTTCTAGGAAGTAGGACTTAGGGATAAGGAGGAATAAAATAAAAACTGCAGTTCTTCATTATAAGTTTTTTAATATTGCTTGATTTTTAAACTACAGGCATGCATTACTTTAATAAGGATAAAACTTGAAAATAAAAGTAATATAAGTTAAAATAAAAAAATAGCCCTAAGGACAAAGATATGAAATACAATATATTAAGATTTTAAATTTCAAATACAAGGGAACTTTTTAAGGGTTTAAATGTATATAAAATTAAATTTTGTCTAAGAAAATTATATTGCCAGAGTAATAAATGAGATGGATCCTTTCTTCATATCTTCACTAACATTAGGAATTAACTTTTTTAAGTGACTTTATGGTAGGTTTTTGAAGAAAGTGCTTGTTTCTTCAAAATGGATGTTTATGACATTGCCTTCAAATAGCACACATACACACACACACACACACACACACACACACACACAACCCAGCTACAAGACCCAGTGCAACATGGAAAAGCAAGCCCCTCATTCAAAACTGATTAAGAATTTCAAGGCAGTGCCAGTAGAGTTTCAAAACCAAAGTCAGGGTCGTTCTAAGCACAGGCCTGTACAATCGCACAGGACACATGCCAATGCCCATAAAGCCTGTCCTGCACATACATATATATTCTGTTATTGAAATTGTGAGTGTGAAGGACCTAGGAATTCTCACTTTTAATAAGAACCTCAGGAGTCTTTAACCAGGGTTTCCAGAAACTATACTCTGGGAACTGCTTTAAACCTATTCATAAGGACCAGAGAAGCACTGGAGGCACCTGTTGATGACAAAAACAAAGTTTAGCTTAAAAAAAGACATAATTAACAGTAGAGCACTTTTCAGTTTTAATTCACCAGTGATAAGAGATGAAGGGTCAGATTATTTATTAAAAGATAAGAGCATGCATGATTCTACCGGCAGAAAGTCCTAGATTGAGGTTTAGTACCTGAGCTCTGGATATCAAAGAAGGGTACCAGATGGCAAGGACAAAACAGGGGCCTAGTTATTATGATTGGAATAGACAGATCAGATCACTGGAACAGAAAGTCAGAAGAAGAACAATGAATTAATTAATTCAACCATATTTCCTGAGGTTTTCTGATACAGAGCCCTTCTTCAAGGAGCTCATAATCTAGTGGATAACACAAGCAAATTACTTGATATTGCTAAATGTTTCAATGGAGTCATGTCTATGAAATGACGATAGCAGAGTGGAAGCATAACATTGGGAAATGGGATGGGGGTGGGGGGTGGGGTGGGAAGAGAAGCCAGAGTCTTAAAGGAAAAGTGGAAGTGAGGAAGGAGAAAACAGAATTGCAGTAAGAAAAAACTGAAGAACAAAGTGAAAGAACATGTCATATCAGGAGAGCAAAAAGCTCAGTACTCCACATGGTGTTTAAGATAAGATATCAAGGACAAAAGCCCTTCCACTACCAGAAAATTGATTATCAAATTAGAGGTATCATCCAGGTCACCATCTCCATGAGACTTTAATGTAGAGAAAGATGAGCAATAAAATCTGGTTTAGTATCTTGCCACCAGACCAGAATCAAGTTCTCACATTCTCTAGGTGGGGAGTCAAAGAGCCCACCTCCAGAAATCACAGTAAGACTTCAACAGTGAGTTGGTGTGAATAAGCAAGGAAGGTGGAGAGTTCTTCTCTTCCATATTCCCTTTGTCCTTGTCATGTCTGAACTTTAACTCAGAGACCAACTACCATGTAAGCATATTACCCTAGCAGGCCCAGATGGGCCTTGAATTCAATAGTGCCTGAAATAGCACAGTTGTACCTCACTACATAAAAACATAAATTGACTTCCAGATTCTTTCCATGAAAACTCTGGCTGTCATGTAAGCACATTGTCATATCTTTTTTCCCCCTAGTTTCATACTTTTTTGCTTATGTTCAATTATCATAAATTACTTAAGAGATTACTTAATCCATTACTGGCACCCTAGAACTTATTTGTTTTCAAAGACCTCAGGAGAAGTGGTCACAGGTTCTTTTTACTGTGGAGTCATTTATACATAAGTCATATTTACAGAGGATTATTCTATATCATCTACTTGAATTTGTTTCTTTACAAAGCAAGATTCGCTCCAAGCCCAGAACTTATGTATAAGTACTTTGTTCCTTGCAGTATCAGATTGTCAATACTTCCCCCTCTCTTTAGTTTCCCCTTTTTTCTCTAGTACATCGCCTTTATGTACACATCATTTGTTGTCTTAATTCTTCAACTATTTGGAATATTTTCTTGGTCTTTCACTCCTATCGAGTTTTTTTCTCTGTAGGATTTTGAATTTATATCATCACACTGATTTTGCATATATTTTAGGGACTCTTTCTTAATATAGTGTATAAAAAGTTTCCTAATGGCCTCATTCTTACACAGCACTACCTCTAGATCTCAAAGATAGAAAAGTGCAAAATTTGGAGTTGCGGATAACATTAGTGACTCAGAGTGGGAAAAGGATGCGACTTGATTGACTGATGCTCTAATAATCCTTAGAATCATATACACACATAGGTCACCTCCCAGTCCTCTCCAACCCAAACCATGTCTATCACTAAAAAGGATTTTTACACTTTCACAAAATTTTGGGCTTCGATGGAATTTTCTATTTTTCTTTGGAAGATTGGCTTTAACATTTGGAAGGCTAGTCTGTGATGTAATTTCATGTGAATACAAAATATGCACATAATGCCCTTACCCATTAAACAAAGAGGTACATGGAAGATCACAAAATATCAAGTAGTAAGTGTGGTTCTGATTGTGTAAGGGAGAGGAACCTTGTTAAACTCAGCTAGTTTCTGAACCTACCTTCTTACACAGAAACCCTTAGGAAGACACAGATAGATAATGAGCCTTTTATGTTCATATACCTGGGTTGAGACTTGCCTGCTGGGGAAGGAAGGAACTAGGATAATATGAAGCTGGTCACATAGGTATAACTAGGCTATGAGGGACATTAAGATGAAGCAGCAGAACAGTGACAGGAGCAGAGGGGTGTCACCAGAGTGTTTCCAGTTCAAATGATCATACAGAGCCCATAACTCGACCCTCACTTTATTCTAAATATAAGAAAACTGAGTCCAAGAGTGGCCAAGGTCAGAAAGCTTGCTATTAGTAGCAAGCTCTACATTGACACTTCAATATTATGACTGCTGTCTACTCCACCACCTCCTCAAGATGATTTATGAATAGTGTATCAACGTATTGAAATCCTGCATCCAGAAGGTCCCAGCATGAAATGAAGAATCTAGGGTAAAAATGGTGTACCAGAATCCAGGGTAGAGATACAATTCAAATAATATTGAGCAAGGATAGTGAAGGATAGGAAAAAATTAAAAGTAACAACAGATCTTCCAAACTAAAGGAAGTCCTGCTTCAGTCATTTAATATTGTGTGACTTACTGGGTCAACCCAATTCCTTGAAGCTTCTTTTTCATATGAATACTGTAGATAATAAATCTTCTTAAATCTGAGTTAAGGTATAAAATAACTCTTTAACAAACATTTTGTAATTACTTGCTATAAATTAAACCATGTGTTAGCTGCTAGGGATATGCAGTTAGGACAATAATAATGTCTTCACAGTCTGTGCTTTAATATCATATAAGTAAGAATGCTTTTTGAAATGTAAACCACCATGTAAATTACTACAATGAGTGTTGTTGCAATTATTCCCAGAAAATAATGAAATAATTGATACTACTAAAAATGGTAGGCATGTCACAGCTAACATTATATTTAATCACAGAAGGGTGAAAGCTTTTCTTCTAAGATCAGGAACAAGACAAGGATGTTAACTCTCATCACTCCTATTCAGTATAGCACTGAAAGTCCTAGCCAGAGCAATCAGATAATAAAAAGATATAAAAATCATCAGAATTGGAAAAGAAGTAAAATTATCTATTTGCAGATGCTATGATTTTATAGAGAGAAAATCCTAAAGAATCCACCAAGACTTTTAGATCTAATCAATGAATTCAGTAAAAATGCAAGATACAAATTAACATACAAAAGTCAGTAGTGTTTCTATTTAATAGCAACAAATTATCTGAGAAAGAAATAAAGAAAATGATTTCATTCGTGATAGCATCAAAATAATAAAATACTTAGGAATAAATTTAACTAAGGAGGTGAAAGATCCCTACATTGAAAACTACAAGACACTGATGAAATAAGACACAAATAAATGCAGAGTATGATTATGTATTAAAAGAAATAATGTTATAATGCTCATACTACAGTCATCTACAGATTTAATGCAATCTCTTTTGAGAGTCCAATGGTACTTTTACATAACAGAAAAAAAGCAATTCTAAAATTTACATGGAATGACAAAAGACCCCGAATAGCCACAGCAATCGAGATAGAAAAGCAAAGTGGGAGGCATCACACTTCCTATTCCAAACTGTAAAGCTTTAGTAATCAAAACAGTTGCATAAAAACAGACACATAAACCAACAGAACAGAATCAAGAGCCCAGAAATAAATCTATGCATATATAGTCAACTAACATTTGATATGGGAGCCAAGAATGAAGAAAAGGCAGTCTCTTCAATGTTCACATGTAAAAGAATAAAATTAGACACATATCTTACGCCATGACAAAAATTAACTCAAAATGAATTAAAGACTTAAATGTGCCACCAGAAATAATAAAATACCTAGAAGAAACATAGGGGAAAATTTCTCTGACATTTGTCTTGGCAATAATTTTTTGAATATGGCACCTAAAGCACAAGCAACAACATCAAAAATAAACAGCTGAAACTACATTAAGCTAAACGCTTCTGCACAGCAAAAGAAACAATCAACAAAATGAAAATGCAACCTACATAATGGATTAAATATTTTCAAAGCATATATCTGACAAGGTGTTAATATCCAAAATATATGAGACTCATACAAGTCAATAGCAAAAATAAAATAAAATAAAATAAAATAAAATAATCCAATCAAAAAAGGCAAAAAACCTGAATAAATATTTTTCCAAATAAGATATAAGAATGGCCAATAGGTACATATAAGAATGGTTCGATATCATTAAGCATAAGGGATACACACATATATACATACTAAAATGTTATTCTGCCATAAAAAGAATTCTGCCATTTGCAACAATATGAATAGACATTGTACTAAGTGAAATAGGTCAGACAGAGAAAGCAAATATTTTATGATCTCATTCACTTATTTTACTCAAAATATATACATAAACAAACAAACCAAACTAATTTTTAAAAAGATCAAATTCGTGGCTACCAGAGATGGGGGTATTGGGGAAAAAAGTGGGTAAATGTGATAAAAAAGCCCAAAATTCCAGTTATAAGATAAATAAGTACCAGAGATGAACAATGCAATGACTGTAGTTAATACTGCTCTATGGTATATTGAAAAGTTGTTAAAAGAGCCCTCATCATAAGGAAAAAAACTTTTTTTCTTTTTCTTTTGCATCTACATGAGATGGTATATGTTAACTAAAATTATTGTGGTAATCATTTCACAATGTATGTAAGTCAAATCATTATGCTATACACTTTAAACTTGTACAGTGCTGTATGCCAACTGAATCTCAATAAAACTAGAGAGAAAGAAAATTGAAATGATTATACCTTTGTAAAAAAATAATAATATGTTAGGAATAAATGCTTATCTTGGGGGACAGGGGAGAGTTTCTGGTAGAAAGAGTAGATGGAAATTTTGCTCCTCAAAATGTTAAGCTACAAATGACGAGGAGGCCTACAACTTCCAATAAAGAATATAATAGACACTCAGTAACTATTTTTAAGTAAATAAATAAAATTAATTAGTTCATCAAATTGTTAAGGGAAATATCCATGATGAATCAGTATATGCAGAGTTGTAGCCTGAGAAAACATGATTAGAAATGTAGATTTTGGAGTGAGTAAAAAGTAATGTTTATTTAATGCTTTTTATCTATCAAGATTGTTCTAAGAGCTTCATGTAGATTAACTTCATGTAGATTTAATCCTAACTGGAATATTCTTCTTGTTCTCACCTCGCACATGAGAAAGCTAAAACAGGGAGAGAATAAGAACTTGATCACAATCACACCTGACAGAGTCAGGATTTGAACCTTGGCAGTCAGTCTCCAAAGTTCAAGAGCTTAACTACCATGCAGTGTTATGTTTTCTTGTTCTTGCAGCAAAGAAGTGATACATGACAAATATCAAATGATTTCTTTACAGAGAGAGAATATGAAGAAAAATTGTCAGTAGCCCATGCAGATTCATGGCTATAAGTAGAAAATAGGGCCAGCATTTAGAAAAGTAACAGGTGAGATGGTTAAGAGATAGAGACCAGAAAGGTTTATCAGTTAGACAATAACTAGGCAAACAGAGTCCACTCTTCATATGTAAAACAAAGAAAATAAATACAGAAAACCGGTTACATGGGTAATGGAAAAGCTGAGAATCCCAACAGGATGCAATGAAACTACATAGAAATTAGCAACATCAACAATTGGGCACCATTCCTAAATGGAAAGGACTAAGAGAGAAAGCAGTATCTTTGCTTGAATTACCTGCTCCTCCCCTCCTTCCACAGCAAATCAAAGCCTGAGACCAGAGTTCATATGCAAGTACATGACTCTTGAACAACAGGTGCTTGAACTCTGTGGGTCCACTTACATGCAGATTTTTGTCAAAATCAGCCCTCCATATCCCCAGGTTTCACATCCATGGATTCATCCAATTTCATATCAGAAACAGTATTTTTGTTCATTGGTTGGGAGTCTGTGGATGTGGAAGACTGACTGTATGCATCATTCTACACCATTTTATATCAGGGACCTGAACATCCAGCAGATTTTGTTATCAGAAGGGGTAGGAGGTAGTGTCCTGGAAGGAATCCCCTCTCCATATATTGAGTACTACTGTAGTTAAGATTTTAGGGAGTCAAAAACTATACACAGATTTTCAACTGCTACAGGGTTGGCACTCCTAATCTCCTTATCATTCAAGGGTCATCTATAGTTTATTTAGAAGTTGATTCCAAGAAGGTAGAGTGAGGTATTAGAGAGAATAAAGGGAGGAGAAAATCCGACATAAGGGCATTTTTGAGGTCACTGTTGTGGACAACTGAAGCTCAGTCCCATCCTGGATCTTCTCAGGAGAACATAGAAGACTTGAAGATTTTTTCACCTAAGGATTGAGAAAATATTTGTTCAAGAGCTTCCTGTTCTCATTTAATGAGGGTCACCTTCAGGGGGTTGATTTCCTATGTTTTCTGGCTATACATGCTTGCTTGCCAGTCAGGCTTCAGAAATCTCTGCAGTGTAGTAGAAACCCCAGGACAGAAAGTGAAAGATGTATTAGTGCTTGAGATTAGTTAAAACTGTCCAGAGCTATCTACTGCAGCTGTGCTGAAATCAGAGGTGAGGTTGAAAAGACGTGAATTAGGGCATTAGTAGAGATTACTAAAAAAAGTATTCCACATCACTGGGGGCAGTATCACCCAATAAAAGCTGAAATTAAAGTGGGAACCATGGAGAATATGCACCAGCTGTTGGTGATACTACCAAAGGCAGAAAGATAACGAGAAGGAGAAATACACTCACATCCTCTTTCCTTCTTCCCTCTAACCTCCCATTGGCCAAAGCCAGTCAGAAACCAGCTGGTACAGGAATCTGGCAAATGATACCAGAAAATATATTATCCTACTCTAAGATTTACCATTTCTTTCTCCCAATGGTATCTTTTGATGAAAAGACATTATTTTAATGTAGTCCAATTTATCAGTCTTTTCCTTCAAGGTTAGTGCTTTGGGTGCCTTGATTACAAAATTTTTCCTTTCCCAAGGGTCATGAAAGTATTTTCCTACATAATCTTCTAGAAGTTTTATCACTTTATCTTACATGTTTTACATCTACGATTAGCCCAATCTTTATGTTTGAGTAAGATTTGAAGTCAGGAAAGGGCATACAATCAAAATGGTAGAGTAGGAAAAAATGGTGCTACCCTCTTCCCATGACCAAATCAAAATTACAACTAAATTATAGAACAACCACCCATGAGAATCAATTAAACACTAACTGAACAGAAATCCTATAACTAATACTATAAAAAAAGAAGCCACCTCTGGCTGTTAAAAATTAGGAGGGATATCAGTTGCAGAGCTTTCCCCTGAGGAATGAGGAGTCCCAACCACACAACATGCTCCCCAGCCTGGAGCCCCAGTGCCAGGAATAAGAGTTCCCTCAACATCTTGCTGTAAAAATCAGCAGGGACTCAGTCTGAGTGAGTCATTGAGTTGCTTAAGGCCCATGGCATCTTCTTAAGGGGCCCAAGCACAGACTCTTTACTCAGAGACACTTGCCCTAAACTTAAGTGAAGGGATAGCAGCTCAAAAAGTGCCAGGGACATATAAGGAGGAACTGAATTATCTGGTTTCAGGGTGAGTGCTAAAGGGGCAGCACTCCCCAGTACTAAAGTGTTGGAACACGCCATTTTTTCTTTGTTGAATCTTTCTCCCCTACATAGCCAGGAGGTTCAGGTGGACACCAAATCTAAATCTAAATTAATCTGTCTAACACCTCTTGTCCTACCCTGGCAATTCTCTGAGATCCCACCCGAACTAATTCACATGCTCAGCCCAAACCACTTTCATCATCTGTTCCACATAAGTGGCTTGCCTTGGCCTACACTGTGAACTTTCCTAAAATCTCTCAAATGTCCACAAACCCTAAACAAGTAGCACCTGGCCTCAGTGTGCCCTGTACCTCTTACTAAATGGCCCCAAGCCCAACACTAATGGCAGTCAGCCTTGATTTGCAACACAGTATCGTCCAGGGACCTCTAAGCCCAGCACAAGAAGCTACCAACCACATATTACTTTATGACTTCTGCTAAGTGGCCCTAGGAAGGGCACAGGCAGCAACTGACCTGAGTCTGCACTGGAGCCCCTCCAAGAGACCGCAGGACAAACACACCAAGTAACCACTTCAGATCACACCAAAGCACCATCCAATTAGCTCCACAAATGAAACCCCCAAGGGTAGACTCGGCAGGCACCAGAGTACCATTAAAATGAATCCCACTCCATTGGGTCAACCCCACATACCAGCTCCTTGACATTACACACAGAGAGTCCTTACAGCTAGTCATCTTGAGAGTCAAACCCATCCAATTATATGCCAAAATCAACAAGGCTCAACTGCAACAAGAAGGAACACATAAACTACACAATGAACATCCCTGGAGCACCAGGATCAGATGACCAAGGAGACTGAGCCACTGGACTCCACAGAATACCTGTGTTAGTCACCATGCCAAGAATGGGAGATGTAGCAGTTCTACCTAATACATAGAAACACAGAAAGGCGGCCGAACTGAGGAGACAAAGAAACATAACCCAGATAAAACAATAATACAAAACTCCAGAAAAAGAATTAAGCAAAATGGAAGCAAGCAATCTATCAGATACAGAGTTCAAAGCACCGGTTAGGACAATAATGATATGAACGATCCTCTTATTACCACATCTGTTGTGTCCCAAAAGTTTTGATATGTTGTATTTTCATTCTCATTCGTTCCTATGTTTCTCTTGATCTCTCCTTTTATTTCTTCTTTAAACCAGTCTTTTTTTAGCATGTTGTTTAATTTCTACATATTTGTGGGTTTTCCCACTTTCTTTTTTCAGTAAGTCTCCAGTTTCAAAGCATTGTGGTCAGAGAATACGCTAGGTATGATTTCAATTTTTTTAAAGTTGTTGAGGCTAGTTTTGTGTCTCAGCATAGTCTATACTTGATGATGTTCCATGTGCACTGGAGAAGACTGTATAATCTGGTGTCTTGGTATGAAAGGCTCTGTAAATGTTGATTATGTCCAATTGGTCTAATGTATCATTTAAGGCTGATATTGTCTTACTGACTTTCCGTTTAGATGATCTATACATAGCTGTCAGTGGGGATATTTAGGTCTCCTACTATAATTGTATTTTTATCAGTTTCTACCTTTAGTTATGTTGTAGTTGCTGTATACATTTTGGTGCTCCCTAATTGTTAATGAGCATTATGTCTTCTTGATGTATTGTCCCCTATATTATGAAATGTCCTTCTTTATCTCCTGTAACCCTTTTTATTTGAAGTCTGTTTCATCATATATTAGTACTGCTACTCCTGCTTTTCTCTGGATTTCAATTGCCTGAAGTATTGTTTCCACTCTTTCACTTTGAGGCTATATTTGTCTTTGCAGCTAAGAGGTGTTTCTTGAAGGCAACATATGACTGGGTTTTATTTTTTGATCCAATATGCTACTCTGTGCAATTACAACCAAAAGAATAGAATATCTAGGAATAAATTTAATAGAAGATGTGAAGAACCTATACAATGAGAATTATAAGACATTATTTTGAAAAAGTTAAAGAAGACACAAAAAAATGGAAAGATATTTTGTGTTCATAGAAGAAGAAATCAACATAGTTAAAATGGCCATAATACCAAAAGCAATATACAGATTTAATGCCACCCCCATCAAATTCTCAAAGATGTTTTTTTTAATAAAACAAAATATTATCAGATTTGCATGAAATTACAAAAGACCCTGAAGAGCCAAAGTAATCCTGAAAAAAAAAAAAAGAACAAGACCAGTCTACAGCCATGCTACCTTGAACAAGCCCAATCCCATCTGATCTCAGAAGCTAAGCAGGGTTGGGCCTGGTTAGTTCTTGGATAGGAGACCAGGTGCTGTAGGCATAAAAAATAAATAAAAAATTTTTTTAAAATAAGCGATTGTAAGCTGACAAGGCCCTTGCAATCTGTGAGGTCAACCAAGGGTTGTCTTGCCTAAAAATAAAAATAAATAATAAATAATAAAGTTAAAAAAGAGAACAAAGCCAGTGGTATCACACTGCCTGACTTCAAATTATACCACAAAGTGACAATAATCAAAACAGCATGGTACTGGCAGGAAAACAGACTTGAAGATAAATAAAACAAAATTGAGAACCCGGAAATAAATGCTCAAATATATGGGCAAATAAATTTCAGCAAAGGAGCCAAAAATATACAAGTGAAAAAGGAAAGCCTCTTTAATCAATGGTGCTAAAAAATTGGAAAGCCACATGCAGGAAAATGAAGTTAGACCCCTATCTGTAACAATACACTAAAATTAACTCAAAATGGATCAAAGACATGAATATAAGACCTGAAGCAATAAATGGCATTAAAAAAACATAGTTACTAAACTCATAGACCTCGGTTTTAAAGAGGATTTTATGAATTTGACCACAAAGGCAAAGGAAGTAAAAGCAAAAATAAATGAATGGAACTAAAGCAAACAAAATAACTTTTGCACATCAAAAGAAACCATCAATAAGTCAAAGAGACAACCAGCTCAATGGAAGAAAATATTTGCAAACAATACCTTCAATAGGGGGCTAATATCCAAACTATACAAAGAATTCATATAATACAACTACCAAAAAACAAACAAGCCAATTTAAAAATAGGCAGAGGACCTGAATATACACTTCTCCCAAGAAGACATACGAATGGCTAACAGACATATGAAAAGATACTCAACTTCATTAGTTATCAGGGAAATGTAAATCAAAACCATAATTAGATACAACCTTACACCTGTCATAATAGCTATCATCAACAGGACAAGTAATAAGAACTCTTGGAGAGGTTGTGGGGAGAAATGAACCTTCATACCCTGCTGGTAGGAAAGTAAATTGGTGCAGGCGCTATGAAAAACAGTGTGGAGTTTCCTTTAAAAAGTAAGAATAGAATTATTATTTGACCCAGGAATCCCTCTTCTGGATATCCACCCTAATATTTGAAAACGTTTATCCACAAATATATATGCACCCCGATGTTCATGGTGGCCGAGGCATAGAAACAACTGAAGTGTCTTTCAGTGGATGATTGGATAAAAACAATATGGTACATATATACAATGAAATATTACTCAGCCATAAGTAAAGATGAAATACTGCCATTTGCAACAACATGGGTGGATCTTGAGGTAATATGCTAGGCAAAATAAATCAGGCAGAAAAATCTGAGAACCATATGATATCACTCATATTGGAAATATAAAACTGAAAGCAACAAACAAACAAGACAAGCAAACAAAAACTCATAAACATAAACTACAGTTTAGTGTTTACCAGAAGGAAAGGGAGAGGGAGGGAGGTATACAGGGGTAAAGAGGGTCAAATATATTGTGATGGAAGAAAATTTAAGTTTAGGTGGTGGACACACAATGTAATACATGGATGTATTTTTTTAATTGTACACTTAAAGTCTTTATAATTTTATTAACCAGTGTTAGTTCAATAAATTTAATAAAAATAAATAAATAAATGAATAATTAAATAAATGGAAAATAAAGAAAATATAATTTAAAAATAAGGATAGTTTAACAGACCTCTGGTACAGCATCAAACATAACAATATTTGCATTATAAGAGTACCAGAAGATGAGAGAGAGAGAGAGAGCAAGGGTTTGGAAACCTATTTGAAGGAATAATAACTGAAAAATTCCCTAACTTGATGAAGAAAACAGACTACAAGTCCAGGAAGCACAGAAAGTCCCAAACAAGATGAACTCAAAGAAACTCACACCAAGACACATCATAATGAAAATGCCAAGTTTAAAACAAAGGAAGAATCTTAAAAGCAGCAAGAAAAAAAAAAACAGTTAGTTACCTATAAGGGAACTCCCATAGACTGTCAGTTGATTTCTCAACAGAAATTTTGCAGACCAGAAGGGATTAGCACGAAATATCCAAAGTGATAAAAAGCAAGCACCTACAACCAAGACTACTTCACCCAACGAGGCTATCATTTAGAATCAAAGTAGAGATAAAGAGCTTCTCATACTTCTCAGACCAAAAAAAAAAAACCTAAAGGAGTTTATCACCACCAAACTGGTATTACAGGAAATATTAAAAGGGCTTATTTAAAAAAAAAAAAAGAAGAGAAAACAACGATTAAAAATATGAATAAGAAAATATCGCAAAGAAAACAAACCTTTCGCAAAGGTAAACACACAATAAAAGCAGTGGATCAACAAACTATAAAGCTAATACAAAGGTTAAAAGGCAAAAGTAGGAAGATCATGTGTAATTACATGTGTAAATTAAGAAATACACACAATCTCGAAAAAGAAAAACAAAGTTGGAGGTATCACACTACCTAATGTCAAACTATACTTCAAGTCTATAGTAATTAAAACAAGATGGTACTGGCATAAAAACAAATACATAGGTGAATGAAACAGAATAGAGAGCCCACAAATAAATTTACATGTATATAGTCATTTAATCTACAACAAAGAAAAGCAAGAATTAAAATGGGTTAAAGACAAGAACATACAATGGGTTAAAGGTGTTGGGAAAACTGGGTATATACTGGACCACCTTCTTACACTATATATGGAATAAATTCAAAATAGATTAAAGACTTAAATGTAAAACCCCAAACAACAGACTCCTAGAAGAAAACATAGGCAGTAAACTCTCTAACATTGCTCTTAGCAATATTTTTTCTGATATATTTTTTGGACAAAGGAACCAAAAGAAAAAATAAACCAATGGAACTACATCAAATTAAAAAGTTTTTCACAGCAAGGGAAACCATCAACAAATAAAACGACAACCTATTGAATGGGAGAAGATATTCATTAATGCATATCTATAAGGGGTTAATATCCAAAATATATTTTTTAAAAGACCTTATACAACTCAACATCAAAAAAAAATCTGATTAAAAATTAGACAGAGGACCCGAAAAGACATTTCTCCAAATAAAACATACAGATAGGCAACAGACATATGAAAGATGCTCAAAGTCACCAATCATCAGGGAAATGCAAATTTAAACCACGATGAGATATTGCCTCATGCTTGTCAGAATAGCTGTCATCGATTAATCAAAAAACAAGTGTTGGTGAGGATGTGGAGAAAAGGGAACCTTCACACACTGTTGATGAGATTGCAAATTGATGCAACCACTATGAAAAACAGTTGAGTGGTTCCTCAAAAAAATTAAAAATAAAACTACCTTGTGACCCAGCAATTCCACTTTTGGATATTTATCTGAAAAAATCCAAAACACTAATTAGAAAAAATGTATATGCACCACCTCGTTCAATGCAGTGCTATTTATAATAGCCAAGATATAGAAGTAACCTAAGTGCTCATCAAGAACAATTGGATAAAGAAGTTATGGTATATATATGAGATAGAATATTATTCAGCCATAAAAACATCCTAAATCTTACCATTCACAACTATACAGATGGACCTAGAGGGTATTATTATAAGTTAAATAAATTAGAGAATGTCAAATATCATATGATTTCACTTATATGTGGAATCTAAAGAATTAAATAAGTGAACAAATAAAACAAAACAGACTCATAGATACAGAGAACAAACTGGGGAATGTCAGATGGGAGGGGGTTGTGGGGATGGCTGAAGCCATTAAGAAGTACAAATTGGTCATTAAAAAATAGTCATGGGGATGTAAAGTATAGTATAGAAAATATTGTCAATAAAATTATAATAACTATGTATAGTGCCAGGTGGGTACTAGACTAATGGGGGAGGGGTCACTTTGTAAATTATATAAATGTCTAACTACAGCTCAGAGAACATTTGAAAGGATAGCGGCCAAGAGTTTTCTACAACCAAAGACAGACACCAATCCAGATATTTAAGAATACCAAAACTCACCTCATCAGTAGAATAAAAATAAATATACACTACTGTGTAAGTGCATAAAATAAACGAAAGAAAAAATATTTTTAAAGAGCTAGAACCCCTCCCCATCAACAAAAAAGAATAATTTTTTAACAGTTTTAAAACCTTTAAAAGAGTGACTGAATAAAGAGATGACTTCTTCAGCAACTGCAAATCTAAAACTCTATATGCCCATAAAAATTCTCAGAAATAAAAGAAACATTAATAGTAATAAGTAAACATGAGATGCCACCATGCATCTACCAAATTGACAAAAGCTAAAAGCTCTTATAATAGCAAGTGTTGACAAAAATATAGAACAACTTGAGCTCTCAGATATCTATTACTAGTGAGAATGTTAATATCACCACCTTGTAAAATAGTTTTTTCATTTTCTAGAAAATTTGAAGATATGCAGTTATTACAATCCAATAGTTCCACTCTTAGGTATATCCCATCAAAAAATTCTTTACCTATTGTAGTATAAAAAAGAATATATTATCATCATCCTTGGTTCCAGACACAGAGATTCCTTGAATTTCCTGAGTGATAAAAGTGCATTTATTATATGCTAATGAGGTGACTCGCCATGAGACCAGAATAATTTCAAGACAGGGGCCCATCACCAGAAAGATCAAGCACATCATTAGAGAGTTGGAACTTTAGCTTCCTGACTTCTAGGTAGAGAGGAGGGCTAGAGATTGGGTCAATGGTTTAATCAATCTTATCTATGTAATAAAACCTTAATAAAAACCCTGGATACTGAGGCATAGTGGAGCTTTCTGGTTAATAAACACATTGATATACTGGAAGGGTGATGAACCCAGATTCCACAAGGAGAAGGCCTGAGAGCTCTGCATGCCTCCCACTCCATACTTTGCTCTATTCATCTCTTTAGGCTGTTTCTGATCTGTAGTCTTTGTAATAAAATTGTAAGTTTTTTCAGTGAGTTCTGTGAGTCATTCTAGTAAATTATCAAATCTGAGTTGGTCATGGGAACTCCTGAATTTATAGCCATTCTGAAGTGCAAGTGGACCTATGACCTGCAGTTAGCAACTAAAGTGGGATTAGACTTGTAAAGAACTGAGCCCCTTGTGCAATCTGGCTAACTCCAAGTGTTAGCATCATGATTGTATTGCAGTCTACTTCAGTTAGGATAAAAAAAATAATTAAAAAAAAAACATTTTGAAATTTCTAGCTGACAGGCAAAAGTGTGGGTAGTCCCTGAGATTTGTAGTTGACACCTGAAATGAGAGCAGTCTTATGAAGAACTTTGCATTTATCTTGAGGGGTCTGCACTAACTCTATAGTTAGTGTCAAAATTGAATTTAATTGTAGAATATCCTGTTGGCTTCAGAGAATTGATGTCAGAACATGCCTGTATACTGACCCTTAAACAATGTAGGGTGTTGGGACACAGGTCTCCACATAGTAGAAATTTCTTTATAAATATAGTCGGCCCTCCATATCTGTGTATTCCCAACCATGGACGAAAACACAATTGACCCTTGAACAACACAGGTTTGAATTGCCTGGGACCACTTATAAATGGAAGTGGATCCATGAAGTTCAAACCCAAATTATTCAGGGTCAACTGCATAAGTGTGTTCATAGTAGCACTGTTTAGAATGTCCCAGAACCAAAAACGACTCAAATATCCAACAACAGTATAATTGATAAACAAATTGTGAAATATATGTAAGAATGACAGCTATATAACACAAAAATGGATAAATATTAAAAACATGATGTGGGAGCAAAATAAGCCAGGCACAAAATAATATATACCATATAATTTCATTCATAAAACTTTAAAAACAGGCAAAGCTACATTAACTCTATTGTTTCTGAAATATACAAAGGTAACAAAACTATAAAGCAAAGAAATAATTACCATACAATTCAAGAGTGTTTTTTCTATAGGGAAAGGACAATACTATGATTGTCAGGGGATACATAGGCAAATTTGGGAGGTGCTAGAAATATTCTGTTCATTGACCCGAGTAATGGTTTTCACTTTATTAAACTGTAATTTGTGTTTTATGCATTTTTCTAAATGTATGCTACATTTCATACCTTTAAAAGTTTCTAAAAATAGTAGTGATTAGAAAAGAAACCTGTGAAACCCCCAGGCATGTTTATTTCGTTGTTGAGAATGTAGTAGTGAACTATGTATTGATTCAATAAAAAAAAATTGTATTAAAAAGTAAAAGTTACATTAGTAAAATAAATAATGTAGAACTTAAGTTAGTTAAAAATGGAAATTGAGAGGTTGAAGTAAAAGGATGCTTTTAAAAATACTTCCTTAGATGCAGAAGATTATGCAAATGGTAATTTCTTGATGTATGTAAAAATGTAAGTTTAGATTCTTTGTTAAAATAGTGCCTTTCAAAATAAAAACATAAAGTTTGACTTCCAGACTAGAGTACTTTTTTATTGAGGAAACATTGGTTAATGACATTATATAAATTTCAGGTGCACAACATTATAATTCAATATCTGTATACTCTATTGTGTGCTCACCACCAAAAGTCTAGTTCCCATCTGTCACCATATAGTTAATCTTCTTTACCCATATTGCTCTCTCTGACCCCCTTCCCCTCTGATAATGACCAATCTGTTTTCTGTATCTAAGCATTTGTGTTTGTTTTGTTTGCTTGCTTATTTATTACCTTTTTGTTTTATAATTCACATAAATGAAATTATATATTTTTGTCCTTTTTTGTCTGACTTAGCATAATGCCTTCGAGATTCACCTATGTTTTGCAAATGGCAATATTTCATCATTTTTATGGCTAAATAGTATCCCATTGTGTCTGTGTATGTATGTGCATGTGTCACATCTTCTTTATCCATTTATCCATTGATGGACACTTAGGTTGTTTCTATAACTTGGTTATTGTAAATAATGTGACAATGAACATAGGGACATATATATCTTTTCGAATTAGTGTTTTCATATTCTTCATAAAAGAAATTGCTGGATCTTAATTAGATCATATTTAATCTTTAAATCATCTGCTGCAGAACCACTTGCAATATAAGTTTAAAATGCAGATTCCTATGTAGAATCTCTGAAGGAAGGGTCCAGGCATCTGCATTTAAAAAGTACTCCAGGTGATTTTAACTATGCACACCACCGTCTTGAAGACAAAAAGGGAGGAGAGAAAAATAAAAAGCAAAACAAAACAAAAATTCTTGATAAAGCTAACAAAAAAAATGACTATACAATATTTACAACAAAGTGTGGTAAATGGCAATCATAAAATAGAGAAGTGAGGCTGAATATAAATATATCAATGATCACAATAACTGTGAGTGAGTTAGGTTCCCCTAGAAACAAATTATGTTTCTGAAATTGGGTAAAAATAAGGGAGTAAAAAAACTTAGTCCAGATACATGTTTTTATAAAATACAGCCTTAAAAACATACATAGAAAATTTGGAAATAAAAGAACAAATAGAGATATATTGGGTGAATTTTACCAAAAGAAAGCAAGACTAGCAATATAAAAATAAAACCGAATTTAATGCAAAATGCACTCAATACTATAAAAATGATGTTTTATTTTGATAATTTATACCCTGGGGCAAAAACCTTATCACAGTAAAAATAAACATTCAAAATACCACAAAACTAGCAGTTAATAATTTAAAAACTGAAAAAGAAACCATTACCCATTGAGAAATTTTTAAATTATTTTTAACTAATCTTAGATTTCAAAAATAATAAAGCGAAAATGAAATCACAGGCACTTTAGAAATTAATGGTAACAAGAACACTATATTTCAAAATCTATGGGATATAGTCCAAGGGGTAAGTAATTAGGAGAGATCATATAGCCTTAAATGTATTCCAAGTATACCTGAATGTAAATTAATTAAAAATTCAAAAAATTAAGAAAATTATAAAATAATGAATATATCAAACAAAAAATTAAAGAGTAGAAGGATACCTAAAATAAATATAATTAATAAATTAGAAAGGAAAAGAGGAGACTTTGATCAATAAAACAAAGTTGACCCTTTGAAATGCCAACGAGAAAAATAAAGCTCAGAAAATTATAACTGTTGGAAAAGAGAAAACAAAAACCTTGCCAAGGCTGAAAATGGAGATGGGCAACCAAGAAACCATGAGGCTGAGATTCTAAAGCACAGGATGTAACTATAATGTTAGTGTTTTAAGAGGACAGAGAAATTTAGAACTGCAGGCTAACAAACAATTCAATTTAAAAATGGGCAGAGGATCTGAACATACACTTCTCTCAAGAAGACATATGAATGGCTAACAGACATATGAAAAGATGCTCAACTTCACTAGCTATTAGAGAAATGCAAATCAAAACCACAATGAGATATCACCTAATACCTGTTAGAATGGCTATCATCAACAGGACAAGTAATAACAACTGTTGGAGAGGTTGTAGAGGAAAAGGAACCCTCTACACTGCTAATGGAAATGTAAATTGTATAGCCGCTATGGAAAACAGTGTGAATGTTTCTCATAAAATTAAGAATAGAATTACTGTTTGACCCAGCAATCCCTCTTCTGAGTATCTACCCAAAATATTTGAAAACATTTATCCACAAAGATATATACACTCCGATGTTCATTGCGGCATTATTCACAGTGGCTAAGACATGAAAACAACTGAAGTGTCCTTCAATGGATGATTGGATAAAGGTGATATGATACATATATACAATGGAATATTACTCAGCCATAAGAAAAGATGAAATATTTGCAACAACATAGGTGGCTCTTGAGATTAGCATGCCAAGTGAAGTAAGTCAGGCAGAAAAAGTTAAGAACCATATGATTTTACTCACACATGAGCTATAACACTGAAAGCAACAAACAAGACAAACAAAAACTCATAGACACGGATAACAGTTTAGTTATTACCAAAGGGAATGGGGGAGGGACAGAGGTAGATAAGGCTAAAGGGGGTCAAATATATGGTGATAGATATAAAGTTAACTTTAGGTTATGAACACACAATGCAATATATAGATGAAATTGTACACTTGAAATATATAACATTTTGTTAACAAATGTCACCCCAATAAATATAATTTAAAAATAAAACAAAATCTAAGCAAGGACCTAAAAAAATAATAACCTTGATAGATAGATAGTTTTCCAAAGAAGATATACATGTGGCCAACAAGTTCGTGCTTAACTTCAAAAGGAAAATGCAAATCAAAACCAGTGAGCTGTAACCTCACATTGGCTTTAATCAAAAAATACAAGAAATAAACAAGCGTGGGTGAGGATATGGAGAAACTGGACCTCTGTGCACTATTGGGCATGCAAATTGGTACCGTCACTGTGAAAAACAGTATAGAGGTTCTTCAAAAAATTGGAAATAGAATTACCATATGTCCTAGCAATTCCACTTCTTGGTATATATCCAAAGAAAACAAAGTCAGCATCTCAAAGCTATATTTGTAATCCCATTTTTTTGCAGCATTACTCACAATAGCTAAGGTACAGAAAAAACATAAGTATCCACTGACAGGTGAATAAATAAAGATATGGAATAAATATAAAATAGAATATTAGCCAAGAAAAAGAAGGAAATCCTCCCATTTGCAACAACATGAATAAACCTGGATGACATCATGCTATATGAAATAAACCAGACAGAGAAAGGCTAATACTATATGATTTCACTTATATGTGGAATTATTTTAAAAGAGAGGGAGAGGAAGGAGGAACAGGGGAGAGAGAGAGAGAGAGAGAGAGAGAGAGAGAGAGAGAGAGAGAGAGAGAGAGAGAGAGAGAGAGAGAGAGAAGGAAGGAAGGAAGGAAGGAAGGAAGGAAGGAAGGAAGGAAGGAAGGAAGGAAGGAAGGAAGGAAGGAAGGAAGGAAGACTCGGACTCAGAATCAGAATAGAATGATAATTAACCTGACTTAGGGTTGTGGTGGAAATGGGAATATGCTAATCAAAGGGCAGAAACCTTCAGTCATAAGATGAATAAGTTCTAGAAATATAATGTACAACATGGTGACTATAGTTAATAATACAGTATTATATATTTGAAATTTGCTGAGAGTAGATCTTAAGCATTGTAACAACACACACACAAAATATACCTGTGTGAGGTGATGGGTGTATTAACCTGGTTATTGAAATTATTTCACAATGTACGTGTGTGTTATAACACTGTATACTTTAAAATATATACAACTTATAAATGTCTAATTAATATGCTTGTTGTACATCTGAAACTAAAATAATATTGTACATCAACTATAATTTAAAAATTATATATACATGTGTATATATATATGTGTGTGTATATATGTATATAATTCCATTTGTCAGTTACTTCATTAAGGCTGGGGGGTAACGCTAGTGGAGTATTCCAAACTTAAGAAAATAGTCACAAACTAAACAATGTGGCTGCTAATTTATATACCCTGATACAACAAAAAACCAATGAATTTTTATTTTTAAAACACAGACAACATGGAAAAAGTTTATCATTTGTTTCTGCTTGAGAGATTATAATAACTTTCTTCTTTATAATACCATTTGACATCATTAATCTCCAGAGGCTTACTCATCTCATTATCATGCACAATCTCACACCAGTCCACTACATTGGCAATGTCATGCTGATAGGTACTGGAAATAAGAAGTAGCAAGTACCTTCTATGATTTAGTAAGGCCTACATGGTGAATTCCACAAAAACAGGGGGGGAAATCTGTTATTTCAGAGTGGATCATTCAGAAGAAGCCTAGAAAATATTTCTGCTATAAATAAGTTCTCAGAGAAGTTCCTGATGCAGATTCTCAATAATCAAAGTCAGGGAACTTCTTGTGATTGTCAATCACCCCTCTTCTCTGGCCAGCCCAGTATTTGCTAAATGGATTAATAAATATAAGGCCATAATGACCAGGATAGAAGATATGTATGGGCTTCCTATCATAGACTTCTCTCACCAAGTCTAACCTGGTTACTCCAATGCTGAACTCCCAGCTGTCAAGTGGAAAGTGATATTATCCTATATTATAAATGGGAGAGCAGTTTGTTCTCAAGAAATAGACACATTAGAGATTTAGAGTTGCCTCCCTGTTCATCACAGATCTGTAAGCACCATCTTTGGTGAATATATTAAATCTCTTATGCACTATTATGTCATCCTACATAATAATGCCTCTAATCAAGGGACATATTTCACTTCGAAAGAGAGGCAGTAATCTGAAGCCCCTACAAGGAACCGAACAAAGCGTTTCCTAATTAGTTTTGATTTATGAGAGGCTTTCACAATGATATATATCTCTTATAGCTCCTACAGGAATTTTTTAAATTATCTTTTCATTTTGTGTAAAATATGATAAAGAAATGGTTGTAAAATTAAAAATTAAATCACTATATTATTAAATATTACATTTAAGTTTCATTTTTATATTATCTTTAATAATTCATAATATAAAAGACACTTTCACATTTAACAAGTGACGTATTTAATTTACTTTAAGGTACATAGGAATATCTAACTGCATTATAAATAAATTTTAAAAATTGATATCATATCATATTTGATTTGATAAATCAACTACATTTGGAACCCAAATGTAGCTCTCTGTAAATAACACGTTGTTAGATATAATCATGATAAACTTCCTCTCTTAATACAGGTAATGCCTGAGGTACTACCTGAGAGTTTTAATTAGCTTAATGCCACTTAAAGATTTGGTTAAGATCATCTTGAGGTGAATTTGCTGAATTATTGTCATTAATTCATATTTCAACATCAAGCTTTATTATATTTCCCATATTTTTAACAGTCCAGTATGGGTATAAATTAAATAACATGCAACTATTAACAAAATTATTTAAAACTATATAACGATCAGAACCATGAAGCAGGATTTCTGAGTGCATTCATCTGATTAGCCACAAACTATGTTCCCTCTACATATACTCAAAGGTGCCCAAACTGTTCCATTGCAAAAGGAAAACTAGAAAGTGTTCAACAGTTTAATATATACTTAACCACATGTCATTGCTATCTTTAACAACCCAAACCTGCTTGCATCCATCTCTGAACTCTGGGAGTTTGTCAACCACCAGATGAGAAATCCCAGAGTACTCCTCACTGAAGACTCAGACATTGTACCAGATCTTGGACACAAGCTTAACTGGTATTTTACAGAATACCAGTTCTAATCAGTGACCAAGTGAACATTTTCTCACAATTGCACACTGCCACACACCACCATTAAGGTATGGAGGTAAGAGTGGTATCTTTACTTGTTTACACTTACCTTGACTAATTATGAAAAGGATTTGAGACGGCTTGCAATAAAAAAAAAATCAGAGAACATTCAGAAATAAGTAAATGAGACAATTAGGATAAAGAAAAATAATGGTAAATAATTGAGTATTCTGGAAAGTTTAATGCCTTAGGGAAAATGCTTATACTAGAAAACATAGTAAAAGTCAATTATATATTTTATTAATTTTTTTATTTTTAAATTACTGTTGGCATGCATTATATTAGTTTCACATGTACAACATAGTAATTATACATTTATATAATGTACAAAGTGGTCACCTTGATATAATAATAGTCAATAATATTGACTATTATTCCCTATGCTATACTTTACATTCCCATAACTATTTTGTAAGTACCAATTCATAGTTCTCAATCTTTTCCACTTTTTTACCCACCTTGCAACCCCCTCCCATCTGGCAACCATCAAAATGTTCTCTGCATCTATGAGTTCATTTCTGTTTCACTTGTTTGTTTTTTAATTCTTTAGATTCCACATGTAAGTGAAATTATCTGACATTTGTCTTTCTCTGTCTGACTTACTCCTCTCAGCACAATACCCTCTATGTTTATTCATGTTGTAGATGACAAGATTTCATTCTTTTTAATGGCTGAGTAATATTCTATTGTATATATGTAGCACTTTTTCTTCATCATTTATCTATTTATGGACATCCAGGTAGCCTCCATACCTTGCCTATTGTAAATAATGCTACAATAAACACATGAATTCTCAAATCCCTTTGAAGTCATGTTTTGGGTTTCTTCGGATAAATACCCAGAAGTGGGATAACTGGGTCTTTCTTTGTCTCTTGTTACAGACTTTGTTTAAAAGTCTGTTTTGTCTGGTGTAAGTATTGACAATTTGGCTTTTCTTGTTTGTTTATTTAAATTTTCATGAAATATTTTTTTCCATCCCTTCAACTTTCATTTGATTCTGTATGTGTTTTTCGATCTGAAGTGAGTCTCTTGTAGACGGCATGTGTAAAGGTCTTCTTTTCTTATCCATTCAGCCACCCTATCTTTTGATTGGAGCATTTAACCCATTTATATTTAAAGTAATTTTTTGATAGATATGGAGTTATTACCATTGTATTACCAATTTTTTATCTTTTTTTCTTCTTTTTCTTCTTAACGAAGTCCCTCTAACATTTTCTGTAATACTGGCTTGGTGGTGATGAACTCCTTTAGCTTTTTCTTCTGGGAAGCTCGTTATCTGTCCTTCAATTCTAAATGGTAGCTTTGCTGGATAGAGTAATCTTGGTTGTAGATCCTTGCTTTTTATCATTTTAAATATTTCTATGCCTATCCCTTCTGGCCTGCAAAGTTTCTGTTGAGAAATCTAACAGTCTTAGGGGAGCTTTCTTATAGATAACTAACTGCTTTTCTCTTGCTGTTTTTAAGATTCTATCTTTGTCTTTAACCTTTGGCACTTTAATTATGATGTGTCTTGGTTTGGGCCTGTTAGGGTTTATTGTGTTTGGGACTCTCTACACTTCCTGAACTTGAATGTCTATTTCTTTCAACAGGTTAGTTAAGTTTCCATTCACTATTTCTTCAAACAGTTTTTCAATCCCTTTCTCTCTCTCTCTCTTCACCTTCTGGTCCCAGAGGCCTCTTAAACTGTCTTCGTTTTTTGGATTATTTTTTCTTGTTGCTGTTCTAATTGAGTGTTTTCTGCTACCTTAGCTTCTAAATAGCTGATTCGATCTTCTACTTTATCTCATTTACTTTTGATTCCTTCTAAGGTAATCTTCATTTTAGTTATTGTATCCTTCATTTTGACTGGTTCTTTTTAATGTTTTCTATCTCCATTTTTATATTGCCTATCTCTCCATTAAAGTTCTCACTAAATTCACCAACTCTTCCTCTTAGTTCATTGAATATTCTTATAACCAGTTTTTTAAACTCTGCACCTGATAGACTGCTTGTCTCCATTTTGTTTAGTTCTTTTTCTGTAGCTTTGTTTGGTTCTCTAATTTGAGACATTTTTTTTTTGTTTCCCCATTTTGACTTCCTCCCTGTGTTTGTTTCTTTGTATTAGGTAGGACTGCTACATCTCCCAGTCCTAGTAGAATGGTCTTATACAGTACATGTCTTGTGGGAACCAGTGGTACAGTCTCCCTTGTCACAGGAGCCAGGTACTCCAGATGTGTATGTCTTCCTGTTGTAGTTGCACTTTGGTTGTTGTTTGCATATCAATAGGAAGGATTGACCCTCAGGCTGATTGATTGTAAGAAGTGGCCAGTGACTACAATGGAGGTGCTGCTGTGTGGGGGCTGATCCTACAAAGCAGGATTCACTTTAGCAGGGCTCTGATGTCTGCCTAGTCTGTTCTTTGAGTGTGTTGTACTTGGATATAGACCCAGGTGGTACTATGGCTCAGACTAGGTATGCAGGACAGAGGCCTCCTGGGAGGGCCCCACCAAAGGCAAATTTCAGCCTATGACTGTGCCTTATGCCCTGCCTAAGGCCATGTAGCATGAGCCTCCAAGCAATTCACAGATGGCCTCCACCCACGCTGGGCTTGGATGTGCTTTGAGAGGCCAAGGCCTGAACCAAAGCTGACTGCTACTAGATCTGCGATTGATGCTGCTCAGCAAGATATACAGGACACCCTGAGGCCAGATGCTGCCTGTTTAGGTTCTGTGGAAAGTCTGCAGCATGAGCTAAGACAGTCCATTTGTATGGAGAATCCACTGGAAGTGGCTTGGGTGGGCCCACAAGTTGGGTGGGGTCTCAGAGCATCTGTAGGATGGGGTAGCCAAGTTGATGGAGACTCAGCTATGGTGCCTCCTCTATCTGCACACTGAGTGGGGGAACAGCATAATAAGGGAACAATGCCCTCTGCCAGTACTGCCGTCTGGGAGAAAGCTGCCCCTCTAGCCCTCACCCTGAAAGTAGTCAAATCACTTCCTCCTCCTCTATCCCTAGCACCTTTCAAGCTACTGTCCCAGTGCTGGAACTTGGAGCAAGTGAATATGTCAAGAGTAAGTCTACATGCAGGCCCTTTAGGAGGAATGTCTGCAATTCCAGAGGCCCTCCGTCTCACTCAGCCACAGTCTCTGCTGGTTACCAAAGCCAGAATTGTGGGGACTTCTCTTCCCAGAAATGGAACCCTGGGTTGGGAATCCTGATACTGAGCTGGGAACCCTTGCTCCTCCATGGGAATCTCCATAGCCAAGATATCCCTTCCAATTCTCAACTGCCATGCACGGGTGTGAGACCAGCCTGTTCTGCATCTCTGCCCCTCCTACTAGTCTCAGTGTCACCTCTTCTGTGTGTCTCCAGTTGTAAAACTTTTGTTCAGCTAGACTTCAGCTAACTCCAAATTATGGTTGTTCTATAGTTTATTTCTAATTGTGATGTTGTTGTGAGAGGAGGCAAACACAGCATTTACCTACTCCACCATCTCGACTGCCAATTATATCTCAATAAAGCTGGAAGAAAAAAATTCTTCTGATTTGGTAGAGAGACAGACACTAGGCCACTTTGAAATCTTCATGCCACTGAGAGGAGAATCAAAGAAGGAAGTTGGCTGGTATGATTGACTAGGAGATAGGGTTGCTGCTCTGAATTTGGAACTTAACATTTTAGGTTTTTTTGAGACTGAAAAAGGTCCTGTGACCATGTTCCCCTTTCTAGTTCCAAACTCTCCTTGTTGAAATAGGAGAGCCAAGCTGGGATATATTAAACACTCAACACCAATGAGCACATTAGGATTGAATCGCATCTGCCTTAATCTGCCACAAGTGCTGCTAGGAAAATTCTTTGTTCACTATGTCCTATGTTAAAGACTAAGAGAAGACAACTGAAATCTTTAAAGACAATAACACCAATAGCTTCCCTCAGAAATAAAGATCAATCCACTAGGATAAAAAGAAAATCACAAACAGATGAGTTCCTAAGACAAAGAGAACATGGAATTGCCAAAGCCAGAAGACAAAATTCAAAAAAAGGCTTGTCACCATAATATAAATAAGGATTTTTTCTTTGTTTACTATTTGAAATAATTATCATCTCTTTTCTTTATCTTTCTAAAGAGGTATTATAATTATTTTTTTTCTGCCTATTTCCATTGACCATTGTATATATATTTTGATGATGATTCTGGTGCTTACATTGTAATTTTTTCCATAAATTACAGAATTTTGAAGTGAGAGAAACTAGAGAAATAATGTTATAACCCAAAAAGCCCAAATTCAGGGTAATAGTGGCAGATGACACTGCCTTGATATACAGTAAATGGACATGACTTTGGGTGGTCTCCAAGAAGTGCATTCAGCAATGATACCTATACTACAGAGATACCTAGTCTATCAAATTCTGCCACATGATTACAGTTCATGATGTAGAGCACAAACAGGACCCAAATTCAGACAATAAATTTATCTCTCAGAAATCTGGAACTTGGAGATAAGCATTTCTGAGTCACATGAATGGCAAAGACCCAGAGAGCAGGTCCACAGACTCTGCTCTAAGGAACAAAAAATAGTCACTGCCACTGTCCTTCCTCACTTTAATTAACCCACAATTCTTTCAATGTTCTAATATACTACAGTTTCCTTTCACTAAATTCCTTTGTTGTTAATGTTGTATATGCTTTAAAGAGGTTTGTGTAAGAGTTATGGATTTTATTTTTTACAAATATAATAACTAGTACAAAGTCAATAAAATTCTAATCAAATTGTGACATGATTTTTTTATGAAATGTAGCAAGCTAATTCTAAAATTTACCTGGAAAACTAAATGTACAAAAACAATCAAAAAAAATGAGAAAGAGAAAATAATGAATGGAATAATTGGCTGGCCAAACATCAAAATATACCTTAAAGCTACAATAATTTAAATATGTTATTGGTATGATAAAGTACCAGTAAAGAAAGAGAAAGTATTTACATATGAATTTAGACATTTCTCAGTGTATGTTTATCTAGAAATGTCTTTCTATCACTTCTATATTTACCACATGTAAAATTTTGGGTTGACAGTTTTTTTTTTTTCTTTCAGCTCTGTATGTCATCCCACTGCCTTCTCTCCAGTTATTGTTGATGAGAAGCCAGTTGTTAATTGTATTATTGTTCCACTATATGTAATGAGCCATTTTTCCCCTACTGGTTTTAAGGTTTTATTTTTGTCTTTGGCTTTCCACAATTTAACTATAGTGTTCTAGATATAGATATTCTTGTGTTTATTTTATTGAAGTTTGTTAAACTCCTTGGATCAGTAGATTAATATTTTCAAAGTTGGGACATTTTCAGTGATTATTTCTTAAAATGTTTTCTGCTCATTTTTTCTAATTACTTTTCTGTTCCTTTCTCTCTCTTTTTTCGTTCTGAGATTTCCATTAAACAGGTCTCACAGGTCTCTGAGGTTCTGTTCATTTTTACTCAATATTTTTTCTCTCTTATTTAGATTAGGTAATTTATATTTATCTATCTTAGAGTTCATTGATTCTTTTTCTTCCATTACAAATATGCTGTGGAGAACCTGTAGTGAATTTTTTCTTTTAATTATTATACTTTTCAACTCTGAAATATAAATTTGGTTCTTTTCAATAATGTTTATGACTTTATTGAGATTCTCTATTCATTGAGTAATATTCACCATACTTTCTTTTAATTCTATAAAGATGCTTTACTTGACTTCTTTGATCGGATTTGCTAAAGCAGCTGTGACATCTTTGTCTACGAAATCAACTTCTGGGAACATTCAGAGGTACAATCTATTGTTTACTTTTTTCTTGGTATAAGTTATACCTTTGTGTTTCTTTGCATGCTTTATAATTTGTTGAATAACTGAAATTTTATATAATATATGAAAATGACATTGGATTCTGATATTTTCTCCCTGAGGGCTGTTATTTTTTTTATTTGTTTGTTTAGTAACTTGTCTGAACTAAATCTGTAGAGTCTGTCTACCCAGCAAGGTATGACAATTTTTATATTTGCTTCTTTATATTTTTGCTTTTATATTTTTCCTGTTTTATTTCTTATTTTTTATTTCTTTTTTTAATTTAAAAAAGTTAGACATTTATACAATTCATGAAGTGATCCTCCTGATTACTATCGCACCCACCTAGCACTACACAGAGTAATTACAATAATATTCACGATATACCTTATGCTATAGTCTAAATCCCAGTGACTGTTTTGCAACTATTAATTTGTAATTTGGTCTTTATTTTTAAGGCTGATTTTCTAAGGGTTACCCTTGTGTCTGATTAGCTTACAATTCAGACAAACACTGTTTAGAAGTTGTGTTCAAATACCTTGACCCACTAAAACTTGCTAATGGGTCTATATGTGGGTTTGGGAGCACATTCAAATATTAGACTCTTTTCAACTTTTCCCTGGTTTTTACTTTCCACCAAGCTCTCTCACCTCTCTTCTGCATAAGCATGCAGGCTCTATTGAGCAAAGATGTGTAAGTAGTTTAGACCTACTCCAGTCTCAGCTGGGGTAGTCACAGAGCCTCCAGTCAAACTGGGATATATGGAGATGCTATTAAACCCTCAGTGGATGTCTCACTTCCAGCATTCCAATTTAAATTGCTGGTGAGTCAGCTGGTCTGTTGGTTGCTCCAAGTAGGAGCCAAAGCCTCGGGCTAGTGGAGACATTGACCCTCCCTATTTCCTTACCACCAACATCACCATCTTAACAGTGCTCTTAATCAAGTGAGTCCTTTCCTGCAGTGGCAGCAAGGCTCTTGTATTCATGGACCTCTCCACGTTGTAAGGTCAATGCGTGACACGTCAAGAGAAGTTTTAAAAGCAGGCCTTTATTGGGAGAGGGCTCCCGGGCAAGGTTCTCTGATTCAGAGAAGGGAGGGGCCAGAGAAGTCATGCCTTGGGATGGGAGGGCATAGTTTTTATAGGGTTATGTGAGGGTAGGGTATAGAAAGGGGAATGTCAGTTGAGCATCCGGATTAGGGCGGTGGCACCAAGGCTTTAGGATGGGCCCTTGTCTGGATTCTGAAGTCAAGGGAAGCCTCCAGGCAGCCACCCAACCACCCCCCACCACCCCCCGCCAACCTAGCACATGTCATACCAGGAAATCTGAAATAATGGAACTGGAAATCCCTGGACAAGAGTACCACATGTAGACTCATGCTGTTCTTACACAGAGTTTACTAGTTTTCATGAATAACAGTTTCTAAGTATGCTTTTAGCAAATTTTTACTATTGAAATGGTTGTTTTTGATAATTTTTTCAGCTCCATAGTTGATTTTTAGAGAGAGGATTTCTTAACCTCCCAACTCTATCACATTGGATATTGAATCATCTAAAATTTATTTTTCAGCTAAGTGTTTTAATTGTAAGACATTTGTTAAATAGTAATCTAGCCCTTGAAATCCAAATATCAATAAAACAGAAGTTGTTGGAGAGTTTAGGGAATGAAAAACTAGCTAATGTGTTTGAGTAATTTTAAGCATTATGAAAGAAATATATATTTAAACATGTGTGTTAAAATATAAGAATAATTGAAGAATAGAATACTTAACTTCAAAATTATTGAAAGGCAAATACTAAAATAAATAAAATTTTGTCAATCCAATAAAAGTTAGGAGGATAAAGAGAAATTACACAGAATTCTAAATAACAAACCCAATATCAATAATCACATTAAATGTGATCAGGTAAATCTAATCTATTAAAACTTAGAGGAATGATTCAGAAGTGTGGTGATGTGAGGGGTCCCCTTGATATCTCCCCTTGAAATTGCAACAAACTGAACATATACAATCTAACACAAAACACCCAGCCTAAAACACAAACATGTCTGGGAGATCTGTGCATCAAAGCATCTGAAGGTGGGAGAATCAGGTGAGCAAGGGAGGAGGAAGGGGAGAGGAGTGGAGACCAGTGCTGCAGATGCATGCCAGAGCTCCTTGAAGGACTCAAAGAGAAGGGAAGAATCAGGTAGCTGTGTGCACTCTCTGTAGCCCTGAGCATTCCTGCCTGAGTGATCAGCATATACTACAGTGCTGGAACCTAGTGACCAGGGCAGAGATAGAATACAGAGGAGCGACAACTATGGTTTAATAACCACCATTGCCAGGACCTGACCGCCTCCCCCTATCCTCTCATAGATTGCTGCCCCACATACTCTCAAAGCTAGCAGTGGGCCCTAGAAGAAACTGCAGCAGTAAGTACCTAAGAAATGGAGGAGACACACACTGCAATTGGTCCCAGTTTCAGGGGTGGAGATATAGAGGCCAGGCAGCTGAAGCTTGGTGGTCAGAATTACTAACAGGAAAACAGCCACAGACACACCAGAGACCTCTTCCAATCCAGGCTGATTTGGGAGGAGGCAATACAACACAGCACTGGGACTTCACAGACTATTCTGTGGCTCAGATCCATCACATTTCCCATGGGAGGTAGAGTTCTGGGACCAAGGTGACACATATCCCTAGGGAATAAAGAGCATTATCTGCCACACAGCAGAGATTGGGGAGCCTTGGAAAATGCAGAAGGTTTGTGTGCCATCACTGGAAAACATGTTTAAAACTTCTTATCAACCTGTGTAAGAGAGGTAATTCTTAATAATAATAATATTTAAAAAAAAAAAAAAGCAGAGTACATTCACATAAATGCCTGGGCAGAGAAATAATACATCAAATACCACGAACAACCAAGGTGACAAGAAAGCTCAGAAAGAAAATTTTAAATATCTGGAAAATAAACTTAAAGATACAGAAATATGCAGTTTATGTGACAGAGAATTCAAAATTTCAGTTCTGAAAAAACTCAGAGAGATGCAATAAAATTCTGATAGTTTAATGAACTCAGAAACAATATCAATGAACAAAAGGAATACTTTATCAAAGAGATTAAAACTTCAAAAAAAGAATAAAATAGAAATTCTGGATCTGAAGAAGTCAATAAAAGAGGTGAGCTATGAAATAACGAGCTTAGGAAATACAACTCACTAGATGGAGGAAAGAATTAGTGACATCGAAGACAGAAATCTGGAAATGAGGCAGATAGAAGAAGAAAAAGACTTGAGAGCGAAAAAAAAAATGAAAGAACTCTGCAAGAACTATCTGATACCATCAAAATGAGCAATATAAGAATAATGGTTATACCAAAAGAAGAGAGGAAGAAGGAAACAGAGAGCCTATTCAAACAAAGAGTCCACAAGAATTTTCCAAACCTATGGAAAGAACTGAATGCTACAATCCAAGAAGCACACAGAACACCTAATTATCTCAATTCAAAAAGGCATTCTCCAAGACACACTATATTAAAACTGTCAAAAATTAATGACAAAGAAAGGATTCTAAAGATAGGCAGGGAAAGAAGATAGAAATCCATAAAGGAAAACCCATTACATTATTATCAGATTTTTCAGCAAAAACTCTACAAGCTAGATGTAGAATCATATATTCAAACTACTGAAAGAGAGAAATTATGAGCCCAAAATAATATATCCAGCAAAGTTCTCCTTTACATATGAAGGAGAAATAAAGTCATTTTCAGATATACTGAAGCTGAGGGAATATTCCACCTCAAGGCCTGCATTACAGAAAATGCTAAAGAGGGTCACTCTACTTGAAACAAAAAGACAATAAATATAAAACTATGAGTAAGATAACTAACAGACAGACAGAAACAGGAAATTACAACACTTACTAAGAACAAGACCTATAAGCTTAAATATTACACAGTGGTTAAAGGAGATAAAAATATTTTTAAAAGATAAAAAGAAGACGATAGCTACTGTAACTCAGAAATGAATTCATAGCATAAATAAAAATAATTTGAGGTGACAAAAAAGGGGAGGGAGTAAAGATCTAAATTTATAAAGGGGGTGTGAGATACAACACATGCAGAAGAAAAAGGACCACTGTATATATGAAACTTTATTTTACATAAACTTAATGGTAACCGCACACTGAAAAAAAAAATACAGAACTGAGACACATAACATAAAAGAAAAGGGGACAGAGGGGGAAAAAGCATAGAACATTACCAAACAAAAATAACAAACAGAAACACAAGAAAAAATAAATAATGGAGACACCGAGTTACTAGAAGACAAAAGATACAATGGCTACAGAAAAACTATATTTCAATAATCATCTTAAATGTAAATGCACTGAACTCACCAATAAAAAGGCACAGAGTAAGGATTGTATTAAAAAAAACAAAATCCAACCATATGCTGCCTTCAAGAGACACATCTCAGCTGCAAGGATAAATAAAGACTCAATGCAAAAGAGTGGAAAACAATGCTCCAAGTAAATAGCATTCAGAGAAAAGCAAGTGTAGCCATACTTATATCTTACAAAAAAGATTTCAAGATAAAAAAGATAATAAAGACAAACATGGATACTTCATAATGATAAAGTGGACAATACATCAAGAAGATATAACACTCATCAATATATATGCTCCTATTCAGGGAGTACCAAAATATATAAAGCAACTACTAACAGAACTAGAGGGAGAACATAACAAAAACACAATTCTATTACAATACCTAAATACTCCACTAAAAGCGATGGGTAGATCATCCAAACAGAAAATTAATAAGAAAATATCAGTCTTAAATTACATGTTAGACCAATTGGACATAATTGACATTTACAGAACCTTTCATCCCAAAACACTAGGTATACATTCTTCTCTAGTGCACATGGAAAATTGTCAAGTATAGATCATTTGATGGGACACAAAACTAGCCTCAGTAAATTTAAGAAGATTGAAATGATACCAAGTATATTCTCTGACCATAATGCTTTGAATCTAGAGATCAACTGAAAAAAAGAAAGCTGTTGTTGTTTTTTGATTTATTGATGATAGCCATTCTGACAGGTGTGAGGTGGTATCTCCTTGTGGTTTTAATTTGCATGTCTCTGATGGTTAGCAAGCTTGAGCATCTTTTCATATGTCTATTAACCATCTGTATTTCCTCTTTGGAGAAGTATCTGTTCAGGTCTTCTACCTATTTTTTAATTGGATTGGTTTTTTTTGTTGTTGTTGAGTTGTATAAGTTCCTTATATATTTTGGATATTAACCTCCTATCAGATGCATCATTAGCGAATATCTTCTCCCAAACAGTCAGTTGTCTTTTTGTTTTGTCAATAGTTTCCTTTGCTGTATGAAAATGTTTATATATATATATATATATATATATATATATATATATATATATAGTCCCATTGTTTATTTTTCTTTTATTTCCCTTACCTAAGGAGATATATCTGAAAAGAAATTCCTGTTAGTAATATCAGATAGTTTACTGCCTATGTTTTCTTCTAGAAGTTTTATGGTTTCAGGTCTTACATTTAAGACTTTAATCCATTTTGAGTCTATTCTTGTATATGGTGTAAGAAGGTGGTCCAGTTTCTCTTTTTTGTATGTATCTGCCCAATTTTCCCAACACCATTTATTGAAGAGACTCTCTTTACCCCATTGTATATTCTTACTACCTTTGTCATATATTAAATGAGTGTTTAGGCATGGATTTATTTCTGGGCTCTCTATTTTGTTCCATTGATCAATGTATCAGTTTTTATGCCAGTACCATGCTGTTTTGATTACTGTAGCCTTGTAGTATAGTTTGATATCAGGTAGTGTGATATCTCCAACTTGTTCTTCTTTCTCAAGGTTGCCGTAGCTATTCGGAGTTTTTTACGGCTCCATATAAATTTTAAGATTATTTGTTCTAGCTCTCTGAAAAATGCCATTGGTATTTTGATAGAGATTGCATTGAATCTGTAGATTGCTTTGAGTAGTATGGTCATTTTAACGACGTTAATTCTTCCTACCCATGAACACAGTATATGCTTCTATTTATTTGTATCTTCTTCAATTTCTTTTTTCAATGACATAATTTTCTGAAAACAGATCTTCTACCTTCTTGGTTAATTTGAATCTCAGGTATTTTATAGTTTTCAACGCAATTGTAAATGGAATTTTTTTCTTAATTTCTCTTTCTGAGAGTTCATCATTGGTGTATAAAAATGCCACTGACTTCTGAGTATTTATTTTGTAACTTGCTACTTTACTGAATTCATTGATCGGTTCTAATAGTTTTTCAGTGGAATCTTTAGGGTTCTCTACATATAGTATCATGTCGTCGACAAATAACTAGAGTTTTACTTCTTCCTTTCCAATTCCAATGCCTTTTATTTTTCTTTCTTGTCTTATTTCTGTGGCTAAGACTTCCAATACAATGTTGAAGAGGGGTGATGAAAGTGGGTATCCTTGTCTTATTTCTGATCTTAAGAAAATGTTTTTGGCCTTTCCCTATTGAGTATGATGTTAGCTGTAGGTTTGTCACATATAGCCTTTATTATGTTGAGGTATGTACCCTCTATTCCCACTTTGCTGAGAGTTTTGGTCATAAATGGATAGTGGATTTTGTTGAACGCTTTTTCCGTATCTATTGATACGATCATACGCTTTTTATCTTTCGATTTGTTGACGCAGCGTATCGGATTAATTGATTCATGGATATTAAACCAAACTTGCATCCCAGGAATAAGTCCAACTTGATCATGGTGTATGATATTTTTAATGTATTACTGAATTCTGTTTGCTAATATCATGTTGAAGATTTTTGCATCAATGTTCATAAGTGATATCGGCTTACATATTTCTTTTTTTGTAATGTCTTTGCCTGGTTTTGGAATCAAGGTAATGGTGGCCTCATAAAAGGAGCCAGGGAGCCCTTCCTCTTATTGAATTTTTTAGAATAGTTTGAGAAGAATAGGTAATAATTCTTTGAATGTTTGATATAATTCACCTATAAAGCCATCTGGTCCAGGACCTTTGTTTTTTGGGAGGTTTTTGATTACTAATTCTAATTCATTGGTGGTAATCAGTTGGTTCAGATTTTCTGTTTCTTCTTGACTCAGTCTTGTATGTTTCTAGGAATGTGTCCATTTCTTCCAGATTGTTCAATTTGTTGGCATATAATTGCTCATAGTATTTTCTTATGATCCATCATATTTTCTATGGAGTCCATGGTTATTTTGCTTCTTTCATTTCTGATTTTATTTGCATCCTCTCTCTTTTTTTCTTTGATGAGTCTGGCTAAGTGTCTGTCAATTTTGTTTATTCTTTCAAAGAACCGGCTCTTGGTTTCATTAATCTTTCGTATTGTTTTTCTAGACTCTATTTCATTTATTTCTGCTCTGATCTTTATTATTTCCCTTTTTTTTCCCCCTCACTTTGGGTTTTATTTGCTGTTCTTTTTCTAGTTCTTTTCATGGTAAGATTAGATTGTTTATTTAAGCTTTTTCTTATTTCTTGAAGTAGGCCAGTATTGCTATAAATTTCCCTCTTGGATTGTTTTCACTGTGTCTCAAAAAATTTTGAGTCATTGTATTTTCATTTTCATTTGTCTCTAGGTATATTTTAATTTCTTCCTTTATCTCATTAATAACCCATTCATTGTTTAGTAGTATGTTATTTAGCCCCCATGTGTTTGTGTATTTTCCAGTTTTTTTCTTGTAGTCGATATCTAGTTTCATACCACTGTGATCACAGAAGACGGTTGATAGCATTTCAATCTTCTTAAATTTATTGAGACTTGATTTGCATCCTAACATGTGGTCTATCCTGGAAAGTGTTCCATGTGCACTTGAGAAGAATGTATATTTTGCTGCTTTGGGGTAAAATGCTCTGAAAATATCTATTAAGTCCATCTGTTCTAGTGTATCTTTTAGGCCCACTTTTTCCTTGTTGATTCTTTGCCTGGAAGATCTGTCCATTGGTGTCAATGGGGTGTTAAAGTTTCCTACTATAAATGTATTACTGTTGACGTCTCCTTTTATGTCAGTCAATAATTGTTTTATGTATGTAGGTGCGCCTATGTTGGGTGCATATATGATTACTAGAGTTATGTCTTCTTGATTTATCGATCCCTTTATCATTATGTAATGCCCTTTTTTTGTCTCTTATTACAGCCTTTGTTTTAAAGTTTATTTTATCTGATATAACTAATCCTACTCTGGCTTTTTTTTTCATTTCTGTTTGCATGAAATATCTTTTTTCTTCCCTTTACTTTCCAGGCTGTGAGTGTCATTTGATCTGAAGTGGGTCTCTTATAGATAGCATATGCATGGGTCTTAATTTCTTATCCATTCGGCTACCCTATGTCTTTTCATTGGAGCATTTAATCCATTTACATTTAAAGTGATTACTGATAGGTACATTGTTACTGCCATTTTATTATTCATATTTGTATTTCTATTTTCTTTTTTACCCGTCTTCTTTTTTACAGAAGATCCTTTAACATTTCTTGTAATGTGGCTTATTGGTGATGAATTCCTTAAGCTTTCTCCTGTTTGGGAAGCTCTTTATCTCACCTTCCATTTTAATCAAAAGTTTTGCTGGTTAGAGTATCCATGAGTGTGGCACAGTGGCACACTTCCTGATCCCTTATGCCGAGAGCTCTGGATGTGACCTTTGTGTGGGTCGTGTGTGATCTTCTGTTGTTAATAGATCAGCGGGTGAGATTAAGAGTCAGGCTAATTGTGGGAATTGGCTGCACCCACAGGATAAGAGTTGTTATGTAGTACTGACTCCACTGAGTGGTATTTGCCCCAGAAGGCTTGTGTATTTGTTGCAACCTCCGTTTTTATGTATCACTACTAGGACTAGTCAGAAGTTGTTCTGCTGTGGTCTGGTGCCATTCTCCAGATGCGTTGGTTTTGTGGCTCCTTGGGAGGGACTCCTCCATAGGCCAAGGTCAGTTACTGCTTTTGATTGCTCAGGGCTACCTGGTGAGAGCTACAAAGTGATCTGCTGATAGTTGTTGTGTATGTTGGATCTATAGGTAAGTAGAAGAGAATATGCTGTAGAAAGCTCTCAGTTATCCCTCGTCCCTGATCTATGGCAGTTTAGCAGAGGAACAAGTGCTCCTCAAGGCCTGACACTGTCTATCAGTTGCCTGTAAGTCTCTGAAACTAGATGAGCCTCTGGGTGATATGTGAGTTGGGTGGTACAAGGACTCTGGGGGTCTCCTGGGTCTGTCTACTGAGTAAATTTCCCCCTGTCACTGCAGTGTCAGTTTACGTGCCAACGCTGTCTCTGTGGCTCCAAATACAAATTTCTACTTGTAGCAAGGTCAATTGCTACTTACTTACCCTGAGCCTAAATGTGCTACCCCAAGGCAGGGGCAGCTGCCTATCAATGTGCAGCAGGCACTTTGTGTACTGGATGGGTCAGGAGCTCATGGAGTCAAGAGCCATCAGGCCAATACAGACCCCTGCACTCTCTTTATGAGATATTGCAGCTTGTACAGGCAACAGTGGTCTGTCCACAACTGTTTTCCTCAAAATGCACTCACTGCACTAGCCAAGGTCTATTGCCTGCGCTAACTGCACAACCCCAGAGCCAAGCAGGGCAGAAGAGGCTGCTTGTCAATGGGCTACATGCACTTTGTGGCTTGGGTGAAGTGGGATCTCAGGGAGACAAGGTTCATTCAGCCAATATAGCCTCAGTTTTGCTGCAACTTCTGTGCCTGGGTATTCCCTCTGTAGACACAAATCACAGTGAGACCAGCTGCCATCAGGGGCCCCTGTGCTCCCCAGACACAATATTGCAACTCTTGCAGGCAGCAAAGGTCTGCCTGCTGCTGATTTCTGTGTAGTGCCTGCCCGGTGCTAGCCAAAGCTTATTGCCTGTGTGGATTGGGAGTTCCGGGGAGGGGAGGGGCTGAGCTGTGGCAGTTCACTGACAAGGGGCCACCTGGAGCAGTTTGTGGGTAAGTTAGGGCGGAGTGTTAGAGAGACAATGGCAGTCAGATCAATACAGCCTCAGTCTTGCTGTAACTTTGGTAACTAATATGAGCTCCCACAGAAGTCCCAGATCACAGCAAGACCAGCTGCTATCTGGGACTGGCCCACAGGTCCCCAATATCTTCCCAAGTTCATGTCGGCAGCAGTGGTCTGCCTGACCCTAACTCTGAAATGTGGTTTACAGTGCTGGTCGCCCACTGGGATTGGAAAGGTGGCTCACAGCGCTGGTCACAGGCTGTGAATTCTTGGCCCTGAATGGAGCAGGGTTTGGCAGCCATCCAGCAATAAATGCCCCGGGAAATCTACAGGTTAGGCAGGTTGAGCTGATCCCTTCTGACCAGGACTTCCTAATGGCTCTGTGGGAGGTGTCTGGACAATCAAACTGGCTTGGTTTGTAGATTACCCTGTAGAGGGGCCAGACTAATGTACAATGATGGTTGCCTTTCCAGACCTCATTCTGGCACCAGGTAATGTTCATTTTCTCAGAATGAATCTCACACAAGCCTATGACTCACTGCCAGCATCCCAGGTGAGTATCCTCAGGTCAGAAAGCTTGTGCGAGGGTCATTCAAAGGGACATCTAGGGGTTCAGTCTCCTTCTGTCTCACCCAGATGGCTGGAATCCCCTTGGGTTTCTACAGTCAGAGTTATTGGAATCTCTCCTTCTTTGAAATAGTACTCTGGGCTAGAGAGCCACCAGATGAGACCAGGACCAACCTCTCCTTCGGGAGAGCCTCTGCAGCCTCGCTCTCCTTCCCAGTGATCCTCCACCACTTGCGGGTGCGGGTCCAGCCAGATTCACCATTTTGCCCCTCCTACCAGCTTCGATGTGGCTCCTTTATATGATCAGATGTAGGTGTTATGATCAGCTTGACTTTAGGTGATTTTCCACATTGATTATTTTATAATTTGGTTATAAATTCAATGCGGACCTGGGAGGAGACAAACCCTGCTTTTACCTAGTCCACCATCTTCCCAACCTTAATAAATTTTCTTATTTGCATGGCAATATAGTTATTTACATAAGTTCAATAAGGATCTGTTCTCCTTGCAACAAGATGCAATTGAAAACATTTGTTATATTGCCAAGATTTTGGCTATAAGGTCATTTGAGAATGATAAGCATAGAATCAGATATGACCAGACAACCTTAAGGTTGACTTTATGGAACCAATATGATAATTAAAGCTACACTAGAGATCAGATTTTAAATTTTGATGAAACCAATGCCTCTTTGGAGGGTCTATCCCTCAAAGACATATGTCTTAAAGGAGGTCTTATGAGCTTTAAGCTGAAAACTATAATAACTAATTGTGAGACTGGTGAAAGTGTGTGAAAAGCCTTCTCTATGCTCATAATTTCATTGAGATTGTTACTGGTAACATTAATGTCTTGATGTATTAGTGTATAGGTTTTGAGTGGTCTGTCCCTAATTATCTATTGGTCCAATAATTTAGAGGTCTAATTATCCCATCGACTTGGTAATTTTTAGTGCACAATTATGCAAAACATGAGGATTTTTCAGGAATGTATGTATCACATTGTAATGAAAAAAAAATGCTCGTATTTCAAAAATAATGGATCTTAAAACAATGTGGAATAAAAAAGTAAGTTGTAAAAGTTACTTAAATGTTATCTCTTACCCAGTTTTTAAAATTCAAAACAATATTCTATAACATACAATATCTACATATCCATTGTGTTTATAAACGGTCTTTAATGAATAATACATCCTAAAAATCTAAAAATCCAGTCTAATAAGGACAGAAACATCAGACAAATTCAAATTGAAGGACTTTCTACAAAATATATGACCAGTACTCCTCAAAACTGTTAAGTTCATGAAACAAAAGAAAGACAGAAATTATTAAAGGCCACAGGAGACTAGGAGACATGATGACTAAATATAATGTGGTACATTGGATTGAATCCTTGAATAGAAAAATATACTTTAGTGTAAAAAGTAGAAAAATATGAATGAAGACAAGTTCAGTTAATAGTAATGTACCAATGCTGATTTTTCAGTTTTGAAAAATATACCAAGATAATATAAAATGTTAAAATTAGAGGAAATTGGGTGAAGGGCATATAGGAACTCTCAGCATTATTCATGCAACTTATCTATAAATATAAGATTCTTGCAAAATAAAAAGTTTATTTTAAAAGTTCTACTCATTAAAAAAAATATGTAAAAAAAGAAACAACATAATTCCATTACTATGTTTGTTTGCATCTGAGTCAGAAGCTAAAGCTTTCTTTAAATTATTATAGTTTTAGTTTAAAAAAAATCTAATGTAAATTTCCATCCAATGTAGAATCATTTCTCAAAATAAAAAATATATAATTTAAGTTAAAAGTAATCATTAGAAGAGTATATATACACATAACTTCTAAACAACTCAAGAGAAAATATAGGTGTTGAGGTGTAAGGAAGCTTATAAATTGTACTGCTCTCTTTTTCATCTAAGTTTTAAACCAATTGAGAGAAATTGAGTCAGACAGACAGTGGTCAAAACATTGACTTTAAAATTGAAAGGGTTGCTGAAAATGGCTTAATATTGATTTCCAGACATAGACAACTTTTCTCACCCAGTCCCCAGTAGTGCTGGATCAGACAGATTTCTTTTAACGGATACAGAGTACTTGGAGTCAAAGTCACCATATAGCTGAGAGCCCACCAAAATGTATGCTATCATAAACACATATTCACAGAGAGAAGAGGAGAGAAAGGAACTAACATACATAAGCTCAGTTTCTTATCCAAAGGTCATTAACAGAATAAGTCATTCCCTTCAGAGTAGATGACAAAAGTACTGCTGTTAAATCAGTTTCTGGAACAAAGAGTCCTGATTTGTAGTGTTTGCTGGTTTCCGTACTATAAATACTCCAACTAGGGCTGATTTTAGACTACTGATGTGATGTGACCGAATATAGTGTTGGGAAGAGGTGTGCAGATCCTGAACTAGCCAGCTACAGAACACAACTGACTTATCTCCTGGAGGGGAGACTGTAAGAAAATCAAGGCCAAAAACATTTCTCTAATGTTGTTTCCATCATCTTGAAGGAAACATGAGCTAGGTGGAGTAAATATTTCATCAAAAAATACCTCCATTTTTTGTTCATTTAAACCAAAGGGATCAACTAATATACCTGTGACCAAGCAAAGATGTGGCTCTCTCCCAGTGCTCCATTATAAATTCTCCTGGTCAATGTAAATTTTGCTCAAGAAGCTTTGAAATGTACTAGAAAAAAAACAGGTTAATTAAATCAACTATAAGTCTATGCTACACTCAAGTCCCTACTCCTCTCAATCCAAATTATTTCTAGTCATATTGTCCAAATATGGCTCCATCTAAAGCTCTGCAAAGAAATTAATGGTAATATTAAGATATTTTTATAATAAATACCAACAACAAATAGATGTCCCAACTCTAAATACAAAATCACTTTATTATTAAATAATAATTTAATCAGGGGGAGATTAAAGTCAAAAAAATTAAATTTCCTTGTAAGTAAAGCCCAGTCAAATTGTCTCACCTTTGTGAGTTAAAAATTCAAAATAAATTAGATTCCGAATCTAACCCCCTCGCAATTGCTAATTCTGCTTATGTCATCCAGAGAGTAACACTTCATGGGCAGTGTAGAGTCACATTCCTTCAGCACCTGCAGCCTGGATGTCTTCCATTAAGAGAATGTGGCTTCTTCAAGGCCTGCAAAGTTGAATAAGCCCTTTCTTTAAAGAGTTCAGAGTGTTTAATGGGACACACAAGATTATCACAGCACTCTCACCTACAAAATGTAGAAAACAAGCTAATATCTCAGTTACTAAATCAGATATCTCAGACAAAATTATTTTTCCCAACCCTTTGTCACCAAAGTCAATAATAGCAACTCTATAATGTCTGAGAGAATGAGAATAGTTTAAGAAAAGCTTGGTCGTGGCTTCACAAGATGCCAGTGAATTGATGTCAATTGTCCTGAGTTCATAGCCTATAAACTAATTTGAGAGAAATTTCCTCAGAGATTAATTTGAAGTCCATGAACTTACCCCCTCTGAGAGAGAAATCCACCTCTGTACACTCTAAGAGAAGCATTGGGGATATTTTTACTCTCTCAAACAGTTTGGGTATCCACAATGTTGGCAATGCACATCACCGTGTCTTATTTGATGTCTCTTTCTTTTCCTTTCTGTATAATCAAATGCTCTTGATTCCAATCCATCCCTTTCAGCCTTATGTTTTTGATATCCCCTGTTTTTGACATCCTCTGAGGGCTCTTACCAAGTGACACAGCCTCCTAAGTACATTCTGGGCAAGAATGTTTGGTTCTGGTCCCACAGCTTACTGCCATACTTCCTTCTAAAGAATTGTTCACAGGTGAATTGCACTTGAGAAAGTTCTTTTTTATGTCTTCATATTTGTTTCAACTTTATAATCACCCTAAGCAGATTTCTGAACTGAAGATGCCTTGGAAGCTTAGCCACTGGGTCCAAATAAACTACTAAAGAAATCACTTCACTTTTTGACTGCTCCATTTTCAGGGCTTTGGAATGCTCTAGGTCATCTTTGAATAGCATCCTCTTTGTTCCCTCATTTCTTATGTAATTAAGAAAGCCAGAGCCAACTTTGGAGGGAATGATTAAATTTAAGTAAAAAAGAACTAAAATATACTTGCTATTCAAATGTAATTTTGATATAAGGTCCCTAGTACCCCTATCCAACCACACTGCCACACTCCTAAGCCCCTTGTAAGCAGAAATTCCAGCACTACCACCTCTGGTCATTAGTACACTCTATTCAGCTATAGCACTTGTTTCTGTAACATAAACTAATTCTAATTGATAAGAAAGGGAATGATATCAGTGTAATACAAATGTTGTCATCATTTTTTATCCCTCAGTTGTTATTTTCTACCACCAAGTTACAGCTAACATAGGGAAATACAGCAAACTCAAGGACCAAATTATCTTCCTCTCAGCCCATCTGGCCACATGCTCCATCCTAGAAGTACCTTTTCTAATCTTGGTGCATTTTTCCTTTTTCTCCATTATTCAACTTTTACTTATACACCTATCCATCAAGGTAAAGTTAAGTACTTGGTATATTTTTATCTTAATTTATTCTTGGAACAGTTTTAATAGAATAGTTACTCAACTGACATTGAGTCAATTATGGTGTTGCATAAGTCTTGAATGGAATGCCTAAACTGCATTTCTCCCCACAATCCCAATTACTTTTTAGGGTATAACTATAAAGAATATGAAGTTTCTTCATGATCTATTGTAATACAGAAGAAACACCAACACTGAGAAATATTCACAGAGATATTAAACATTTTACGATATAATTTATATATATATATTTTAAAGATTGAGGCAAACACTTAAGTTAAATTCTGACAAACTAGAAAATATATATTATAGGAGGAGAAAAGAAATCAACAACAAACAGTTGTTCACCTGAAACCTGATAATTTACAGCTCTTGATGGCAGAATACTATGAAAAAGTGGGGGTCTGCAGTAATAGGTTTACCAGTAACAGGTAGCATAAATCTGAAAAGATTTAATGAAAGAATTTTTGCTTCATCAGGAACTGGAATGAGGAATCCAAGCAATTCTCTATCCTTCCATCTTTCATCTCTGCTCAAACTGGAAGAGAACCTCTCAGTCTTAATTCAAAGGTATAAATAAAGAGGAAAAATAAATGGCATAGATGATAGAAGCTCTGTTCATCTCTCTGGCGACCAAATCAAAGTTGTGACAGAAACAAGGAGCAGAGCAGGAAAAAAATCACCTGGGGTCTAGATGAACAAGCCATACAGCTAGGGAGAAATCCAAGAAATCACCCCGCAACGGCAGAAGGTAGGATGGGGCGAGGATGCGGGGCTGCCCGGTCATGAGCGGCTGTGTGAGATGGAGGTAGAGGCAGTGACAGATGCCTCTTAAAGAAGCTGAGTCCGCAAGTGGATTTTCGCAGAGATGGACCTGCTCACTCTGAGTACCAGTGCCAATTTGGCTGCATGCAGGGGGCACTAGGGACTTACAAGGAGACATTGTCAGAGGGAGGGCCCAGGCGAGACTCATTCTGTACAGAAGTGCCAGCGGTATCCATTGTTCCTGTTGAGCCCTCCCCATTGCAAGTGCACTGGACACAGAACCACAGTAGCCGTGACGTCATCAGACTGGATAACAGAGGTCACTCCGCCCAGAGGATTCCCTGAAACCCTGCCTTCCTTAACTCAAGGCCCCACCCAAGCCACATCCAGGTACACCCCCAGAGAGCCACGTGCTCCTTGCTGAGCAGCACCTAGACTCACACTGGAGGCAGCCGGCCTCGGTTTCTGGTGTGCCCTTTGAGGTAACTATAAGCACAGCATCTGTTGATTGCTTGCTGAATCTTAACATGTGGCCCCGAAGGTGCAAAGACTTGGGCTAAATTTGGCCTGCCCCTGAACCCCTCTCAGGACTGTGCCACTGGTCACCTACTTCACAAATCCACACTAATAAGATCAGGAGACGTAGGAGCTTTTCTTAGTACATAGAAACAGATATATAGGAAGACAAAGAAGCAGAAATCATATGAGGGAACAGAACAGAGATGCAGAAATAATGGAGTCAAGTAACCCTAAGTGTTCAAAACACTTGTTATACAGGTGCTCAATGAACTTTTGGGAATTGTAGATAAAATCAACAAAGAGATAAAAAACAGAAAAATGGAAATGGAAATTATAAAAAGGAACCAGTCTGAAATGAAGAACACATTACCCAAAATGAGAAGTATATTAAATGGAATAAACAAAGGAATAAACAAGGTTAATAAAAGGATCAAATGACCTATTTAGAGGATGGGAAAGCCAAGGACATGCCATCAGAATGGCAAGAAATATGCTTTCACTTATACGTGGAATCTAAGGAATAAAAAACAAACTAGTCAAAAATAGATTCACAAATATAGTAGACAATTTGGTGATGGACAGAAAGGAGGGGGTTCTGGAATTGGGATAATGGAGTGAAGGGTTAAAGAAGTACAAATTAGTAGCTGATGGATGGTCACGGGGATGGGGAGCACGGCATAGGGAATGCAGTTAGCATTAATATGTTGGCTAAGTGGAGGGTCAGGGGAGGGAGGGAGCAATTGGGGAGGTCGTTTTATGAACTATGTAGATGTCTAACCAATGTTTTGGTCTAAAGCATCACTTTTAAAATTGTGCTACTTGGAAATATGGGCTTTGGGAAAGATTAGAGGTTCCACAAACAGCTAACACTTTCCACAAAATAATGAAAATTTAAATGGCTTGAGGAACAGACCTGTTGCTTCTACTGTTTCTTTTTTTTTTTTTTATATAAATGTGAAGTGTTCTCGTATCTTATCAAGTTTTCAAACAAAAATATGAATACCACCATTCCCTGTGGTTTCTAAGGTGTCTTAAGCTCAAGAAATTCCTCGGTTCTAATATCCAGTGATTACTGTTTCAATAGGCTGTTCACTAACCCTTACACACTCTTTCAGCTGGTGGTGCATTGAAGAGAGAGGGAAATCAGCCCCAACAGAGCTGAGGCAAGGTTCTGATATGTTGAATGGCAGAGTGTGGGGGACACAAATACTGAAGAGCCTGACACATGGGGAGAGGGAGGTTTAATCTCTGAGATTTGCCTTCAGGACTGGCATTCTTAGAGGAGCAAGAAAAACCTCAGGGACACAGCTCGGCTTGGGGAACAGTTTTCCATGTACCTCATGTGCTGGTGCCACCCAGACCAGGACATTAGGATGAAAAGTCCTACTATGATAGACACTGTGAATCTCAACAGATGATCACACAAAGTCCCACAGATTCACATCTCCAATGTATTCCACTAGACTGATTCTTATCAAAGTTAACACCAAACAAATCCTGCTCTTGCCCCAAGACAATACTTGCCTATGTCTCCGCAGAGTGATCCATCCAACCAGAGTTCTGCAATCCTTGGGGCAGACTTCCAGCTCACAGAGCTGCTTTAGACCAGGACATCTTTTTGAGATCTTCACACACACACACACACACACACACACACACACACACACACACACACAACCAGGATAACCCACTAGGACAATACATATCACCCATTTTATTTATTTGTTTGTTTGTTTATTTTTATTTGTTTTAGGTGAGTCAACCCTTGGTTTACCTCACAGACTGCAAGGACCTTGTCAGCTTATAATCTTCTATTTTTTATTTTTTGCACCTGCAGCACTTGGTCTTCCTAAGTGGTCTCCCATCCAAGTACTAACCAGGCCCGAACCTGCTTAGCTTTCAAGATCAGATGGGATCGCGCTTGTTCAGGGCGGCATAGCTGTAAACTCACTCTTTTATTTAAAGAGGAGGATCTCATTTTCTTGGTCCAGAATGTTATATCCCTAATGACTATATCATGGGTAAGGTTAGTATAGAATCTGATGCACATCGTGGCCTTGGTGGCTTCTTTAGTCGCACTTCTACTATGGAAAAGGAATTATCTGACTCAATGGGGAACACAAAAACTTCCTGCCATGTTGGTGAGAAACAAAAGTAGATAAATGAAATAAGTTAGACAACCTGGAACATAAAGATTTCTTCTCTCACTTCTCTATACAAATTAGGAAACCACATATCCCCCTGTCTCCCATACTAAGAGTCCCCTGGATTTGCTTTGAGCAACCCAGTTTCCTAAGGCCAGACCATAGGCACAGCAATGGGCAACATCTTCTTTCTTGGGCAAAGACATTGAGGGTCTATGAGCACCAGAAAATACAGCAACAGTTTGCCATGTCTGCTCACTGTCCCATGTCTGTCACTATTCCTTTCTGGGTTTATATACACAGCAGTTGGGACACCACAGCTTGTGTGTGAATAATTTCCTAGATTCATCTTCTTGGGGTCAATAGTCAGGGCTCCAGGGCTGAAGGGAAATTTTCAGAAAAAAAGAAATCAATTAGTGTTATACTGCTAGAGTTCCAACTCTGTGAGAAAATGATTGGAAACCTGGGAGATTAGAAGCAGACTGTGTGTTATCCATGTAGCCATTCCCAGAGTGGTGAAAACTGAGCCACAAAAAAGAACGTCTTCCCCTCCATTTTATGGAATGAATGTGCCTGTCTTCACCAAAGACTTTGACAGGGACAGTCTGGATACAGACCCTGCATAGGAGTGGAGAAAATGATCATTAATGCAAAGAATGTTAAAAACTGCATCATGGGGCCAAGATTCAACACTTTATCAGGAAAGGGAGCAGAATCATTCCCCAACAGGAAAGTCAGTGTGGGTTACAGAGTAGAGATTCCTGTGACTGCAGAGCTCTAGTTCCAGGTGGTACAGATTCAGAATCAAGGAATATATATAAAATATATTGGGGAAGGACAGAAAGAAGGCTCTGTCTCCATATTATGGCATGAATTCCCTTCTTTCTCTCCATTTCTCCATGCTTATGGCTCTAGGGAACAACCTAAGCAGAGAGTCCATGCTTCTGGAGAAAACTCAATTGAACATTAGAGCTAGCAAGGACTTTAGAGGTCATACAGCCCAAACACCTCACAGACATCAAGTGACTTGACTGAACCACCCAACCTGGTCTTGCTGACCATTCCACTTGCTATGGCCCTTATGCGATTTTACTGGGAGGACCTGAAAGTACGGGAACTCTGGCCAAATTCCAGGCCAGGACCCAAGAGCAGTGATGATGGAAGTATGCTCATGAATACTCACTAATTATAATAGACCTGAAAGTACCTTGCTTTGCAACCATCTTTCCCAATGCTCTTCCTTTATAACTGAGGACCCTAAGGCCCTGACAGCTCTCACATTCCTCTTATAGACTCTATGGATTCAGCCTGTTTCACTCTCTTTTTCAAAGTCCTATTCAATCTCTTGGGCTTTTCACTTACTCATCTTATAAAGTCAATGTGCCTCACCATTCCACCCTACTTATTTGCTGTTCCTTCTCCTAGCAAATTCACAGACCTTTTAATTTGTTTTTATTTTTGTTTGCTACGATAAACATTAATGAAAGAGATATGAGGACATAAAAATAACTAACATAAGAAGTTGGATGAAATCTGATAAAATGTTCATAGAAAGAGTTGTCTGAGTTTTTCCAGATTCTTTCTTTGCAGGAATCATTCTTTACAGCTTTATGGCTTAGTCTTGTACTCAGCAATAGGGTCACTTCATCATCTCTGGCTATAAAGACTCACGAATCGTCTTATCCTCCTTCAGAGGAACCTATGGGCCAGCTACTACAATTTCCAAATTTTCGAACCACAATGTTAAATATCAGACACACACACACACACACACACACACACACACACACACACACACACACCTAAGTCTAAGTGTTAAATCTGTTCATCACAAAGTGCAGGTCAACTATGTTGTTAATTTCTATCAAAGGTGGTAAATTTTGTAAACTAGTTTGATTCACTCAAGATCCATGTCCCTACATCTTATGTTGCCTTCCTAATCTATCATATTTGAAAAGCTAAATGCTAAAAATCCCAGATATTTGCTACTAAGACTTCACCTGTGATATAAGTTTAGCCATGCAGTAACTCTCACAAGGTGTTTGGGGTGCATAGAGACTTTCAAAGGGAACCAATTTTCAGATCCTCAACTTCCATGTGAGTCGTTCCCAGAAAGGGACCATTAGAGCACACATTTGTTCTTGAGGCATTTCATATGTGGTTCTTTCTGACCTATCTCCTGTTTCACAATAGCACATGAAAGGGACACCCCCATGGTAGCTTTCAGACTGATTAGCTTTTAAAGTATACATCATTCTCTTTCTTCAAATGTATGGAGAAAGTTTAATCACAATGCCTACCAAAGTTAAAGGGATAATTTCTGATATTAATACATGTTTGTTTTACTTACCTCCAAAGCCAAACTCCAGAGTTTGATACATGTGTTCACGCACATTTGCTGAAGACATACCATGCCTTTTATGGTATGTTTCATAAAATTTTTCCAAATATCTGAATATTTTATTTTATTAAAACTAGTAAATTTCACTGTTTGATATAAAAAAATTTTAATTGAACATTGTGATAGGTGGAACTGTGTCCCCACAAAAGATATAAATTGAAGTCATAACTCCCAGGACCTCAGAATGTGATCTTATTTAGAAATAAGGTTGTTGCAAGTATAATTAGTTACATTAAGATGATGTCATACTGAAGTAAGGTGGGCCACAATTCAATACAACTGGTGTCTTTATAAGAAGACAGTCATATGAAAACAGAGACACACAGGGAGAACACCATGTAATAACAAAGGCAGGGACTGGAGCAATGCAGCTGCAAGCTAAGGAACACTGAAAATTGCCAGCAACCCACCAAAAGCTAGGAAGAGGCAAGAAAGGATTTTCTTATAAGTTCAGAAGGAGTGTGGCTCTACTGACACCTTGATTTCAGAATTCCAGCCTCTTAACTGTGGGAAAATAAATTTCTGTCATTTTAAGCAACCCAGTTTGTGGCACTTGTTACACTAGTCCTAGAAAACTAATACAGATATATTTCATACAAGTCTGATTTCAGTTTTGAATTGCACTGTCACTTTTTAGTAATAGTAGTCAGCATTTTTTATCTAAAATTTTTAATTTGCCAGTCTGTGGTTAAGATTCCAATAAGGAGGAATCAAAAGGCTGAAGAAAGGTGACATGAGGATTCCTGTAGACACGGTAAAGTGACAGCTTTGAGGTTTTATAAGAGACCCAAACTCTAACAAAAATGTAATAGAAGTTTTTCCACCAAAGTTCTAAGAACCACCAAAGTACAATTGAAAGCGAAACACCGACACCAAACATAACGAATCTTACTTATAACATGTATTTTTTTCTAAAGACAATTCTGTTTTGTGATCTTCATCATAAAACATTGTCAAACAATAGTATTAAAAAAATTCTCATGTAGTGTAATTTATTTACATAACATTCAGACTCTAAAATTAAATTAATTAATTTTTGAGGAAAAAAAAGGAAAGGGCACTAGTATATTATCAGTAAGCTTAACATTTAAACACTATCGGAGATGGCTTAGAGGACCTCATAAGAAGTAGCATTGCTCACTAGTGTCACTATTTTTCTAGTGAAAAATGGAAAATCTTACACAAATATTGAAAAGTTTATGATATCTGGTACACTGTTGAGAGAAAAAAGATTTTATATGCCAAGTCTGTCACTGCCATTAAATCAGTTCTGTATTCTGACATTCTTATAGTTTGTGTGGTAAATGAAATGACTAAATAATAATAGTAGTGATAATAATAATGATAATGGTAATAGCAAACAATTTTATAGCATTTACTATACACCAGAGACTGTTCTAAAAGCATTTGTATCTTAACCTTATTAATTCTTACAGTTCAGGATGAGTACATTATCTCCATTTTACAGATAAGGAAACTGAGGCACTGAGAAATTGTTCACCAGATTATGGTAAAGACTGGTAGATAGATAGATTTCTTTTACCTCATAGATGGGGAAATCTATCTGTATTTCTAGTTAATAAATTGTGTCCACATTTATAGAATGAAAAGGCATGTAAAGCGTTATATTATTTTTAAAATTTAGAAACTTTATTCACATTTATTTGGCTTATGCTAAAATGGGACACAAGGATTTCTAAAAGAAAACTGCCGTCTGTACCATCATCACAGGTATGTGACCTGTACAGACACACAGGGCCCTGCTTTTAGAAGAGCCTATGCTGACTTTAAGTCTCTACTGTTGCCATCTTGAAACACTTAATTTTGAACAAGTGGCCCTACATTTCCATTTTGTGCTGGGCCCTGAAAATTATGTAACCCATCCTTGTTGTTACAATGACTATGCAGAAATTAAGTTTGATTTATCTGTGTATTAAAACTTATTTTAGCCTGGTTGCAAAAAGTGAAGTTCTGACTTATAAGAAATATTAGATATGGTTTTTTAAATTATAAATATTATAAAATCAAGAAAGTTAAACTTGCACCTATTTAAACTGATGTGTGAAGAAATGAGATCATCTTATCCCTAGCTAATCACTGTGTTCGGAAGTGAGCTGGTTGTCACAGAAAAGCAAAATACCATGTTCATATGTATTGAATATGAAATCAGACTTTTCCTGACAGAAAAGAAGTTGATTTCACTGATGATCGATTTGACAATAAGTAGTGGCTTTGCTTATTAGAAAAGGTAAACATGATATCTTGGTTTGCCTGGGTCAGTCGCTGTTTATGCCAGTTATCCTGGCATGATAATTAGTAGCTTACCGTGTAGCAGGTAGATAATTTTTATAAATTGAGTTAAATCTCCAGAGCTAAGATTTTTTTATTTCTCTCCAAGAAAGTTTATAAGTTTATATTATTAAAATATGATATTAACAGTGGTATATTAAAATTAATATTTAAAATTTTCTAAACCTTTCTAAGTAAATTGTATTAAACATACTTCTAAAAGGCAACAGATAAGGAGAGAAGGGAAAGATGGCAGACTAGGTAAAAGCAGGGTTCGTCTCTTCCCAGGACCGCATTGAAATTACGACCAAATTATGAAATAATCAACGTGAAGAATCACTTGAAGTCCAGCTGATCATAACATCTGCATCTAATAATATAAAGGAGCCACATCGAAGCTGGTAGGAGGGACAAAATCCCGAATCTAGTTGGACTTGCACCCACAGGTGATGGAGGATCGATCACCAGGAGGAAGAGCGAGGCTGCAGAGGCTCTCCTGAAGGAAAAGGGTATCCTGGTCACATCTGGGGCTCCCCAGCCCAGGGTCCCAGCCCAGGGTCCCAACCCAGGGCCCTCTTCTAGGAAAGAGGAGATTCCAATAACTCTGACTATAGAAACTAGAGGGGATTCCAGCCGTCTGGGTGAGATGGAAGGTGACTGAGTCCCTAGACATTACTTTAAAGGACCCGCAAAAAGGTTTTCTGACCTGCAGACGCTCACCCAGGACATCTGTGGTGGGTCTGAGGCTGGTGCAGGATTCATTCTGAAAAAGTCTCCATTACCTAGAGTCAGAAAGAGGGCTGGAAAGGCAGCCACTCTGGAGCCTTAGTCCAGCTTGCCTACAGACCACATCAGCTTGATTGTGCAGACCCCTCCCACAGAGCCTTTAGGAGATTCTGGTCTGAGAGTATCAGCCCGCCCCACCTAACCTGCAGACTGCCAGGGGCAGTTGTTTATAGTTGACTGCCAAGACCTGAGCAAAGTGATTCAGAGTGAAGTATTCACAGCGGGGCAGCCATTATTTGTTGTGAGCAGCTTTTCTAATCACAGCAACAGCTGCCAGCGCTGTGAGCCCCATTTCAGGGATAAGGTCAAGAAGATCACTGCTGCCAACACGAGCTTGGGCAGATATTGGGGACTTGTGGGCCAGTCCCAGACAGCAGCTGTTCTTGCTGCGACCTGGGTCTTATGTGGAAACTCACAACAGTTACAAAATTTGCAGCAAGACTGAGGCTGTATTGATTTAACTGCCAGTGTCTCTGAGACCCTGCCCCACCCAACCTGCAGATGGCCTGGGGCACTGTTATTGGCTTGCTGCCAAGCTCAGCTCCAAGTGATTCAGGACCAAGTGTTCACGGCTGGGTGGCCATCATTGTGAGTGGCCTTTCCAGTCACAGCAAAAGTGGTCAACTCTGTAAGCTACATTTCAATTCCCAGTGGGCAACAAATGCTATGAGCCGCATTTCAATGGAAAACATGGCAGAGTGAGAGACATCCCCAGATCTCTCTCCTTGAAACAACAATAAACTAAACATCTAAAACTCAACAAAAAACACCCAAACTGCACACCAGCATGTCTGAGAGTGAGATTTGCACATAAGAGCTACCACAGGTACTTTAAGGCATTATATGAAGCAGGGATCCAAGAGGCTTAGATGCCATCTACTGGAAACCAAAAGAAAAGCGCCTTCTTTGCAACAGATTACAGTCAGACCTTTATATAATAAACTTTCTTTCTATAAAAGAGTATAATACACTTCCATTATGCCCAGGTGGAGAAATAGTCCATTAAACACTATGAACAACCAAGGTGACAAGGCATCTCAGAAAGAAAGAGAAAAATCTCCAGAAAATAAGCTTACAGACATAGAAATATGCAACTTAAATGACAGAGAATTTAGGATGGTACTTCTAAAAAAACTCAATGAGATAAAAAACAAATCATATCAAAAATTTCAGGAATTGAAAAAACAACTAGATGAGCAGAACAAGGAGATCAAAACCCTCAAAAAGAACCAAATAGAACTTCTGGAGATGAACAACACACTGCAAGAGTTAAAAATGAAATAGCAAGCTTGGGAAATAGAGTTGACCAAATGGAGGAAAGAATTAGTAATATCAAAGACAGAAATTTAGAAATAAATCAGAAGGAAGAAGAAAGAAACTGAAGAATAAAAAATAATGAAAGAGAAATATAAGAACTAGCTGATACTATCAGGAGAGGACACATAAGAATAATAGGTATTATCAAAGGTGAGGAAAAGGAGCAGGGACTAGAAAATATTTTCAGACAAATGTGGATGAGAAGTTCCCAAATTTAAGGAATGAGCTGGAGCTAGGAATTCATGAAGTCAATAGAATACCCAATGGTCTCAACCCAAAAAGGCCTTCACCAAGACTCATTGTATTAAAGTTATCAAAAATCAATGCCAAAGATAGAATTCTCAAGGTAGCCAGGGAGAAGAAAATGGTAACATATAAAGGTAAACTCATTAGATTATCATTGGACTTCTCAGAACAAATCTTAAAAGCCTGAAAGGAATGGAAACAAATATTTATTTAAAGTATTAAATGAAAGGAACTACCAGCCTAGAACAATGTATTCAGCTAAGTTCTCCTCTAGATATGAAGGAAAATTAAGACATTTCCAGACATATAAAAATTGAGGGAATTCTTCAATATAAGACCTGCACTACAGGAAATACTGTAAGTGGTCAGCTCACATAAAACAAAATAACAACAATAATAAAAATACATAATTAGGAGTGAAGCGACTATCAAGAAAATAGAAGCATAAGAGTGCAACCATTACTAAGAATAGGGCATTATAGTTTAAATAATAAAATGTGAATTGTTATAACAAGATAGTAATGAACGTTTAGCATATGTAAGGGACAAGCTGAAACAACAATGACTAAAAAGGGGAGGATTCAAAGATTCAAATTCACAAAGGGGAATGGAGATAAGGCACCTGCAGAAGAAAATGCGCGACTGTATATAAATAAATGGTGCTGGGAAAACTGTAAAGCCACATACAAAAGAATGAAACTAGACTGCTGTCTATCACTCCATACCAAAATTAACTCAAAATGGATTGAGGACCTGAATATAAGACCTGAAACAATAAAATGCATAGAAGAAAATATAGGAACTAAACTCAAGGACCTTGCACGTAAAGAGGATTTTTATGAATTTGACCTCAAAGGCAAGGGAAGTAAAAGCTAAAATAAATGAGTGGGACTACATCAAACTAAAAAGCTTCTGCTCAGCAAAAGAAACCATCAACAAGGTAAAGAGACAACCATCACAATGGGAAAATTTATTTGCAAGCAACGCCTCTGATAAGGACCTAATATCCAAAATATACAAAGAACTTATATGACCCAATAACAACAACAACAAAAATCAAATGATCCAATCAAAAAATAGGCAGAGGATCTGAACAGACACTTCTTCCTAGAGGATATACAAATGGCCAACAAACATATGAAAAGATGTACAACATCGCTAGCTATTAAGGAAATGAAAATCAAAACCACAATGAGATATCATCTCACATAGCTATAATCAACAGGACAAGTAATAAATGCTGGAGAGGATGTGGAGAAATAGAAGCCTTCATACACTGTTGGTGGGACTGCAAATTGGTACAGCCACTATGGAAAACAGTATGCAGATTCCTCAAAAACTACAAATTGATCTACCATGTGATCCAGCAATTCCTTTACTGGGTATTTACCCCCAAAGACTTGAAAATTCATATCCAAAAAGATTTTGCACACTGATGTTTATAGCAGCACTATTCATAGTGGCCAGGACATGGAAGCAATCGAAGTGTCCTACAATAGATGATGACTGGCTAAAGAAGCTGTGGTACATATATGCAATGGAATATTATTCAGCCATAAGAAGAGATGAAATACTGCCATTTGCAACAACATGGATGGACCTTGAGATAATCATGTTAAGCGAAATAAGCCAGACTGAAAAGGTTGAAAATCACATGCTATCACTTATATGTGAGATAAAAACCTAAAAGCAACAAATAAACAGGACAAACAGAGACTCATGGATATGGATAATGGACTGGTGGTTATCAGAGGGGAGGGAGAAAAAATAAAGTGTTAATAAATTAATTAATTATTAATTAATTGAAATGTTTAAAAAAGAAAGAAAAGAAAAAACATAAAAAAGAAAACTATATATGTGTGCTATTATTCAAAATAGCAAGAGCTTGTCATGAATATTTAACTACAAAATTTATTCTATAAACTTTAGTATTCTTTCAAGCAATATGAGTTCATGGTAGATTAAAATTTTATCAAAATGCCATTTTACAAAGTGTTTTAAATAAAAAGTAAAACATGCTTTTGAACCATCTTAGAATCAAAGGACATTTAAAAATATTTATCCAATAAATTATATCATGAATAAAGGTTGGTAATAGCCACATATCTATCCATAAGTACCTCAAATGGAAAAGAATTAAGTGCTCCAACCAGAAGATAGGGTAGTCAAATGGATAAGAAAACAAGGCCCTTACACATGCTGCCTGCAAGAGACTCACTCCAGAGTAAAAGACACACACAGACCCAAAGGAAAGGGATGGTAAAAATATATTGCTTTGATGGACCTAGAGAGTATTGCACTGAATGAAGTAAGTCAGAGAAAGACAAACACCACATGATTTCACGTACATACGGAATCTAAAAACAAAATAAACAACAACAAAAACGAAACACAGAAACAAATTCATGGATATCAAGAATATTTTGTGGGCTATGAGACGAGAGGGGGTGGGGAGTTGTGAAAAGGGACAAAGGGATTAAGAAGTACAAATGGGTAGTTACAAAATAGTCGTGGAGTGCAGCATAAGGAAAATAATCAACAATGTTGTAATAAATATGTAAGGGGGAAGAAGGATATTACATTTAGTTGAGTGATCACTTTGTGAGTTATATAGATCTCTAATTACTATGCTATACAACTGAAACTAATATATTATTGTATGCCAACTCCAATAGAAAAAAACTCATTTAATTGTATACTGTAAATATGAGCAACTAATTGTCTATTATATTTCAATAAAGTTGTAAAAAATAAAGGCAGTACCACTGGTCTTGGGGGAAAAACATTTGTAGCATTTGCTGATCTGTATGATATAAATACTCCCACCATGTCTAATTTCAACCTACCAATGACTTAACAACAGGTTCATGGTAATTCCTGAATTACAATCCATTCTCATGAGCCAGAATACACTAGTGGTGAAAACATGCATTCTTTATTTTATAACTTTACATGCTAGTTGAATTTATTTAAATTACATTCTTAAATAAATTTTATTTAAAAATAGAAGACAACTGCTGAACATCGTTGCTAAGTTTTCCATCTCCAGTTCTTGGTTACACATAGCCTTGGTAAAGAGCCTAATGCCCACTTTCCTTGACTGCAAAGGACATCAATCAACAAGAGGTCAAGATGAAAGAAATGTGCCCTTCCTATTCTCCTCCTTTCTGGGCTTTCAGAAGAACCCATGTTTGTGAGCAAAAAAAGGAGGAGGAGAAGGAGATGGAAAAGCAGAAGAATGGTAGATGTGGAGGTTCCTCGAGGTACCTCTTTGGACTCTTTATTTATTAAGATAGAAAATATCAGAAGTTGGGACCATAAACAGAAAGAGAAATGAGGAGCACTGGGAAATGTGGACAGGGTCATTGTAATTTATTTGTGCATTGTTGTGATCCTGATCATTTCTTAAAACTGATTCAGAGCTATTTTTTCTTAAAGTAGCTACTACTGCCAATAATCAATCAAGCAACTCTTGAATCTGCCCTAAACTTCCTAGAGTTATTCATCAAAAGATTGTCATCATCCTGATTACAAAGCAATTCAGTTGAAAAGAGTATTTAATTAGAAATTGAGAATCCTGCATGATCACCCTAACATAGATACTATTGTACTACAAAAGCTTAAACAAATTATTTAACCTCTCTGGGCTTCAGTGTCCTTGTATATAAAATAAGAACTTTAAGTTTTAAGGGTTCTGGGGGTCTCTTCAGTTTTAAAAATCCTATTTCTACTATTTCTGGTAATCAAACTCTCTTGAAGAAGTTTGTTTCTCTCAAGAACTCATTTAGGTCCCCCAATGTGTCCTTGATTCAGATAGAAAAAGAGAGGAGAACCAGGCCCTCAATGTGGGTGCCAGAGTTATGGCATCAAAATGTGAGACAGAAGTGAGAGGAGCAATCTCCAGGAGACACCAGAAGAACCTTGCCTTCTATGAGGACCACAGTTGGGGCTTGGAGAATACCACTCCGCAGCTCATACAGCAGTCCTCACTGGTCCAGGACATTAGACTAAAGGCCCCACCAACATGGACCATGTTCTTCCTTTCTGAGTCAAACAATGCTTCATATGTTTGTATCTCCTTTATCTCTCTCCAAAGACTAGTTATTAATAAAGTCCTACTGAAGAAACTCTGCTCCTGCTCTAAGATCATCTTTGCCTCTATCTCCTCAATATATTTCTTCAGGATCTTCCTCACTAGAGGATTTTTATTTTTATGTAACTCAACAATATCTGAGCTTAGCTCTGAGCCATGGGATCCTCATGACTCTTGACAGGGACACACACACACACACACACACACACACACACACACTATACCTAAAGGGAATGATAGTATCACTGGGGTCCCTGGTGGCAGAGGAGAACTAACTATAGCTTACAGTGAGATCAGAGAAGACTCAGACACTGGGAAAGGTCAACAGAAGCTTTGTCAACCAACTGAAGTTTAAAACCTCATAAATATTAGTAGACTCTTTAAAAAGTGTAAAAGCCATTCCCCTGAGGTTTGTTGGAGAAACAAAACAGTGAAGAAAAGTCACTTTCTCTAAGAGCACAGGCCTCACTTTGTCACCAAGATTGTTAGGGAGCATGAATCCCCAGCAATAATCACAGATCAGGTTACTTTTTAGACCATAAAAGCCTGTCAGCACATCCCCTATTTAGATGTTCACAACAAATTGTGAATTACTGGAGTCATAAGAGAAGACATGGCGGGGTCAGTGGCGGGCGTGGGGGTGGGGGGATCAGGAGACCTGTGTGCAGGCCTGGGCTCTACCACTTACTACCTTGTGGCTTAAGTGAGTTACTTTGTCCTCAGGGCACATTTCTACCTTCATTTTACAGATGAGGAAACTGACACTCGAATGGGATATTATTTGTCCTAACCAACAAATAACAACATGGGGCAGATTGGAAAGAATAAAGACCTAAAGCAACAGCTTCTTTATTATGGGGTATATCATTAACATAAAAATAATATCCAAAGGCTAAACTGGGCAGGGTGGGCAGAAAGTAGGACTCCTGAAATTGAGAGATAGGGAATCCATCACTGAAAAATTAATGTGGGTTATGTTTTAGATAAATGACTAACTGTGTGGTTGCCAGTCCCAGTGGAATCTATAAATAATACAATGAGGGGGTAACCATGACTCACACATGTGACTCCTCCTGAACCTTAAATCTGAGGAATGACCTTGTGCTTGCAAAGAGTCATCGGCCTATTTGCCAATTACATCTGGTGATTAAGATTCTCATGAAAGGGGTCATGTAGACATATTCCCTAGTTCAACTGGGTACAAAACTAGGTAAGTTCAAAGGCCTAGGAATAGAGTTCAGAAATCCAAGAATTCCTTGTTTAAAATAATCTTTTTTTCTTTTTATCCTGAATCTACTGCTTGAAAGTTTTATGTCATGCCTTCTAGTTCTGATGAAAGAAGAAACAGTAATTTTGAGCCTAGGTAATCACTTCCTATCTAGAGATTTTGGTCACACTCTTCTCAATCTTGCTCTTTACAGCCTAAAGAGTCCTTGATAGAGGAATTATTTACCTGAATACTTGTCCTTCCAGAGGACCCCTTCTTCTCCTCCCTCATTCTAAAGCCTAGGGAAGGGGATTTTCCCAAAAGAAAAAAAAAGAAACTGGAAACAGAGCAAGAGTTTCACCATAGCCATGCCCCAAGGACTCTGACAGCAGCTGAGATGGCGAAGCTGGGAATAAGCCAGGGCCACTGCTTTGTACCCCTTTAGGGAACACCATTCACAACATACCCCTTGGGCAGTACTGGTATAAGCCCCCTCATCCTGCTTTCCAGTTACAATCTCCCTATCTTAGCTTTATTTCTTCTGGTTTTTTAGGGGGAAAGGTACAAGACAAAGCAAAGAAATTAATGTGGTTTGGGGTATTTTTTTCCCCAAATATAGTCCTTTGGGAAGAATAATGGGCATTTCCCTCTACAAATAAACCATTCTTATTAGGTGGTTTCTATTTTCAAAGTCATAAGATTACTGATGAGATCTGACCATCATATCTGTTTTGAAAACTGTGGGAAAAAATACAAAGCCAAGGGCAAAAGGTTACATCCTAGCATTCTGTCTCCTCTCAATAAATCTTCCCTATCCAACATCTTTTGTTTAAATCTCCTTGGCCAGACTTAGTTACATAACCAAATGTAAGTACAAGGGAAGCAGAGAAATGTAATCTCTTACCTGCACATAGCACTATCTTGAATAAAACCAAGATTTATTTCCAATAATAATGGAAAAATAGATATTGAGTGGGCAAAAAGCAATGCGTTCACAGAAATCTATAATCTATGTAAAGTCAGTGAGCTGAGTTGTGTGATTTCAGTGATTGCAAAGTAAATGTGAGACTGTTGAGATGGCAAAGGGTGTATGCTCAGTGTAAGCTTAGTAGGGCAGTGAGAAACATATAGAGTCAGCGTGAGATTAACAATGTGGTGAGCAGTATATAATCTGTGTGAGCTCAATGAGACGGTAATCATCTGTACAGCTAGTGTATGTTCAGAGAGGGTTCAGCTGATAGGCTCCATTTGGCTTATATTGATGAATATTCACAAAATCCTTTTTGACCATTTTTCAGCTTTTGAGAGCATCTGTCTGTAAGAGCAGCTCAGCAAGATCAGGGAAAGGTGGGAAATACTCTGCTGTCCTATCTGGAGACCATAACTACCCCTCTGTCTGTATAAGCATTTGGTAATCAGGGTCTGCCTTCTCTGGGACAGATGCTACACTCACAGGTACAAGTGGCCCCTCTCACAAGTTCCAAGTGGGCTCCACTTCACTGTTGTCTTCTATGGCCAAGTCTCCACAGGTTAGCAGGCTTCATGCATCACAACAGGCAGGTTTCCACACCTCAACCCAAAGGCAGAATGGCTAACAAATTACCTTGACACATTGATTGTTGCCTTATCTCACTTGGAGGCCTCCGGAGTCCTTCACATTGCCAGAAACACTTCCAATTACTGCATTGGTTTATCAAGGACTATTTTCTTGGTGTTCCCATTCTTCTCTCTAAGACTTTGGCTGTCTAAGTGATATATCCTTTAAGTTGTTGCTGCATCCTTCTGAGATGTGCCCTGCTAATCTCTGCCTCTATTCCTGTAGGATATGTTTTATTGCTACACAGAATTGGCTTTTGGCCTCTATCACATCTTCCAACACTGTCACTCAAACAACTCTAGAACACCTATAAGTGGCCTCTGCAAGAGAAATTTCCAGAAACAGAATGCTAAACACAATACCTTATCTGGCTTCTTGAGTTACACAATGGGAGGAAATCTTAGTATTTCAAAGGACAAGAAAAATTTCAACATAAACCGGGAATCATGCTCTGCTGTTGGTTCAGTCAATGCCAAGTTGACAGGAAAGAATAACTGATATATCATGTGATTGCCAAGCACTGTCTCAGATCCTTCCTGAGGTCAGCATTGTTGGTTTTCCTTCATAATAAAAAAAATACTTATTAACCCAGATTTCTAAGGATTCTATTTATAAGCAACTACTGATTCATCTCCCTTAATAATCTTTTTAATCAGATATAGTTGCAGGAATAAATACAATTTGAATTTTCATAATTTTACAAAAATGATACTTAACAATATTTTAAAAAATTAGACATTTTGTTTTCTGGAACAAGAAAGAGGCCACACTGCACAGTAGAAAGAGCATGCCCTCATTATTGTCCTGGCAAGTCCCTTCTCATCCCTATCTCAGTCTCCTCATAGAAATAATATTTACTTTGCAGAGTTCTTGCATATTGCTGGTGTTTGGTGAATAGTAGCAATTGTTAATATTAGTTCACTTATCTAAGCAATGCCCAGGCATCTTTCATTGTAAACACATGTCCACCAGTCAAAAGGAGAGAGAATGTAGCAGGAAGCATGTCTAGTGTATCTAGACAAATTCTTGTATAAGATCCAGAAGATTGGTTAACAATCCCAGCTTCATCACCAGTTTAGCTGTATAAGTCTTTGGAAGACATTTAAATTCCCTGGGCCTCAGAGTCCTCATCTGAAAAATGAGGGATTTGAACTACATAATAACTTTGGTCACTTCCAGATGTGGGGCTCTCTGCTATTGACTGATTACTCTCCCAAGCAGAGAGAAGGCTGGTAAAAGTCTGTCCCTATCTGGGGACAGCACTTCCCTACATGATAAGGTGTTAGTCTGATGCTCCTTTGTATTAACCTTCACCTATAGTCCCAGCCCCACCTCTCATCTTTGGGCCTTGCTCCAGGGCACAAACAAATGCAGAAGCCTAAAGTCAGATGTAAACCCTCCACTGATCTACATTCTCCCTGGGATCTATGATAATTTGTTTAAATCATCCAAACCTCATTTTTCTCCTCTGTAAAAGTAAAAGAGTAATATTTACCTCATTGAGATTTTATGAGAATTAGATGAGATATTGTATAAGGAAATGATCTGTATATGAAAATAAACTGTATGGCATTGTGCAAAGTTAACATAGAGATTATGATGACTGGTGGTTTAACAGCATTGGAAACACTCTATGGAGAGCACCCCAAGAAGTTGGATTCTGAGTTAGGATTTCCACTGGGGCGGCTGCCCTTTTTGGATATTGTGTGCCCAGAAGATTCCTGGAGAATGGCATTGAATTTTGCTGTAAGCGGATATTGACTTTGGTTTTCCTAACCGAAAAAGGAGGTTTTGTTTAAACTTTCACTTATAAGCAGTGGCAGGATCTTGTTTTAATGGCCCGGAAAACTTTTCACACAACTAACAATTTCCTCCCCACGTGACCTGGGGTTTTCCTATTTCAAGAGGCAATTGTGTAATTTCAGGAGAGCTGCCTACTACTAATTGTAACAAATCAATCACACACTGGAAAGGACACAGATCTGCCCCTACAGAGCCCCACACTAAAGCTTTGCCGCACTTACTGCCACAGAACACCAGGCTCCTATGGTCACAACAGGACTGTGAGAAGTTTAAGAAGAAGCTGAGCACACCATTGCTTTCCTCAGGTGTGTCCTGAAATTCCTCTTTTCCAAGGCAGCTCAATGCTGAAGAACTTCTTCCAGCATTTCTCCTCCATACCAGTCTAAAAGCTATTTATTAATAAAAGTTTTACACAGTTACCTCAGAACATGGTCTCAAGTTTTCTGTGCAGTCAACTATGTGGAAGCTTTAATTAGCATTTGTGTTTCTCCCTGAGTCCATCCTATCCACATGTGTAGGTCACATACCCTTGGACAAGCCTGGTCCCAAAAACAGAAGAGTAAGCAAGTACTCACATAGTATAATTTGAGATATGTCACAATCTCTACTGACAAAAATATGTTTCCCACCCAATGCCACAGTGCCTAGAATTCCCGGCATTAAACTCACGGCTGCTAATCTTCATGCTTCACCTCATCTCTCCTAATGTCTACATATATGAATCATATTCATCCTTCCAAGCCTAGCTCAGTATCACTCTTCTGCGAAACTTGCCATGATCCTCCATTTGGAGGTGATCTCTCATTCCTCTGAACATTCCTCTGAATGCTTAATCTGTGCCTCTTTTGTGATATATATCACATTGTTTAAACACATGTACTATCCTCCACCTGGGATAATCTTAAAAGTCAATCCCTCAGCAAGGTCTTATTTATTTTCCTACCACTGTCCCATCACCAGAGCTAGCTTTTAGTAAAAAAACCTATGATGCCATAAGGGTGAATGAGTAATAAGACACAGTTTCACCTGGGCTGAGATTTTGCTATTCACTAGCTCTGTATCTCTCAGCAGTGACTTTACTTCTCATGGCCTTATTGTCTTCCTATAAAATAAGGCCATTTGAGAGTCATACAATGCCAGAGTTTTCAGTGCCATCAGTACTGATCCACTTGATGATCTTCTGGCTCATGTCAGTTAAGCAAAGGCCCAAGATTACATACATTCATTTTTAAAAGTGGTTTGATGATATATACACTGCAATAAGATTTTTAAAAAGAAAAAAAGGCAAAGGCAATAGTAAGATAAAAACAATGAAAAAGTAAACACACAGAAATAAATTCTTTATGGTCCTATTTAGTCACAAAGGTAAGCACAAATTCAGTCTTGAGCTTCCTGGCTACCAAAGGAGAAAGATATTAAAGTAAAAGTATTGTATTAGTTTTTTAAGAAAGTGCAGTTTTTCCTGATATTAAAATCTAAGAGAAGTTGATGTAGTTGACTTTGTCCTCAAAGCAACCCAAAAGTGAATACACCAGAGAGTTTAATAGAACTGTTTTCCATTGCTTCCACTTATCTCCTACTGTGCAACAACCCCAAAATATTGGCTAAAAATTATAGCAATCATTTGTTAGTATCTCACTGAGTTGACTCAGCTAAACAGTTCTCACTCAGGGTCTCTTACAAAGCAAGAGTCAGATGGTGTCCGGGTCTGGAATCATCTGGAGCCTAAGCTAGGACTAGAAAAGCTGGTCCTCTTTAGATATGTGTAGGTGGTCTCTCCACGTGACTCTTCAACATGATGGCACTAGAGCAACCAGAATTCTTACATGAAAGCTCAGGCTGAGAGGTAGTAAGCCAGTCAGGCTTCATCACCTTTCATTAGCTAGCCTCAAGTCATGGGGCATCACTTCTTTCACATTCTATTTGCCAGAAGCAAGTCACTAAAGCCAACCTGCATTCAAGGAAATGATAATTAGTCTCCATGTCCAAGTATATGAGAACATGTTTTAAAACCACCATAAATGACAAAATAGAAATTTGCAATTTAATAAATTCTATTCTTTTGAAAGCCAAAGAAGAGTTACTCTGACTTGATCCAGGGATAAAATCTAAAATATCTAGAGTTGTGCTGCACAATATGGTAGCTACTGGCATAAGTGGATATTTAAATTTAAATTAATTAAAATTAAATTTAAAAATTTAAATTTCATTCTTCAGTCTTAACAAGTTAAACGTATCACACTACTTGATGTCAAAATATACTACAAGGCTATAGTAATCAAAACTGTATGGTACTAGCATAGAAATAGATACATTGATCAATGGAACAGAATAGAGAGCCCAGAAATAAATTCACACCTATACACTCACTTAATATATGACAAAGGAGGCAAGAATATACAATGGGGTAAAGACAGTCTCTTCAATAAATGGTGCTGAGAAAATTGGACAGATACTTGCAAAAATTGAAAAAAGAAACTGGACCACCTTCTTACACTGCATACAAAAATAGACTCATAGGCAGTGAACTCTCTGATATTGCTAACAGTAATTTCTAATATATCTCCTCAGGCAAGAGAAATAAAAGAAAAAAATAAACGATGGGACTACATCAAACTAAAAAGCTTTTGCACAGCAAAAGAAACCATCAACAAAATGAAAAGACAACCTATTGAATGGGAGAAGATATTTGCTTACAATACATCCGATAAGGGGTTAATATCCAAAATTTATAAAGAACTCATACAACTAAACATCAAAAAAAAACAAACTAATTAAATAGTGGGCAGAAGACCTGAACAGATACTTCTCCAAAGATGAAATACAGATGGCCAATAGACATAAAAAGATGCTCAAGGTTACTAATCTTCAGAGAAATGCAAATTAAAACCACAATGAGGTATCACCTGACATCTGTCAGAATGGCTATCATCAATAAATCAAAGAACAATAAGTATTGGCAAGGATGTAGAGAAAAGGGAACTCTCATACATCGTGGGTGGGATTGCAAATTGGTACAGCCACTATGGAAAACAGTCTGGAGTTTTCTCAAAAAATTAAAAATGGATATATCTTTTGACCTAGAAATTGCACTTCTGGGTACTTATCCAAAGAAAACTGAAACAATACTTTGTAAAGACCTATGCACTCTTATGTTTACAGCAGCACAATTTACAACAGCCAAGATATGGAAGCAACCTAAATGGTTATCACCAGACAACTGGATAAAGAAATTTTGGTTCATATGTACAATGAATATTACTCAGCCATTAAAAAATGAAATCCTACCATTTGCAACAACATGGATGGAACTAGATTTATCATGCTGAGTGAAATAAGTAAGACAGGGAAAGATAAATACTAAATGATTTCACTTATATGCAGAGTCTAAGGAACAAAAAACAAACTAATCAAAACAGACTCACAAATATAGAGGACAATCTGATAATGGCCAGAGGGGAGGGGGTTGAGGTGAAGGGTTAAAGAAGTACAAATTAGTAATTGATAGATGGTCAGGAGGATGGGGAGCACAGCATAGGGAATGCAGTTAGCATCAATGTAAGGGCTAGGTGGAGAGCCAGAGGAGAGAAAGAGCAATTAGGGGTATCATTTTATAAACTACATAAATGTCTAACCAATGTACTATATACTTGAAACTAATGATAAACTTAAAAACACACACACACACTTTAGAGAGCAAAATTTTGCTTTCTAGAATAAAATCATTTTAGTTTCACTGTTAGCCTGATTCTCTTATTGATTAAGATTCAACACAAGTTGATCAGGGAAAAGAGGGATGTGGGCACCTCCTCCTCCTGCCCCCCATCCCTCTCTGTCCAGCCTCCTCTGGGCTTCTAGAACTTTCTGCTCCCTTCCCACCCTCTCCCGAAACTCCATTTGCTCCTTCAGGCCCAAGGGTGGCAATGTACCTGCTATCATTGCCTGTCCTTCACAATTCTTTATTGCTTTTGAAACTTCAGGCAAAGCTTTTTCAATAGTCCATTAAATACTCTTAAATTTCAAAAAAGAAATAAATAAAAATAAAATAAATTACATTCTTCAGTCTCAATTGCCACATTTTAAATGCTCAATAGCCACTCGTGGCTAGTGGCTATTATATTGTGCAGTACAATTATAAAACGTGTTCATCATTGCAGAAAGTTCTATTGAGCAGTGTTCAATTAGAATTATGAAAAAACTGTATGTTCTTTGACTATTGGTCAGAATTGCTTACACTTCTAGTTAAGTTCTTGAGAAGCATAAATGTTCAAATTTTAACATTTGTCAAGAGTATGAATCATATGAAATCTGTATCGTTAATGAGGGAGAGTCCCATATACCTTAAAAATCAACAGGGCGGGAGAGAGTTTCATTTCCTTTAAAGTAAATGAAGGCTTTTAACCAGGACCCAAAATAGGTGGGCACTCCAAAAACTGTTTCCTAAAAACAATTTGGGGAAGAAAGATAAAATCAAAGCTACAAAGTTAATTCCCTCTCTCTTTCATTCAACCAGTGTTTACTGACTGAGCAAGTGTGAATGTTATGCATTGTGCCTGATAATATTTTCAAAATAGATTTTACCAGTTTCCCAGGCCCCAGAAACAAACAAATAAATGTCAGTAATGCACCCAAAAAGTATTTACCTTTAAGTAGCATAATTTTTTTTTTAGTGAAACAATCAGAAAAAAATATGGTTGAAAAATGTACCCTAAGTGTCTGAAAGGGTTGGCCCACAATATATAATCATTAGATATAAGCCAATTGAATTGAAAATACCATCTGCCAAAAATAACGATTTGGGATTTAGAAAAGTCAAATTCAAGACATTCTGTTTTCCAGTAAGAGAGGCCACATCTGATTAATGACAACAAAATTATATCACCCACATGGAGAATAGGGGTCCACACAGATATATCATGCACAAATTATTTTAAATTGTTAAGAAATAAAGTAAAAAGAAAAGTTGGAGGAAGCAGAGGCAGAACACAGTCCCATTTCTTAAAAACTGATATTATTGTCTGATCTATTAGTAGACCATTCCCATGAACGCTTGCTACAACCTAAAACTCAAGTCGAACATAAGAGTGAGTTACCAGATCTTGCATTCCAGCTGTGCTGAATGGCTCCTGTTTGGCCTTCCCCACCCACTCTCCACACTTCTTCCACAGGCTGCATCAATAGGCTCCCTTGCTCTCTGGTTTCTGGAGTTCAGCAATTGGGGAGCACTAGTAGGAGATTAGAGAATGGGAAGATAGAAAGTTTAACTAAGTGTCCTCCCGCACCAGCTCACTCCATGCCAGGTTACCATGAGCTGGCTGCATTCTGTAAGCAAATGCTATTGCTCATGTTAGGCAGACATCTTCATATAGCTGCACTCTTCAAATTCCAATAATCCCCACTTCCTTTGATAGGTCAAGACCTATGAGTGGCAATGGCTCTCAAGGTACTATTCTGGTGACCCTTGTAGGTTTTTCTCAACTTTGCCTCTACCTTTGTAATAGTTCCTTGTCTTAACCACCCTTCAGTTTTTCAGGTTGTGTGGCTACTTCCTGACAAGCCCTGACTGATACACTAGTCCATTACTAGTTTTTATACACAAAGACCAAAGCAAAATCAATTACTTTAAGCAATCTTAAAGCTATTCCCAGCAGATCTTTCCATCACATAATAGTGTAACATAGTTAATGATGGAACATTATACCTGTTCCTCATAGAAAATATGAGTCAGAAAAAAATCCAGAGCTATAATTTATGAAAAACAACGCCAGTACATTTACATGAAAAGTCCAGCAAAATAATGGTGCTATGATTTGATAGGGCAATATTGTCCTTTAGAAAAAGTGAGAGGAGGGCTTCAACCAGGCAGGATTAGTAGGAAACAAATTAGTTCCTAATTAGAGCAGAACTTGAGCACTTCTGGTGGTGAGAAGTCTTTAGAATGCACTTTGTAATCAACTGCACTACATGAGGAAGTAAAACCAGAATCCAATCAGTGAAGAGAATCATCCTCCCAAAGACTGGTGCAGTTGTTCTTGAATTAAAGGCCCTACCCACCACCACTGACCATGGTGCAGTGAATGAGCAAAACCCAGTCAGGGAGACTGGCTTTCAAACCTTTCCAAGTCAAAATCATTTATAAAATGGGAAAATATTTCTGATGTAGGGAAGTTGTGAAGATTAAATATAAAAATACATAAAAAATGCCTAGCACAGTGTCTGATGCATTAAAGTTGTTCAACAAATAAAAATTCAAAATAAAACTAACAAAAGGCAATCAAATATTTATACTCCAAGATTAGCCTGAAAATCAGCAAGTAGATTAGGAAAAAGGAATGAAAGGGAATAGGTTGATAAAGTGCCCCCGGTCCAGGCTCCTGTGGGTCATGTAGAAGAAATGGACCAGTACTTCAAAATATTCAACCTTCCTAGACTGAATCAAGAAGAACTGGAAAATCTAAATATACCAATCAGTAGTATGGAAATTGAAACAATCTTCAAAAACCTACCAAAAAGTAAAAGTCCAGGACCAGATGCCTTCACCAGTGAATTCTACCAAACACAACATATTTTAAAAAATTATACACCACGATCAAGCAGGCTTCATCTCAGGGGCACAGGGATGGTTCAACATATGACAATTGATTAATGTGATGCACCACATAAACCAATTAAAAAATAAGAATCATATAATCATATCAATAGATTCAGAAAAAGCCTTTGACAAAATACAACCTCCATGTATGATAAAAACACTTCACAAAATCAGTATAGAAGGAAAGTAACTTAACATAATAAAGGCCATAGATGACAAGCCCTCAGCCAACATTATACTTAATGGCAAAAAACTAAAAACCTTCCCTCTAAGATCAGAAACAAGGCAAGGCTGTCCACTATCACCACTCTCATTCAGTATAACATTGGAGGTCTTAGTGAGTGCAATCAGGCAAGAGAAAGATATAAAAGGCATCCAAATAGGAAATGAAAAAGCCAAACTGTCATTATTTGTGGATGACATGATTCTCTACATAAAAAACCCTAAAGACCCCACAAGAACACTGCTAGAAACAATAAACAAATACAGTAAAGTTTATGGATACAAAATCAATGCTCAAAAACCCATTGCATTCCTATACTCTAACAACAAAGTGTCAGAAAAAGAAGTGGAAAAATTAGTTCCTTTTGCAATTGCAACAAAAAGAATAAAATACCTAGAAATAAATTTAACGAAACATGTGAAGGACCTATCTAATGAAAACTATAAGACCCTATTAAAAGAACTTGAAGAAGATACAAAGAAATAGAAAGATATTCCATGTTCTTGGATTGGAAGAATCAACATAGTTGAAATGACCATATTACCTAAAGCACTATTTCTGGAGATACCTCATGGCCTCCAATCCCACAGAACGGGAACACTCTGTGTCATGCGCCCTCCTCAGCCACTACCACTAGGTCCTGCCCTAACACACAGTCAAATAAAATCTGTTTCCTTAGACCCATTATGCGCCAGGCCCTGCAATAGGCAAGAAGACAGACCAGCATGCTGGGAGCTTTCAGGTCCCACAACCCTGACTCCCAACATGAGAAACAATTAATTTGGGGAAATATCAACCTGAAAGTAATTAGATGGTATGTTTTAGAAAGATTCAAAGTAAAACGCCCTTAAGATCCCTTCCAATCCCATACACATTCACTTGATTTCTCTCTAAGGTAAGCATTTATAAGCCTGATTTCAGCACACACACTTGTACCTGTAATTACTATATAATGTCTATTTCCTCTTTTCAATGAAAATGAATTTAATCTTGTTTTGTGAATTTCAAGGTACCCCATGAGATAAATGAAGACTCCAGAGTGTCATCAAACCAAGTGTTGGAAATCTTTGTTCTAAAAAGTAGGGAAGCAAGCTCATTTCACCTTCAAGAAGCGAGAGGAGAGAAATGTATATAGATATACAAGTAGGGCACAGTAAAGAGAGAGTTTAACATGTATGATAATCATTTACATACACATACTAACACAAATATATATGAAAGGTGGTGGACCAAAATGTCATTATCTTTAGGTGAATTCTCTTGTAAACTCAGCTTCAATGCCCCTCATTATTAAGGCGTCTGAGCCACAGAAGAAAGCTGGGAACATTTCCAAAAGAGAGAAAAGGCCATTACTTTCCAGAGGTGGGTAAATGCATAGACAGATGAGACATTTGAAACAGCATCCCAGTGAATCTTTTGAGACTCCCCACATTAGTGCTAGAGACTGACATAATTGATGGGAATTTTCCAGTTCTTGAGGTTTATAGTGGAGTAGCTTCTAAGCAAGGTCTTTGCGATCTTCTCAGTTAGATGTCACAGGCTAAGATCCTCTGGGATGTTTGCTAACATAGCCCATCCATCAGGTATGTAAACCTCTAACTCTTTGTATTCCTTCCCATCATACCTGGAAAACAGAGTGGTGTCTCTTTGAATACCAACTAAAATAAATAGGTAATAGATCATCATTTCTTTTCTTTTTTGAGTATATATGTTTTAATGCTTTTAAAATAAAAATGTTATTGGTATAATAAAGCAATAAATTCTTTAAAATGCTTTAAATATATAATGTAATATATATTTTGCTAATGATGCTAAAGAAACTCAGAAGAGGGATACAAAATATGAATTATAAGAGTGCAGGGAAGGCTTCCTAGAGAGAGTGGTGTGTTCCAAACTTAATCTTGAGCAGGGGTGAGGAGCTGATGCAGGCCATAGGTAAGCACAGGGCCAGTAAAAGGAGAGCATGTGCAAAGGCACATGAGAGTGCTGCTTTGCTGACACTCTGCATTGTTTGGTTTGGCAGGGGCATATATTGTTGCAAAGGAATAAGGTAAGATGTGGACAAAGAGAGAAGCAAGAGGCCTCATCCTGAAGGGCTTTCTCTGTCAGTCTAGAAGTGTTGGGACTTTTTTCTTGAAGGCAACAAGGAGTTACGGAAGGACTGGAGTATAAGTATAAGATCTGTGTTCTATGAAAGTCACCACAGCCACGCAGAGGGGAATGTGTAAAGGCTAGACAAGTGGAGGCCAGTCCAGAGAACCACGGAGGTGAGGGGTCCTAAGGAGATTCCAGAAAGATTGGATCTGCAAGAAAAGAAGGTATGCTAGGGGCAGGGCTTGTGATAGAAGGTGGTCCTTAGCTCTTTTTTCTTTCCTGCAAACAGTAGAGTGACTAGGGTCACATAAATTGAAGGATGTTAAAGCAGCCAACTTCTACCATGCTTGGAATGTACTTTAAAGGTGGAGAGAGTGGAAAGTAATAGTTCAAGATTTCCTCTGGAAAGGAAATCTTGGAACCAAGCCCTTCCTTGGAACAAAAACAGGAAAATCACAATGTACATGTAAGTGTGTTTTTCTTGGACATATTCGTAACCTGTAGATACAGCAGTAGATTGTTCTAATCAGGGACTGTTAGGTATCTCTAATTAACCTCAGACTTTCAGCCAAGCCAATTAGGCCTCTTTAGACCTCACCCTGTGCTGATTGGCTCCTCTGCCCCCAGGCCAGCTTAGCCAAATCTTCTTAGCTCCAGAGAGGAGATGCCCAGAAATGTCCAAGTCACCACTTCTTGTGGCTAGGCCATGTTTTAGGTACTACCAGTGCTCATCAAGGAGAAGGAAAAACAGCTGAAATACAAGCTGGTCTTACAACGGGGTTTCTCAGGCATAGGTGTGCATAGGAACCTCCTGGGGATGCCACAGGGCAGGGCCTGAGATTCTGCATTTCCCACAAACTCCCATATGATGCCAAAGCTGCTTAACTGTGGATCACACTTTGAGAAGCATTGGTCTAGAGGTCTAGGTGGTCAGAGGAACAGCCAGGAGCTGGGAAGGTACCCAGAGAGAATCAGCTACTGACAATTTCTGAGCTCCATTTATTCATTGTATTTGTTGCATCTACACTGGAAAATGGACCTATGTGGTCTATAGTTTTAGAGATTGGAAGACTCAAAATAAAGGGAAAGAGATAAGAAATAAGACAGCAGTTTAGAAATCTCAAAGGTCTGATACTGAAAGCAGCATATTGAAGATAAGAAAATAAATAAGGCATCTATATTCATTTTCTATTGCTGTGTAACAAATTGCCACAAACTTAGTGGCAAAAAAAAAAAAATACCACTTATTATCTCACAGTTCTGTAGATCAGAAGTCCTGTTACTGGTTAGCTGGATCCTCTGCCCAGAGTCTCTTCAGGCTGAAATTAAGATGCCAGCCAGGCTTCAGCTCTCCTCTGAGGCTTGGTTCCTCTTCCAAGGTCATTCAGATTTGCAGAATTCACTTTCCTCAGTTGAAGGACTGAAGTCCTTGCTTACTTAGCAGCTGTCATCTGGGAACCACTCAGATCCTGACAGCCATCTTGCCACATGGCTACCTTTTGCCTTATAACATAATATAATCATGAAAGTGATATTCTCTCCTCAAAGGGTGTGGGTCATTTAGGACCTTCTTAGAATTCTGCCAACCACAGCCTCCTACAATTCCACACTTCATATTAGAGATATTTCAACGTAAGTGTAATTTCTTCATTTATTCTCATCAGCTTTAAATCATCCTGAGATAATGGCGATAGTAGCAGTAGCTTCCATCTTTTGCGCACCAATTTTGTACCAGCACTTTGCTAGATACTTTACATATTTCTAGCTTATTTAACCCTATCAATAATCCTTAATAATCTATATAAGAAGACCCCAACTCCAGCCACAGATTGGTATTGGTCCGTGGTCTGTGAGGAACCAGGCCGCACAGCAGGAGGTGAGCAGTGGGCGAATGAGTGAAACTTCATCTGTATTTGCAGCCGCTCCCCAGTGTTAGCATCACCACCTCAGCTCCACCTCAGATCATCAGGCATTAGATTCTCACAGAAGCACTGGCCTCTGGTGCCAAAAAGTTTGGAGCCTACTGACCACGTCATTAAAGATATCTATCTTTCGTAGATGAGGAAACTGAGACTTAGAAAGTTTAAGTAACTTAGTCTAGGTCACACAGTTTAGTGATTCAGTGACATTTGATAGAATGCATTGAGTCCTAGTCTGGACCCACTGAGTGACCATTATTTTTATCACCTAGAAATGGAGAGGTAAAACCAGGAGATATCTTGAGGTTTCTCCCAGTTTTGACATTTATGCTATGAAAACTACAATGTTAATATTTCCAGTAATTTCTCCCTTTCAGATCCAAGGCAAAGTTTCCAGCTGCATAAACAATAGAAGTGAAAAAGCTTCTGCAAGATGGTTTGCATCATAAAGGAGGCTCATAGCTGAGTTCTCACTCTTCTCTGATTCTGCTCTCACCTGCCTATGTTCAATAGCTTTGCTAAAACTAAAAGCTAGTCCCCAACTAGTTCCCCATCTCCATATCTCCTAATCATAGCTTCTGGTATAAGGCACCAACATTCCAGCATGAAGTCTAAATATGCTCCTTGAATGGTCTAAAGGAAAAACATAATTTTAAGCGCCATGAAGGCAATAGAACTGTCAGAAGTATAAGAAATCAACTAGTAATTTGTGAGATTTCAGTCATGGTATGTTCTGTAACAGTATACAAATTACAAACTTTTCAACCAAACAAACAAAAAAAGAAATAAGGAAAAGCTATCAGTGCCACCTTGTGAATAGACTTTTATTAAAAGGTCCAAGATAATCTGGCCACATCTCAGAGCACATAAAAGCCTCTACACGCCACACTGATATGAATCCAATAGACAGCAGAATAGCTCCACTATTTGTTTACAGCTAATGCTGGGGCTGATTGGCAGAAGGTTCATTCTTGCTTCCTGTGCTGTGGCCAGTTATTAAATAATTTGTATATCATCCTTAACTATACACCCATGCCTTCAACACCACACATAAACAAAACCCACAGCCAAATGGTTCTGTTTGGTTCCTCTACACACGCATTTCTCTAAATGTAGAAAATTTGTGTGGACCTTTCACAACACCCCATCCCCAGCAAACAAATGCACACTTAGACCACAATTAATTATAGCATAACTTTTTTCTTTTAAAAATAAACTTAATATTATTTCACTTCTTGAGTTTATTATAAATTATTTTTCTCCTTTCATTCTATCTGAATTTTCCCATCTGTATTAGTTATCTATGACTACATTAAAAATCTCCCCCAAATTCAATGGCTCAAAATAATATTCTCTCTGCAGGTAAGAAATTCAAGAAAGGCTTAGCTGAGTAGTTCTGGCTCAAGAAATCCATAAGGTTATTGTGAGGTATTGGGCAGGTCATCTTGATGGGGCCAGAAGATCTACTTCCAAAATAGCTAGCTCCCTTACATGACGTTGGTATGAAGCCTCAGTCCCTCACTACATGGAGCTCTCCACAAGGCTCTTCAAGTGTCCTTACAACATGTAATCTGGCTTATTTTAAGTCAGAGCAAGACAAAAATGAAAGTGCCTTTTATGACTTAACCTAAGAAATCACACACTGACATTTCCACAATATCCTACTGGTTATAAAAACCATCTCTACCACTGTGGAAAAGGGCTATTAGACAAGGCATAAGATGGGTTGTTGAGGGCCATCTTAGAGGCGACTTCCACACTGTCCCTTCTTAAATCTAGTTTCTAGATCAGGCCCCAGGTGTGAAATGTGTTATATAAAAGAAGATCAGCACATTTAAAACATTGAGAATTCTGACTGCTGTCCAAATCCAAGCAATCCTTTGCCTTAGTGGGACACAGGAACCTGCTTAGAGGAGGAAATTCTCTGACTCTGGCTTCACCTCTAACTGCCACTGGCATTGCAACCCCCCAGGGGTCCAAAATAGATCATTAAATTAGTGCCTTTGCCAAGGGGACACAGTAAAAAGCAGATACCCTGGTCCCAGGGTGTACCGAGAGGGGTAGAGCAGTAGAGATGGGGGAGCCTACAAAGGGAGCCAACTGGCCTTTCCAGAAGAAGGCCCAAGAGGATAGGAAGAATCACTTCTACCCCTACAGAGACTCACTCATGGGGCAAAATCACTGTTTGGGACCTCATATGAAAAGGGGATCTCTGTATCACCCAGAAATTTCTTCCCTCTGGAGAAGATGGGCTGTGACCTGGTTGTCCCCTGATAAGTGGAGGGAGTAAAGAAAGGAAAGCAAAGCAAAGAGACTGAGAAAAACTAAACTAGAAAAGAGCAAGTGCAGGATTCTTGTCTATGAGGCAGTGCAGCCAAAACCCTTGGGGGTGGGAGTACTGGTGGCACAGCAGAGAAAGAGGGAAAGGAATGAATTGGGATGGGCTAGAAAGATTGATAGAGAGTTGTGTGGGAAATGAGAGCATAAACCGGAAGGGCTTAATCAGGGCTGTGATTGCACAGAAAAAGAGGAAAGGGTAGATCTGGCAACTCCTGGAACCTGGGTAGAGCAGGTGGAGGCAATATTTCAGAGTTGTCTGGGTAAACGGTAAGTGCATTTTCCACAGGGTAAGAACAGGCTTTAAACTTTGAAGGAAGAGAAATTTCTTTTCATTTTGCTGGAATCAAAGCTTTAAATGGTCGAATGTGTGTCAGCAGTAAGTGGGGATAGAGGGAGGGAAGTACATCCTCATGGCTAAGTGCCCTGGGCTTGCAAAGAGAAAGACCTTGGCTCAACCAGCCCAGCTACTTACTAGTTGTGTGTCCTTGGCCACGTTAACCAACTTTTCTAAGCTTCAGATTACTCATGTACAAAGGGGATATAAAAATATTTTCACATGTGGTTCTTCCAGAAAGCACTTGGCACAGTACCTGGTACAAAGCAAATTCATTAAGATTAATTGTTTCCATAATTATAATGAGTACACATTACTAGAAACACATTGTTCAAATAAGGATATGGACCAGTCAGATCACAGCTAAGACATTGTATTCAAATCTAAGTCCCATCTCCTATGAACAACACTGATAAACTCTAGCCTCCCCCAAGGGAGGGTGACTCAGAGAGCCTGGAAATTATGAAATATGAAGAGAAATTAAGAAATCCTGCAACCTTTAACCGAGGTGATATTTGGGGACATAAGGATGGTTATGTGAAGAGGCAGCAACCTTCTGTCTAACTTTAGGAAACAATGCTGTGTTGTTAAAGATTGCAGAGCTAGGCTGTTTGGTTTCAAAGTCCCAGGGCATCAGTCATCCTTGGTCAAAATCCTGAAACTCTCTGAAGCTTCATTTTTTCATCTGTAGAGTTAATTAGATTACCTACCTCATAAGATTATTGTGACAATTAAATTAGTTAATACATGTAAAATGCTTACAATAATATCTGGCACATAGTAAATGCTCAATTTGTTAGTTTTTTGTTAGTCTGTTAATTTCAGGGTACCAATGGCAGCCTCGTATTTTTAATAATACCAGCGATGGAAAATGAGAACGGTCCCCTGTACAGTGAATCCCTCTTACTAGACGAGGTCAGAAAATTACTGATAGTCACTGCTCACAGTCATTGTAGAGGAGATTCTTCTCCCAAGGCAGAAGTAGATCTGCCATCTCCTAGTCCCTTGGGCATCCACTATGAAGCAAGTAAGAGAAAGCCAAGGGCTTGAGTGACAAGGGCACTTGCCCCGGATGCAATTACTCCCACCGACAGCCAGGGAGCAGTTGCCCGACCCCGGGTGGCTTCATCTACAGAAAACAATTCTTAATTCCTTGTACGTTTTCCTTCTTGGCTGTTTGCGTTGCTCCAATCTTCATGCGCCCCGCTGCCGTAATCCCGCCCATTGTTGTCTATCCAACAAATCAACGAGCGTCCAGGTAACTGGGATCGGTGCTCTTCTAGGTCATTCAAAGCCCGCCGGCGTTCTATCCCTGCCCCCAAGCAGCTGCGCCAATCTGCGTGGCGGAGAGAGACGTCGCCCGGAACACTGTCCCAGAGACTGCGCGGTCTGGGTAGGCACCAGTACGGGGTAGGTGGGGGTTACCCGGCCCGGGCGGGCGAGCGGACAAGTGGCTGGAGCTGTTCCTGAGCCCTCCCCCAGCCATGGGCGTGCAGCCCCCCAACTTCTCCTGGGTGCTCCCGGGCCGGCTCGCTGGGCTGGCGCTGCCCCGGCTTCCGGCCCATTACCAGTTTCTGCTGGACCAGGGCGTGCGGCACCTCGTGTCTCTAACGGAGCGCGGGCCCCCGCACAACGACAGCTGCCCCGGCCTCACCCTTCACAGACTGCGCATCCCGGACTTCTGCCCGCCAGCCCCCGAGCAGATTGACCGCTTCATGCAGATCGTGAACGAGGCCAACGCCCGGGGAGAGGTCAGTGGGCAGGGTCAGCGTAGGGAAGAAGAGGCCTGGGAGGGGTCAGCGGGGACACGCACGGAGAGGGGGAAGTCAGGGCCAGGAATACAGGGCTGGGGGAATACAGGACTGGGAGAGATTGGGGGAAGACCGTGGGGCCAGGAGACAACAGGTGCAACAGGGACGTAAAGCCTAGGGGAGAGGGCGGGGAGGGAAATGGGAGGAGTAAAGAGGGCTGAGCGGCGTAAACTGGGCTTGTGGAGAGGAAAGGAAGAGTCAACTCACGTGGAGAGCTGAGGAGAAAGGGTGGACAAACTTGGGAGAGTTGAGGGTCGAAGTCAGAGGCTATTGAGCAGTCTCCACAGCAGTGCTCCGTCCAAATATAATGGAGCCTTATGTAATTTTAAAGTTTCTAGCAGCCACATTTTAAAAGGTAAAAAAGAAGCAGGAGAAATTCATTTTGATAATATAATTTAACCCACTAAGTCAAAAATATTGCCACTGTAGCATATAACCAATGTAAAATAGTGAGATATTTTCATCGCTTTTTGTACTATATCTTCACAACCTGGTTGCGTTTTACATCACATCTCCATTTGGATTAGCAGCATTTCAGGTACTCGGTAGCCACACGTGCCCAGTGCCCTCAACATTAGAGAGTGCATGTGGATGGTTGTGGAAAAGCATGCCAGGAGCCCAGCGCTTGAACCAGCCCCTTTGTTGGTAATTGGTGGCCTGCAAGCCACCAGGTATGGGATAGCCTTCCCTGACTTTGATGTCACTTCTTGCCCCTGAGAGCCGGAGACATGTGCAGTCCTTGGTCTGACCCAGAAGAAGCAGCTGTAGGGAGGAGATCGACTCAAGTGAGAGTCAGAAGAGTGTTGGGAGGGTATCAGGCTCCACTCCATCAAGCTCCTCCTTCACAGGCCGTGGGAGTACACTGTGCCCTGGGCTTCGGCCGTACTGGCACCATGCTGGCCTGTTACCTGGTGAAGGAAAGGGGGCTGGCTGCAGGAGATGCCATCGCTGAAATCCGGCGCCTTCGACCCGGCTCAATCGAGACATATGAGCAGGAGAAAGCAGTCTTCCAGTTCTACCAGCGAACTAAATAAGGAGCTTCAGCAACCTTCTGTCAGACCCCCACAGCCCTGACCAGTGTTAGATGGGGCCAGAGACGTGGAAGTGGGCTGAAGCCTCCAGCTCCTAGCTGGCCCAAGAGACTGCAGTCTCCCTTCCCCGCAGGCAGGTTTTGATTGATGGAATGGCTGGAGCTGCATTGATGTGGGGTCCCTCTGCTGCTTCCTTGAATAAATAACTTATAAGAATCAGTTCATGTTGCATAGCACTGTACAGTTTACAAAGCATTCCTACATATCAACACATTTGAGCCTCACAGTAACCCCGTGATATAGGAAAGGCACTTTAGATGAAGTGGCTAAAGCTCACAGAGAATCAAGGTCACACTTCGAGAAAGTGGAAGGATTGGCCAGGAATACAACACACATCTCCAGCCTCTTAAAGATGCTGAAACTCTACCTGTTCTCTGACATTTGATGTGTCTTCTAGAGAGCTGGTTAGTGAAAAGCCCAGGGTCTCTGATGCTCACAGGCCTGGAGAGGACATGTGGACACAGCCTCTCTGTCTAGGCTTGTGTGCCCCAGGTATGTCATTCCCTTAGCCCTCTTAGGACAGAGGCCTGGATGTTGTGCTCACAGATAACCACCATCCTCTTCTCCCAAGGTCTGTGTACCTGTCACTAGCCTCGGGGTGCTCAGCTTGCCCTTGATACTCAGCCCATTGTGCTGTGCCACCACCTCAGGCCAAGGAATGTTCAAACTGAGCCAGTCTGGGTGGTTATACAGAAAATAGTGATTAAATGAAGAGATTCAGGGCTATAAATCATGGCCATGTTTCTCAGACATTTACCTTCACTAATCCATTGGATCCCATTCTACCAGCACCACCACCACCCTTTTGGCTTTAAGAGATAAGATGGATAGGCCAGCCAAGTAGACTCTTTTTGCTGTAACTTCTGCATGAATTCCTGTCCTCTCTTCTGCTGTAGCAGGCCATGCAGGATAAGGTAGAAATTCATTATGAAATATGTTCTGAGTGCCTATGTGTACTAGGCTTTGTTAGATGCAAAGGGTACCCAGCCGAATGAGACATGATTCACAGCCTCCTGGATAAGGCAGGCACAGAGTCCAACTGCATATAATGGGAACTATCACAGATATGCATTCCAAATGCAGTGGAGACATGGAGGAGGCAAGGGTTCCCTTGTGGCCACCTGTTCCTCACATCTTTTTCTCCTTTCTACTGCCACCCACCCAACTCAATCCCCATCCAACTCTCTCACACAAAAGGTATTTTAGCTAGAGTCTTGCCAATCTAGGAGCAGGAGGGAGGCTGTAAGATGCAGCCTCACCCTTTCCTCTGTGTGTCAAATCCAAGTAATCAGTTCCTTCATTCTCTTTCTTTGGTCCCCACCCAGCCTACTCAGGTGAGGACATCTCCCAAATAGAAGAACCCACAATTCCCAGCATTCAGGCTACAGTGGAAGAGAACACATAGAGAGGATACATTCAAACCTTCACACTCTTCTTTAGCAAAATTTCCTCCACCCTGCCCACCTGCGTCTCCCCCAACAGCAAGGTCCATTGTTTCTTGATGCAAACCAGAATATCTTCCAAAGGGATGTGTGAGTGAGTGAGTGAGTGTGTGTGTGTGTGTGTTTTCACATGAAGGCAGGGTGGGTATGAATGGCCCACCTCCTGGATCCCTACCCACTGCTTACCAGGATGGGAAGACAGGGATGGGAGGCTTAAAGCTGTACCCCTAGAGTTCATGTCTCTGCTCTGATCCTGACAAGCTGGGGTTATACAACTGAAGGGCTTTCTACCCTTCTTTCCTATCTTGCTCCATCTTCCCCACATCATCTGTACTGCAAGAAAGGAATCTGCCCTTTCCTTCCTCCTGAAGCTCCTTCAAAGAAGACTGAAAATGTTTCTAACTCTATTAAAGCCCTGTGTGCAGCCTCCATCTCCATAATTTAAGCAGGTCTCCTCTACCTCAAGAGTTCCTCAGGGAAATACATAATTACGTGCTTAAGGAAATCTGTTTTTAAATAAGAGTTGGAATGGAAAACTCTGCCCTTATCCTTCCATCTACCTTGGGAGGTTAGTCTGAGGTTCCCCTTGGGCTCATTCCCATGCCCCAAGTTTTTGCCTTCTCACCCTGTCTTCTGTGTATGGCCACTGATGAGGGATTACATATTTGCCATGACCCTTCCCAATTCTACCCTACACTGAGATGGTTGGTGCAAGGAACAAGCCGATCCATCAACAAAGAGCCTCACTCACATCACACTACGGTTTCTCAAGCTTGGCACTGCTGGCATTTGGGGCTGGATGCTTCTTTGTTGTGGGGCAGTGTCCTGTGCAACGTAGGGTGCTTCAGCATCCTGGACCTTTACTCACCAGATGCCAATAGAATGCCACCCTCCCTCCCAAAAAGTGACAATCAAATATGTCTCCAGACATTGCCAAATGTCCCCTGAGAGGACAAAATCATCCCCATTTGAGAACCACTGCATCAGATCAGCAAGATGTAACCACAGTCTTTTGTTTCCTACAGGAGTAGAAGTGGGAAGATTCTTGGGAATTTCTCTTTTGGATACACATAACTTGATAGGGAAGAAGGGGCCAACTTAAACACCCTCAAACACTGTTACCTTCTTAGCAATGTCTGGCACCCATCCCCAGTCCCTCTTCCTTCCCAGGCTGGGTTTCCAGGACAGGGATAGACATCATTAACTTTTGATACTTAGGAGTGCCTTATTCTCAATGAGCTGCTGGTGCACGTAGCTGCAGTAATACTGATTCCTACCCTCATGTTTTAAAAGTTCCATTCATGTTTATTCTCTGGCATGTGATCCGAGTTCCTTGCTGAAGAGAGGCTTTTCTATGTAAGAAACATCCCTCCATGTCATTTGGGTTCTGTACCCATTAACCTCCTGTGTTCCTCTCCTAGAGAATTGTTCTGATGCAGAAGCAAGTAGAGTCAGGACGGAAGGTGTACCAACCGCACCATTCCTCCCTGGCTTGGCTCTCCCACTTCCACTTCACTGCAGTTCCCTTTTTGCCCTGACCGGGTCCTATTCTCTGGGTCCTAGGGCTAACAACTGCTTCCAAGGCCATATGTCCCAGCACACAGCTTTCTGCTGCAGAGACAGGCCTGCATTCTGCAATAGGCACTGTGGTGGCCCATGTCTTCCTTGGAGCTGTGCCTCATTGTCATCCTCACAGCCATTCATGACGTGTAGAGACCTCATCTCATAGGACATCTCATCATTGATCTTCCCCTGGCTATGGAGGCCTGCTTCCCCTTACCCCCCAGATAAAGTCTTCCCAGGGCAACAATGAGCATGTCACCTGGGGAGGGACTTGATCCAAATCATAAACTATTTCCCAGAACGAACTACACTCATCTGCCAAGCCTCAAATCAAACCTTCTGCTGTCTGTATCTTGCCACCCTATAAGAAGGAAACTAATTTTGTCTCAGGATTGTTTGTCACAAAAAAAAAATCAGTCATCACTAATACATTTCACATTTTGTCATGACTATACCTTGCTTATTTATATGATTATAATTGTCAAATTAAGAAGTACCTACCATATAGCAGATGTTTACATACATTACATTGTATCATTTTATCCTTAACAACCACTCTAAAAATCAGGTATTTTCCTCATTTTACAGATGAAGGAACTGAGGTTTAGAGATGACTAACTGGCCCAATGCCCCACACTTGTATGAAGGAATTGGGATTAAACCCAGGTGGTAACTCCACACTCATGCTCCTTCGACCACGCTTCCCACCTGCCAAGTCTCACCTCTGGTTCCAGGTACATAGGAGAGTCTATCTTCACTATCAGAGCTTAGCCTTGAGGGCCATCCCATCAGCTCATCAGCACAGGATCTGTGTCCACTGTCTTCATCATCTCAGGAGGCCAGGAGACAACCTGCACCTGACACGGAACCCAATGGCACCTGAGTCATAGGCTGCTCTTCTAAATGCAAGCCCGGCATTTAGTCCAAAATAGTAAAGCTGATTCATCAGGCCATTTCTGTCACAGCCACTGTTATCTCACTCAGAGCATGTGGGTGTCCTCACCTGTCATGACAGTACTGAGGCATGTGTGACTGGCATTGAGCCCTCAAAAATGTCTTTTTATGTCTGATGATTTATTTAAAACCCTAATGTCCTTGCCGGTTTTATTGTTGTTATTTGAGCCCCTAATGCATGTCAGGCACTATGCTAAGTGCTTTATAGACAGTATCTCATTTAGTCTTCAAAAGAACCCTATGAACACAGTTTTATTATAATAGCCAGATGAGTAAACTGAGGCCCAGAGAATTTAAATAACATGCCCGGAGTCACATAGCTAGAACAGGATTCAAACTTGAGTTTGTCTACTGATAAACTGCCTTCCCTCTTGGAAGCAGAGAGAAGAGACTTTGTTGTAATTAGAAAATGTGTAACAGCATCTTGTGTTCCCTAGAATCACAGCACTGGACACACAGGGGTCAGCAGAGCCTGTGACTGCATGGCTGCCCCGGGCTGCTGCCCCAGGCTTTGGCAGTGCTGCCCTGACTTGGCAGTGTTGGGCTGCAGCACAGTCATCAACCCTAACAGGCTTCTGCCTCCAGCCTCCTACACCATCAAAAAACACAGTCCTCTGTTGATTTAGAAATAAGTTACATAAGCACTTTTTCCATTACTTTAAAATCCTTCTCTGGCTATTATGGATTCAAGGCACACTCTTCAGAAGGCAGCATGCTTGTCCAAAGAAGCAGAAATTTGAGAAACACTTTGGTGCACATCCATGCCTGAAGTTGCTGACTTATTCGCAACCTTGATAACTCAGTCCTTGTGCCTCCAAATTGCCTCAACCACTCTCTTGCCCTACTTTTTCCTTCAGCTATTCTGTTGTCATGGATATGTGATGAAACAAATTGGTGATGTCACCTCTGAGTTTACAATATGTGGGATTCAGTATGACAAACATTCCTGGGATTTTCCCCCCTAGCTTTTATAAGGAACACACCATTGTTTCTTTACCAATGTATATTGAGTAGCAACTCTGCACCAAAACCAAGGTGGGCCATATGGAAAGTAATTAGTGTAGACTTCACCTCAGTAGGTTTTATGTGACCTTAGGCTCCCCCAACCCCACCCCAAGCAAATTCACTGATTTGCCTGTTTTCTGTAGGTACATTTTGTGAGATCTAATCAGGGCTGCATGCAGCCTAGGGCCATGGGATGGAATTAAATAAAGTAACCACTGGAGATCAAGCCCTCAGGTAGAACTATGCCATTCTTGACCATGACCTATAATGCCATGAAGAATCCAATTTCATTCTCTATCTCCTTCCTTACCTCACACTCTCCCCTCCCTCATAGCCCTTGTTCTCTCTGCTCTACCTGTGTTGGTGTCCCCAAGACCGCAAGTGTGATGATTTGCTAGAACTCACAGAAAAGCTGTTATACTCTCAATTATGATTTATTACAGTGAAATGATACCCATTAAAATCAGCAAAGAAGAAAGGCATATAGGGCAGAGTCCAGGAGAAATCAGGCATGAGCTTTCTGTTCTGCTCTCCCAAGAGAGTTGCAGTCTCCAACCATCCCACGTGTACTCACACATATTCCTAAAGCATCTGTCGTTCTAATTCGCAGCCCTTTGCTCACCTATGATTCATTTAGTTGTTTAATGTCTCTCTTTCCTACTAGAATCTAAAGACCATGCCTATAAAGGTGACACAATACCGGTGGCACATGGGTGCTTGATAGATATGTGGCAACAGACACATGAAATGCTGGGTACTTGCACATAGATGCAGAAATGGGAAGAAAAGAATAAATCTAGGAGATATATAATCTAGGGGAGACATGACACAACTACATCCCTAAGTGTACATACAAAGATGGGCACATACAATTAGGAAAGATGCAATACATAAATACTTAAGTACTGCTGGAGTGATTAAAGAGATAAGAAGAGTGTGTCTAGTAAATTCAAAAAGTTGAACTTTCATTGAGATGTGGAAGGTGTGGTCAGATAGCCCAAAGGGCAATACGAATGTTTGGCATTATTAAAAATATTAATGTTTTGTATCAGGTACAGAGTCCACATAGGAAGGCCTGGAAAGGGAGATGGACAAGATGAATGGGTAGCAGTGAGGGGAAGGGCAAGATAGAGAGTGGCGTAGCCTGGATGAGGATGAAGTAAAAATGTCATCCAGTGGGTAGCAGTAGATTAAGGTGGTGAAAGGGAAGCAGAAACTCATGCCATAGGTTTAGAATCAGATCTGATCAACAGTGTGGAGTCATCACAGGCTTCTGAGCAGAGGACATGCCATGAGGTTCCATTTTTCTTAAGTTATACTCTGACAAAATGGCCCAATTACTTAGTAGCAGTATGGCCCTTTATGATTTAACACTGCCAAAAAAGGCAAAGTCTCATCGCTGCTGATTTTTAAGACTTTTCAAAAGATGAGTTAAATAAGAACTTGCTTTCCCTGCTTGCTGGAAGTTAAGGACTTCAATTCTTTGCAAAAGAAAGTAAAGGGACTGTTAAGTCATACTGCCCTCCCTCAGTGCCCTGATATTTCTCCCTATTGTCCCAAGGCCAAGGGGTGCCTTGTGAATTCAGACTTTCTACCTCAGTTGCACTCCAACTCCCCATCCCTCTCTCCCATTATGTCTGCCCTTTACCTTCAAACTTGTCTTCTTTTCTACAAATAGTCATAGATTTGTCAGGTAAAGACTAGATGGTTTGTTCTTCTATAAGTGGAGGCCATGGTGTGTGCCAAGAAGGAGTAGTGCCAGGAACTCCAAAGACAGCTCTCACCATGGAAACACACATGATCCTCAGAAGAGCCTAGGCAGCTGCAAGCACCAGAGCACCCTGAGCCCACGGCTCTCTTGACTGACGCTATCCAGTGGGAGACCTATAGAATAGCATACCGGCATGGGCACCCAGGGAACGCTCTCCTACCTCTCACAGGAGCTTGCAGAGCTCAAGATGGGGCTGGGCAGGGAGGACAACCCTAGGTCCCCACACTTCTCAGTCCTGAGGGCGGTAGATCTGGCCTGGCACTTGTGCTCAAAATCCTCCAGGAAGGGAAGGAGGCCAGGTATGCATGAGAGCTGCCCATGCAGAAGTTGGGCTGTACGTCTGAGAGCTTGAGAGTGACCCTCAACCCACTTGTACTCATTTGATAACCCAGAACCCACAAACCACAAAACCAGAGTGGGGAGAAGTCAGAAAGGAATTAGGGAGACACCAAGTAAAGCAACAATAAGAATAAGATATCACTTTATGTACATCAGGTTGGACACACACAGACACACACACCAAATCTCAAAATACCAAACTTGGCAAAGCTAAGGGGAAACAGAAATTCTCAGATATGCAAACGAGTACAGTAGCATTAGAGAGTAGTATGATGAGTTCACCCCAAAAAATCCAGCCACAGCACAATTTACAGTATCCAAGATATGGAAGCAATTTAAATGCCCATCAAGAGACAATTGGATAAAGAAATTATAGTTCATATATACAATGGAATATTATTCAGCCATTAAAAAATGAAATCCTGCCATCTGCAATGACATGGATGGACCTATGCTGAGTGAAAGAAGTCAAACAGAGAAAGATAAATACCATATGATTTCACTTACATGCAGAATCTAAGGAACAAAAGGAACAAACTAAACAAAAACAGACTCACAGATATAGTGGACAGTTTGGTGATGGACAGAGGGGGGAGCTTGGGCTAGAAGAATGGGGTGAAGGATTAAAGAAGTACAAATTAGCAGTTGATAGTTGGTCATGGGGCTGGGGAGCACAGCAGAGAGAGAATGCAGTTAGCATTAATATGATGGCTAGGTGGAGGGCCAGGGGAGAGTGGGAGCAATTGGAGGGATCATTTTATGAACTATATAGATGTCTAACCAATGTACTGTATACTTAAAATGAATTTAAATAATTAAAAAAAAATCCAGCCACTTCATTTTTACATGTATATTCTAGACAAGTTATGTGTGGGAGCAACCCCCAAACATGTATGAGGTTGTTCATTTATTTATTACCACAATACAGATTTATTAAGCACCTACTATGTACCAGACACACTTCTAGGGATTTAAAAAAGAGTGAACAAAACAAAAATCTCTACCCTTGTGGAGTGTATATACAGCATTGTTTAAATAGTCAAAAACTAAAAACTATCTAAAAGTGTATTGTTAGGAGAATGGATAAACCGTAAACTGTATATACAGGCATCACCACCAATAGATATATCTCGGAAACAATATTGAGTGTGTGGGGAAGAGCCCTGTAGAGTATTAGGTACAGAATACCATTTGTGTGAATAAAAGCAAACAATCCTATAAATTGTTTATGGATACATACACATGTTATAAAAATAAATGGTTTAGATACCCACCAACTCAGGGTCTTAGCTGCTTCCTGGAAGGGAAGTTGGTGAAAAAATAGGGAGAACTTCCAGCATAACTGGAATGTTTTATTTCTTAAAAAGAAAACATCTGAAGCGAATATGTATTTAAAATGTTACCCTTGTATATTTTGGGTTTTAAGCATATAGAGGTTTAAAAACCTGGGTCATTTTTAGTTTTAGTTCAAGATGGGGAAGTTTTGTTTTGTATTTCTTTCAAATTTTAGAAAAGAGTTGAGTGAGACGAGGGTTAAGGCCACATATTTTAGCAGCCTGGTGGCTGGAATGTGCCCTGAACGCGTCCCTGGGATCACACGCTCAACAATGACTATCCAGCAGGCCAATGGACCTCAAGTTCTGCGAGGGAAGGGAGGAGTCCACTAGCTCCCGCCGTGGCCTTGGATCACGGCGCACTGCATGGCGCCCCCTGCGTGCCTGATCAAGCTCCGCGGCTCTGTAGGTGATCGCCCCCTAGTGCCTGGAAACGTGTTCACCGCTGTGAGACCAATCTGGCACTGTCTAGTAAAGTTGAAGAGGCACAAACGCTAATCAGAAATCCTGTTTTTAATGTTTTACTGTAGAGAAACTCTCAAATATGTGCTCAAGGAGATGTGTACAAATGTTCTTTGTAGCAGTGTATATAATGGCCAAAAGTCGGAAATCGGACCATTATCCATCACTAGAACAGATAGTGTTAGTTATACGTATCAAATGAAATATTATACCTCTGTGGAAATGACAGCCAGAGCCACCGGTGTCAGTATGGATTCATCTTACAAACCGCACTGAGGAGCAGGGTCAGTTGCAGAATCCTCTCACAATAAAACACCACTTATAAAAAATTTAAATATGCCAAATGATACTATATATCGTTGATGGATACACATGTATGTAATGAAAACATAAAAACAAGTGTGGAACTGATAAATCCCAAACTCTAGTTACTTCCAGGAAGGGAGGGAGGAGAATAGAATTAGGGAAGAGTGGGAGGGGGAGCTTCAGCTGATTCTGTGCTACTTTATTTCTTAAGGAAAAACAAAAATCTGAATCATATGTGACATTTTAGAATTAAATAGAACTGGATGTTGGGTACCCAGATGTTTCTTATGTTATCTGTTTAATCAGTTTTCTGAATGTTTAATATTATTTTACACACACACACACACACACACACACACATGCACACACAGGGTGGAGGGTGAGGTGGTGGGTAGGGGCAGAGCCTTGGAAGTAAACGCAAGATATGAAGGCTCTGAGCGGGGAGGAGCTGTGATTGTCAGCAGAACTGAAGTCTTACCCAAATCTTTGTAAGAAGAGATGGCCTCAAATGAGGGAGACAGAGCCCTGCCTGGTGGGCATTTGTAAAACAGGTTTTTGGTTTTGTTTTATTCTCAGTACAATGGAGACATTGGAAGATTTAAGCAGATGAGTATTTACATTGGGTTTGTTTATTTTTGAGCAGGTCACTTCTTCTGCGTGTGAAATGCATGGGAGGGTATGAGCAGAGGCCAGAAAAAAAAGAGGCTTGTGAAGTAATGTAGGCAAAAGATATCGGGGAACTCCACTATAATGGTGGCAGTAAAGATGGGGAGAATAGGGTGGATTTGAGGCATATTTTGGAGAGCTACCATAGATTTGTAGTGAAGAATGACTCTGAAGTCTGTTTAACTGGTGGTGGTGATGAAAAACTAATGGGAAGTAGGGCAGGGACAGTGAAAAGGGTGGATGGGTAGGTGGTTTGTTTGTTCCCAGCAAGGAGAAGAGGGATGAAGGGAGAGAGGTCAAATCAATTCAAGAGATATAAATTTGAGGTCACTGCACAGGGGACTAGGGAGACAGTGTAAACAGTGAAGAGAAGAGATAGAAAGGGAAGGGAGTGGAGGAGAGAAAAGAGAGCCCAGCACTGAACTCTGAGAACCCCGACATTCAGTGTCAGCAAGAAGAGGAGGATCCAGCAAAGTGGTAGAGAGGTCAGAGGAACTTCAGGAGAGGCAACATGATGAATGCCAAGAAAGAACAGTGTTTCAAGAGGGAAGCAGCATTCAACTGTTGAAAATGCTGCTGGGTAGCCAGATAACTAGAGGGCGGAGAATGGTCTGTTGGAGCTAGCAACATGGGAGTCACCATGACTTTGACAGAAGCGGTTCAATGATGTGGTGCGGGCTGAAGCCAGACCCCCTTAGATGGGGGTGTGGATCAAGATCGCAGAAGAGGATATGGTGAACATGGGTGACTCCTTTGAGAAGCTTGTCAATGAAAGAAGGAGAAACGTGGGGGAAAGTGTAAAGGGATGAGTAAGGTAGAGGGAGAGGTTTGTTTTGAATGATATTTGTGCACATCAACATGCAGATGAAAATAATCCAGGAGAGAGAGAAATTGGTGGTGGGAGGAGTGGACAGAATGAATGCAGGGAGAATTCTGAGAAAAGGAACAAGGATGAAACCCAAGCCACACAAATGAATGTGGCTGAACCAGGGCTATAACTGAGGTCTGTCCAACTCCGAACACAATACTGTTTCCTAAATATCGCATTGCCTCTTTTTAGTTTTTACTTGCTCATGGACATCCAACTCCTAGGATCCAGTGCACTAAATCTTATACCACTAAATACACAGTTTTATGTTGTTTTTTGTTTTCATCCGGATTCTATGTCTACTCAGGGAACTGGAAGAGAAAATAAGCAAACCGGAGAAAATTAAATCTGACCTATTTTGTGCATTCAGTGTAAATGCATGAAATAGATTATGTTTGACAGTGGTAAACAAGGAACTCCAAAAAATCCAATTTATCGCTTTAATTATATATGCTTTTCTTTCTCAATCTCCAGGGAAGAATGTACCTCCATCTGTTTCCAGCCCCTTCTGTGGAGCCATTCGCTAATTTCTAAGGCTGCTTTGGTGATCACAGGCTTCTAGTTGAGGCTGTTCTTTCTGAACCACAACTAAAAAAATTAACATGTTAGTGGGATGATACATGCAAGGAAGAATGTAAAGGGCATGAATAAAATAAAAAATAAGGAAACAAAGATGGGAATGGAGTTGTGATTCAAAGGAACAGCATACATTAAACGATAGGCCCTTCAGAGTCAGCCAAGTACAATTGAGCAGCCATCCCACTGTCACCGTGCACAAGCAGGACCGATATGAGGGAGCCTCTGTTTTCTCTCTATCTCTGTTTCACACATTAGTTAAGCACATGCACACACTCTGTGCCATGCACTAGAGCTAAAGCAAAGAATAAGATAAGCATGGCACTGACCTCAGGAAGCTTGTGGTCCTGTGTGGGAATTAACACCAGATGGATATGTTAAGAGTTGAGATAGGATATTACATCCCCCTAATCCAACCTGGAGGAGGACAGTGGTCACAAACAGCGGAATATAAAGCACATGTACACACATGCACACTCATACACAATACCTGTTTTCCAAAAGTATCTGATTAATGGGAACATTTTCTTGGGCTAATTTTCACTTTGGGACGAATCAGAATCATGACACCCAGGTTTCTGACTGGCACGGCAGGGTGGTGATGACACTTCTGACTACCAGGAAACACCAGAAGAGAACCAGATTGAGAGGCAGAGGCTGTGCTCCATCTTGACACATTGAGTTTAAAGAGCCTCTGAGGAACACCCTCCTCCCCCCAACCCCCACAGCAGAGCTCCCAGACGAGCAGTTTCACATCTGAAACACGAAAGATGGCCTGCACTAGAGAGACAAATTTGGGACCCGTTGCATTAGAGGTGATCATTTAAACCATTAGCACAGATGAAAATATTTAGCAAGAAAATAGAATGAAAGAGAAAAGGGCCTGGGACCAGGGTCTAAAGAACAACTTCAAAGCCACTAGAGGAGGGTGGCTGAGCCTGCAGAGAGACCAGGCATGAACAGCCAGAGAGCAGAGATGAGAACCAAGGTTTATGGAAGTAATCAGGAGAAATGAGCAGTAACAATGTAAGTATCATCAAACAGAATGAGGAACAAACCTATTGGGTGGATATGCTGGGGATGTGAGTGAAAGAGGCTGAAGCCAAATTGAAGTGGGTTAAGGAATGAGTGAGAGAGGACCAATGGAGTCAGGGAGACAAAGAGTACACACCAGTGCTTCCCAAACCATTTCATCTTGTGGCACACATAAAAAATTAAATGGAACATTGGGTAATTGAATAAGGCTGCTGCCAATTGGAGGTGTGGTTTCATCCAGGTGCCTTGAGTACTGAGAAGATCAATGCCCTGTAACACCTGTAACCATCTGAGAATAGTACACCGTGTGTCTTGGAACACCCACTGGTGAGGGCCCCCATAGACCTCTCCCAAGGAGGTCATCCTCAAGTCGGGGTATGCAATGAGTGTGGAGTTAAGAGCAGGGTTGCTGGCCTGATTTGGTTTGGTTTTAAGAGGAAAGAGACTAGAGCATCTTTCAGAAGCACCTATGAGAAAAAAATCCAGTTGAAATGGCATAATTGAATTCATAGAAGAGTAAGGTCAATATAACACTGGTAGTACAAATCTACTAAGATACAAGGGTAGAATCCAATTTCAGATGGAGGGGTGAGTATACAAGATATTGTGTGTGCACATCTCTCCACAGTACTAGAAGTCAGGTATCAGTTTACCATGTTATAGATTTAAAACCTGAGACTAGTGAGATTAAGCCATTGCACCAGGTCCTCTACCTACTAAACAGCAGAACCAGGATTAGAACCCAGATCTTTCTCACTCCAGAAATCCTAACATACTTTGGTGTATCTTGGACCTCAAATAGTCTAGGCCTGGAGACACAAAGAATTATTCTTGGCTCTTGTCTTTGAGGAGATCACAGACTGGAAGAGAAAAACAATAAAGCGAATACAATACAATGTGATAAAATAGAATAATAGAGGCATGAAAAAATGTTTTAAGATGTGCAAAGACTATCTGAGCATATACCTATCTCTTTCTGAGCTCCCAGAGGCAGGGATAAGATGGGCATTGAAAAGGAGTTGAGGAAAATAAAAAAACTTGATGGCTAGAGAATGACATTTCAGCATTGATGGAGGCTCTCCTTAAGGCAATTGTTGTCCATTAGCCACAAGGGGTCGCTGCAGACCTGACAAAAACTTTCCACTGGCCCTTCCAAGCTCTCTCCCGCTGTTCTCCAGAAGGAAGAAAGAGGGAAGGAGGAGAGGGAAAGAGGTGGTGACCAGATGCCTCATAGTTTCCTGACCCCTGTAGACCAGGCACAGAGCTTCATTTCAGTCGAGCTCCATCTTCACTGACTCCTGATCTGTTCCGCTTCTGTCCTAAGTTCTAGGCTTTTAATAGATTTCTCAGTTTGTTTTTCTTTTGGGCCTCAGGAAATAGCCTCGGGTCTTCCTTGGGCCTCCAGTTCCAGCTAGGGATGTAGCTCCAATCTCAGCAGGTTTATGATTGAGAACCTTTGCACAGTTCACTTCACCTCTCTGGCACTTACTGGTAAAAGCTAAGGTTGGAAGAAAGGCTCTGGTGGCTTAAGTTTTCCTGACTCTCCCTCATAACTACAGCTACCCTTCATTGAGCACTTCCTACTTGCCAGGCACTGTTCAAAACAAAGCCTGCAATATCCAATAAGGCAGTGGTCCCCAACCCCTTTGGCACCAGAGACCAGTGCTGCTATGAGAATCTAATGCCTGATGATCTGAAGTGGAGCTGAGGCAGCGATGCTGACACTGGGGAGAAGCTGCAAATACATATGAAGCTTTACTTGTTCACCCACTGCTCACCTCCTGTTGTGTGGCCTAGTTCCTAATAGGCCACTGACCAGTACCAGTCTATGGCCCAGGGGGATGGAAACCCCTGCAATAAGGAGCCACTAGCCACACTTAGCTATTTAAAGTAAGCAAAATGAACAACAATTAAAATTTTGGTTCCTGTTTCACTAACTGATTCAAGGGTTTGTTAGCTACCTGTGACTATCAACACAAAAAGTTCTATTTGATAGTATGTTTTTATTTCATTTAGCCTTCATAACAACCCTAAGATGCAGGTATAATCATTATCCATATTAGAGAGAAGGATCCTGAGGTGCAGAGAGGTTAGGAACTTAGGCAAGCTCTCGGCAGATTGGTGTCTGGAGTGAGGGTTTAGGATACAGTGGGTGGCTCCAGAGCCTACCACGCTGTCTCTATGCCCAGAGCTGCCCCCTCTGAGTGGGACTGACTCATCTCATCCCAACACCCACTGTTCCTTACAGCTACCGCTCTGCCAGCTGACCATGAATAAGGAATGAGCCACCTGGGCTTCAAGCCCATTCTGGATGAAATCCTCACACTATTATCTTTCGCACCTCCTTTTAGCCCCTCATTTCCCTTAGAGTATTAGTATTATGAGTTTTGATCCAACTCCTAACCCATCCCAGTCTTGGTTCACGGCTGACCTGGGTCCTGGAAGATTCCTAACCTGGCAGCAGCCCCACACCCCTAGGGTCACCTTCATCCCCAAAGGAAGATGTATAGCTGGTTCAGCTCAGAGAGCCAATCTCACTAACACCTCTGAAGGTGCAGCAGCATCTCACTCACTGTGCAGGAGTAGAGCGAGAAGCCAGAGGGGGTTCACACACTCAAGCTGCTGGAACCCAATGAGCAAAGAAGCAGCCAGAGGCAGGGGCTTCACTACTTTGCATGCAAAGCACTGCCAGCGCTTGCAATCTTGACCATCTGAGATTGCCCCTGTCTCCTACCTCAGCTGCAGCCCTGCAGAGCCACCTGCAGTCGAACAAAGCTAGAGACAACTCAAGTCAGAGCTGTTGGAAAGAGGATGTTGGAGGAAAATACAAGTGTTAACACGTTTAGGTAAGTGGACAAGATATCCAATTCCTACCTTACATCCTCACTAATTTACCTCTCTCCCAGTCAACTGAGTCACAAGAGAAGTCCTTGGCAATGTCTGATTGGTTTCCCACTTCCACTGAATCAGAGAATCTGGGACAAGAAAACAGATTACCCTCTCCAGTCCTGCCTTCAGCAATAAGCATATCACATTTTTTCTAGACTGTTGGAAATTCTCAGCTAAAGACTTCCAGGAAAAACCTTACTGTCGGAAAGTGCTTGCTGCTATTTTATCCAATTCTCCATGCTTCACCTTTAACTCACATGTTCTGTCCCCAAAGGAGATCAGGATGAGGGACTATTACAAACAATGCTATCATAAACATTCTCGGATGCCTTTTGATGCCCACACATATGCATTTCTGTTCGGCATAGGCCCAGGAGTGAAAATGCTGGATGATCAGGTATCTACATATTTAGTTTTAGTAGCTTCTGCCACAGAGATTTCCTAAGTGGCTGCACCATTTCACACTCCCATTGGAGCTCTAGTTCTTCACATCCTCACACTGGGTTGTCCACCTTTTAGTTTTGGCCGTTCAAGCTAAATGATGCTGAAACCAAGCAAATTTGCATTTCTATAGTGATTTATGAAGTCAAGTTCCTTTGCCTTTATTTATATGCACTTGGATATCTACTTTTGTAAAGTGCCTATTCAATTATTTTGCCATTTTTCTAATGGGTTGTCTATCTTTTGCTAACTGACTTGTATAAATTCTTATATTTTAGATACGAGTCCTTTGTCAGCCATATGTATTGAAAATATTTTATCGCCCTGTGACTTGCCCACTCACTCTCTTAATTGTGTCTTTTAATGAACGGTTCTTTTCAAAATAATAACCTGACAGTCAGAGTCAGAAGCCCTAGCCCCATTCTACTCCAACCTCATCCAATCCCTGATCCCCTCCTGAAACAATGCTCCTGTGGACTATTTTCAGGATTCCACTTCACCTCATTGCAGTGAACAGACACACTTCTCCTTGGAGAAGGAACCTTGGAGAATTGGAGGTTACTCGGGGCTGGAGGATTGATGATCTCAGTGTTTCCAGCACTGAGCTACCTTTCAAGCTAAATGATGCTGAAACCAAGCAAATTCTGGCAGTCTCTGGATCTTCCTATAGCCATGTCCCTCCTGGGTTTCTAGAATGAGCTTTTCGAAGCCACAGAAAGAGTGTCCAAAAGTGCTTCCTAGTGATTTACCTGACTCCTTCATGTTTCATGAGCAAGAAAATTTGTTCAAGTAATATTCCTTCAACCAAAGAGGAAATACCAATTTGAACTTTTAAAGTTCCTTCCCCACTTCCTCTATTTAGACTCTGAAGCAATAACACCACCCACATCAGAGGGACCACTCACTCACTCCTGAGCCTGTGGCCTGGATGTTCTCCCCTAACGTTGCCTCTAGCTTCAGTGTGGCCTGCTCCCTGCCCCACACCAGGCCAGGTCCCATGCTGCTCTGGATGGCTGTGCTGCTCTCCAGTAAGTCACCAAGCATCAGCATCCCCTTCTGGCACTAAAGACTGTAAGTCATCCCTAAGACAAAAAGCTCCTGACTTCACCTTTCCCAGTTCACGTAGGTTTATGGCTGGAGCTTGAGACAATTGTACACACCTAGGCAAGCTTGAGAGAGATGGCAGTGGAGTATGGGGGACTCCCAGATGTTTCCTGTCTATTTTCCTGGGTCCTTGAAAGGACAGCCCTTTGGTATATCAGAGCTAAATTAGGGAAGCAGAAAAATCACATTCTGAGGCCCCAAAACATGCTTACCCTGGTGAAATAGGGTTAAAAAACACATCAGGGCTGTCTCAAAAGGAAAGAAAAGAAAACAGGCTGGAAGGAAAGGAGGATGCTGGTGGGCAGGGGAAAGAGACCAGGGAAGTGGGCAAAAGCAGTTCCATGCCTCAGCAGTGGGAAGTGCAGTTTTACAAGGAGATACGTTTTTAGGAAGCCTCGTCATTTTCTTAGAACCAGTCAACAGTAACTGGACTTCTCACCTGCTCAAGAGGCTTATGCTCTGAGAGTCCAAAATACTTTTCAAATTGATCATTTCTTTTCTAACTATATCGAGTGAGTGAGTGTGTGTGTGTGTGTGTGTGTGTGTGTGTGTGTGTGTGTTGGGTGAGGGAGTCCATTTTTAGTCTGATTAGTCCTTGGGGCTGGTTTGAAAGATGAAATCCATTCTCCCTGATCCATATCTCTCTCCTTTATCCACTTCCCCTGGGACCAGTGAGAGAAGGGACTGGTCTACCAATAGAGGATTGCAGGTAGGGAGGAATACTGGGCTTCCCAAGACTCAGATCAAGCTCAGCTGCTGTCACCCTGCTACACTTAAAAGGAGCAAGTCTGGACATATGTTTCACTTTGCTTTACAGTTTCTGAGTTGACTTACTTTTTGTTTTAAACTGGGTCCTAGTTTGTTTGTTTATTTGTTTGTTCGTTTGTTATTGAACCAGAAAAGCAAAACTATTCTTAAATATGATCTCTTCTTGGACAGAGTTGGTGGGAATTTGACTCCCGCGAGAGAAATACCTGTTCCACTCAGTGCTTTTCCTTCCCCAACATCATTGTATCACCCTATGTGCTATGAATGGCCACTTGGACAAGTGAGAAGGTTTATACCACACTAAGAGCAGGGACAGGATGGCCTAGTGCCTGGATATGCTCCAGATAAAAGTTTCCCAAGGGCAAATCACTATCTTGTAACAAGAACAACCCTTGGACTTGACTAGATATAGTCCAAGAACTTCCCCGCTTGGAACCCAGGATCTGAATCAGAGAAAGCAAAGGAAGAGAAGAGAAAGAGATTCAGTGATTTGCTGACTAGTGGACAGCGTAATGGAGAACCCAGGCACGAGTGGGTCACACCTCATGCTCAGGACTCCAGAAAACCAGCCTAAGATGCAGAGCCCATAACTAGATGTGTAGAAACAGAGTTTCCATAAGTGCAGAGCTGCTATTTTCTCTCAGATGTGGACAGAGACAGACAAAAAATGAATACTGAACACCTACTTTGTAGTGTGTACATTATTTCATCTAACCTTCAGATCTTTATAGGGCAAGTATTTTTTATCTCTTTTAAACAGTTGAGAAAAGGTTAAGAAACTTGCCTAAGATTACCCTGCCAACGAGAGCAAAACAGAGATGTAAACTCAAGTCCATTTGATGTCAACCCCCATATTTTCTCTTTTTACTTCACTGCCCCTAGTCTAGGTGTAGTTGAATTCTAATTAGGTGAAACTGGAGAATAAAATTTATTTAAAGCGTCTGGCAGGGAGGGCATGGTCACACAGTAAATGGTGCTTATTACCATTATTGATTATCAGGGATTCAAGAGTCTAGGGGCCCTGATGTTGAACATGCTGGAACATGGCTGGCTGTACACTGAATATGTGTGTACAGCCAGCCTCATCGTACTGTTACCTCAAAGTTTAAGAGATGAATCTTAATTTTCTCCTGAGCTATGCATTAGCTAAATTCAGTTCCAATACTGTAACCCACCCCCCATATACACACACAGCATCCATGACAGGTGTCATGAGGCTTCTACATAATCACCCACCTCCCATTAATATGGTAGCCACAGCTTGGCAAAGCAACATATTTCAGTGTGGTAGAGCTCAATCATAAGATATTTATGTTGAACTGAAACCTGCCTCCCTGGTCTCATTTCCATGAATTTTCCTCACTTCTGTCCTATGAAGTAACTCAGAATTTGTCTCTCTTTTCTTTTAAGCTTAGCTCATCAACTATTTGAAGACTACTTTGTATCTCTACTCTATCTCATCTTTCTCAGGTAAATATCTCCCAGTCCCTATAATGGTTTCTAGACCCTGTTCATTGACCTGGCCTGCTTGGTCTTGGTGAACTTTGTCAGTGGGCCAGGAGCTGGATTGTCTCCACTCTCCAGCAGTGGTCTGACTAGTACAGAGTTCATTGGGGCTGCCACCTCCTTTGTCCAGGACTGTGTTGTGTAACTTAGTTTGACAGTAGTTCTTGGCTGCCTCATCATACTGTTACCTCATCTTCACCTGATAGCTAACTGCGGTCCCCAGGTCCTTTTTATAGGAACTGCTGTGAGTAGCTGTTGCCTACTCTGTATGTCCCAATTGGCTGCTGTCTTGATTACAGACAACAGCTCTACAGTTACAGCTCCAATGTCTTCCAGTGACCTAGACAGCAAGTTGCCAGGGTCTGGAAACACGAGCTCATTTGAAGTATCTCTGTGCTCTCTGGATGCCTTCTCTCTTATTATAGACTTCAGTACTGTCAACCCTGTTTGTTCACCACTTTGTAGCTGCAAAATTGTTTTCCAGTGGAGAGGGGAAAGGAAGGGAGGCATCGCTATTCAGTAAGGTCTTAGTCACTCTGAGGTCAGGCCTTCTTTCTGCTTTCAGGTAATGTAGAATCACTTTCTGAGCAGTAGGTTGATATAATCTATGTAGCTACTCTGTAAGGGAAAAATGACTACTATCATTTTCATTGCACAGTCAGAACCAGGGATTGGAGTCTCTGGGAACTTAAACAATTTGTCCAAGGTCACACAGGAAGAGATGGATTCATGAGTCCAGTCCAGGTCATCTGATTTTAAATCCTACATGCTTCCCATTACACCAAGCTCATAGAAAAGATGTGTTCAGATGGGGACCAGAGGAAGATGGAGGGATGGAGGGAGGGTGAGAAAAAGACTCATAATTCTGCACACACTGAGGACCTGTGGCTGAGCTACCCATGAGGTGAGTAAAGAATAAAGCTGAAAAGACTTTGTCTGCATTCTCCACAGTGTAGACAGCAAAGGTGACAGCATGTGATTGAACATGCCAAATGTCTATTCTGAGAGGGTCTCCACCCACCCTTCCCAAGGCCATTCTTGCATTTCTCAGTGTTCTTCACAGCACCTAGAACATGTCAGCAATAAAAGACACAAGTGAATGCATGAGGATTGTCTGGACTGGCTGCACTCAGCCCTATACTATTCATTGTTTCACCCTTTGCCCCAAATTCCAGAACACTCTCCAGTGTTCCATACATAACTGTGCCCCTCAATTTAGGGTCCTTTATCCCTTAGGCTATTTGTAGCTGTTTAACCTCATCTGTCATCACTTTGTGTCTTGGCCTCTCTTCCCAGGCCACCTATTCTCCTCAAATATTCATTCATATAAAAGCATTAGCACAGTGTATACAAGGGACAAGCCCAGCATGTGGTGCACTGGCCTGTTTGTACTTCTCTCATTGATCTGAGCTGCTGGTCCATGTCCCATATCCTTTAATAATCACTTCTCCAAGGAAACCTCGCCTCTTTTATCTGGTCACTTCAATACTATATTCCCCAGAGCACTATGGACATTGGACCACAGGAATCAGGTCCCACCTTTGCCATCTGAGTTCCTCTGTAAGTATAGGTAGAGCCCTTATGCATACTAGGGGAAGGGTCTAGCCCTGTATCTTCTATTTTTCATTTCTTGCCCCACAGGACTGGGCACAAGGTAATTCACTCATGTATTTATTCAAGATACCTATTAAACACAGACTGTGTTCTTTGTCACAAGTCCTAGGCATAGGTAATATCTGGCAGTGAGCAAGACAGGCAGAGTCTCTGCTCTCATGGAGCTTACACTCTAGTCTAAGGAGACAGGTGATAACAAGTATAAAATTTAAAAAATAATATAATTTCAAATAGTGATAAGTGCTCTGATGATAACACAACAGGGCATGATAATGATTGAAGAGAATTCTTTTGATTGGGGTTCTCAGGAAGACATGTCTGAGGAGGTTACATTTGAACTGAGATAGGGTAGGGGATTCCAGACAGTGGGTCCACCATAAAAGTTACGTGGCTAAGTAGCTGGGTGTCTGGTGTCTGGGTGGTTAGGTGACTGGGTGGCTGGCTGACTAGATGGCTGGAAATTTGGGTGGTTGGGTCTGGGTAGCTGGGTAGCTGGGTGGCTGGGTTGCTGAGTGGTTGAGTAGCTGGGTGGTTGGGTGGATGGGTGGTTAGGAGGCTGGGTGACTGGGTGACTGAAATGTTGGGTTGTTAGATGGTTAGGTGCCTAACGTACTGGTAGGTTGGTTGATTAAATGAATATTAATACCCATTCCTGAGATGACCAGCCTCCTTGTCAAAAAGTTCTTTCTGCTGTTTAACCTAATTCTATAACTTTGTTCTCTTGCAGTTCCCTGTGCTAGGAAAACTGTTAAGTCTTTTTTATGCCTCTTTTATCTCCAAATGTTTCTGAGCCCAAACTTAACAGATGGGGACAAAACAGGGCCATTGCATCTCCCAGAAACAGCTTTCGAGCAGTATCAGACTAAGCCCCTTCCTCATGAGTCTTAGCTAATACCCAGGAAGAGGAGAAATCCAGGACTCCACTGGTCTCAGGCTGAGGGTAATTCTATGGTAACTCAAGTCCCAAGCTCTAGGCTTCCATCCAGTCTCCTTACAGGTAACACTGACCTCTGTCTCCACCTTTTAATGACTCTGGAGGTCTTGTGGTCTCTACTCATCAAGGCCATGGACTCCTTTCCCTCCCATTTATGGTCAGAGAGGCAAGCACATTGTCTGTAGGTCAGACTACTTTCTCCCTTGGTTCCCTACCCTCCTATCTATCCTGTCCCACTGACCTCCATAGAGCTTTCTGTCAAGTAGAAGACTCTGACCTATGATCCTGACCTCCAAAGACATGTTCTGTGATGCCAAGGAGGAAGAATACAAACCAACACTTGGTGCTGCTACAAAGAGTAACCATGGAAGCAAGGTTTAACATTCAGTTACCCTATGAGCATCACTCCTGCCAGGGTGAGAGGAATGGTCCTAAGGATCCAAGGAGATCTAGGCGAAGGCAGGATATGCTGGGGTGCCCCTACCAGACTATGTGATAGAGCTCCCTATCTCACTGTAATCCTTGTGAGGTAGTCACTGTTACCACCACCACTCCTTTTTAGTTGAGGAAGCTGATATTCAGAGGCCAAGTGACTGGATTAAGCATCACATAGCTGCAATGTGATTGAACTGAATCTAGACCCAGTTTCCTGACTCCCAGGTCCGCCTGTTTGCAGACTGAGGGTCAGGGGTCCTGAAGAGTGAAAGAGGGAGCAGTGACCCCTGAGCTGGTCTGTGCTCTCCAAGTGAGAGACTGGTAAGGAGGCAGGAGATGTGCTGGGGACCACCAATGCCCTGACCTGGCTATGCTTTTTCCCTCCTCCCCACGGCCAGGCCTGTGGTGTCAACCTTGGAGGAAATGGTGAGTGGGATCCCTGCCCCTTTTCTCATCACCTGGTTTATATCTGCTTCCTCATCCCAATCCAACTCCCCCATAGGACATTTTTATCATTTATGCTGAGGTGAAATGCCCACAGCTTGGTGAGGTTCAAGCCAAGGGACTAAATATAAGAAGCAGGACCCTCAATCCCCTTAGTGACTACGAGGTGGTCCTCTGCTAGTGATGGTGCCCCTCTCCAGCACACATACCCATCCACAGCCCCAAGTACTCCCCGGGAGGCCAGCGGAGCCCCAGCCCATTCTGTAGGTCCTCTAGTTCCCAAACTCAGCAGTCAGGGAAACCCCGAGCCCTTCATCCTGGTCAGGGTTCTGAGGAGACTCAAGAAACACCTGAATGAACTCTGAATGCCCTCCTAGCAGAAGACCAGGCAAAAGTGTGAGAAAGGAGATCCCTGTGCACATACCAGACTCAAGCAGAGAACTAGACACAGCAGCCACAGACATGTTCTTGCCACACAAGTGCAGGGTCAGCGTCTCTTTCTATTATGGTCCTCAGTCCCTTTGGATGTGCTTGGTTTGACCCTGAAAAAAGAGATCATCTATCCACACATCACAGAGAGCTTGCCCTGGGTGGCTCCTGTAAAGCATTTTCAATTTTGAAGCTGCTGCTAAGGTCAGGGCTGATGGGACTCACGGAGTTTCAGCAAGACAAAGGGCCAGGGCCAAGAATGCTGCTTGCATGTGCAATCAATCCCACATGGAAGACGCCATCCAGATTTCCAAAACTGATGGGGCTGAGGCCTGACCAAAGCCCCCATTTGAGAAGTGTATGAGAAAATTCAGTTACCCCTTACATATTCAAAAAGGTATGTGATTGTCGAATCTACTTTGTTATACAGGTTTATTGATTTGTTTTATATTGTTCATCAAATGTCAATCAGTCACAGTGCCTGAAAGTTTGGTTTGGTTTATTCAAAGCATCCATATTCCTTGATGCCTGAGAATGGCCAATAAGGGATTAGTTATACTTGCCCCTGTGAGGCACTGGCTGCGGCCTCTCAGGCCGCTGCTCAGGAATCACAGAGTGAGTCCAAGTCCCCAAAGCTGGACTGCACCAGACCTACCCCCCTCTCCTGGGAAGAAGTCGGCACTTTCAGAGAACTCCTAGCACAAAGGAGCTGCAAACATCTAGCATTTTCCCTTGAACTTATTAAAAATGCAGATACTCAGATCCAATTCCAAACCTGCTGTATCAGAATCTCCATTCCAGCAAGATCTTCAGGTGATGTGTATGCACATTAAAGTTTTAAGAGCCTGGTCTACATCCAAAATACATACTTCATTGAAGTGTGGAGTGTATTCATCCTTTCGCCTTTGACAACTTAATTGCCTATGGCTCTACTCAGAGTATGTAATAGAGCGAACTGCTCAGCTTCTCTGACTCCATCTTGTTCAAATCTGCTTTGTTTCCATGGCCTTCCAGATAGATAAGCTAATTATTAGAGGAATTCTGCTTGTGGCTTGAGCTTTAGGTCTTGTTTATCAAAAATCTTCAGGAACCTTGTGGACAGACTCACATCAACTATCACAATCTTCCTCAGACCTCTGTTGGCACCCAGATGTCTGGTGGTCAATCACCTCTTGCCCCTCACATTTCCCCTTTCCTTGACAAAAAAAAAAGAAGTCTGAACTCTTAAAAATATTTTTAAAGATTGATTTGAGGATTAGGTTCCCATTTTCTCAGTTGGCACCTTCCCACTCAATAAACCTTTTCTTACTCCAAACTCTGATATTTTGACTTGGACTTTTGAAGCACAGGCACACAGTCTTTGAACCAGTAACAAGTAAAGTCAGTGGATAAGACAAAGAGGCCAGGAGAACTAGCAAGACAACCCATGCTAGCATTTTTTCTCACTTCTCTTTTACTCCCTTTTCTTCCTTCTCTTCTCCCCATCTCTCTCATCACTAGTCTAGTTTATATCCTGAATACAACAGGGCCACAGCCCCTTTGCCTCTGATTCTGCTAAGATGCCAGGTCATCTAGACACACAGGATTCTCACTGATCAATCTAGAAGCAACAGCAGAACCCAAGCCTTTGCCATACCCTCTGTAAATGAATTGCCCCTTTGTAGAACCAAAACATAGACAAGACAGCTCATGAAGGAAACGGTAATGATAAAAATTAGAAAGAAATCAGCCCTTCTCGTCACCCCGTAGACTGCCTCCTGCCTGTTTTTATACCTTCCTTCTCTCTGTGACACTCAATGCCTGGTCTATGGACTGGGGCCAGTCTGCAAATTGTGTTTACTGGTCTGGAATGAGATAAGTAGAATAACTCAAAGCAAGAACTTGGGAACTTTTCTTGCAATCCAACAGAGCAATTTTAAGTTTGTTTTGTATAATCATAAAAAATTGAGGCTTGTGTTTTGTAAGCCTCTTTTAATTTCATACTTAGTTGTTTGCTTTTATTATAGTCAATAAAAGTATAGCTCCTCAAAGAATTGGAAATAAAAAAAAAAAAGATAAAGAAAAACAGGTCCTTCAACAGATAGGTGAAAAGTCTGAGACATAGAGTGAAGAAGTAAAATGAAAGTCACTGTAGCCAAGCTGCTAAATTACTAAAATCAAGTAGTTTGTAGCGTGGAAAGTTGATATTTTTAATTTTCCAGTCCTGCATCAATGCCAATACATAAAACCTCCAGATAACCTTCTGATTACCCTCTGAAAAATTCACGTATCCTGACTGTCTAGCATCCATCATCCAGACCACCTGGCTAAGAATGCGGGACTGATTATTCTCGAGGATGCACTTTTTTACTTTGAGGCCTTTCTTTCTTCTCTGGAACACTTCTGAGTTTCTGCCTAGCTGTGTTCCCATTTGCAAACTCTGACTCTTTATCATTTATTTCGAACAAAGCTTCAAGACTCTTTTTGAGTTCATTTGACATGTATAGTGTCATGTGTCATTGGATCCAGAGAAAACTCTGCTTTAATTCCCATGTTCACTGAATTCCAACAAGGTAACTGCTTGAGCCCTTTGTGCTCTGCCATCTGCCCAACCACGGCTCCCGGAGCCCAGTGGTCAGATCTGTCGGTTTGGAATCTCCTCCCTTCAGTTGAGGTTCAGAACTTTTATTTTTGGGTCCTCTGGCACCAGTTTTTGTAATAGGGTCCCCTCTTTCTAAGTGTGTTATAGAGGTACAACACCATTCTAGAACACCAGCAGGAGTTATGGTCCATCCTCTGTTAAATATTTATCTCAATGGACTTCTGATAAGAAGAAACTTTGAGATTACAGTGGCCACTCTGGGGATCTTTCCAGATTTCAAAATTAGTATATTTAAGTGTACAATTAAAGAATCTTAGAAACGTTAAGCTAAAGGGGAGGCATTTTGTAGTTGGTATTTAGAGGCCTCTAAGAAATTAAATGATTCAAAGATAGCCTTAACATTTCTCTGGTCTTTTTGTCTGGCCATGACAGCTTTCAGGGGAGTTTATCTTTAACATAGGACCCTGTAAAAATTCCCTAAATGTTTCTTTCTCAGGAATTCTAACTGGTCATATAAATACAAATAAATATGTATATTTGCCCCTTAAAAAAAATAAATAAATAAAATGGATTGACTTAGCCAAAACAATTTAAAACTCTAATGGCCATTCAGGAAAAACTCCACTTTAAAGACCCTTCCTTAAAGAGAAAATTCCAAATCTCTCTGGGACTATGAATGGAATGCATTCTTTAATTGACTTTTAGAAGCTTCTAAAAGGTAAATAGACTTAAAAAAAAAAAAAACCCGCTCTAAAAGGATCCTAAAAGAAACTTTGCTTAAAAATTTTTTACTGTTTTCCTGCCTGGAACCTGACAAGATATTTGAAAGGATTTAAAACTTTTGAACAGAAATTTGGAAAATTGGAAGCTACAAATTCAAAGCCTGATAGGAATAAAGATTGATTAATTAATTAATTAATTTAATTTAATGGGCCTCCTCCCCTAAGCTATAAAACTGTGTACCCAGAAAGAAAGAAGCAAATTAGGCATGATGTAGTTGGACAGATAAATCAACCTATGATGTCATTTAAGTTACAACTCAATTCTTTGGAGAATTGAGAATAACTGTCCTAACCTTACAAAACTTTGCTAAACTAGAACTACAACTCTAGAAATCATTTGAAGACTGCTTCTCTTGCCCATCCTCAATTCCTCAGACAAAAGGAGAGAGAAAGAGAGAAAGGAGGGGGTGGAAAGAGAGAGAAAAGGGTTTTAAAAAAAAGCACAAATTGTTACTCTGGTTCCAAGTCTCTTTCCCATGGACAAATATAAATCTTAATTGTCTTCTCCACAAATATTAATAAAAATAGACTAAGCCATCTGAACAAATAAACTTAACTTATTCCAACTGCTATAAATTAGTGGGGTTTTTGCCTTACTATCCCTGTCTTTTGGCTGAAATTTTAAAAACAAAACTGTCAGGTTGTTTCTGTCGATATATGTGTATGTACATCTACCTCTAGAAGATATTATTACAATGTTTGTAAAAAACTCTGTGTAACTGGCTTAAAAGAATTAAGCACTCATATAAAAATTCTCAAAAACAGAATAGAAACTACTCCAAATGCTTTTCAAGATCACACAATCTGGGAAAATACTTGATATTAAAGCTAGTTTGAGGATTCTAGGAAACATGGCAGAGTGAGAAATGTCCTCAGATCTCTCCCCTTGAAACAACAGTAAAATGAACATCTAAAATTGAACAACAACAAAAAAAACACCTAAGCTGCACACCAGCTCGTCTAAGCATGTAAGCATGGGATCTGCGCATAAGAGCTACAGGCGGGGTTGGGGGGGTGTTGTTGAGGGGAGGGTGGACTGAGAGAAATAAAGAAGCTGCCTCTTGTAGCACTCCCTGCAGGAGAGGGTGGGAGGAGAAGAATGACCAGCAAGTTCCCTGAACAGCCCTGCCTGGAAAAGCAGTGAGCTCCCCACAATCAGCTAGCAGCACAGCCAGTTATCAGGGCAGAAGGCAGAGGAACGAGATGGCAGAAAAACAACAGTTGAATTTTACTGAGGCTGAGCCACAGTCCCCAACCCCCAACCCCCAACCTAGAGGGCCCCACCTCCCATACCCTCTGAGACCGCAGAGAGCAGAGAGCGCCAGGGAAATCTGAGCAAACAATGCCGAGACTGTCACTGACACTTACAGAGACTGAAACTGAAGGTAACGAGAGTGATTAAATATCTACAAAAAATTTAAAAAGGCATTATTTAGGCCTTATATAAAGCAGGGATCCAAGAGGTTTAGATGCCACCTACTGGAAACCAAAAGAAAAGCTCCTCCTTTGTAGCAGGCTAAAGAGAGACCTTTATATAATAAATCTTCTTTCTGGGAAAACAGCAGAACACACTTCCATTAATGTCTAGGCGAAGAAATAGTACATTAAACACCATGAACAACTAAAGTGACAAGGCATTTTAGAAAGAAAGAGAAAAGTCTCCAGAAAAATAAACTTACAGAGATAAAAATGTGTGACTTAAATGACAGAAAATTCAGGATGATACTTCTGAAAAAACTCAGTGAGTTCCAAAATGAGTCATATCAACAATTTCAGGAACTGAAAAAACAACTAGATGAGCAGAATGAGGAAATTGAAACCTTCAAAAAAAAATAATAGATCTTCTGGAGTTAAAAAAACACACTGCAAGAATTGAAAAATGAAATAGCAAGCTTGGGAAATAGAGTCGACCAAATGGAGGAAAGGATAAGTGATATTGAAGACAGAAATCTAGAAATAAATCAGAAGGAAGAAGAGGGAAACTGAAGAATCAAAAATAATGAAAGAGAAAAACAAGAACTAGCTGATACCATCAGGAGAGGACACATAAGAATAATGGGCATTATCGAAGGTGAGGAAAAGGAGCAGGGACTAGAAAGCATTTTCAGACAAATAGTGGATGAGAATTTCCCAAATCTAAGGAATGAACTGGAGCGTGGAATGCAAGAAGTCAACAGAACACCCAATTATCTCAACCCAAAAGGCCTTCACCAAGAAACACTGTATTAAAGTTATCAAAAATCAATGACAAAGATAAAACTCTCAGCGTAGCCAAGGAGAAGAAAACGGTAACTTATAAAGGAAAACTCAGTAGATTATCATCAGACTTCTCAGAACAAATCTTAAAAGCCAGAAAGGAATGGAATCAAATATTTAAAGTATTAAATGAAAGGAACAACCAGCCTAGAATAATGTATCCAGCTAAGTAAGCTCTCCTTTAATACGAAGGAGAAATTAAGACCTTTCCGGACATATAAAAATTGAGGGAATTCCCCACTATGAAGCCTGCACTACAGGAAATAACGAAGGAAGCTCACCTAAAACAAAATGACAAAAAAAAAAAAAAACACACACACAATTAGGAGTAAAGTGACTGTCGGGCAAACAGAAGCAGAGGAGTACAAACCTTACTAAGAACAGGACATTACAAGCTTAAAATAAGAAGAGATTAGCTACAGCAAGTTAGTAATGAACATTCAGCATACGTAGGGACAATTTGAGACAACAATGACTGAAAAGGGGAGGATTCAAAGATCCAAATTCACAAAGGGGAATGAAGATAAGGCGTATGCAGAAGAAAATGGACGACTGTGTGTGTATATATATGTGTGTGTGTGTGTGTGTGTATATATATATATATATATATATATATATAAAACTACTTTTTACATATGTGTAATGGTAACCACACACCAAAGATTCAGAACTGAAGTATATAATACAAAATGAGAAGAACCAGAAGGAAAACCCACAAAAATCAACCAAAATAAAGAAAACAGACACAAGGACAAGGAAGCAATGAAAACACCAAGCTACCAGAAAGCAAAAGATAAAATGGCTATAAGAAGACATCATATTTCAATAATCGCCCTAAATGTAAATGGACTAAACTCACCAATAAAAAGGCACAGAGTTGCAAAATGGATCAAAAGACAAAACTCAACCATATGCTGCCTCCAGGAGGCACATCTCAGCTCAAAAGACAAATATAGACTCAAAGCGAAAGAATAGAAAATGATATTTCAAGCAAATGGAATTCTGAAGAAAGCAGGAGTAGTGTTACTAATATCGGACAAAACAGACTTCAAAATAATAAAGGTAAAGAAAGATATGGAGGAACACTTCATAATGATAAAAGGAATCATGCACCAAGAAGACATAACACTTATTGATATCTATGCTCCCAAGCAGAGAGCCCCAAAATATGTAAAGCAATTACTAACAGAACTAAAGGGAGAAACAGACCAAAACATCATCGTAGTAGGGAACCTAAATGTCCCACTGTCGGATATGAACAGATCATCCAAACAGAAAATCAATAAGGAAATAACATTCTTAAATGACACTTGAGACCAACTGGACATTATTGACATATACAGATACTTATACATTCTTCTCTAGTGTACATGGAAAATTCTCAAGAATCGATCACATATGGGGCACAGAGATAACCTCAACAAATATAAGAGGATTGAAATCATACCAAATATATACTCTGATCATAATGCTTTGAAACTAGAGATCAACTGTAGAAGGAAATCAGAAGAACCACAAATAAATGGAGATTAAACAACATGTTACTGAAGAATAACTGAGTCAGGAAAGAAAGAAAAAGAAAGATCAAGAGATACATAGAAACGGATGATAATGACAGTACAACATATCAAAACTTTTGGGGCATGGCAAAAGCGGTCATAAGAGGAAAGTTCACATCATTACAGGCCTACTTCAAAAAACAAGACTGAGCCCAAATAAACAACCTAACACTTTATCTTAAAAAATTAGAAAAGGAAGAACTCATGAGGCCTAATGTCTGCAGAAGGAAAGAAATCATCAAAATTATAGCAGAAATAAATGAAATTGAAAACAAAACAAAACAAAAACAATAGAAAAAAATAAATACAACAAAGAGTTGGTTCTTTGAAAAGGTTAATAAAATTGACAAACCCCTGGCTAGACTCACTAAAGAAAAAAAGAGAAAGGACACAAGTAAACAAAATTCGGGATAGAAGGGGAAATTGTGCAAGAATACTATGGAAAAGTATATAATAACAAATTTAATAACCTAGAAGAAATGAAGCTGTACTTAGAAAAATACAGCCTTCTTACATTGAATTAAGAAGATCTGGAAAATGTAAATAGACTGATCAGCAGTATAGAAATTGAAACGATCATCAAAAACCTACCAAAAAAAGTAAAAGTCCAGGACCAGATGGTCTCACCAATGAATTCTACCAAACATTCAAAGAAGATTTAATATCTATTCTCCTTATACTCTTCCAAAAAATCAAAGAGGAGGCAATACTTCCCAACTCATTTTATGAAGCCAATATCCTGGTAAAGATAACACAAGAAAAGAAAACTACAGACCAATATCTCTCATGAACACAGATGCAAAAATTCTGAATAAGATACTAGCAAATGAATACAGCAACATATTAAAAAAGATTATATACCATGATCAAGTGGGTTTTATCCCAGGGGCAAAGGGATGGTTCAACATATGCAAATAGATTAATAAACAAATTAAATAATAAAAATTATATGATCATATCAATAGATGCAGAAAAAGCCTTCAACAAGATACAGCACCCATTTATGATCAAATCATTTCACAAAATCAGTATAGAATGAAAGTACCTTAACATAATAAAGGCCATCTATGACAAACTCTCAACCAAACTTATACTTAATCGTGAAAAACTAAAACCCTTACCTCTAAGATCAGGAACAAGACAAAGCTGTCCACTATCGCCACTGTTATTCGATATAACATTGGAGGTACTAGAGAGTGCAATCAGGCAAGAGAAAGATATAAAAGGCATCCGAATAGAAAACAAAGAAGTCAAACTGTCATTCTTTGTGGATAACATGATTCTCTATATAGAAAACCCTAAAGATGCCACAAGAGCACTACTAAAAACCATAAACAAATACAGTAAAATTTATAGATACAAAATCAACGTTTGAAAATCTATAGTGTTCCTATACTCTAATAATTAAGTGTCAGAAAAAGTAGAAAAAATCATTCTTTTTGCAATTGCACCAAAAAGAATAACATAACTCAGAATAAATTTAATGAAACATGGGCCTATATAATGAAAACTACAAGACCCCATTAAAAGAAATCGAAGAAGATACAAAGAAATGGAAAGATATTCTGTGTTCTTGGATTGGAAGAAGCAACATAGTTAAAATAACCATATTAGCTAAAGCATTATACAGATTTAAGGCAATCCCCAGAATCCCATTGGCATTTTTTAAAGAAATAAAACAAACAAAAAATCATCAGATTTGTATGGAAACACAAAAGACCCCAAATTGCCAAAGCCATCCTGAGAAAAAAAAACAAGGCTGGAGGTATCACTCTGCCCAACTTCAAATTACACTACAAAGTGACAGTAATCAAAATGGCATGGTATTGGCAGCAAAACAGACACACGGACCAGTAGAACAGAATCAAGAGTCCAGAAGTAAACCCATATTGATATGAGCAAATAATTTTTGACGAAAAAGCCAAAAACATACAGTAAAGAAAAGAAAGCTTCTTCAATAAAGGGTGCTGGGAAAACTGGAAAGCCACCTGCAAAAGAATGAAACCAGACTATTGTCTATCACCACACACCAAAATTAACTCAAAATGGATTAAGGACCTGAATATAAGACCTGAAACAATAAAACACATAGAAGAAAACATAGGAACTAAACTCAATGACATTGTGCTTAAAGAGGATTTTATGAATTTGACCTCAAAGGCAAGGGAAGTAAAAGCTAAAATAAATGAATGAGACTACACCAAGCTAAAAAGCTTCTGCTCAGTAAAAGAAATTGTCAACAAGGTAAAGAGACAACTATATGAATGGGAACATTTATTTGCAGGCAATGCCTTTGATAAGGACCTAATATCCGAAATATATGAAGAACTCATATGACTTAATAACAACAACAAAAAACAAATGATCCAGTCAAAAAATGGGCAGAGGACCTGAATAGATACTTCTCCCTAGAGGACATACAAATGGCCAACAAACATATGAAGAGGTGCTCAAGATCATTAGCTATTAGGGAAATACAAATCAAAACCACAATGAGATGCCATCTCACACCTGTTAGAATAGCTATTATCAATAGAACAAGTAATAACAAATGTTGGAGAGGAAGCAGAGAAAAGGGAACCCTCATACACTACTGGTGGGACTGCAAATAGGTACAGCCACTGTGGAAAACAGTACGGAGATGCCTCAGAAAACTGAGAATTAATCTACCATATGATCCAGCAATCCCTCTACTGGGTATTTACCCCAAAGACTTGAAAACCCATATCTGAAAATATATTTGCATAGCAATTTTCATAGCAGCATTATTCACAGTGGCCAGGACATGGAAACAACCGAAGTGTCCTACAATAGATGATTGGCTAAAGAAGCTGTGGTATATATATGCAATGGAATATTACTCAGCTATAAGAAGAGAGAAAATACTGCCATTTGTGACAACATGGATGGACCTCGAGATAATCATGCTAAGCGAAATAAGCCATACATAAAAAGTTGAAAATCACATGATATCACTTATATGTGAACAGGACAAACAAACAGAAACTCATTGACATGGACAATGGACTAGTGGTTACCAGAGGGTAGGGAGTAGGGGAGGAGAGGAGAGGTAGATGGGGTAAAGAGGATCAAATATATTGTAGCTAAAGGAAACTGGACTTTGAGTGGCAAACACACAATAGAATATACAGATGTCAAATTAGAATATACACCTAAAAATTAAATAATTGTATTAACCAATTTAACCCCAATAAACTTAATAAAAAAGATAAAAATAAAATAAAATAAATTTTAAAAAACTATTTTCAGTTTGGTTTGGTTAAATAGGCATGTCTCTAGAGTTATCAGAATTAAGTATAATACTTTTATTCTACCTGGGCTTATTAGTCAAATAAGTTCATGTTTCTCTGTTGCAAAATTTGTCAGCAAAAGAAATAACTCAATATGATGAAATTGTCAGAAGTAACCTAAACACAATTATTGAGAACAAGTAAAATAAATAGATGTATATGGAATAGAAAGTTTTCAAGAGAACTTTTCAGCAATATTTATGCTTTATGGTACATCTACTTACAGTTTCCCAAAATCTTTTGGTAACTTGGAACCTTACGGTTTTTCCAAGTTAAGTTAAATGATGAGTCAGGTTTAATTTATTGAATATCTAGATATTTTTGTGGATGAAAAAGGACCACAAAGCTCAGGGATGGCCACATGACAGGTCCTACAAACTCAAAGACAGAAAGTAACCACCTAGGATGGTGTAAACATAATTCCTAATTAAAATTGGGTCGTGGCAGGTAGTCACATCCTATGCCTGTAGATTCCTTGACAAAGGTCAATCTTTACCTTAAATGAGCCTGTGTATTTTCCTTTTGCATCAAAAATAACATACCTTTGAAATGTCTGCATATTCTCTTTTTCCAGACCCCTCAGGGCACACCCACTGCACCAGAGCAAGATACCACAGCACCCTTCATTGTTATCTTGTTCCACAAATACCACCTCTATGTGCTGTAAATGTTAATTATTAACTATCTTGTGCCCACCAATGTAAAGGAAGTATGTGTCTCCCCATTTTACTTTTTATCCAATTCCAGAGATTTCCCCCCCTTACTTTCTCCTGCCCCCTTAATCTGTCACCCATGGATTTCACGTATCCCTCCTCCCTCCTTAGATCTCTTTCTCTGATTCTAATGTATAAAATAAGCTGCAAAACTGCTATTCTCTGGAGCAGTTTCTCAGTCCATTGAGATTTTGTTTCCAGTAATTGTCATCAGTTTGGCTCAAATAAAATCATTCAAATTCTTTACAGGTTTGGACATTTCTTACATCAGCAATTTCCAAATAAGATAAAACACTAAAATATTAATTGTTAAATAAGTCTATCTATTTTTGACTTCTTATTACAGAGAAACTAAAAGATACATTTGAATTTGTTAATGAATATTGTTATGTGCTTTTTTGAGGATATATATGTTTCTAAAACTTATGAAATATATTTTCCAGTAAAAGAGCCTATGTTTCTAGAGGTTATGAAATGTATTTGTGAGTTTGCTAATCTATAAATGTTAATATGATAACTCATAACTGCTTACTTTTAGTTTTTACTAGAAATTAAGACTTCTAAGAGTTACGAATTCGAATTAATATGAAAGGAGTTAATATATGTTTTTAGTAAAAGAGGTATGAAAAAAAGAGATACATTTTAGAATAAGCGTGAGAGTCCTGTTCATGAATCTCTCAGAAGATGAAACATTTGCAAAAAGTATCAGAGTAAGATACTTGAGAGAAAGAAAATTAGAATATTTGTTCTTTGGCTAAGGAAAAGTATAAAGAGCATAGGATTTTTTGAGGAAGAGGGGAGGGAAGGAGAAAGAGAGAGACAGAGACAGAGACAGAGACAGAGAAGAAAGAGAGAGAGAGAGAGAGAGAGAGAGAGAGAGAGAGAGAGAAGAAGAAAGAAAGAAAGAAAGAAAGAAAGAAAGAAAGAAAGAAAGAAAGAAAGAAAGAAAGAAAGAAAGAAAGAAAGAAAAGTAAGAAAGACCAGAAAGAAAAAGAAAGTAATTTTGTCCTAATTTAAAGATTGGACAAAAGCCAATATATGAAAATTATACAAGGTTTATGAAATTTCTAATAGGTTTGCGGAAGTTCCAAAAGGTTTATGGAAAAGAAATCTTGAAAAGAAAATTTTATGTATGGTCAAGCTAACTGAGATTGGAATAGATTTACTTAAGTTAACTTTCTTTTAATATCAAAAGTACACTGGTTTAAAATTATATTTGGATATCTCTCCCTGTTAAAAGGACAAAGTCTGTAACACCTGGCTAACTCGGTCGGTGGAGCATGAGACTTTTAAAAGGATAAAGTCTTATTGTACTATCGGTATGCTCTTAATAAGAGATTATAAAAGGAAAGCAAAGATTCCGTGTTTTGTTAAAATTATTTCCTGTACTCTGTATCATGAGGTCTTTGATTGCTTAGATTAACCAAGTCTTCCTAATGATAAGAGCTAACTTTTGCTTAGAACTATTTAATTTTCTGTATTTGCTTATAAATTCTTTATTGTCACAATAATTAAATGGATAACTAAGTATCATATCACGGTGACCCATCCATCATCCTATTTGACCAAGTGTTTTAAAACTTTTGATATGTTTGACAAATTTTCCAATATTCAAAAATTAAATACAGACTTTTTCTTAACCTGAAAATAACTTTGAGATGTTTTTCAAAAGTATCCTCAAAATAAGAAATCTCTCTTTATGAAAAGGGGTTTTACACTAATTAGGCTTGTTTGATATGCTAAAATTACATGGGAAGCATTGACAAATACAAAGCAATAATTATGTTGCATTTGTATGCATATATTATTTTTATTAAAATAAATGTTCTAAAAATTATATATAACATTTCTAAGAATCTACAACGTTTTCATATGTTTTCATTTGCAATTCTAGTTGTTATCTTAAGGTGTGTGTTGCAGAGAAAAGTAAATTTCTTTGTCAATTGCATTGTAATCAGATCTTTAACCTTGTCATTTTAAGTCTTTGCATTTACAGAAAGCATTGTCTTACTCTGATACTTTTTGCAGATATGTTTCATTTTCTGAGAGATTCATGAACAGGACTCTCGCACTCTAAAATACAGGTTTCTGATCAACTTTCAGATCATACTATTAAACTGGGTGAAAATTTGCAAAACTGAGGAAAAACTGGATTCATAAAACTGCTAACAAAAGATCAGATCAACAAGAATTAATAACATGGAACTAAACGAATTGATGAAGATAGTTATAATTTTTATTACTTTTTATTTGAAATACTTGTGGTTCTTTAATCTTTTGTTTTTACAGATGTAAGGAAACTTTTCTCTTAAACTACATATAACACAGCAATTTGGTAAATTATACCTTTGTAAGCAAAATTGAAACTTTTACCTTTTTCTCTCTAACTGTTCCCTCCAGAATTTAGAAACTCTCAGTGAATATTTTTATTTTCATGGCAATATTGTTATTAGCATCACTTAAATAAGAATCAGTTCTTTTTGTAACAGTAGACAATCGAAAACTGGTTATATTACCAAGGCTTTGACTGGGATGTCATATTTGGGAGAAACAAGCATAGACTCAGATATAACCAAATAGCTTTAAGGAATTAAGATTGACTTACAGAACCAATAAGAACTTTGGAAATTTAGCCTGGTATCTTGCTTCAGGATTCCCAGCAGCCTTACCAGGTGAGTAAAAGTCACTTCCTGACAGGTGCAGGAGCCTCAAGAAACTTGGGGGACCTTGGGAAAAAAGGAATGCACCCAAATCTAATCTATAGGTATTTCAGTGAAGTCTGATAGCAAGTCCTTGCCTCGGTTTTTCTGGCCTTGAGAGGCCTTTTAAAGTTAAATCTGAAGATTTCTTATGAAAATTTCAGCAAAGCAGATTTAAAAGAGCCTATATGGTTAATTACTATACTTGCTACTTCTACGTAAATAACAAGCCAAGTTTATTGAAATTAGACTTATTTTGCAAACAAATTAGTCTTAATTTGTCTATCTTTGGCAAAATCGAAGGTACTTTTAGAGAGGAAAATTATCTTTCAGTAATACGCTTTTGTGGATATTAGATTCCAGTGCTATTCGTTATCTTTTAAGGCTTTCTTCCTACCTGTATACTGAACTGGATCCTGAATTCTAGTTTCCTCCAACATCTGACAATGACTCTCCAAAGTAATGTGTCCAATTTTTCTCGCATTTTTTGACTTGGAATTATTGAGGACTAAAACTGCCCTTTTCCAAGGTCATGCAAGCTAAAGTGGGACAGCTTGGTATAAACTTCAGAGCAATCACAACAGCTCATCTATTGACAATTTTTGTGCCTGTTGCAGAAGGATCATCAGAGACATTCATACTGCAGATGAGGAGAATCTATCAGACCGTCACTGCCTGCCCTCACTCCATCTGAAGATGCTTTGAACCAGACATCTAGAAATATCAATTGCCCACAGAACTCAGAAATTGAGGTTCTAGTTTGCTTCAATCATTTACGATTGTTTTTCTTTAGTTTCCATAGAGATGTCTCTTATTAAATACCTGATTCTTTATATCATCAGCTTCACTTTGGGAGCCTCCTGCAATGAGAGGCAATTGTTTAACTGATTTGACCTATTCTCAAGACTGAAACTGATTTCTGAAACTGATATATAATAGTAATGTCTTAATTGGCCTTTTCCTAATGCTTCAACCTAAAAATTGGCACAAATATTGAGTTGACTATAAACTTAAATATGGCTAACATCTCTCTAGCCCATGTACCTCCTCAAAGGGTCATGATGGACCCAAGACAGGTACTGTCACCTGTCATCAAGTCACTTTAAAATGTTTTGTTTGATCTATGATGTTTTCTGATAGTAAAATCTTGATCAAAGGGGAAAATGAGGAATAAAGTGAAGAAATAAAGTGGAGTGACTATAGTCAAGCTACTAAATTACTAAAATCAAGTAGATTGAGGTGCAAGAAAACAATTCTATTTTTGTTTTAACAACCTGAGAACTTAAACTTTTGAACTTTCCAATCCTATGTCAATGCTTGAATATACATCAATTAGCTCTGCATCAATACCTGGACATACACTGGACCTCTAAATAATTCTCCTATTACTGGTTGAAGGACTCACATATCCAGACCACCTGGAATCTGACTGATTCCTGTGCTGGACCAGTCACTAGCTAAAAATGTGGGAGTGATTTTCTCAAGAATGTACTTTTTACTGTAAGAACTCTTAACTTTTCTTTCTTCTTTGGAACACTTCTGAGTTTTTTGCCTAGCCCTATTCCCATTTGCACATTCTAAGACTCTTGAATAAATCTTTATCATTTTTTCTAACAAAGCCTCCAGACTCTTTTCAAGTTTGTTCAATAAGCCCTATCACACACACACACACACACCACTGGCCTAGTCTCTCAGGTACTTTGCTTTCTCCCCAAAATCCTTCTCCACCCCCAGCTCTATTTGCACAGCTAAAAATACCTTCTTATCTTAGTTTAGAAAAGAATGAGTTGGATTTTTTCAAAATGAACAATTATTAAGAAAACTGAAGAAAAAGAAAATCTCCATAAAGAACATAGGGAAAATAGAGCCTTCAGAGGAGACCCATGGTCTTCAGCCCAGATGCTCACTGGTTTGCCTGATAGCAGCATAGCCAGCACATAAGTCCCATTTCCAGTCCTCAAAGCAGGAACCTGCTTCTGTCCCTAGAGGACACTGGTGGGCAGGGGCAGAAGGGCCATCTCCAAAGGAGAATGGGACTTTCAGAGTTCTTCAGGGACAGACCCTGCAGACACTGAGGAAGGTGCTGACTGTCATAGCACCATTGGCCACAGGACTGTCCACGAGCAGCCTCCACAAAAAGTTATTTTTCTCTCCAAGTCAGAGCTAAATGCAAACTCTTATTCAGCAGAAGTGAGTTGGATATACCTCTTCTAGGTACCTGGGCGCTATGAGATCACATCACCTGTGGATAAGAAGAGAGGAAAGCACTCCATAGCTTGGTTGAGGATGAAGAGGTGCCCAGAGTTGCCGCTTTAGGGAGAGGACAGCTGAGAGCCCCGTGGCTGCCCTCTGGTGGCCCTCTTGGGTAATCAAAAGCTTACACACTGGCCTGCTCTGTGGTCTGCTCCATACATTGGACAGCTTCATTGTCTTGTTTGTGGCTATAAAATTTAGATAGAAACAATGAAAACTGAGCATGGCTCTTTCCCTGAACCGGGCAGGTTTTACGTACTGGGATTTCTTTCAATTCTAGATTTGGCTGGAAAATAGGGCCCTCTACTTTTTTTTTTTTAATGAGCATCCACTAAGCAGCTCTGTCCTTCATCTTTGTATCTACTGTAATGACTGTAACTACTGAAAGGGTTCGTGTGATAGTAAAAATTCAGGCTTTTTCTTCCAATACTGAGGAAATTTTATGCCCTGAACATATGTTCCTATTTCCTTCTGTACTGCTGGAAGAAGCTGCCATTAGCAGGACCTGGATTGGTCAGCAAGTCTGCTTCCTCAGTTTCCACCACTCCCCGTGCCTTTGCTCAGATGAATCCTTCTCTCAAGCTCTTTAACAGAACAGCCTATGTCGTACTTGTTTCCTGAATTCTTTCCCACGTGGGTACAGATTTATAGTGACTGTTCATCATCAGTGTCATGATCACTGTCATCATCAGTGTGAGCGCCTGCCCTCGTGGGGCTTACACATACTAGATGCTCTATAAACGTTTAAAGCATTAGTGTGCACAAGATGGGAAGCCAGCAGATGTTTGGTGAATGAGTGAAGGAATGAATGAGTTTCCAACTCTCCCCTTTCAATAAAGCATAATCATGGATTTGTTTCTTTTTTTATGCAGCCTTCCTCCAATTCTTTTGGAAGGTATGTCTTTACCTGAAATGCAGATTCTACATAAGCCTCAGACCCCTCCCACCCAGACTCCTAGCAGCCATTTCACTGGACTCACTCCCTCTTCTCTCCTCAGTTTCTCCCTCTCCAGTTGTATGCATCACACCACTGGTCCATTAAAGATTCCATTCCCTCTACCTACACCCAACAGGGTGGGGAGGAGAATAAGGCAAGAAAGTCACCTTAGGCACAAAATTTAAAGAGGCATCATCCGCAGGACCATGTATGTGTGAGAGTGCCATCTCAGAGGAAGTAATGTACATCTAATCCACACATACCTTCAAACCCAGTCTTCCTGTCACCTCACAGCAACTGCTGCCTAAGCCGACTGGCAAGGGAGTGGGTGGGCAAGGGCTCTCCCTCCAAGGCAGCCTTTCAAGCTGGCCAGTGCCTGATGGCATGATGTTGGCTGGCAGATCATGCAGGCAGCTGGTTGGTATAAGTGAAGGTAGATACGAGGACTGAGCTTAAGTTGGGTTCTTCCTGCCTTCTCAACCCCCATCTGGCAGCACTCCCTCGAAGCAGTGCCCAGAGGCCCACTCATTCTATCCTTCTTCCTCACCCTTTGCTCCTAAAAAGCCTGATGAGTGCCCTTCTTTTCTGTCTGGGGCTCTGCCTCTCCCTCCTTCCCTGCCTGGCTCCCTTCTCTCCTCAAACACCCTATCTTTTTGTCCCTTCTCCACTTTTCCCCCTGGGAGAAGTGTGGCCCAATTCTGCCCTCAGGTCAATCCAAGGAGCAGGGACAAGTGTGAATGGGCAGGGATAGGGTATCTGCCTGGTGTACCTTTCAGCCCCAGCCAAATTTCACCTGGCCCTGAATCTCTGCACCAAGCAGCGCTGGGGTTAATGTGCGTTCAGGTGGCTCTTTGGCCAGTTAACACCTGCTCCCCACCCCTAAACTGCAGGGAAAGTGGGCTAAAGGATGGAGTTACTGTGCCTGCCTGGGCTTTCAGAAGGGCCCCAGGAAGGCTGGGAAGCAGCCCAGCTGCCAGCTGCTCTCTTAATTAAGGAATGCAGGTGGGGCCCCTTTGAACTCACCACCTAATTTACTCCAGCGCAACCCCACCTCCCCCTATGGGGGTAATTACTAGGGTCTGAATTAGTGTTTAGCAATGAGAGGGAACCTGGCTCTGCAGACTTAACCCTTCCTGCACCATCCTCTGTTCATTTCTCCAGTAATCACACACCCTCAAGAGTTTCCCTTTGGGGAGATGGGATATTTTCCATTTCTTCCTGACCACCTCCTTTCGTTTCCTCAACTTCCTTGAAATTCCTCTCAAGGAAAAGGGCAAGGAAGATTGCAACCCATTTCCTGCTTCCACGGACCACTCTGAGTACCAATTCTACAAGAAGTGTGACTGCCCACTGTCTCCCCCAGGAAATGCAGCATCCTTATTTCCAGCATTCCCATGGCCACCCAGTTCCGGACCTAACACTTCAGACTCACTCAGTCCCCTTTGACATATACTTGGAGGGCACCACCACAGGGAAAGCCTGCCCTTGGCGACATAAGGGGGCAGAAATAAAGGAGGCCTAATCCTTGCCTCACAGAGTCCCCAACTGGCAGGAGAAAGTGAGAGCAGGGGCTGCTCACACTGCTACATGCCTTACTTGCATCTATCTGGCACTCCCCTCCTAACTTCTCTCTGGACATTTGGTAGGAATGGTTAATGTTTTTCGAGTGCTAACTATGCACCAGCCCTACATGTGCCACACTTGCCACACTGATGTAATTACTGGGTTACATATTGTCTTCTCATCAAAACTGCAAATTCCTTGAGGGCAGGGGCTATGCCTTTCATCTGTGTGTCACCAGCACCTGGTTCATAAGTAGATGCTCAATAAATATCTGACACATGAGTGACAGAATTGGCAATGGAGTTATAATGATTGCCCTCCCTTGGCCTCTCTGCCCCAGAGCCAGGCAGCTACTGTCAGAACTCCTTCTCTTCCCCATTCTCTCTAGAGAGTTCCCTCCTTTCAGTCAGGAACATCACAATAGCTGCTCCCAGGCTTCCCTGCCTCTTCTTTCTTACCCAACCTACTCTGCATGCTGTCCTCCCACCAGCCAAGTAGCCTCCGCTCAAAATGGGCACTAGTCCCCACCCTTCAAGCAGGCTGCTCAGAGCCTTCCCTCAGCCCCACCAGCTTCAGAATCAGCTGGAGTGGAGAGCATGTTAAACTACTAACTCCTGAGCTCCCTCCCAGCCCCACTGAACCAGAATCCCTGAGACTCTAAGTATTCCATAAGGCCGAGAACCACTGGTTTTCAGAATAAAATCCTAATATTTAACCTAATATTTGATGCCCCTGGGATCTGACTCCCAACCTCCCTCTGCGTTCTCGCACACTTCAGTCCTGGAGGATTCTTCCCCGTGGTCCTTCATCATCCTTGGAGCCCACTTGGGACTTCCCACTGCCACACCTCACACACACACAGCTCTCCTCTCATACTCAGAGCCGACCCCCAACCATTTTATTAGCTTAATCAAATATTGCCCATTTCAAAGTGCAGTTCAAATGCCATCTTAAGGAAGCGTTTCCTGCCCACCTCTCCAGAGAGCTCTTCCCCATGCCCTTCGGCAGCATGGACAGCCTGTGCTGCCATAGGCACAGAGCTGTGCCTTCCTACCATTGGCTTTAACTTCTCCGGCAGATCTTGTTTCCACAATGTGGTTGTAGGTCCCTGGAGGGCAGGATCCCCATTGCAGAACCCTTCTGCTCACCCCACTGTGTCTGCCTGGTTCCCAGCTGGGTCCAGAGCAGAACACCCGGTTTGAAGACAGGTCAGAAACTGTGAAGGACTAGACACTGCAAGCTACACTAGGGACACACGGGAATTTTCTTCATCTTCTCCCTGACTTAACAAACCAAGTTACTCAAAGTGTGAAGAGAAACAGGGTGAGCAAGGGTGACTGTGGCAAAATGGACCACACTCTTAAAGCTCAAGACCTCTGAGAGCTGCTATCCTCACACTGGTTTTCAAATTCCCCATCTCTCACAGGGCAATAACATGATCCTCTCAAAGGAGAGTCGTAGGGCTTCCAGGGAGCAAAGTATGTAAGTATGTCTAGAATTCATGCGCTCATTTAATAAATGTTGATTAGACATCTGTGATGTGCCCAGCACCAAGAGGAGTGCAGAAATGAATAGCAGACCTTGCCAGCCAACAGCCTGTGGAGACAGAAAACTTAGAAGAAAATGCACTAAGAGGAAGTTCCTCACTCTGCGGGGATCCTGGCTGGCTGCACAGCCCTGCCAAGTCTGAAAGGATAAATGGACCATCATGCCTGGTGGAGGAACAAGTGCAATGCCTACAAGTGTGAAATTGGTAGTTGTGAGAGGAGATGGTTCTGGCTTGGTATGGCTGCAGACCAAAATGGACATGAGAGACCAGCCTGGAGAAGCAGGCTGAAGTGGGACTTAGGAGAGCTGTCTGCTAAACCAAGAGTTTAATCTTTAGCCTGAGGGCAGTAGGAGGCCAGGAAGGATTTTTAAACAGAGGAGAAATGACCATGGGAATGGCAGATTAGAGGGCTCTCTGTGGCTGCACCCAGGAAGGCAGACAGTTTGGGGCAGGGTGGGAGGCCTGGCGAGAGTCAAAAGGGAGGATGTGGGCTTGTGTGGGGGCGCTTGTTGCTTGCAATTGCATGGCCAACCAAAGGCACTGTGAAAGAGGCTGACTTACAAGAAACAGTTCCTGAAAAAGCCCAGCGAGGCTTGCAGCCAACTTCCACTTTACTCTGGATATTTTCACTTTCGGGGCATCTTGTTCTGAGTCAAGATTCCTCCTTCAGGACATGGGACTTTCCAGAAGGACCACAGCTCCTTCCGTACATTTGCTTGACCAGGAATGTTCTGAATTTGGGTTGTTGAGAGAGTTAGACTGCCTCTCTGGAGAAGGATGGCCGCATGGTACCTGTGGAGTCTGCTTCTCTGGGAAGGTAAGTGGGACAGGGGAGTAGCCTGTCCTCAGAGAGCCAACCCACCCCCCCACCCCCCACCAGCTACTCCTCATCAAGCATTTTGGCAGAACCCCACCCCCAACCCCCATCCCAAGCAGTTGAGGAGAGGTAGGAAAGACTCAAGCAATTTGGGGACAACCTTGAAAGCTAGGTAGAGGCAAAGAGATTCAGGGTCCTGGGTAGAAGGAGGCAGCAGTATTGGGAGCATCCATATCCATGAGACTCAAGCTATTTGGCGGCCTAGGACAGTTAAAATTGAAGCCGGCGGTACCAGTGGTTTGGAAAGAGATGGTTGTGATAATGGTAAGGGAATTCTAAATGCAATCTGGGAGAGAAGAGGAGGGCAGGGCAATGCAGGGCTTTTACAGTGAAGACTTTTTCTAGCAGCCTGTGGAAAAGCTGAGGCCCTTCCTGAAGTCTCAGGGGAGGTAGATACTGAGTGGAGATGAGAGGAGAGAGCAAATTAAATGTAGTACTTGTGGACGTGGGGTGGAGATAATGGTGTGATAGGATGCCGACCTGTCAGATCTCTTCAGCACTGGGCAATCCCTCCATCCTGTCTGGTACCTGACTTCCCTTCCTTGGTGAACAAGTGCTCAGTGTGACGTAGGTCAGCACTTCAAAGCCAGGGGATAGGAGTCATGGGGTGTGGCAAAGAGAAGGCAACTTTGTATACATCAGACTCACAGGAACTTTGAGATAACTTTGTCCCCATTCTTGAGGGCTCTAAAGACTGCAGATTTTGACACTTCTAAATATGTAAAGTCAGTCCTTCAAAAAAAAAAAAAAGGAATCTGGTTCACAAATCTTTCAAATTCTTAAACACGGGAGGTAAAAATAATTTTTCCAAGAAGTTCTTATTGGTAAATGAGATGAGTGCAACTGAATGGTGAATGTCCTTGTTTTACAGATGGGACATCACAAGTCCAGAGAGGGTGGGTGAATGCTGAAGGTCATTTAGCTTATTCTAGGCAGAGCAAGGCAGGATAAAACCTAGGAGTCTTGACTGACATGCAGTGCTCTTTCCTCTCTCTGTTATATCTCCTCTCTGCATTTACCCTGAAGCCATCTCCAGTCAGGCCTAAGATGATTTGGGCTGGGGAGGGCAGTGAGGCAAACAAGGGGCTGGAGTCACTGGTGGCTGGCTGAGTAACCATCCATTTAAGTACCACAGCTTGTTTAGCCAATCATCTATTGTAGGACACTTCGGTTGCTTCCATGTCCTGCCCACCGTGAATAATGCTGCTATGAACATCGCTGTGCAAATATATTTTCAGATATGGGTTTTCAAGTCTTTGGGGTAAATACCCAGTAGAGGGATTGCTGGATCATATGGTAGATCAATTCTTAGTTTTTTGAGGAATCTTTATACTGTTTTCATAGTGGTTGTACCTATTTGCAGTCCCACCAGTAGTGTATGAGGGTTCCTTTTTCTCCACATCCTCTCCAGCATTTGTTATTACTTATCCTGTTGTTATAGCTATTCCAACAGGTGTGAGATGGTATCTCATTGTGGTTTTTATTTGCATTTCCCTAATAACTAGCAATGATGAGCATCTTTTCATATGTTTGTAGGCCATTTGTATGTTCTCTAGGGAGAAGTGTCTGTTCAGGTCCTCTGCCCATTTTTTGAATGGATCATTTGTTTTTTTGTTGTTATAGAGTCATATGAGTTCTTTGTATATTTTGGATATTAACCCTTATCAAAGGCATTGCTTGCAAATATATTTTCCCATTCAGATGGTTGTCTCTTTACCTTGTTGATGTGTTTTTGTTTTTTTTTGGTTTGTGTTTGTTTGTTTGTTTGTTTTTGTTTTTGTTTTTGTTTTTTTGCTGAGCAGAAGCTTTTTAGTTTGATGTAGTCCCATTTATTTATTTTAGCCTTTACTTCCTTTGCCTTTGAGGTCAAATTCATAAAATCCTCTTTAAGTGCAAGATCCTTGAGTTTAGTTCCTATGTTTTCTTCTATGCATTTTATTGTTTCAGGTCTTATATTCAGATCTTTAATCCACTTTGAGTTAATTTTGGTGTGTGGTGATAGACAATAGTCTAGTTTCACTCTTTTACAGGTGGCTTTCCATTTTTCCCAATACTATTTTGCAATGCAATTTCTTACTCCCCCTGCAGATATCTACTTTCAGTTCTCCATGGATCATGCTCTCTCATCCTCCAGGCCTTTATATGCACTATTCCCTGTGCCTGTAACACTTCCCATCCCGCTTCAGGCAGCCCTCTGCTTGGCCTGGCTGATCCCATTCCTCCTTTGGGCCTTAGCTTAACCATTTCTTCTCTAAGCCTATCAAAGCCAGTTGAGGTCATGTTCTCCCAGGCACCCCTTTTACATGGTACTTAGTATATTTTAATTGCTTGCTTAAGATTCTGGCTTTTTATGTGAGCTCCATGAGCACAGGTACCAAATTATCTTTCTTCCCAGCCCCTGCTACTGTGTATGTACCCTCAACTTGAGTGGAGGGAGTGTGGGAACAGGGGCCCTAATTTGCTTCATGGTAACTCAGCTGTGTACAGGAGAGAAACAAGGAGCTTGGGACAGGCAGAGTGACCATGCTCTGTTCTTGCAGCACTACTTCCCATTGAGGATATTGGTGCCCAAGTGCAGGGACAAGTAGGGGGCTCCGTACTACTAGTGGCAGAGCATCCCCCCAGCTTCCAAGTCCGAGAGGCCATCTGGAGATCTCTCTGGCCATTAGAGGAGCTCCTGGCCACATATTTCCGGGGCTCCCTGGAGACTCTGTACCACTCCCGTTTCCTGGGTCGAACCCTGCTGCACAGCAACCTGAGCCTGGAGCTCCGGCCACTGGAGTCTGGAGACAGCGGCAACTTCTCTGTGTTGCTGGTGGACACGGGAGGTCGGGCCTGGACCCAGATCCTGCAGCTCAAGGTGTATGGTAAGTGTGTCTGACACTGGCTCTCTGCCCCGCCTTCCCGCACAAAGCCCTAGAAAGGCATCCTGAGGCCCGGGAGCTGGAAGACTTGGTTCCAGAAACCTCAGGCCTCTGACTTCATGGCTGTATCAGAGACCAGCTGCTCCCCTGCAGCCATACTTAAGAAAACTCCTCAGGTTCTTTCAGTTGAGCTCTTTCCAGGAGCAGCCCAGCTCTACCCTTGCAGTCCTTGTCTGAGCTCCAACTTGTTCTTTTCTTGGCTCAATGGCCTTGGACACAATGCTTAGCTCCCTGACATTTGCCTTCTCTTTTGTAAAGTGGGCATAATGATATTACCACATAGATGCCCATAATTGTGAAATACAGTGGTGCTTGGAAAAGCATATAGGACAGAAGCTGGCCTATTCTTTATTGGCTTGAAGATATCTGATAATGATGTACCATTATTTTATGTACTACTAAAAAGGAAAAAATATTGCCAATTAAACTATGACAATATTTTTATTAAAAATTAAATTACAATTCCACTGTAGTTTAAAGTATAGATTTTTTATTTGATGTTTCTTAAAAGAACTTTTTTTAGATGTATTTAGAGATTTTTACTATATGACATTCATGGGTTCTTTCATTCATTCATTGTTGCAAAACAAACCATCCCAAAACTTACTGGCTAAAAACAACTATTTTTATTTCTTATGTTTCTATGGGTTGGCCTGGCTCAGCCAGTCAGACCTTCTGCTCCACGCGGATTTGCCGGGAGCAGAAGGTCTGACTGGCTGCATTCAGCACCTCAGCTGAGGGGGGGCTGTGTTCAGTGGGGACTGAAAAAGCCTTTCTTTCTAACAATTTTACCTCCATAACAACCACCTCCACCTTTACTACCACCACATCTACCCCCACTGCCATAACCTCTACCATCACCTCCACCATCTCCACCACCACCTTCATCTCCTCTACCTCCACCTCCACCTCCAGCACCTCCACTGTATTTCTGCTAGCTATGAAAAAAAATGGCCGTCTAACTCTCATTATCTACCTAATGGCTTGGAAAAGATGTGCAAGTGACTCTGAAGCACTATTTCAGTAAAACCTCAGAAATTTGATAGAAAGGAGGAAAAAAATCCAAATTTAAGAATGGAGAGTAGGGGTGACAGCTAGGAAGAGTAAAACCGTGAGCGAGAGAAGGACAGTAGCAAATTGGAAGGAGAGAGACTCCTCCAGAGACAATTAGTTAACTGGCTGTCCTTGGATGTGCCAAGCAGGGTGCTGATGTGCAATTACATGAGCTTCCTTCTGGATGCACACATACATGAACCAGCTGTACAGCTTTGCAAGTAGAGTGCTGGTTGAATTTCAGAACCTCCACCCTCACCTGTTATCACCTTAGACAATGCCTCGTGTAGTGAATAACCTGTATAATCATACAGGCAGTACTGCAGCCTCTCCTTTTTTTTTAGTTTCAGCTACCATACATGTAAAATGAGGACATTAAATGTGATAATACATGCAGCACCCACGCCACTGAGCTCTAAAATGCCTTGTTCTCTGCATCTGAATTACAGATTTTAAGGAAATTGCTGTTTTATTGCTTCCAAAAACATAGCGTGATTACAACTAATTGCATAAAGCTGCCAGACAGCCATCCTTAGGAGCTCTGCTTTGACAATAGATAAGAAGGATTTGATTTAGCAAACCAGGTACTAGAAATGTCAATGGGTGTTTCTACTACATCCATCCATCAGTGTTTGGAAGCAGCTTGTCCTCTTAAGTAGTGTAAACATTCCCCCCTATAATCTTTGTTTATATTATTAATGTGCCCAGAAAGTCTTCTTATTTTTTTTTTCACATCACAAATCCCAGCAGGTCAAATTCGCGTTAATGAGGTTTTACTCTGCTTGACTTTGGAATGCCGTCAGACACTGAGCCCTCTTGTTGTCACCAGAATGTTCTCCCACTGGTCCCCATTGCCACTGAAACTCAGGATTTATTCATCAACCTATATAGGAAAGAGGAGCCATGGCCCAGACATCAGGACACCAATTTGTTCAATGGTCCAGGTAGCTGAGCACCTAGAGAGTGAAGGTTATGTGATAACAAGACATAACCTCTATACCCTGGTCACCTCCTTCACAGCATTTTGCACCATTGTAATTATTTTTTTAATTATTCATAATTATCTGTCAATATCTGTCTTCCTCACCAAATCTAAGCTTCAAAAGTTTGGGAATGTGTATGTTTTCTTGCTAGACTTAAGAAAAGCTCATTGTCTTTCTGACTATAAAGTACTATGACAAGGAACAGACAGAGTGCTTGGAGAGCTGAGAACCATACCTGAGATATCAGGGAAAACTTCACAATCAGGATGGCAAGCAATGTGTCCAGGCTGAGCCCAGGAGTTCTCTAGGAGGATGAGAAGTCAAAGGTATATGTGCATAGTTGAGCCATATAAAAGCATGGAAGATCATGACATGTTTGAGAGAACTGGAAATTAATTAGGATAGGTAGGGAGGACCAGCAGGAAGAACAGCTAGAGAGGTTGACATCAAGGATTGTGAATACCAGACTAAGGAATTTAGCTTATTTCCTGTGAGCAATGGGAAGCGAGATAGAGTTTTGGAGCAAGAGCAGCCTAGTCAGAGGTGACATTTAATTGTGCATAGATCCCAGAGCCAGAGCTGTGGGCCCTGCCCAGCAGCCCTGTAACCCATACCTGCTCTACTGTTCTTGCCCAGATGCAGTACCCAGGCCCATGGTACAAGTGTTCATCGCTCTATCAAGGGATGCTCAGCACCCCAAGACCTGCCAGGCACTCCTGTCCTGTTGGGTCCCCAACATCAGTGACATAACCTATAGCTGGCGACGGGAGGGAACTGTTGACTTTGGTATCGAGCCACATGGCCTCTTCACGGATGGGCAGGTGCTGAGGCTTTCACTGGGACCAGGAGACCAGGGCGTGGCCTATTCCTGCATTGTCTCCAACCCTGTCAGTTGGGACTTGACTACAGTCACTCCATGGGAGAGCTGCCATCATGAAGCAGGTACGTCAAGGGTCAGGGGTCAACGTCAGATAGTGAAGCATCAGGTTCACCTCTGACCCTGCCTCTCTTTGTCCTGTCCCAGGGAAGGCCTCTTACAAAGATGTGCTTCTGGTGGTGGTACCTGTCTCACTGCTCCTGATTCTGGCTGGTCTCCTCTCTGCCTGGCACTGGGGCCTCTGTGCAGGTGGGAGTCCTGCAGGTACTGAAGATGGGTGGAGGAGCTGGATCTACTGGAGAGGAGGGCAGAGTTTGGACTTCCTCCCATTTGTCTTCAGATAGTCTGCTCTCCTTACATCTTGGCCCTATTTGTCTTATATTCTGGCCTCTAATGAGACTGAACTATTTGGAGTTTCTCTTGCAATTCTTCAAATGGATCATTCTCTTACATATATCTTTATTTCTTTGCATATTTCGTTCTTCCTGCTGAACACATTTCCCATGATTTACCACCCAACTCCTTTACTTTGTTATCTTCTATACAATCTTCAAGGTGTGCCTGCTCCAGGAGCCTTTCTGACCTTCTGCTCCAAGCACAAGTTGCATTAGTGTCCTACTTCTAATATTCATTGCTTATCCCACACATAACACTCACTGCACTTCCTCTCTCACTGAATTCTCAGCCCTTGAAAGGAAAAGGCTGGGCCACATCACTGGGCACCTAATGGTGGTTCCTGGAACATAGCTGGTATCAATAAAGGTTTGCTGATTGAAAGCCTAGTTGAATGCCAACCCCTTCTTACCCAGGAAATGCCCCCTGAGCAAAATGCCTCTCTGGCCAGGAGCTGTTAGGGCCTTCTTCTCAAAAACTCAGAGTACAGCCAGGTTCTGAACACTACATCCATCAGCCCTACCTCTGCCCCCATGATTCCCTGTCCCTGAAAGAAATACCCTGACTTCATGGTCATGTTTATCCCAGGATGTCTAGGCTTGCTGACACCAGGGCAAAGAGAGTGGGTCAGCAAGGAAAAGGAAGCATGTGACCTTATATGGGTGGGTTTTCTTAGAAGGCAAGAGTCTAGGCCCAGCTACTCAGCATGGAGCTGGGGTAGATGACTGGCTCCTGTATATTTTTTCCCTGAGGGAACAGGGAGAGCAGAGAATATCACACCCCATCCAGCAGCCCTGTTGCCCCAGACAGTCCCCAGGATTCATGATAAGAAAGTAGAAGCCAGGAAAAGAGCATCTTTAACAGCATTATTGAAATAAAATTCACATACTATACAATTCATACATTTAAAATGTTCAATTCAGGGACTTTTATTGTATTCATAGAGTTACCCATCCATTACCACAATCAATTTTAAAACATTTTCATTACCTCCCAAAAGAAACCCCCAAACCCCTTAGCCATCACTCCCTAATCAATTCCCCTCTAATGCTAGGTAGCCACTAATCTACTTTCTATCTGTATACTATCTATTTTGGATAATGCACTATGTGGTCCTATGTGACTGACTTTTCAATCTGAGCCTAATGTTTTCAAGGCTCATTAAAGAGTGGCTTTGGTCTCTGAGAAGGGACAGAAAGAACCCAACTATCTGGGATAGAGAACAGACTTCACAAAGGAAGTCCAGAGACAGGCCCTGGCTCTGACGCATGGCTTCCTGCCAGTCATTTAATTGGGTCCATCCCAGCTCTAACTTTCTATACCTTCTACAGCTAAATGTATGGCACAGTAGCAGAGGAAGTCTAGACATGAGGAAGATTCTGTTCTTGAAGTGTCTCCTTTTCCAGGGTCTTGGAAAACTAGGGGGAAAATGTGGGATTTTTTTTCCTGAAATGATCTTGGGCCAGGACAATTAGGATTCAGAGGCCTTGGGCCAGGCCAAGGATGCTAAGATTCCAGACATTAGAGGAGTAACCTTCTTTCTGATCTCCTTCACAGGGAAAAAAAAGAAGGATGTCCGTGCTGATGAAATGGCTACAGAGACAGAGAACACCCTGGTATAGTGTCTGCCATAAGGGAAGAGAAAAACCGATGCTTGGACCATGAGGAACCCCACTGCCTAGGCACATGATGGTCTGGGACATAGCTGGTGCCTGGAAATGATCATGGTCCTCGTACCTCCCATGAGACTCGCATCTTGCTTCCCAGGAGCAGCCTGGGCAACCAACTCACTGGAAGGACAGAAAACACCAGCATGATCTTCTGCACCCATTCCCTCCCCTCTCCCCTCACTGCATGTCCTGGCTCTGCTCTGGGCAAGATAGGCCTATGAGAATGTTCCCTAAAGCATACTGGACATGCTCCAGGACCCACAAGGACAGTGATTATCCAGGGCATTCACTCTCTACCACTGTTTATGAAGTATTGTTATGAACTGAATTTGTCCCCTCAAAATTCATATGTTGAAGACCTATCCCCCCAATATCTCAGAATGTAACTTTTTGGAGATAGGATTTTTAAAGAGATAATAAAGGTTAAATGAGGTCATTGAGATGGGGCCCTAATCCAATATGCTTGATGTCCTTATAAGAAGAAAGAGAGACACAAGGGATGCCTGCACACAGGGTGAAATGGCCATGGAAAAACATAGAGAAAAGGAAGCCACATGTAAGCCAAGAAGAGAGGCTTCAGGGGAAACCAAACCTGCTGACACTCGATCTTGAACTTCTAGCCTCCAGAACTGTGAGAAAATAAATCTCTGTTGTTTAAGCCACCAATCTGTGGTATCTTGTTATTGTAGCCCTAGCAGACTAATACTGTTATGCCCCGACTCGTATCTCCACGAACCACCAAGAAGCCGACACCGATGCAAGAGCAAGAGGGAGTTTATTTCAGACTCGAGTCCAGACTGCAGTCCACACACCAGAGTAGGAGGCGGTCCCGAACATGGGGCTTCAGGGGTATTTGAAGGGAAAAATCGTAAGCATGGGGAGCGATGTCTTGGCATTACAGGATTGGTACAACGAGCTTGTCTCTTAGCAGGATTGGCTGGGTGATGGCGCCAAGGAACAAGGCGGGGAATTTGGAGAGTTACTTTCCATAGTTACTCTGATTGGCTGAGTCTAGGGTAGGGTGATCGTCTTGCTAACTGCAGTTTTTCGGGGAACTGGCCTGTGCTTAAGATGGAGTCTTATACCTAAGATGGAGTCACTTTGGTTGTTCAATACAAGTATTAACCAACTAGCACCAAGTGATTGCCTCTAGCCTGAGTTCCAGGCTCTAAAATATTTTAGACCTTTAAACTAATTGTGACTCTCTGAATTACCCACTGTCAGCCCTAACCCCAGCTCCAGCTTCAGCCCCAGTCCTAGTTTGAGACCCTGATGCTTCCTGATAACCAAGGCATTATCATAAGAAAAGGGTTAGAAACAGGTAAAGGTGAAAGTTGAGGGACAAGGATTTCTCTTTCTGGTCCGAAAGACTTTCAGGTTATTTGAGCTCATGGCACTCAAAGGTAATTTGCAGTTATAGACGATGAAGAGATGGTTAATACCCCCTGTTTAGGATGAGTGCCATTTTATAGGTAACACCTTTTTAACAGACAGCTTCACCATCTCTGCTTGCCATCATGCTTCCTGCAGGATTGGGTCAGGTGAGGGCAGGGGGTGGCTGGTGAAAGTCTCTCCTCACTATCTAGCACAGTGGCCAGGACAAAAGATATTAAATGTCCCCAGCCATCAGGAAGTTCTTGAACAACTTTAAGAAAAGCAGCTCAGCTCAGGATGAGTGTCTCTGCCTGAGGCTGAGAGAGGGAAGAAACAGGAAAAGCTAAGCAGAAGGAAAATTATGAAGGAGAAGAGTATGGAGGCATCCTGGAATCTGGTACACTCATTCTTAGATTCAAGTACAGAAGATCCATCCAAGTTGGGGGAGGGGTGGGGGGTTCAAAGATCCTACCACTCAATCGGAAGATGGTCAAGGTCACTTTGGAAAAAAATAAAACATTTTGAATGGAAGTGATTATTGTGGCTATCTTTGGAAAATACTATCTGCCACCAAGTGATTCTGTCTAGAAAAGCTCTGGAGTATTGTCACTGGAAAAAAACTTGATGAATTAAATTTATACTTAGGGATTAGTATACTTAGGGATAGTTACTCCTTCCCAGATGTAATTGGATGTTTTTTGGGACCTCACTTAAGTTTGTGTCGGGAGCCATTATGAGGCACTAAAGGTGTCACGTTGCTCAAGTAATTTACACACATAGAAGTGTATTTTGCCCTAAAGGAGTTGCTGACCGTGCTTTGACCTTATATGCAAAAATGCTCTGTTTACCACAGGAGTTTATGGGAACATGATATCACTTATATGTGAGATATAAATCTAAAAGCAACAAACGAACAGGACAAACAAACAGAGACTCATGGACATGGACAATGGACTAGTAGTTACCAGAGGTGATGGGGGAGGGAGAAAGGGGAAGGTGTACAAGGGGTGCGGAGAGGGGGGGTTAAAACATTTCTTTAAATAAATAAATAAATAAATAAATAAATAAATAAATAAATAAATAAATAAAATTTTTTAAATAAAAGAAAACAAAAACAGCAGCTGCAAACATTAATGACATCTCTGGCAGATCTCCCTTCCACATTTACTAAGTAGTACCTGTTCTGTTTATCAACACTTGGTTACTTACCGATTGTTTTTTGGAGAAGCACCATCTCCCTCCCTCCTGCATCTGTTCTGCATGCAGCCTGAGGAAGGGCCTCTAAAATATCACATCCTCAATCAGGTGCAGTCTCAGTGGGTGCCTCCCCCTGTGGTCTCATCTTTCTGGAGGGCCTGCTGAGCACATGGCTGAGTAGTGAGGACATTCCCACTGCTTGACTGGCCCGGGTCCAGCTCTGGGAGCTACATTTCCAAGGAGACACTGGAAAACTCAAGTGTCCAGAAAAAAATGACCAGAATGGTGAAAAGTTTAGAAATCTTATCATATGAGAAATGATTAAAGAAACTGGTCCTGTTTTGCCTCAAACAAACAATTTAGAAGGCCATAGGTCCTGATATATTTAAAGGCTCTCATGTAAACCAGGTTGAGTAACTGAGGCCAGTGGAACATGTCACTGAGAGGTGGATATTGACTCATGAATAATGGGATCTTAAAACCGAAAGGAGACTTTGTGGTTATTCACTTCAAGTTTTTCATTTCTCAGGTGGAAAAGTGAGGCCCCAGAAGATTACTACCTCCTAGAATTACATAATTAGTGGCAGAGTCAGCATAAACTTTAGGTTCTCTAAATCAGTCCAGCTTCTTACCATGCACCATACTACCAGAGAAGAACTTAATAACAAATGAAAAATCCAAACATGATATGAGCTGTTTCAATGACTGCCTAAGCAGAAACCATCTCAGAGCAATATTATAGATAAAGACTTTTCATATTAGGTGGGAAGTTGTATTCAATCAGGAGGAACAGATATGTGGTGCATATATCCAGACTTCCACCTTCCAGAGCCATGTTAAACATAAATAATTAATCATGACACACTTTTCCTACTGAGTCCACATGCAACACAATATTCAAGTAACTCCAACAATTAATTAAAGTGGGGAGCCAAGATTAAACCAATTGTCCATTTCTGCCCCAGATGACTCATAAGATCCTTCCGACACTGAGAATGAGTTATAAATTAAAGAAAGAGTAAACGAATAGACAATGAAATGAAAAAGACCAATCTGTCAGAAACAATCTGTGCTGCCTGTGAAGAAGAGTTACTCTAGTTTCCTTTCTTCTGCTATTTTCCTCAGTATATCACTCAGAAAATAACAGATCAGATACAGAAACAAAGATATTGATGGGAACTAGGAATACTATTGCCAGCAAAGCACAATACAACATGAAATCAGTCAAATAAATGGCCAACACATATGACCATTTAAGAAATCATGTTCTTTAGAATATTTATATAATGGGAAAACACTTGTATTAGAGTTCTCTGGATGCAAGCAAAGAAACCAACCTGGTTTTAACTAAAGCAAAAGAAGAAATTATTAGAAAGTTGTGAGTATCTGTGTCTTAGTCAATTCAGGCTGCTGTAAACGAGTACCACATAGGTGGCTTATAATCAACAGACATTTTTCAAGGCTCTGGAGCCTGGGAGTCCAAGATCAAGGCACCAGCAGATTTAGTGTCCGGTGAGGGCCCACTTCTTGGTTCATAGACAGTTGTGTCCTCACATGGTGAAAGGGGCGAGGAAGCTCTCTGGGGTCTCTTTTATAAGAGCACTAAACCCGTCCATGAAAGCTTCACCCTCATGATTTAATCACCTCCCAAAATTACCATTAGACTAGGGAGTAGTTTCAGCATATAAAATTTGGGAGCACACAAAAATTCAGTCTGTATCATTCAGAGAACCAAAGAAAACACTGACCAACAAGACCTCAGAAAGAACAAAGCCAGGTGCTCTCAGGGATATAGGCCTCGGATCAACCTCCTCAGGGGCTATGGTGGAATAAATCTGTTCTATTTTCTGTTCCCATGTTGCTTACCAAATATGAAAATTCCCAACAAACAGATTGAGCTTGACTGTCCTGGGTGGGGTCAAGGATCTTCTCTTTGGGGAAGGGTGGGGAGGAGGAGGATGCGGAGCAGTTGCAGGACATCTTATTAGAGTGGTGGTTGGTTTAACAAAATCAAGTACAAAAAAAAGTTTGAAGAGGAATCTGTGGAATAGGAAATGCACTTATCTGTTCATTTGGTGAGCATTTACTAATCATCTACTAGTCACCAGCACTGACTTGGGTACAGAGATTTCTAAATAGTGGCATCACCATCCCTGCCCTCAGAGTTTACAGTCCAGTGGGGAAGCAGCATGTTGATAAGTGATTCCAATGAGTCAACCGCAATACAGCTCCCAACATGGGTTCAGAGGAATCTCCTGACCTGTGAGACTTCTGTCCCCAAGGAACACTGCTTGGGTCCACGAGAAAGTGGTGAAAAGGAGAGAGGCTCTGGCTGGGAGTAAAGAAAGCTTCAGTTGATAGGAACTGAAGAAAGTATGGTGTGGAGGTTTCTTGGGGGCAGATCTTCCCAGAGCAACATCAGGGATTTGATTGATTGTATTCCCAGGATACTAAAACATCCCAGACTGGTAGGCTATCTTTAGATTACCCTCCAGGGGGCAAAGGAAAGGGACAGCAGTCTGCTCACAAGTGAGGGTTGGTACCATCCTCCCAGGGAATATGTGGGGGAAGGGGGTGGGGAGGGCGTTGCTGGCTTGGATGCCTGGATTGAGATGCTGTTATGCTCAGTCTCACCCTCTGACCCAGCCTGTTGGCCTCAGCCCTGCGTCCTCTTGATGGGGCTGCTCAGACCCTCAGGAATCATCCAAACTCTTTGTTCAGAAATACACCAGGATCCCTTCTTATTAACAACCTTCCAGCCCAACATCCCCAGAAAATCCTTAACAATCCACATACACACTTGGGGCTTTGGACTCATCCTGAGGACTGAACATGGAGCCCAGATGCCCATGCACGGCTACATGACAGATGCAGAGGGTAGAAAGACTGACTGCAGGCCAGGCCATTCCAGGAAGAGGGACAAGAAGTGCAAGGATGGGACCGAGATTCCTGGCTTGCCTGGTGTCCTCAGTCCTGAGCACTCAGGAGAAGGAGTGGACTCTCAGCCCTGCAGCCCCTGGTCAGAGTTACCAGCTAGAGCCTCAGCCAACTCCAGGCAGCAGTCAATGGAGAGTTTATTCCTCTAGAGGCTGTGTCCAGAAAGGATAAGTACGGCAAGATGTCTGTCAGCTCATCTCCTGTCCAGTTACTCCCAGGAAGCCAAGGGCAGACAGTACCAGCCTTCCACTAAGAAGAAGGCTGCTTTCCTGGGCCTATACCACAGAGCTGCTCCAGCTCTCCTCCACGGACAAGGAGACAAAGGCACATCCACCTGGAGCTCCCTCTCCCCTTCTAGAACACATTCCAGGAGTCCAGAATTATTAAATTCCCTGTCAAAAAATGAATCTGGGACTTGTACAAGACCATTTCCTGGGTTTGTTCTACCCAAGATGGACCAAACTGCCTATATGTACACCCCAAGGTCTGAGGGTAGCTAAGAGGCAGCTTTAGGGGTTGGCATAGATGTCAGATATGAAGCCTGGGTGTCCACACATGTGAGCACAAGATCCTTCACTGTGTGGATGGGGTTGTGGGTGAGAAAAGGAGGGGTCTGGCCTCTATCTGAGGGCCAGTTCTTCCTGTGCCACCAAGTTCTGGTGTGAAACTCAAAGAGTCCAAAATATCTCAATCCAACTCTAGGCCTCCAGGTCATTTTGAAGGTATATTTGTAAAATATACGATTTGTTTTATGTAACAAATTGTTAGCTGGATTTATCAGTGCAAATGTCAAGGGTAGAGATGACTATGGGAACCACCTCGCCCTGGACTTTTCGATTATGATTCCCATCCACCTCCTGAACCGGAGACCTTCCCTATTCCCCCATGAGGAAGAACAAGGCCCCAGGGACAACAGCAACCCCTAATTTCCCAGAGGACTGAGCAGTCTGTCTCCAGTTCATCACTTAGCACATCTCCCCTGAGCAGCCGCTTCATGCCAGAGACACTGGGGACACAGCTGTGAGCAAGATAGATAGGCTCCTACATCCAGGAAGCTTGCAGTCTAGTTGGCAGGGACTGACATTAAATAAATACACACAAATGTTTAATTAAAATTGTACTAATCTCTACAAAGGAAAATAACTGAAAATTATGAGCAAAGATAATGAGGGAGCAAAATACAGCTGATGCAGGGGCAACACAGAGGGCCTTTCTGAGGAGAGACAGGCAGGGAGTCTGGCCTCAATCTGAGTAAAGCCAAGTGGAGAGGCCTGTCACACTGATCATGAGCATATGGAAAGCCCTTCTGGAAAGATCTCAGCATATATGAACACCTGAAGGAAGGTCCCATGGCTGGAGAATAATGAGCGAGGAAGACTGAGAAGAGAGAACAGCAGAGGTCAGATCATGCAGAGTCCAGTAGGACATGGCAAGATTTAAAATTTAATTCTAGGGGCCACTGGAGAGTGTTATCCAAGTGATAGCTTGGAACTGAGAGTTGGGATCTGGGGAGAAGTGGGTACATTCAAGAAATATCTAGGAGCTAGAATTGACAACATTTTGTATTGGTTATGGGAAGGGGTTGAGTGATGACACGGAGTAACTAGGCAGATGAAGGTGCTATTTACTAAAGCTGGAAATACAGAAAGAAGAGCAGGTGTTAGGCGAAGTCAAGAAACAGCCCTTAATTATCAGAGAACAGGGCTTTAAAGGAACAAGATAGATGAACAATGTATTGGGTTGGAAATAGCCATTTTAATAAATTTTTTAAATGGCCAAAAATAAGTAACTTCATATAATTATTTCATAAACCTAATCGTTTAAATGCGAATCAATTTGAGGAGAGGAAAAAAAAAGTTTCCTCTGCCCCAGGACAGCTGGTTCATGCCTATAATCAGATAGGTTTTTATATTCCAGATCCAGAATCATATTCCAGATCCTTCAATATGAACTTGTGGATGGAAGGGCTGCAAAGTATCTTTGGAGCAGAGGGGTCCTCCCATAGCATCCTCAATCCAAACTGCTGCAGTCCATCCTGGCCTAGTTAGCTTCTCTGCCAGCTGGCCTGACTCCTGCCCACCCAGCTCCAGAAAGGACCCTAGGTTAATAATGGCAAAGAGTGCTGGAGCTGCCTCAGTAGCCATAAGGGGATGCCTTTGACCCTTACCCCCTCCGAATGCAACCTGCCTCATGCCCACTTCTGTGGCATTCAGAGTTCCACAGAGATTTTCTGGGTGGATCTGTCGAAGCTGTCTTGGGAGAGCCCTTCCAAGCAGAGGGACAGTGTCATGATCAGATACAGAAGAATGGCACATAAGCTGCTCCAAAGAAGTCTGTTTGTCAGACTCCGTGATTGTCCCACAGAGGTAAGTCTCACAAGCCAGATTAGAGGCCATGGGGCCTGTCCTACTGGGGCATTCTTTTGTGGTGAGGACATCAAGAGGACTTGCTCAGGGTCAGGCAGATTCGTGAAAGGGTGTGTGGTGTGCCTTGTTGGATGGTAAGGAGGGTGCAGCTTTCCAGGATGGAGACTGGTGCCTGCCTGTGGGGGGCCTCCCAGCCACTAAGCTGGAATAGGGTCAAAGCACAGAAAGTTTCTGGCTATACAGCCACTCTGTACTGGAAATGTTCCATATTCTTCTGATGGACCAATGAGTTGTCTAGGAGCAGGGCAGGCAGACAGAGAGTCAGAGGCACTATGACTCAGGGTCTTGGGAATGGGGGGTTCTTGAGCCAGCAGATGAGGGTACTGGCATTCTGCTGTGTCCCATAGCTGGAAGCTGTGGCCATATGGCCATCAGTCACCCCAGTGAACATCCCACCCCATAACACACAGCCTCCTGTAAGGTTGTTCAACCACCCAATTTGAGAGGCACACAAACATTTCATCACTAAGTTATCTCTGCTTCAGGGACCAGCATAGCTTCAATTCTGCCATCAGAGCAGGGCCTCAGTCCTGGAGGGCTGAGTCAGTCAGGTCCTTCAGTTAAGCTAAAGAGAAGAGGAATGCTCCTTCACTGCCTGGGTCAGTGCAGGAGAAATAAGTACCCTCAGCCTAGAACACTGAGGATGGAACACCCCCTTCATGCTCACCCCTAGCCCTCACTGGGGACCATTCTACCTGACGCAAACACCTTAACTCCCCTCTTTCCCAGCCCCACCCTTGGGAGGTCTTATGATCGAGATGACTTAGCAATTAGCAGCCCCATTCCAGACAGGTCTAGCTCTTACCTGATAAGCTCATCATGCCTTTTGCCCCTTTGTCCAGGAAATACCTCCCAGCCTAGAATATGACCCTTTATTCGTTTTACTCTCCAAGCAAAGCATAGAAGCCCAGCCCCAGGCACACCTCCTCCCAGAAGCCTTCTCTTAGGTGATCTCACAGCAACTACTCTACCAGCCTTGCATGAAGTTGAATCAACAGTCATGTGCATTAGTCTAATTTTTCCAAATGAGGTTAATGGTATCCCTAGGGAGGCTGGGAGCTCCTGGAAGGGCCAAGTTTAATACCCGTCTTACCACCGACCTGGAGTTAACTCCTCTTGCTAGTTTGTCTGTCTTCTTCTATCCTCTTCAATTCTTTGAAGCAATATTTATTGAGTGCCTGCTATATGCCTGACATATTTTGGAGCTCAGGTACATGAGTGAGGAAAACCAAGATCTCTTGCTCTTGTGGAGCTTACAGTGCTGGAATGTAGGGGTATCAATCAATAACCATAACAAATAAATTGTATAGAATATTAGAATATGTGCTGTACGGTAAAGGAAAATAGAAGGGGATAAAGGCAATGAGGCGTACAGGCAGAAGAGCTTTTCAATCTTAAATAAGACCTCTGTGAGGGGGAGATAGTTGAGCAAGGACTTGAAAGAGGTAAGTATTTAGCCATTGGGAAATTTAAAAGAAAGCTATTCTGGGCAAATTGATCAGCCAGAGCAAAGGCCCTAAGAAGTTCAAGAAACAGCTAGAAGTCAGTGTGGCTTGAGTAGAGGAAGCCAGGGAGAGAAGGATAGGTTAGGTCACTGAGGTCACATGTAAGACCAGTGTAAGGACCTTGATCTTGGCTCTGAGTAAAATGGGAAGTCATTTCAGGGTTTCGAGCAGAAGAATGATTTAATATCACTCTGGCTTCTCCACTGAGAATAAAGTAGGGGTGGGCAAGAGGGGAAGCTGGAAGATCAGCTAGGACACTTGCTGTAACCCAGGCAAGAGATGATGGGAGCTGGGAGGCAGAAAATAATTGTGAGGGAGAGGAGGGTGGTCCAATTCTGCATCTATTCTAAAGTTAGAACCAATAGGACTTCCTTAAAGGCTGGATGTAGTGGGGGGGGTGTGGTGAGAGAAAGAAACTAAGGAAGGATAGAGTTGCCATCAACTGAAATAGGGAGACAGTGAGTGGAACAGGTTTAGGGAAGATCAGGGGCAGTATCTGGGTCTTGCTAAGTTTGAGGTGTCTATTAAGTAGGATAAGTAACCGTGGAATATAGGACAAAGTTCTGGCCTGGGTATATAAATTCAGGTGTTGTTAGCCTATCGATTTAAATAGAGAGGTGTGGGAGCCAGGAGGGAGGTTATCCCCCATCCCCTTTCCTCACTTTCTCCAACTATGTGCTACATTCCTGGAAAGGCCGATGGGTGTTGAAAGGAAGGAATCCAATTTCCCCACAAGAATAACGTTATAATAGCAGGTTAGGCTCTTGACCTGTTGCTCAATATTTTAATGGCAGTGATCACAAAGATGGCATTTCCTTGAGTCCTCAGTAAACTGAATGAGAAGGCTGCATGCCGTGCAGGGAAGAGCTTCCTAAAGAGCCTGTTGTCAAAGGAACAGGGCTCTGCGACCTGTGGAGCAGAGCCCTGCCTGACATGGACCCCTGCTCTGGGCTGGAAGACCAGGGGCACCAGTGAGATCTTTCATAAGTCCAGCCCAATCCTGCTCATCGGCTACCAGGCCCTCTTAGGGAGGGCAGTTTTCACACTCACTTTTGAAAAGGATTTGTGGGAATATGTGTGGTTTTTTACATCACATGCCCCTGATTGCAAGCTTTGGTTACTATCAGCACCCTAAGTTTACAGGGCAGTCTCTAAAGCAATTTTTATCCATCACATTAATTTGAGAGGAGGTAAGCTTAGGGAGAGATTCAGAGCTCCTGAATGGAATAGCTGTTGATAAAGAAGGTGCCCTCAGCGGAAGCCTAGTCTGATAGAGGCAGGAGGCTAACAAGATGATATTCCCAGAACAGGGCAAAGATAACAGAATAACCACCACTCCCCCTTAGCTGAAAGCAGGGTAAAGACTGGGACAGTAGAACAGGAAATTGCCAGTCTGTCTTTGTGAAGAATCTATGCAGGCCAAGAAAGCGGATGAGAGGGCAAGAGACAGAGACAGTTACAGGCAAGGCGAACAGCGTTGGCAAAGGGGCTGGGGCTGATCTGGGATTTGGAGCTGAATCCCAGTGTTTGGAGAGTCATGGAGCCAGTTCATTAAAGTCATGGCAGGAAGGAGCCACAAGGCTTAGGGTGGCATCCAGGCAGGAGAAAGCACAGGGACTCAGACCAGGGGGTATCCATGGAGACCAACAGGAGGACACAAGGAAGAAGTGGGGCCTGCAGTGGTCTGCAGTTCAATTCCAAGACTGACCAAATTCTCCTGAAAATGTATGTGCCCCTTGCTGGAAGGGGCCTCTTCAGCTTTGGGAGAGATGTGTGGAGACACTTCAGAAGGGACTGTCAAGGTCAGTGTTCCAGGGGCCACCACAGTGGGCCCTGGGCCCAGAGGACAGTAGCAGAGGCCTGAGTGCCAGGAACTGAGAGCGAGTACACAAGAAAAGGCACTGGAGGCGGAGCCCTGGTCCTGGGATGTGGCCCTAAGAATTCCACCAGCTGGTCCCCAGCCAGGCTTGACTCAGGGACCCTGCCAAACTTGTGCTTCAGGTGCATCCTGTTTTTATTAATATCACTATTAGTAATGAGAATTGCTGTCAATATTAGCATATGCATGTGGATTCCAGAACTCCAAGGCAAGGCCTGGTTCTCCTCTTGCTTCTCTACTTGTTTTCTGGGCTCCTTGTCTCTTCCCCCAGATGGTGAGCCACCTCTAAATCCAATCCCAAGGCTTTGTTCTTCTCGCTCCATCCCCTCTCTCTATGGACCTCTCTTTGCCTCAGCCTCCACCCTGACCTCTGTATGTTGGATCTTGCCTCCAGAACTGTACTCTTATGAAGATGAAATTATATTTTGAGAACTGGAGGTGTGAGAATCAACCACTTATAGAGCCCCTACATGTACCAGGTTCTGTAACAAGCACTTCACCCAAAATAGTCCTAAAACGATTCCATTTTACAGATGAAAAAATCAAGACTTTGGAAGCTTATGAAATAAATATGAATTCAGATCTTTCTGATTCAAAAACCGTGTTCTTTTCCTTTGCATATGTGATCATAATTAACTCACAAATATTCGTTGCAAGTTTTCTTTCTCTCTCTTTTCCTCTTTCTCCTCTAGACACCCAGATGGGCCCACCACCACGTCAAAATCAGCCTCTATAAAATAAGCTTGGTTGTTTTGCCCCATCCTCCTCTACTCTACTTCCTGCCTTGTCAAGGGCTTTAGTCTCCTCCCTCACGTTCAGTGTCCCATCCTTCCTATACTTCCAAAATGTACTCAAGGAGCCTGCTGAGGGCATTGGCTACAGAGGGTTGCTAGAAGGTTATCTTATCTACTACCTGCTGTCAGGCACAGTAACCATGCCCAAGTTCTTCCAGGTTTCCAAAGCAGCCATTCGCCTCCCCTTGCCTCCATGGTGCCATATCTCTCTACATTCTCCCCCTTTAGCACTTTCTTCCTAGTCTAACTACAAGGGACTGAATGGAATCACCAGGAATAAATGAAATGATTACTCCAGATACACTGGTTGGGTGCAATATAAACTCCAGAGCAAAGGTGTCCCAGGCTCTTACCAGGAGGCTCCCCTGGGAAGCGCAAGCAACAGGACTAAAGTTCAGATCCAGTTCCTGGCCTCCAGATCAGTGACTGGGTAATTCTTTTGAGAACCTTTGTTCCCAGTGAGGCAGGAAAAAATATTCATCCCTCCCCAGACTCACCCCAGTCTGACTTGGGCCTAGAGTAACTGCAATATAATTGGGCAGCATGCATGCTAATAGTTACTCTAATAGAAGCATGTAGAAGGAAAGTCACTAGAACTTCTTACCACTCATGGTCTTGAGAAATTAGGGTTTAAGAGAAGATGACTAGAGGATGACTTCCTAAGACCTGGGGAAAAGACCAGATATGAAACTGAGGAAGGACTCAGAATGTCTCTTGAATACACTTCCCAGGGCCAAATGCCAAGTTAGTTTTCTGGTGGTTACCAAGAACATGTAGAATTATCTAAATAATTTTTCAGTGACCATAGGAACCAGAATTCAGCTCCTACCAGTCTGGGGAGAGACACAAAAGGCAAAACTGGAAAGTAGAATGGTGACAACGGACTTTGTTTTGTTTGTATCTCTATGGAAAAACAGCAAAACGAGGACTGTATTTGACAACCCCTCTCCTGTTGCAGTGTGTGTATGCATAGACTTTTGCTGGCCTGGTGACATGGTCTTAGTTTTGCAAGCCAGTTAGTTGTTAAATATCAGCCATTATTAAAAATTCAATTATAAAAAAATAAATTATATAAATTTACGGTTAAGTTATATGAAAACAAAAAAGATCAGCACTCAAAATGCACCACTCCCTAATTATCTTACTGTCTCAGCTCTTGAGGTTCTTGATCTTAAAGGTATCTGCACCATAGAAATACTCTACAATGTGTGCCCCCACTCATTCTCCCAACTCCACACCAGAGACATCATGTAAATAGCTTAAAATCAGCCATGGTGGGAGAACTTACATCACAGAAATGGCAAATACTAGGTTCCCCTGCCTCCTACCCACCCCTGCCCCGCACTCAAAGCCACTGTGAAACATTCACCAGCACCAGTATTTCCCTCCAACTCTGCCAAGGTTTTATGCAGAAGAAATGACAAAACACCAAGGAGTCCCTGAAGCAAAATCCTAGGAGCAAAAACTCCCCTCCCTCTTCATCCAGCAGAGGTGACCGTGGTGATGATGACTGCCATCCAGCTTGGGATGGGGGCACTTCCCTGGCTTCCCTGGTGAGTCACCCTAACAAGAAGTTCTTTCCAGCATCTCTAAAATCTCTCTTACTGCTTTTTAATGAGCTTTTCATGCCACAGCCTCGCTTTAAAACCTAACTTGGCATTTGGCCCTGGGAAATGTGTTCAAGAGACATTCAGAGTCCTTCTTCAGTGCTTTATCTGGTCTTTTCTGCAAGTCTTAGGAAGTCATCTTCTAGTCATCTTTTCTTAAGCCCCAATTTCTCTAGAACATGAGTAGTATGGAGTCCCAGTGACTTTAAATGAAGTGCTGTGTGAGCATGGCTCCCTGGAATGGGGAAGGTGATGTCATTCAACATGACCTGTATATAGGGCCAGCAGGCTGCCTCCAAACTGGGAAAGCCCTCCCCAAGTCATCCAATTCAGTTCCCTGCCTTAGGACAAAGGAGTGCCAGAACTAGTGTCCTATTGAAGATCTACCTAACAAGTCATCTTATAGGTGCTTATAAATGTGTGCGGATAAATGAAGGGATGGACGGTTTCTGCAATTCTCTCTTCCCCTCACCATTTAATCCCTCACTGCCTGTATCCCCGCCTATCCCCAGGAACTCCCTACTTCCTTACCTCATACCCAAGACATTTGTCCCTGGCTCCTTCTGTCCCACCACTGACTCCTTTTTTCCCTCAGCTCTATCAAAGCAGAGCCGGCAATGCTATCAACATTTTACAAATATCCAAGCCAATTGAAAATGGCTTCCTAGTTATTTATAACCAAGCAGGGTTTCCAGGCTTCCTCAGTTAAGAAACTTGAAGCCCAGGTACTTTGAGGTCCATCCATACCCCATACTTCATGTGGCCCCAGGATAAAAGAAGGAAGAATTAGGAAGCCCAGCTTCTTCTCAAGGGAAAAAGAGATGAAGAAAGAAGGAAGTCTTGGGCTCTCACCAGGCAGGTGGCTGGGCAGAGGTAGGTAAAACCCTGAAGTATCATGCTCTTCAGAAGACCCTCAATTCCTAGGCCAGACATAGGTGCAGTTGTGTGCCTGTTACAGCCATCCTGTATGGAGTACAACCACTTGGTCCCCTAGAGACAGGGGAATTGAAAATGTGATATTTAGGGCTCCCTAAGAGTAGAACTTGAACCAAAGGATAAAAGCTCTATAAGGACCAAAATTGAATTCAATAGGAGGAACATATCTCTAATAGTCAGAGGCTTAATGGACTGCATTGGGAGGTAGGACGATGCTACTGGAGGTATTCAAGAAAAGATTAAAATAGCCTTTGCCAGGAATGTTGTAGAAGGAATTCAAATATCAGAGAAACAGCCTGATGTCCTAGAGTCAAACATGCCTGATCAAAACCTGAGTTATTACCTGTGTAGGCTTGGTCAACATACCTAATCTCTCTGAGCCTCAGCTTCTTCTGTGTAATGAGATAGTACACAACCTCATAGAACTAAAGTAAGGATTAAATAAGACAAAACATCAGAAAGCACCTAGCACTTAGAGGGCGCCCAATAAATGTCAATCCCCTCTCCATTAAAAGAGGAACTAGATTAGATGACCTTGAAGGTCTTTCTACCCCCAGAATATGAGTCTGAAACCCTTCCTGGCTATTGCGAAGGAACGCATACATCTGGGAGAGATAAGGAGATCGGGGTTGGGTGGATGAGGGCAGGAGAAAGAAGGATGCTAAAATGGTCTGGGATTGTTCAGAGAGGTCATCCTTGCCAGTCCTTAGTTTACCCCCTCAGGCCTTCTGGAATAAAAGAGAAAAACAAATTCTAGGTTTAAAATCCAATCATAGGGGTTCCAGTTTCCCCATCTGCATAATGAAAGAGTAGGATTACACAGCCCCTTCCAGCTCTGACTGCTATCTATCTAAGGAAGAAATGGTTCAGGAGCAATGGGGGACAACAGAGAGAAACGTTCTTCATCCCTGAGCAGAGTTTCCTCCCCACCCCATGCCCAACTCTCCGTGGAACTACAGCCACCTGTCTCGGGTCTTACAGTTTCTTTATTGTGCTAACACTGCCACCTCAGAGTTCAGATCTCACACAAAGAACAGTTCAGTCCGGAACCCTACCCGCCCCAGGCCCGGGGCCCTCTGCCTTGGCTGGGGACACCCGGCTTATGGCCTCACCATCTCTCGGACACTTTCTTCTCGCTCCCCTGGAGCCTCGGGGGCTCAGGGAAGGCGAAGAGGGCTCCGGGTGGCCTTTCTCTGCCCGCCCCCTCCCATTTTGGGGAGAAGGCTCTGCCTCTTCACTCATTTTCCAAGGGAAATGCTGTCATCCCACAGCCTCCCGGCGGCCTGGGGCAGGCGAGGTGAGCGCAGTCCGAGCATGTCCCCAGCCATGCGCAGAGAGCCCGCACCCTCCTCCGGCCCGGGCACAGCCCGGCGGGCACGCGCGCTCACACCAACAACCCGTCTTTGCCCGGCAGCGACCCCTGAGCGCAGTCAGCTGGCTTGGCGCTCGTGACCTTGACGTAGACCGGGGAGGAGCCCGCTTCGCAGGCAGCAGCGGTGCGGGGCGCCAGGGCCACATCCTCCGGGCCGCCGCTGGGCGGAGGCGCGTACTTGCGGCGCAGGGAGCGGCTGACAGTCTGCGTAGGGTACCCCAGCAGGTGCGTGACGCGGCTGCCGCGCCCGCCGGCCTTACACCCCGGCGCCACGGCGTCCTCTCTGTGGAGACAACAGGCGGGTGGGTGAGCGGGCTCCTCGGTGGCACGGCGTGGGCCTGGCCTGGCAGAGCCGGGACTCTTGGCCACCTCTCGGCTCCCTCTCCCGGCACCTCCCTTTCCTGGCCACTGGCCTCACTCGCTCGGCCTCCATCTATTCTATTCTCTGCCTCTTCCTGGGCCGGCGACCCCTGAGCGGTCCTGGATCATCTCATCCTCTAGACAGGGCTTGTCTACACGTGTCCAGACAACCCACGGCCAGCAGTCCCATCTAGGCACTCTCCAGTCCCCTTCTGATTTTTTCCCGGAACCACCGGCTTTAATAGGGAGGCAACCTTGGAGATTCAGGAGCTGCTTTCCTGGTCCTTCTTTCCTTAACTAATCCTGACCTTGCCCTCTCGCCCTCTCTTATCCTCACCTCCTGCCCCTCGATCTTCATCCTTTCCTCCATCCCCAGGGCACTGCAATCATCAGCACTACTAGTCTTGTTCTATTTTTATTTCTAGTTTGTTTCTAATAAGTTAGCACTACTCTTAAATATATCCATAGTTTTCTCCGTGCAATACAAGGGAAAGGTAGAAAATTACAGTCCCTGCTCTTCAGGAGCTTACAGTCTAGACAAGACAGACAGGTGTGTACAGACAGATGGGAGATGGGAGCAGAGGAGCAGAGCTGAAGACTGGGCATGGGAAGGGAGAGAGAGAAAAGCCTTGCGACCAGTGGCAGGTCAACATGCTGCGGTCCCAGCACTCCCAGCGATGGTGAGCAGGTTTGGAGTGGCAGGCAGGGGTGAGAAGGGGCAGGGCACTGGTCCCCTGTCTCACAGCAGCATGCAGCATGCATCAGGTTTTACCTGATCTCATTAGCCAAGTCGCTGCAGGCCCCTCTGCTGACCTCGCCACTGTTGCTGTAGCCAAAGGCACTGCGGGTACCACAGCCAGCCCCGGCTCCCCCGCAGCAGCAGCAGATGAGCCCCCAGATGCCCACCAGCAGGCAGCACAGCCCGAGCAAAGAGCCCAGCACTGCGCCGATGATCACGCCTACACGCCGGGAGTCTGTAAAGGGAAGGAGAGACCAGTCAGGCTCCTGAAGCCTGGAAGGTGCCTGGTAACCAGGAGGTGCCAGGGCAGAGCATCTGTGGGAAAGGAGGGCTCAGGGCCCTGGGTCAACCAGTAGGGAAGATATGGGGAGATGCAAGTTAACCGTTTCTGTTTGTATATTACTCCCAGGGCTTTCCAGCTGCCCTAGGCAGAGACCTATGCATAATGCAAAGGGCAGGCAAAGCTAGCTGGGCTCTAAAACACAGCCCAATTTCTTCCAGTCCCATCCGCCCCACTACAGGGCCCCCAGGGCCACTGCACCTACCTGAGACCTTCACCTCCACCACACATACACTGTAGCCCACATGATTGGCCACTGTGCACTGATACAGCCCATCATCCTCATGGGAGACGTCCTTCAACATCAGGTCGCCATTGTTCAACAGACCTGAATGTGAAGGAGCAGCTGTAGTGAGGCAAAGGGACCTAGTGTCTGAGAGCACCATCCCCAGCCGCTGCCACTGTGGGGTAAGGGATAAAAGGAGGGACGGTGTGTGTACAAACACACACAGGTCCACCACACTCCAGATGAGTCACCTTTCCCCTGCTGAAACAGGCAAGGAAGGACACCTCTGCCAGTAACAGGTAATTTACTCTGTGACCTTAGGGAAATACACACCTTTCTGAGTCTTGGTCTCCTCCTTTGTACAGTGAAGACCGGGTTAGACTAGAGGAATTCTAAGGCCCCTTCCAGCTCTGATCATTTTTGTTGGATTTTGAGTACTAGCCAGCTTCTCTGTGTGCTGGCAGCTTTGCATACCTTTACCCCATTTAATTCTCACAGGCCCCTGGAAGTTAGACATTATATTCTCATTTCATACATGGTGAAACATGATGAAACAAGACAGAGAGAGGCTAAGCCACTTGGTTAAGTCTTGCAGTCAGTCAGGGATCCAGCTAGGATTCAAGCTCAAACTGTCTCAGACTGTGCTCTTTCCAAATTAACCATGCTGCTTTTGGTAGACCCCCACCCCCACCATCACTTTTTGTCTTTTCTTCTCCCCACAATAGCAGCTTCTGAAACAGGCTCAGAGGAGGCATCTCCCACAAGGGTTCCAGGTGTGACTTGGAGCCACAAATAAACTAGAGAAGCCTCAGCAGGTCCCAGAGTCCTGTTTTTCTGTTCATCTCGCCTCCCTCTTCTGGGGCCCCCTCACCTTGATTTATGGAGCTGTGGAAGGACTCCTGGTAGGTGAGCTCAGAGTGGAAGCTTTGCTGGGAATGGTAGGACCCAGCACGGTAGGGGTGGGCATTCCCGCTGATCTTGGCCCACTTGTAGGAGAGAGGCGGGGTGCCCCCATTGGTAAAGCACTTCAGCACTACATCATTGCCATGTGCCATGTGGCCCTCAGACCAGCATACAGGCACTGCAGGTCGAGCTGCAGGAAAGCAGAGAATTGTGAGTGGCCCAGCCAAGGAGCAGAGCCAGGCTCAGAGTGGCTGAGTTACCCTTGGCTCTGAAGTCTGTGGAAAGGGAGTCCAGAAGAGACTGGCCATACCTTGAACAGTGACGACGACCTTCCGGGTGGCTGTGGTAGTCTTCTTTACCCGGCACTCGTAGGTAGCTGTGTCAGATACCTGCAGGTTCATGAGGTTGATGGAGGCGTCATACTGGCTGGGGTCTGAGGCTGCAAAGCGGACCCTCTGCTGCAAATGGGGGAGGTTGCCATGGTTGATCCTCTTGTCCTGGTAACTCAGGAACTGTGAAGAAGAGAAGAAAACAGAGGTGGTGAGACAGGCAGAGCCAAGGAGGGCCATGTGGATCAGCTGCCTTGGACAATTCATTCAACTTCTCTGAGATTCATTGTTCTGGAAATGATGATGCTTAGTCCACTGACTTCCTATGAAATGGGTGGGGCCAGGTAAAATCTAGTACTCTGCAAACTGTAAGTCCAGCTGAGAACTTCTTAAAGCCAGGTATCATACCCTTTGGAGTGATTGCAGAGCTCTCATTCCTGTTGTCCCATTCCACAAGAGGCCTTAGGGGAAGTTCAAGGTCTTAGTTTCCTTATCTTTCCTCCTTATCCCCTCAGAGTGTTGGGTGCCCATCAAGTAGACACCATGGAGTGTTAGGTAAGGGGAACAATGTTCCTGACACTCACCACATTCTCCCGATGTGAGGGGTCTGAATTGACCTGCATCCACTCGATGTCCAGCCCACTGGGACCATAGTCCTCAGGGTCCAGGATATAGGGGCAACCCAGTTTCACACTGTCACCTTCTGCCAGGTACAGGACCTCCTGGCCATCCCCGTTGATCCGCACAGCGGACAGCAGTGCTAGGGGAAAGGCAGAACAGGTGAGGTTGAGAGGAACCAGAGCTCAGATAGTAGGCTTCAGCCTCTCCCCTCCACCATTCTCTATCAGCAGCAACCCAGACTCCATGGCGGTTCCACAGGGAGCAGGGACTGCTCCGAGTGTGTCTGCATGTGTGCATGAAGTGGTATATGCATGTCTGTGCACACTTGTGTATGTATGTCTATATTCTATAATATATAAAATTGCAACTGAATCTTGTTTGTATATATACAGCTGTTAGGTTTGCTTATATGTATGCATGATTGTGTGTACATGTATGAGTATGTACATATGTGAGCATGAGTGTTTATGAGCATTTGTGGCTATTTATATGTATACTCATGCCATGACCAGGTAGAGTGTCTGCTTTTATATTTAAATGATTGTGTGTGTATGTACATGGAGCACACAGAGCTGTTAATGCTCTAATGGAGGAGCCTGGCTCATTAAAAGCTGCCTGTCTGGCTAAGTGAGGTGCTCCTATCTGGATGCAGGAGAATAGACACCATGGTCTCTGGGGTCCCTTCCCAGACCAAGGAGCAGAAGATTGCAGGTGTCTGTAATCTTGTGTATGACAGTGCATGTCTGTGGCTGCATGCCTGTGCATGTCAGGGTGTGTGTATGACCAGGCTGTGTTTGTGTGTGAGTGAATGATGGTGTGTGCCTGGGACTGTGGCTGTAAACATCTGTATGTAGGATAGCATGAACTTTGTGTGATGACATATGGCAGTGTGGACTTTGTGTCTGTCCCTGGTGTGGCTCAGGTACAGCCACCCTCACATGCTCGCTCCAATTGGGGTCCCTCCCACTGTTGCCAGCCTGCTCCACTGAGTCAGCCTGGGTGAGGAGCTGGCATCTGAAAGCTCAGCACTGAGTCCTCTACCTCCCTACTCTGAAGCCTCAGGCAAGCACTAGCCCCAACCAGTTGCACCCAGAGAGGAATAAAAGGAGCAGGAGATGAGGCGGGGACAGGGGGTGGCGAGGAGTGACCAGGGCTCCAACTTTGGCAGGCAGGGCAGGTGGGCTCAACTTCGCAGTCTCCAACACTCTTCCCTCCCCAGATCCCTCCCCAAGCCTGGCTCACTCTCCTGCATTCTTTGTGACAGTCAGCAAGTCCTTTGGAGTCTCAGGCCCTGGTCTCAGCAACTCATTCTGCCCTGCCTTCCTCTGGCTCTCTCCTGGGATCATCTTCACTCTTAGAGAGTGTCTTAGACACACAATTACATGCTGTCACAGCCAAACACATCAACATATAGATACACTCTTACATGCCTTCAAAATACAGGCACATACTTATGCAGGCCTACCTTCCTACACACAGACACCATCAGATCCATACAGATACACATCTTCACACAAACACAGGTCTGGATTAATCCAGAAGACACGCCCACTGCAAACTCCCATGTGCACTTATTCAAGATAAGACAAACCTGCAAGAGCTTAGCCTGGTTCTAGAGAGCCAACAGCACCCTTCCAATATCCTCAATATCTCATGCATCACTGAACTTGCCCCTCAGAACCCTAGCTGGACTGTCAACCATGCGCTAACCACACTAGGCTCCAGAGGGACCCAGAGCAGGAAGGCTAGCTGCTGGGGCTCTAACGGAACCTGATGATGCCTCTTCCCGCTCCAGGCCAGGAGAACAGCAGCTCATTTCTGAGATAAGGATCCTGATGCTATCTGCCAGATCCTGGGGCACACAAGGCAAGCCAGGGATGAGCCAGAGCAAAGGCTCCACCCTGAGGAAGGGCTCCTGGAAGCAAGCCACAGAAAGGAGTCTTGTTACATCCCATGATAAGTAGTCAGGGAAGGGGGCTTGGGAAGGAGGAACAGGCTGGGAGACCAGTGCCTCCACCCTGCATAAGTCTGGGTGTCTTCCACTGTCTCAAGCCAGAAAGCCTCACCCTAGCCTTTCAATCCTCCCTAAAAGCTTTCTCAACCTCCTCTTAAGAGCTCCAGACTTTCTGCACTCTTTCACTCTCCTGAGGAAGTTCTTCCTCCTGTTTCACCCTGATTCCTCCTGCTGTGGCACTGAAGAAGTAATCCCAAGGGATGTGAGAGAAGAGAGAGGCTGGAGAGAGGGAAGAATGCCAGAGTGGTAGAAAGATCTCTGTGGGAAAACTTGGAGAGAGGGAGGGAAGTCACAGTGGGCTGCAAGGAAAAGGCAGTGGTGACTAATTGTCCCCCCACAAAAGCACTAGGGACTACACACTGTATTCTCAGCTTGTAAGTCCTTTGTGAATTTTCAAGCTGCTTCCAGAGTTCCTAATCTCCCATTGAAGGTGAGGGAGGAAGAGGGAAGGAAAGGTGGCCACATAAGAGGGTTATCCATGCATAAATATACACTGCACCTAGGACACACACCACGTACGTGAAGATGTCCCAGGTCCCCATAGCACAGGTAGAGCTTCCTGCATGGGATCTGCCAGCCCAGCTCTCACCAGGGGGTGTTGCAGACATTCTACTGGAAACACAATCATTCACACACATACACACACACATACACACATGCTCACACTAACATACACTCACTTTAACACACAAAGGCTAAAAATATTCCCCCTCCCACGAACTCCTCCTCCACTCTCCCTCACCCCCAGTCCAGATCCCAGGGGACTCTGAGAGCCATTTCCAGCAATGCTCACTCAGAGTGGCCCTTGCTGGAACTTGCCCCAACCTGGGCAAGTAGCCACGACATCCAACCTGAGCCCTACCCTCAAGGTGTGCCCCAGTCAGGTTAAGAGAGCTCTGGGAGTTACTATCCGCACCCTCATCGGCCTCTTCCAGGAGGAAAAATGCCACCCGCAACTCACAGAGGCCTGGAGTGGAGGTCTCAGTCCCACCTCACACTAGTGGCACCGGCCATGCTAGGAGTAGTCATTTAGGCCACATTGGTCCAAGGCTGGCTCTTCCCTCTTCAGGCAACTCCCTGTCCTGGGCTCTGGCCTGGGGGTGGGAGGAGGGCCCTCTGGCTGGAATAGCACACACACTGGTGAAAATGGTTCCTTCAAAGGCTCCTCCTTAGACTCCAGCAGCTTTGCTGCTCACCTGACCACCTGCCCCACCCCCAGTTCCTGCAGCCTGCTTGCCCGGTCACAGCACGGTCATGCATATGCCGGCCCCACAGAGAGGTGCATTAAAGACCTCTGCCCACAGACATATGCCCTGAACCTTCAGGCACAGCTCTCTCCTGGAGAGTCTTCCTGGCAATATCCAAACCTGGGTGGCAGCAGGGCAAGGGTAGGCCGCACCCTGCCAGGGCATCTCAAGCTACTTCCGGGGATCCTCTATGCGCCCCCCATTGCCCCTTTCTCTGCCCATCTGTTGTGGTGCTGGCATCCCTGCCTGCTGCGCAGCCCCATACCTGGGCTCAGGCACATGAGTAGAAGATGGAATGCTCCTCGAACTCCCATGTCTCTAGGCTCCGCGTTTCCTCCTCCTGGGTTGGATATCCCTGGGCCGACAGTGGTGGGTGTGTGGAGATGAATGGAGGGAGGAGGAGCTGAAGGCCCAGATACTGCTTGGGGTGGCAGGAAGGTGCAATGAGAGCCTGGCCAGGGAGCAGACTTATTTCTAAGGGAGGGAGGGAGCCTGGCCCCTGCCTTGGGGAGGAGTCCCAAAAACCCTAATTAGCAAGGTGACAGAGTGGCCTACCCAGGCATTACCCAGCCATCACCCAAGCTTTTCCCTATCCTGAGAGTGGGGCAGGGCAGCCAGTGGGACTTATAATTAGGTACCTGTTAAATTTCCACTTCCTCCTGGCCCAGTCCTCAGGTGACAGCAGTCATCCCATTTTATGAAGTCTCTGGAGCACCCCTCACCACTCAAGTTTGTTGCCTTCTTCCCCATGGGAAATGGAAGAGGGAGAAGATGCCAGGCTCGGGGAGGAAGGACATCCAGGCCCTGAAGGGTTAACATGACTCCAGGACACAGGGGTCTGGCAGTCTCCAAATCCTGCCCCCTTCTACCCCTGATTCTCTGAGGGACTTCCCCCTAGGTTGAGGTTCGTGAGAAGTGGCACCAGGAAAGGGGCCACTGGGGCTGGAGGGAAGGCCCAGGCAGATGAAAGGGCCCCAGGAGTGCCCAGCCTGCCTCCCAGAGGCCTCCAGCCTTTCAAAGGGAGTTGAGTTTCCTGAGCTGAATGAGGGAGGGTAGGGGTGTGTGTGGGATCAGGGCCTTCCCCTGGCTACCCCCCTAAAGCTGTGCCCCTCAACCATACCTGATGCAAGGTCATCCTTGAGTGTAGGGGATCTCTGGGAGCTGGAGGTATTATGGAGATCCAGCCCCACCTCCCATACAGAATTAAAACCAGTTCAGTGAGGCCCAAGGGAAGGAGGACCTGGGTGTGTGGAGGGAGTGCAGGTGACACGATAGATGAGTAAGGGGTACTGGGGAGAATAGCACCAGGAGGGCCAGGGAATGGGGTGTGCCTGTGCATGCGTGTACCCACTCACTGGTATGTGCCATGCTGAGGGGTACTGAGCCTCTGAGTGCACTTCTTTTAGGGACTATTGGTGTCCTTGCTTCTATTCACAAGAAAGGAGACCGAGGACCCTCATAACCTGAATGATTAAGCCAGCAAGGTATGGGCAGGTTGGAGCTGAGGGGAGAGGCTCTTGGCAAGCAGAGGGAGGAAGCAGAGAGCCAATCCTTGCTGGCTGGTCCAAGGGGCACTAGAACAGGCCTTGGACCTCCCCTCCAAAAGAAGTGGGTCAGGTCATGAGTGTCCCCATTTAACAGCCCACACCCATCCCTGACAGGGGGCACAGGAAAGGCAGGCGGGAAAAGTCTTGAAGAGATTTATGGGGCGCAGGGATGCTGCTAGAGCCCACCCCTCCAAGGAAGCACAAGGAGTCCAAGCATCTCTGCATTCCAAAGCCCTCTACTCGCACTCCCAACACAGCAGGTGCTCTGGGACCCACCAGATGTACACAGTGAATATCCTCATTTCCTTATTTATTTTGAGGTTTATAGGATTGCCTTGCACACTCTGGAGAGCAGGGATCATTATCTCTACTTTATAGATGGGGAACAGAGGCCTGAAGAAATGAGCATTCAGCCCAGGTGATGCTGCTGGGGCCTAAGTAGGGGACACCTAGGCATCCTGATTCTTCATTCAGAGTGGTCCAAGAAAAGGGCGTGGTGATCCTATAGGTTACCAGACCCACCCATGGGGAAAAAGCATGGAAAGTCAGTGATGGGTGGAGGGGAGTCAGGTGGGATCAGGAAAAGGGAGACTGAAAAGAAAGACGTTAAGGTTGTGGTTCCACTAAACTGAAGTGTAAGATTGGAGTTTAACTGGGTTCTGAATTGCTAAGGTTAGAGTTTGGGTGAAGGCAAGATTGAAGTTGAGGTTAAGGTCGGGGTTAATTGGAATTATGATTGAGGTTGGGATGGGAATTAAGGTTGAAATTAGGGTTATCACAACAGCTAGAACTAAAGGTAGGGTTGATGACTAAGATTTGTGCAATGATAAGGAATAGGGTTTTAGTTTCATTTACAGCTATACTTGAGAATGCAGTTAAGTTCAGTCAAAGGCTGGTTGGAGATTGATCTAGAATTGGGATTGCAGCTGAATTAGAAATGAGTTGGGATTCAAGTTAGACTATGGTTAGCATTAGAACATGGGTTAAAGTCATATGGGCAAGAGGATTCATGCTGATCAAAAAGGAAGCTTTGTTTATGATATAGAAGACCTCAGCCTGCATCTGCTAAATCCAAGTTTGGCTAGAATTTTCATCCCTGTGCTCAGAGAGAATAACAATTGCACATGTTGATTGGAGACCCAAGATTTTAAGGAAAGTTGCAAATACGGATGAGCCCATCTAAGGGGTATGAAGCAATTTAATGCCATGACAAATGTAACTTCTGAAGTTCTGCTACATGACCTCAGCTCACCACTAATCAAGCTCCCAGAAAAGGATTTGGGGAGAGAAAACAGAAAGCTATTAATAATAAGTGAGGCTCTGACACCAAATTGAACTAGAAGATGGGGTCCATCAGAAGCAGTTTTACTGGAGAGGGTATCCTGGTTTTGGAATCTAGAAGACAGGAGTTGGAGGAGACTGAAGGCCTATGTGCTCCTAGAGGAATAGCCACTTTTGAGAGCTCCACACAGGGGCCCCTCCAAGCCTCAAAAGGCAAGGCACATTGTTGCTTTCCTCTGACCCACTGAGAGCTAATTGCCACCTCCTTGCGATTTAGGGCCCATAAAAGAAGCTGTCAGCCTTCCCTGTTGTGCCCTAAGCCCTGCGGGGTTGGGGGACAGTGGTGGAGTGAGGGCAATGAGTATCAGCTTAGTTTTCACAGCATAGATCCAGCCCATGGCCCCTTTCCTTTGGGACCAGCCCAAAGCCCATGTTTCTCTCTGAGCTTCATCTTCAGCAGAGTAAGAGGGCCTACTGCTGGGAGGACTCCTACCCCAACTCCTCCCTCTCCTTTTCCCTCACACAGTCTCTACCCCAAACATTCCATTTCCCCACTCACTTCCTTTTCAGGTTCCGTAAAGATCTGGACATATTTAGGGAACTACTGGTGTTCCCTCTGTGCCCCCAGGGAGAGACAGTGATTATTATGAGGCAGAGAAACACAGGGAGCACCCAAATGGCCCATCCAGAGTTTCAGAGAGAGAGAGACAGAGGAGGCAGAGGGGCAGGCTATGACCTGGGGCCTAGCATATAAATTTCCAAAAGGGAGCCTTGCTTTTCCCTGTGAAGTGTACAGCTCTCCGGGGGAAGATGGCCCTTCTTTTGTGCATAACCCCCAGTTTGGGTTATATTTTCTAAGAAAGAAACAGAAACTTAAAGACAGAGGCTTAGAAAGCAGTGAACGGAGACAGAGGAGAGAAAAGGCTTGTCAAGGACCCAGAGAAACCTAGAGACTACTTCTGTAATGAAGTGCAGCCCCATCCCAGAACATTTTTGGGAAAGGACAGGACTTGGCCCACCTATTCTTCTTCCAAGATGCCCTTTATAGCAAGTCTACACAACCCTTGTAGGCCCTGCCCTCACCTGCCCCAACCTCCCTCCAAACTCTTCCCCAGATCCCCTAAGCTAAGGTTCAGGTTCCCATCTCCCCTCCAGACAAGTGGCTGTTCCTCTAGAAGCACATAGGCCCTCAGTCTTCCCCAACTCCCATCTTATAGATTCCAAAACCAGGATACCCTTTCTAAACCACACACACACACTCAGCAGGCTCCTTAACACCTCTCTCAAGTCTCCATGTAGATGAAGCTTGCCCCTGAAACCCCCAGGAGTGAGCAGCAGACCCCTGGAATGGCCATGTAGGAGAAGCCTCTGAGGAAGGTTCTGAGAGCAGGAGTCATAAACAGTACAGGATGGACAACATGGTAAGTCTCAGGGTACAGTCACAGAAAAGCCAAGGAGCCACAGCAGCTGCTGCCTTTCCATCCAGCTCTCAGGGAAGGTTTGGGATTGGAGGACTACCAGGTGAGGCCATGCTTGGACAAGAATGGGGGGCTTAGAGGTGGTAGAGTTGGTATGATGGGAGAATGTAGAGTTCAGCTGAGGGAGGATTATAGTTAATTACAGGGTGAGATGAGAAACATATGTTGAGTTCTGTTTTAGTATCTGGGTTGTGGTTAGGGACTGAGGTCCAGATCAGGACTGGCAGGCAAGAGTTTCAGACACATGCAACACAGGGACTCCCTGATCCCCTACTCAGGCTTCCTAAGACTTAGTAATTCCTACTGGTCTACCTCAAGAGAAGAAGGGATACCGGGGGGAGCCTGGATATGCCCCCATCCCTCTCGCTGAGTAATATGCTGGAGCTGGCCCAGGCTCATAAGAGCAAACGGCATTGATACAGTCGCCATCACTGAAAGGAGTGGCCTACCCACTGTTGTGTCAGCAGAGTATCATAGCAAAGCAAAGGATGGTTGATTAAATGTTATAAACCGAGCTGTTTTCAAGGGAACAATGGAGAAAAGAAGAATTTTTAAGGAGTATGTAAATTCCTGATGACAGACCTGAAGAATTAAGAGAACCTGGAGATAAAAGACATCTTTACCTCACCAATATCAACCACATCCTGCAGAGCCTTCATCCATTTAGCAAGAGGGCTGGGCCTTGCGTTAGGCCCTGAGGAGTAATGATTAATGAAATGTAGAATCTGTCCTTCTAAAGCACCCAGTCCGTTGGGGGAGACAGACAAGGGAAGAGGCGCCAATCCCTCATCCCAGAATGATGAGCTATGGTGATCGAAGCAGGGCCCCTGACTTGGTGGAAAGGACGTCTAAGCAGACATCTGAAGGACAGATATCCAAAGATGTGCTGGGAGAATTGAGAGTAGAGAGAGGTGGCCAAAACGGTTCTTCAGTTCTTGGGAAATAAACCAGGGCCCTGCCAGAGACCATAGAGGAGAGTGAAGTCAAGAGAGATAGCTGAGGGTTATTTTTGGACTAAGGAGAGAAGGTCCTGGAGAACTGAATCTCTGAGGACGTTCTACCCAATCAACCAGAGCCAGGCCTTCAGGATGGACTAGGCAACTAAGATCTATCTTCTGGAATCATGTGCATGTTTTTAGGTGGAGAGAGAAACCTTGTGATGGTTTAATCCATATGTCCACTAGGACTCTGACTCTTGAGTTTATAAAAATAAAATTTACCTTTGATTCTGCCGCCTGGATTCCCCCAACAAATATCCAAAGAGGGGAACTGTGGTCCCCCATAGCCCCAAGGGCAGCCCCAGGCCTGCCTTGGCTTCCTGACAGTTGCCAGGGAAGGTGTGTGGGAACTGGCAGGCTGTAGAGCTAAGCTGGGTGTGTGTGTCTTCTTCAAAGCCTTCCCAACTAAGCCTGTCCTGACCAGCCTTCCCTCTGCTCCCCATGTTTGTTTCTTGTTGCCTGGACACTGGGAGAAGGGAAGGAGTGTGAGAAAGGTGGTGCCAGAGGGGGCAGGGCTCAGAAGCAACACAGTTCAGCCAGGGCAGGACAGCAGCAAGTCCAGCTCAACGAATAAACTGGAAGATTCCTCACTTTCCCCATCTTCCTCCCTCTAGCAACCCCCTCGCTACCCCCAAAAAATGCTCAGAAGAGCCCTATGTTTCCAGAACTTTGAACACTTCCCCACATGGGGTTAATGTGTACAGAAGCTGGGGCAGGAGATATCTGAAGAGGCATTGTGCAAAAAGAACCTGGACTTGTTTAGTGTGGTCCCAAAGAATTGGGGCCCCGTAGTGGATGCATAGGAATATATATATTGACTCAATATTAAGAACTTTCTGAGCATTGGGGCTGATTTGAGATGGCTTGGGTTGCTTCGTGAGGTAATAAGCACCCTGAATCTTAGGATGTGCAAGCTCAGAATGTCCAACCATTCGGTAAGAGATTACAAAGGAGATTCAAGCAACAGAGGGTCCTTGGGTTCCTTCTAGCTTTAAAATTCTATGATTTGGTGCTCACCTCCACTAGCCCAGGGAACACTACCCCACATGGGGTTAAGGTGTACAGAAGCTGGGGCAGGAGATATCGGAAGATATCTTTGAAGATATTTGAAGATATCTGAAGATAGCTTTGAAGAAGACACACACACCCAGCTTAGCTCTACAGCCTGCCAGTTCCCACTAGCCCAGGGGCCATGCAGAAAAGCTCATTAGTTTTAGGCAGTTTCTCCTGCTCTCCATTCCCACCCATCCCCTTGATTCCTCTTTCTAGGAGTCTCTAGAAAAAGCCACCCAAAATCTCAACCCTATTTCTGTCCCAATCCCAAAGTCATCCAAGGGCATTGAGATGATAGCTACCCCTCTCTCAAGAGGATGTGGAGACTGAGGGAAGGAATGCAGAGCTTGCACCACAAGGAGAACATCCCAGCTTAGAGGGTGGGAGCAAAGACAGAGGAAGGTCTAAGCTATTTAAAGCCAGTAAAATCAAGAATAATTTAGCCTTTTCTAGGACTCTAGATTTTTATGATGTTGGAAATGAGCTTCTTCTATGTAACCATGGTGTGATTTGCCAGTGTATCTCTCAGAGTATGGGAGGGAGAGGGAATGCGGGGCAGGTCACCTTGGCAGCAGCCTAGGATGGGAGGCCTCTGGTCTGGAGTAAGCCCTCCCACCCCCCAGCACTCCCCCATGCTCCCACTCTGCAGAAGGAACAGTCGGAATGGATGAGAGTGAAGAACTCTATGGGCTCCAAACACAGACTTCTTGTCTGAGACTCCAGCGTCTCCCCTCCAATGTCACCTAAACAGCTGCCACCCTTCTTCACCCCAAAAGCCCCATCTGGCTTTGAACTCTCTGAGCCCCTTTCATCTGAGCATAATCAAAGTGCTTTTACTGAGACCAATTAATTCCCAGCTGTCACCCGAGTCACAAATGTACATGCTGAGGCTTTCAGGGGTGCTGGAGGACATCTCAGCATCCCACTGAGTCAGGGACAGCCTGGCTCAACCACCAGGACAGCCTGATGAATCATGATCAACTGGAGCTGCTTCTGGAGCATGATGCAGGCAACAGGCACATATGGGTGGATGGAGCATGGAGCCCAGCCAGAAGCTAGAGGACATGCGCTCAGGAGGCCATGCCTGCAGACTTGATTCAGTGCTCTAAGGTGGAGCCCAAACTCTGGATTTTCCAGGCTACACCAGCTCAGTGTGACATTACAAAGACAGGAAGTCCCAGAGGGACAGAAGAAAGGAAGCTGGAAAGCCAATCAGAGACCCGTACAACAAAATCAGTAGTTTAGGCACCTTTTTCCTGCAAGTTTCTTACATCTATAAATCAACAGAGGCAATGCACCTAACAACACTTCCTTCTCATCCCCAGATTTTCCCAGCACCACTCTCCCTTTGTAGCTTCCCAGACACCCCTGAGCTGATTCAGTGGCTTGTAGGGGTGTACAGAGATCATTTCCCCCACTCTAATAACTAGGAGGGAAAGCTGAAGCCACCCAAAGGTCCAACCTCTATCAACAAGGCAGGCTGGTTGCTCCTGAGCTGGCAAGCCCACTAAATCATCAAAAGAATTTAGATTTTCCTCTTCATTGTCTCACATCCCAGCCCCATCCCCACAAGCTGGGTTCACACAGTTCCCTGATGGCTCAGCTACCACTATCATGCCTGACCTTGCTAGGCCCCAGTTAACTCCAGGGACCTTTTCTCTGTAATTAACCCCACTGCCATTCCTGAGTGAGAGCTGTGACAAGTTTACAAAAGATGCCCAGATGTGGCCAGCTAGCCTCAGATGCCAGCTGCCGGCCGTCAGGAGTGTCCCACTTCTAAGAACAAGGCTCCTGCTGATGAGTCAGGCCAGTCCTGAAGCCCAAGGAAGCCTGTGCAGAGCTTCTCAGGAATCCAAAGAGAAGAAATTGAACCTCTCTTCCAAGAATTTTTGGAGGAGGGCAACCTTGAGGGCAGAACTCTGAGATTCTCTCCCAAACCATCTTCACCTGCTCAGAGGTGGCTACACTCCTCCATCTTAAAAACCAGACCTTGATTCATGTCATATAACTACCCCCACCATATCCAGGCCATGTCGAGATGGTCTCACAGTTAAGCCTTGGGATCTGCCAGGCCCTGCAGACCTGCATTTTCACCAGCAGCAGTTCTGCTGACATGCTAGCCTTGCTTTCAACCTATAAACTTGGCTCATTTTTCTCTATGTGGGCTCAGAAGTCAGCAATGGGCATGGAACCCCTTTTCTCCTTGACCTGCCCTCCAAGGGAACCTGTTTCTCCCAGCCTTGAGATGAATGAATAGGGAAAAGGCTGGACAAATTCCAGTCAACCAAGGCCCTTTCTGACTTTCCTGGTAAGAGGATCCCCTAAAACAGGTAAAGGCTTGCTCCTCTGTCCCTATAGATATTAACTGTGCAACAGGCAATGCTCAGAGAAAACTCAGCGGCAGAAGGGAACCAGAACTGTCAGTGGCATTGCCATGTCTTCTCTCCCATCCTAGGCTGGGTACCACATGTTTCCAAGACCCCTAGGGAAGAAGGTATCAGCTTCCCTAGGTAGGAGGCATCCACTTAAATATACTACCCCGGGGAGGTGAGAAAGCCTCTTCCCCAAGCAGCTGGTGGTGCTGCCCACCAGGCTGAGTGGTGCAACTGTCTCCCCAGGTGGGAAAGATGGAGAAGGCACCTGGTGAAACTACAGCCATCCTGAGGAAGAGGAAGCACAGGAAGCAGCTTGCCTACTCTCCCTGGGCCCTATGAAAAGAGAACTCTTGCCCAAGGCCCTTGTAAACACCCAGAACACACCCAGCAGCTCTCCTCTGCCTCCTCTAGTGCAGGACCCATTGAAGGAGAAAAAAATGGGCTCTGGGCTTAAAAAATGAAACATAAGGGCAGTGGTGGGGGCATCGTCAGTGATGAGAGCTAGATGGAAGCCCTTTTCCCACAAGGCATATACAAAAGGGGAATAGCTCCATCTCTAGAAGCTAGCATTTCAGCCCACAATGGAAACTTGATAATCAGTATCCTCCGCCCAAAAAGGCTGAGACTATTCTAAAGGTAAAAGAAATTTGGTGGGAGCCACTGGGGGTGACATAGCAAGAGCAGACTGGAACAATAAAAAGTTTCTATGAGGATGAAATCCAGGTCTGCTGTGTTCACTGAGTGCCTAGAACATACCTAGCACATAGTAGGTACTCAAGAAGTATTTGAATGAGTGAAAAAATGAATAGACCATTCTAGGGAAAAGTGAAGCAAGCTAACACAGACAACAGTATCTTTGAGGAGCCCCACTTGCTGGAGTGAGATGAACTGAGGAGAGCCCAGCCACTTCAGTGAGTGAGGCGGCTGTGTTTGCGTGAGGAGACTGGATCAAAAGGGTAAGGAGAGGGCCCCTGAGCATGCCCTGCTGAGGAATAAGCAGGTGTCTGTGGAATCTAAAGTGTTCTGGCAGGACAGGGATGACACAGGAGAGTAAGTCTGGGTTCAGACACCACCCCTTCACAGATGTGGTCTGAGTCACAGGCATGAGCCCCCAGTAAGAGCTCTGCCTTAGGTAGCCAGGTGCCTCCTTCCCTGCTCAGCCCAGCCCAACCCAGCCCTCACCCACCCCCTCCCTGAGAGCATCTAGCTCCTGGCCTCAGCCCTGAAATGCCTCTGAGCTGGGTACTGACTGGAGGCAGAGACAAGGCTGTGCTAAAAACAGACATGATGACAGCATCCCAGAAAGTCACAAAAAGGCCATGAGGCACCAGGACAAAGGGTCCACCTGGCTTAGAAAGATGATCTTGGAGAGCATCCTTCCATTGCTGAGCCCTGAGCATCACACCACTCAAAACCTAGGTCTCCTTTACCCAATTTTGCTCCACATTCAATACCCTGTAGTAGCCTGATCCCCACACAAGGGAGATGAGCTGTTCCTTGGAGTACAATAGGTTTAATCTGTAACTATAAAATATCTAGGTTAGCAGCAGTCATGGACATCCAGAGATTGGGTGGAACCTTTCCCTGAAAACATCTGAGAGGCTTGGAGGTGCACTTCAGTTCACAGAGGTGGTTGGCAGGATATTAGCTTTGCGCTCAGCTTCAATGCAATACTTTTCAGGAAGGCCGGTAGCTCTGCCAGACAAACAGAGGTAGCATAAGGTAAGGGTGGAACCAGAGAAGAGACAGCAGGAAGTGGGCTCTGGGTGGGTTTACAGAACCTGGGGCCCTATACCCTCAAAGCCCGCTCTTACAATCCATTCTTCAAACATATTCCCGTCAAGACTCCAGCATCCTGCCAGGCAGTTCCCAGAGGACCAGGAAGACCCAAGTCCCAGAGCTTTCTGCTGGAGCCCCCTTAGGAGGGCAACATCCCTGAGCACCTCAATAACACCCCTTTGATCCCTGAATTCCAGCTTTCCGGTCTGCCATGCCATCTCCTTGGGGAAGGGGAGAGGAGCTGGGGAAGAAGGGATGACACCACACCTCAGCTCTTCAATCTTTTTCTTCTTGATATCTTCGATGCGCTCATGCCGCCTCTGGGCCTCCTCTCTGAGGCGCCGGCCCTCTTCAAAAGTAGCGATGCGGTCCTGCACCTGCTTCTGCTGGTTCTCACGCACCTGGCGTCGGAGCTCATTGGCGTGCTGTAAGCGTCCTGTGGCCTTTTTCTCCTCCTCCAGCCTCTCCTTTTCAATCTGCTCTCTCTGAGCCCTAGAGGAGGGACACAGGTTATGCAATGAGCTGGGCTGAACTGCGCCCCACCCCCGCCCCGCCCCCCCCCAGGAAAGCCTCCTCCAATGGATGTGTTACAGAGACCACATATGTCCTCATTCCAGCCCTTTTCTATGGCTGCCTCTGCACCTGCTCCTTTCTTCCACCCAACCAGCAAGCTTAGAAGGCCCCCATGCTTGGCTTAGCACTCTGCTGTTGCTCTTTTGAAATTTTTAATAATTATTGAACAAGGGACCCCACAATCTCATTTTTCACTGGGCCCTTCAAATTATGTAGCTGGCCATGCATCCTGAGTCTCGCCCCCCTGGAAGCTATTGTTTCTACTCTTCTAACAATGCACAACTCCTCTCCAAATTGTTCTGATCTCTCTCCCTCTCTCTCTTTCTCTCTTCCTCTCCCTCCCCCTCCTTTCCTCCCTTTCTTCCTTCCCATGGACAGTAATGATGACATTACAAAACCAACAAAGTGATGCTTAAGAAGTTAAAGGAAGTGGTAAAATCTGTTATGGTAGATCTCTTTAGTTGCTGGAAGGACTGAACTCAGCCTGATATCTCTTAGTTCTCTAATTGCTCCAACCCTCCAAATTCTTTTTAGGATCCTCTTCCACAAGAATATTTCATAGACCCTGACATCAGGAAGAAAATGGCTAATGTAGACTAGATAGGCTCAGAAAAACTCAGATGAATGTATTCACATCTCAGAGGAAATTCAGTCATAGGCCACCTTGAGTTATCATCTTATGTCTTCCTCAACATAATAAAAAACAAAATGTAAAATCATCTTAGGCAGGGATCTCTCACCTGCTCTGCTCTCCTGGGGCCACTCACATCCCAACAAAGGTACCCAAAGCAAAACCTCACTTACTCATTTCCCTCCAGCCATCTTCCAAGATGCATCATATGTGGGGTATCAGCTCAACTCCCAGCAATTCTTTTACGCCATGCAAGCACCTCCTAAAATTCTACTCCCACTACAGAGCCTTCTCAGCTAACCAGGAGAGAACTGCTGACTTTCTTGCCCCTCTGTTTTTAGATACTAAATCTCTACTGCTCGGACACATCTGCAGCAACAGAAAGACTCTCCTTTAGCCTTACCATTATTTTTTCATAGAGAGAACAGTTTCCTATTGTTTCACATTTTGTGAAACGAGGGAGAAATGGGGCACCTGTATGTGTCACTAGAGAGCTCCTGGGATGGGGCTCAAATTGAAAATTTGAATGGGAAAGAGCCTGGCCATTTCACAGGGTTAGAGCAGTGACCTTGGAGCCTGGCTGTGTTGCAATCCCCCGGGAGCTTTCAAAGACTACTGATGCCTGAGCCTCACCCCAGAATCTGTGGAGGTGGAGCCTAGGCATCAATACTTTTTGAAAGCCCCCATGCATTTTTAAGAACCACTGTGTAGGGTGGGTCAGCTATCTCTGCTTAGACAACAAGCCAAGAGTTAAAGGAACCCCTCTGTCCAGAAGAAAGAAGTCTATATACAGGTAATACAGGAGGTTGTGCTTCTGAAGTAGGAAATGTTGGCTATGGCAGAGGTGCTCCAAACACTCAAAGACATCCACTGTGGTCACAAGGCCCTGGAGACACTAGTTCTAGGTGCCAACCTAGAACAACAGGTGAAACCAAACTTCTCCAAAAGGCTGGTCTAGCTTTAATAACTGGCTAGCATGTATGCATCATACAAACAAAGCAAAGACAAGACAAATGGGTCAGTGGCAGAAGTAGAACTTTAATATATTTCCATTAACATTTGCCTGCTTAAGGCAATAGAGACATTCAGAGCATAGAGGTTGGGGAGGGCAGATATCTGAAAGGCAGTCTGGATCCCAGGTGCAGAACCTTTGGGGAAGAAGGAAGCTGTCTTCTTCACCAGGTATCCAGAGACCACGGCATAACCCTTGAGGGCAGGAAAAGCTATAGAGCCAAAAGGCATCACAGCCAGCAGAGACAGGCTGGGGATCCACAGTCAAATAAAAGACCAGGAACCTGCCGCTGACAAGTAGAGATTCCTACAGATCTGCACTGCCTCTGACTTGGCATGCGACTAACAAGCCATACCAAGGAGAAGCTCTAGAGCATGTAGATCAAGGAAGCTGGGCTATACCAATCAATCTCTATTTATCAGAGCATAAATTCAGTAATTTTGCATCCCAACCCGCCAATTCAAATTTTGTTTTGTTTGCTTCCTTTCAAAACTATCTGATTTTATAGAGTCTGAGTCAGAGGAAGAAGGGAGTCATTCCCAGTTAGGACAGAACAGTTAGAGCCAGAAGAATACCCCAGGGGCCAGGTCGGGTAGTAGCAGATTGTGCCTGATAGAAACCAGGGCAGCTGTAACTACTGACTGCTTTGGGGGTGGAGAAGGGGACAGGGATAGTGAGAAACATGAACGCTTATGTGTTGGAATTATCAGTGAACCAACAGAGAGAATAAAGAGCTGGCAAGGCAGGAGACATGGACAAATATAGGTGAGGTCTATCTAAATGAGTCTCTAACTTCCTTCCTACATGATTGGACAAGGACAGTGTTTAACTCATCTCTAATATCTCCAAAGCACCTAGCACAGAGCCTTGAATTTATGAGCTTAGTAAATATTTGTCAAATGAATGGCAAGGACCTCCCTTAAAGCCCTACTCTAATGACTCACGCCATTAGTGTTTGAAGTTCTTCTCTCCATCTTTTCTCAACTCCCTGCTGCAGTTTCATCCCCAACTTGTTGGGGGACATAGTGCAGGGATGGGGGCTGGGCAGAAGGAACCAGATGTATTATACCTTTACTTACACCTTTAAGGCTTCAGGGTAAATAATCCCAATAATCTACAATTCCTTCACACATCCAGGCACTATTCTCCAATTCTCTACTCATAAAATTCTTGGCTCAAGTGTCTGAAATATTTCAACTACCCCTCTGGTTAAAATGACCCCACCAACCCAGTCAAGGCAGATGTGCATCTGTCGATGGCCATGCCAGAAAGCTCCTTTACCAAATACGGACACCCTGCCACAGCACAAGGAAACCCAAGGTCCCCAGCCCATCCTACCGAAGGAGCCTCTCGAACTCATCCCGGTCCCGTTGCACCTGGACGGCCAGACTGTGCTCCTTGAAAGCCACCTGCTCCAGCCGACTTTTCCGCAGTTTGGCCTCTGTTTCCATCTTCTTCTGCGCATTTTCCTTTTCCTTTCTGCGCCACTCTCTATCTGCAACCTCCTGGTTGCGCTTGGCCCGTAAGGCATCCTGAAAAAGGAGAGGGTGGGGAGACCAGTGAGGGAACAAAACATCCTCAAACCAACCAGGTGCCTATGGGAAGAAACTCCCTCACAGACTCCGACACAGCCTTCTTTGAGAAGCTCTGAGAATTTCTCTAGCAGCACGCTTATTATAGGAAAAAAGATATGGAATCCTGTCATAGCACTTTCAGGTCAAAAGATACCCTGAGGGGCCATTCTTGTCCTTCCACCCCACTCATCCCAATTCTTTCCCTATACCTCAAACACCTCCAAATGCTTGCACGATTGCTTCTAATTTTAAAAACTGCTAATGATAGAGATACCACATTTCCTCTAGTGACACATTTCAATGGTTAAGGTTGAAAGTTCTTTACGAAGCAGCCAAAAACTTTCTCTTGAACCTTAAGCACATAATGCACTGCTCAGTCCTTGCTGCCATAGGCACTGGTGGCAGGCCCACCCCTTCTTTCTCAGATGACTGGAGTCTAGATAACTGGCATCCTCTCTTCCAGATCTCTACCTTTGAGGCCATTTTACAGGCTGTCAAATAAATAGTTAAGGGAGTGGGAGAGGCGGAGGGAAGCAGAGGCTAAATAGGCACCTGTTCTGCCTGGTAATCCTGGGCCTTCTCCTGCATGGCCCTCAGGCGAGCGATCTCCTTCTCTTTCTCCCTCCGGATTCTCTCCTGCTCAGCTTCAAACTCTGCTTCTCGAGCCTGTCCAAAACAAAGAAAGCCTTTGTAGAATAGTTCCTATTGCCCCGGCCTTGAAGAGAGAAACCAAGTGCCTGTACCAGTCTGTCCAGTATCTCCCCTATTACCTCTGAACTCCCCTATTATGGCAGAATGATAAGCAATGTGTAGACATAAAAAAACAATTAGCATATGCTTCCCCCTGTATTACCCCAGAGGGTCTCCACATCTCATGAGGTAGCTATTATATAGATGAGGAAATTGATGCTCATAGAGATCGAGGGCCCTGCCCAAGATTGCATAGCTGGTCGGCTACTAAACAGGATTTGAATACAGGTGTCCTAAGCACAGCCTTCAAACTCCTTCAACTACTTCACAATTCCCAAGCGGCAAGGCCAACGGGCCAAGTTTGTAGAAGTTAACAACTGTGCCTCCCTGCCTGTCTTATAAAGTGCAACAGGTGGAGGTTATCTCATTAGTCCTTGGCAAATGACCAACATGCTTTGAACAGTGGTTAATAGATACTGAAAGAGTAAACCATCAAAATCAGCTCCCTTTGCTACTTCTCTTAAAGAACAGATATATCTCTAAAAGCTTCCCAAACCCAGCTTCCCAACAACCATTCAGGGACAGTCATAAGACTAATAAAAATAGCTCAGGTTGAATGGGAATGTGATCTTCCCATAAAGAACATTCCTTGGCCCTCATTCTACCTGCTCTGACTTCTGTGTAGCCCAGTGAGTGGTGCCTGCTTGTGGCTGTGCACGCTGGCTATGTGTCAAGCAGGTCTCTCTAGATGGCAGGGCAGAGAGCTCTGGAGGCTTTCGCAGCCAATTAGCTCAAAAGAGGCAGCTCCAGCTGCAAGAACAGAGACTACTTTGAGGTCAGGAAAGGGCTTGTGATATACACGGATACTTACAGTGGGCTGTGGGCATGCCCAAGTGCCTGATGCTTCTGCTAGTCATCAGCCTCTTGCGGCTCCTCCTGCCAATGTCCTCTCCATGTATGAAGACAAGACATTTTCCTCTCCTGCTCAGAAATCTATGCTGATTCCTTATAATTCCATGCTTCCAGCTCTGATAAAGGTTCAAAGCAATCCCAACAACTGCTCTCGGCTCTGCTTCATCTCACCACCTCATTTCCTATCAAGCTCTGCTGCAGCCAGATAACCTGTTCACCAACTCCAACACATGATTGGCTGATTATCAACACCTTCACTCATTCAGGGAAGTAGCTGCTGAGTTCCATACAATGTACATAGTATTAGTCCAGATATATTCAGCTTAGTCTGACACTGGACACACACTGGAGCATTCAGGACATTTTGACTCAATCAGTGACTAGGTTCACAAGGTGGTTGTAATATTTAAATGAAACAATATGTGTGAAGCACTTGGTATAGAGTCTGTACACAGACCAAGCACTCAACAACTGGCACTTGTATGATCACTGTTATACACGAACCATCTATTCCCCCCATCTTGCATTCTCACTCTGTTCCCTGTATATCCCAGCATTCAACAAGAAAGCCAACAAGCTTTGTTGAGCTTCATTTTCTGTGGTTTGCATCTGGAGTGTGTAGGTATATCACATATACCTTTTCAAATTATACCTGCACCTTCCCCTTGTCCATCATTAAAACTCACTACTATAGAGAAGTCTGATATGCCCTCTGTCATCATGAAACCTTAAAACTAGAGGGGAGACAAGATCAGCACACATAGAATTGAATAATTTTTCTGCCGTCTTGAGTTCTTTCTTCCTTTTTCATATAAATCCATGTTCATTCCATCTAAACTGTTCTTAAAAGCTTTATTTTGCCCACCACTGTTCACAGATCCAGTCGTTCCATCACCTTATTTTGCCCCAAAACGAGTCTGCACATTCCTACGCTGCATCCCCCAGCAACTGTTGCAAGCATTGCCTTCTACTCCAGGGTACATTTGTTCTTATGGGTTCCACAATAGGGGGAAGGCTCTATTTTCTGAGGCTAGCACCCAGTACAGGATGCCCAATACAAAAATTTTCACAAGAAATTTACAGGGAAACTGACGATTACTGGGGATATAATTATCCAACTCATGAGGATTCACAGAAAACTTTACTTCCACCAAGAGTTTCAATTTTTTCCCTGCCTGCACCTGAACCTCATTCCAGCTTCTAATCAAAGGTGTTAACGAGAATAATAATGCCTACTTTGGGTGTCCTGTGCAGGCTACTCTCTGTTAATGAACAAGTGGACTGACCAAGATGAAGAGGAAACAAAGCCAGGCCCCTACTAAGGACATGAAATTTAGAATGAAGATAGGGCTGCCTTGCATTGCAGTTCCTTCAGTTCTCAGCCTGCCTCTCTCAATAAGACATTCCATTCCTGGCCAGAAGTCCCAGACATCAGAAACCAGGTCCCTACCATCTTCTTCTTGGTGAACTCCATCACCATCTGGTCTGCCAGCTTCTCCTGAGCCAGAAGCTCTGCTTTCTGTTTCTGGCTCTCATCATTGATGCGCTTAATCTCAGCTTGCATCTTCAGTTTTTCTTGGTGCCTTCGTTCCATGTCCTGCCAGCAAAAGGAAGAGAGCCTCAGAGTAGAAAGGAACAAGACCAAAAAGTACCGGCATAATATGATAGAGAAACACAGATAGACGCAGGGAGACAAATGCTTCCATTATTATCTTTGGTTAAAGCTGCTCTTTCAAGAGTCATCAATGACCTCTTCCAGCTTCTTTGCAGTCTTCATCCAGTTTGACTTTGTGGTGGCTCCTGTTGATCTATATAGACTCTCAGGAAGTACAGGTTCTTTAAATTCTAATCAGTGTTTCCCACATGTCATGCTAAACCCCATCCCCGTGGCTTCGTTCATGGTATGTTCCTCCTGCCTTTAATTTCCTTCTCCTATTTAAACCCGAACTTTTGGTCAAGAACAGTAATGATTTAAATAATAAGTATTACTCTAATTGGGTACTTTCTATTAATTGAGCACTTAGCCTATATCTAACACCTAAATACATCCAAAACCCCTTGTTACTTCTCTCATGCAGATGAAGAAACTGAGGCCCAAAGTTTAAGTGACTTGCCTAGGGCCATACAGCTAATACACTTCAGAGCCAGAAGTTCGAAACCTGGTGTGTCTGAATTAAATTTCCAATCTTCTATGGAAATCTTGATTGCCCCAAGTTTCAATTTTCTCTTCATTGCTGAATCTCTGCACTTAAGATGGTGTCGCATCTCATGAGATTTAATTATACACTGCCTTATAGATCCCATGGATTTCTTGTCTATTCATTCTGTCACAGAGGACAGAGACCATGTGTCACACTGCCTCTTATCCAACAACATGTTGCCCAATAAGAGGAAAACAGAAAATACTCAATGAACTATTGCTAAATGAGGAAGGAAAGTAGGGACCAAAGCTAGTGGAGTGTGAGGAAAAAAATAATAAATCTTAGACACAGAGAAACACAATGAGCACTGTGACCCTGAATTAAAAGATCCCTTCTAAGAAAGGAGCCTTTCCCAGCCATGAGCCTTTGGAAGCACCTGGTAATCAGACCACTTCTGAGACAGAGCACATTCTTAGGCCCCATAGCGGAAGGACACTTGAATTTTGTGCAGCTGCCTCCCTATACCCCCCAGTCAAACTTGGACTCCTTGCTTCAAACTCTTCTACTCATCAACTCACCCCACCTGCCAGCTCTTTCCATTTTTTCAAAGCTTAAACCCCTCCCTGGCCTTCCAGCTCCTCCTCAGTCCAGTTTCTGCCCTGACCCATCCAAGGCAATTCTACTGGCTCTCCCCTAGCCTGGCCCACTGCCTAGTTCAGGGCTCTTCCTCCAGGAAGTCTTCTGAACCAGATCAGTACAGCACTGCCTACCTCTAGCCATGTCCATGTAGCACCTGAGTCATGGTTACTGGCTTTCCTTCATCCTCACCATACCTACCTCCTTGCACAATCCACTTTTCCCCTTTTGCCACTCCAGCTCTCACACTCCTTTTCCTCCTAATCCTTTTATTCCTTTCCTTTCTACCTTCTTCATCCCCTTTCTACCTTCCTCCCCCAGTTTCAGGCCTGCCATTGGTACCCCAGGCATTATATAATTCCATTAACACTAAAGTTAAAAAAGCCACTGACCTCTGATCTATGACATATATACAATCATGTATTTATTTTCTTACTTCTTTGCCTATTTCCTTTTTAATTTGTTGTTTTTGTTGGTTCATCTCATTTCCAAGCAACTAAAGGTTCGTCCCCATTTCCCATCTTTGAAACCATTCCAAAGCAACGCCAGATGAACTCCCCTCACACTTCCCCACCCCGCTAACAAGGTGGGGAAAGCTGCCCTGGCACCACCCTGAGCTGATAAGGCAAGTCTAAGCTGGGGGTACACTGGTTTCTACCTTCAAGTTGTCTAACTATACTTTCTGGAGTGCCTATTAGAAGGACAGAAAAATGACAATGACACAACATCAGTATAATAGTATTGGCTCAATGACATCTGGAATTTTCTCAGTGAGCTCACCAATTCCAACTCCCCCAAATCTAGAATTTTTCAGCCTTCATTTCTCACCCCATTCCCTCCATATTTGCACCATGCTCCTCCTTCCTGGCCCTTTCCCTCTCTCTCCTGAGCCAGGAACTTAGCCAGGTCTCTCTGTGTTCTTGGCCCTGTTGGTCCCCTTCTCAAAACAGAACATGAGGCTACATGTCCCCTCATGTTCCCTAACCATACAAGTGATCTTCCTTCCACACCTCAGGTGCTCTGAGAAGCCTTCATAATTATAAGGCCATCTGTGAGACCATTCAGGGGCCCCCCGAAACTCACCACCATCAAATGCACTGGAAGATGACAACTCAATCATCCATGAACATGTGGGAGGAGGAGAGAAGTAAAAGCATACATGTTCCAGAAGTTAAATGGCACTATGAGGAAATAACCAACAAAGCAGAATGTGGAAAATTCTTCAAGTCAACTGACCTGGATCCTTAAAAATATCCATTTTATAAAAATGAAGAAACAAAAGAACGAAGGAACGAAACAACGAACGAACTCTTCTAGATCAAAACAGACTAGAGACTTAAGTGAGTTATCTTGGTTTAGAAAAAAAAAAACAACCGAAATACATTTTGGGAACAACTGGGGAAATTTGAATGTGGATTAAATATTAAATGATATAGAATCATTGGATTTGATTTTTTGATGGGGGATGCAATAATGGTATTGTTGACACATAAGAGAATGTCTGTTCTTCAGAGATGCAGACTGAAGCACTTAGCAGCAAAGTATCAAGATATCTACAACTTACTTTTAAATAGTTTAACAATAACAAAATATGCAACCAAGGCAAATTAATAATCATTAAATCAGTGAGGCATTGATGGGTGTGGTACAATTCTTTTAATTTGTCTGTGTATAAAAATTTTTCAAAAGTAAAAAATGGAAGGGGAAAAAAAGAATAAATGCTCCAAATGCTTGCCATGTCTCTGACTGTGCCTTTGTATATTGCAACAAATCAGATAAGGCAACTAGAACAGGATTTTATTTTAAATCTACTTAGTTTTGGCCAGTATGTCATCATTTCTTCTGCAATGGATATGCCTACTAATTTTATATAGGCTACCAGGAAAAAAGTTTGCCTCCTCGACACAATTAATGACACTGGGATGTTATGTACTCTGAAGGAGATAACAGCAGGGAGCCTGGAACTAAGATACTGCTACTGTTCTTCTACATAATGTGTAGTGTCCCTAGATAATTGAGGGAAGACTATAAAACATTTCTCTATTTATTTGTAGAAAGCACACAACCACGTATTTCCTTTATGTGTCCATTCACATGGATATCTCAGTCTTGGACTCCAGGTCTCAGGGAGGCAGGTACAGTCTCGATCCACAGCATGGCAAATAAATGTTTAATATGGCAATAAAAAGTTGATGGTGATGATGTTGTGAAATGGGCATGTACCTGAGAAAATTAGTCCACACCCTGTAACCCCCAATTTTTGTAAGTCTTTGTTGCTGGTGCTGGTAGAAGTTGGCATATCTATACAGCCCCGTTACCCTGAGGTCCTCCTCTTGGAGCTGCTCCATGTACTCCAGCAGATGCTCCTTCTCCTGCTCCCGCTGCTCTGCAAGCAATGATCGCTCCTCCTGGTTCTTTTCCATCTGCTGTACAATGTGCCGTCTTCCTCTGGAGAGAACAAGGCCACAGTGTCTTAGAAATTGAGGGTCCATGTCTCTGTGTTCCAAACTCCTCCCAAATAACTCCCACGATGGGAAGTGTGACAGGAACAATTTGAGAAGTGCCCTGAACATTGCTATGCTTCCTGAACCCAGACCAAAGTATTTTCCCCAGAGGGGTTGCAAGGAGTCAGACCTCTCTCTTCCGAGCTCCTGGTTCCAGGTCTCACCCCTCTTGATATTCCCTTTGTTCATATGTTTCCCAAGAGTACACCCAACATTATAATGCACCTTCTTCTTCTCCCTTTCAGTGTGTAAAGAACTTTTGAAACCCTACCACCCCTCAAGCCTTTCCAGAGTAATCACAGGGAACGGGATCCCATGCTGGCTTCACAGAGCTTCAAGAGTTCAAAAGCCCATGACTTATCCTTCCTCCAATGCCTCTGCTATCACCCCGTGTACTTGCCATCCCCTACAACTTTCCACGCCTAATTTTCTAACTGTCTTTCTTATATCCTATCTCACAATTTGTTATTGTCACCTGCTGGTAGACAAGGCTGAGTCTGAGGAACCAGATTCCACAATCAGTGTTGCCCATGGCTCTCTAGGTGTATTGGGATATAAATAAACTAGGAAGCCCCTAGACCCTGGGATATATGAGTAAAGGCTGGGAAAATGAAAGAAGATGCCGATTAGGTTCAGAATCTAGGAGAAAGAATATATTCATGTTCAGATAGAGCACCTGAATGGCTTCATGACTCCAGATGAAATAAACAGGAGTAATGAGTAAGAGTTACATGGAAGCAGGTTTGAACTCAGTACAAGGACTAACTCAAATCATTAGAGCTGTCTAATGAGGCAAAGGTTTTTCCTCAACTGGAGATGTTTATGCAGAAGATGAAAAGCCATTTTTAGGCATTAAACTTTTATTGGCAGCCTGCTATAGTCTACTAGATTTCCAGAGATGAATGGTACAGGAGAACTGAACACAGATGGAGAGAGAGAACTGCCATTCAATGTGGTACTAATACTATTTATAGAGGTAATTCTTGTATTAAATCATTAGTGTTCTAAATATAGGACACTATTACTCTATAGCTTACATGCTCTGGGTCTTGTACTTTTCTGCAAAACAAAAAAAAACTAAATTATTCATTCTCATGTGTTAAGTAATTACTACAGGGCCAAACATTCTGCTAGGCCCAGGTGCTAAAGAAAGTAATGAAACAGGGACTCTGTCTTCTGAGAGCACACAGACTAGAGAGCCACAATACAAGAAGTGGTGTGTAGGTATAAACACAGTGATGAGACACAGAGGACAGAGCCATCAACCCTGCCTAGGGAAGTTTGGGGAGTTTCTCAAGGGAGGTGACAGCAAAATTACATACTAAAGGAAAAAACAGTGTTTTCCAGAGGAAAGGAAAGAGAAAGGTATTCAAAGCAGCATGAACAACAAAAAGTCATGAACTTGTGACAATACTTTGCATGTTGGGGAATAGGGGAAAGCATAGAGTAGATGGCAAGAAATGGTGAGAAATGAGGCTGAATTGAGGACAGATTGTGAAGCACCTGTTATGATCTTGGAAATAAGCTTTAGGAAGTTCTGTGGTTCTATGAATCACTTCATAAAGGTTTTGAGATAATAACAGATGATGATAATGGCCATTTCTCATCTCTTCCCTCAGTGAAAGACTACATGGACCTAAAGATACATGAAAATGACAGAAAGGGGATGTGAAAACCACCTCTTTACCGGATTCTTTCCTCCCTCCTCTTCCTGTCCAGTTCCTCCTGCCTTTGAATGGATTTCTGCCTTTCCACCTCCATCATCTGATCCAACCGCTTCTCTTCTGCATCCAGTTCTTTTTGGATCAACTGCTTCTCCAGGATTTGGGCATCTCGAATGGCATGGCACTTGGCATTGAGGATAATCTGGGGAGTGAAGATGAAAGTGTGGCACTAGGTCTGGAGGTGAGGTTAGGGAGAAATGCACCATGGAGGTCTGAAAGCTGGAGCGGGGAGAACTGGGAGCAGAGTAGTACCAGTGTGTTGGAAATGCACATAGCTGCTCACAAGCCCAGAAAAGCAAGAGCATTCTTATATTTTCCCTTCCCCTTACCGGCTCCTGCCAAGTGCTAGTCTGTGCAAGTAGAGGCCCAGAGTAGCATCTTTCAGGGTACTGAGTCTTAGTGTTAGGGATCATGGGTCACTCTTTGGGAATATGATAAAAGCTATTGACCTTCCTCTCCATAAAACTCACTTACGTATGGACACACAAAATCTCCATGAAATTTCCGAGGCTTATGGTTCCCATTAGGGACCCAAAGACCCCAGTTAAGACCCCTGTTCCACTCCTCAGAGAAACTAAAACACTCTTGCAGAGGCCAAATCACTAGATCTTTTAAGCCAGAAGAGCCCAATATGACACAGAAGTGGGTGATAACCAAGTGCCATCAATAAGAACCATGAAGTAAAAGCTTTGGAAAATAAAATGAGGTATAAGTCCAGAAGATTTACCTGAAAGACAGAAATTGTAGATGAAGGGGTCGGGAAGGCAGCATTTTTCATTTGGTTGGGAAGTGAACCACATGCAAATGAGGAACAAAATACAATTCAAATGAGCCTCTGGTCTTTATGCTCTTAGCTAAAGCACTTCAAAAAGAACCCTACTGCCTGTACCACCCTCTGTGGCCAGAATTGAACTAGTGGAATAAAAATAAAAGTAATAGCTCTCCATTTATTTATCAATCCACAGTTTGCAAAGCCTCTCCCATATTTTAGCTTATTTAATCCTGCCAATAATTCTGCCAAGTAGTTTTACCACCCTCACTTTACAAATAAAGAAAGCGAGGCTGAGGGAGGGCAAGTGACTTGCTGAAGGTCACACAGCTAGCACTGAGCAAAGCTGGTCCTCCCTCTACTCACAGCAACCACACAACAGATACAGCTCTCCCCCACCTCCCTTCCCCTGCCCCCAACCAATCCCTCACTTTTCCCCCCTCTTTGACCCAACTCCAGCTGGATCCCATATTGCCCAGAATGTGAATAAGAGGAGGGAAGAAATGCAGAGCCCCCACCTTGCTCATGTCCTTGAGCTCCTCTTCCTGCTCCATCCGCAGCTTGTTAGCTCTCTGCAGAAGGTTCTGCGCTCTCTCCTTGGCCACTTCCTCTAGCTCACTGAGCTTCTTGTTGTTCCTCCAAACCATTTCCTTCTGTTTCATGATCTTCTTGCGTGTGGTCACTGCATCCTACAGGAGACCAATCTAAATCAGTGTGAGATTGTTCCCTGCGCTGTGTCTTGGGCACTAGCCTGGCTACCACAGGTGACCCAATGTGACTTTTGCTTCACTCCATCATGTTATCAGAACCCAGAAGTTTCTCAGCCTGGACTCATCTTCATCCCTCCCCTTGCTCCCCAGTTACTTCCACTTCTGGTCTTCATTCTATAGCATGTCTCCATCCAAGCCTTGTTCCAGGGTCCCCTAACTAGAGCTCCAAGTCTTGTGAGAAGCCAGCCTCTTCCCAAAATATCTCTCTTCTGTCCCCCACCTGTTGAGACCAGGGCTTGGGGGCTTAGCTACCACAATGGCTTCTTTCTCCTTTCTGAAGGCCTGCTCCCTGGCCTCGAGTTCTTCTCTGGTCAGCACACGAGATGCCCATTTGATCCGCTCAAACTCCTCGGGGCTCATGATAAGGGATTTCCCGGACGGATCCTTGGTGGGAACGCTGACACAAGGAGTGAACAAAGTTAGGGAAAGGAAGTAAGGGAAAGCTCTCACTTCCACAAGCATCTCTCCTCTCCTCCCTCCCCGTATCATTGCCAACCCTCTAGCATGAACATGGCTAGTGTAGGAAAGATTGCCAACTGCATTGTGGGTCCAATGGGGAGAAGATGTCCAGAGGAGGGTGAAGCAGCATCACAGACTATAAAGGGACATTATAAGAACTTTTTCTAAAAGACCCAGCTTACATGTTTCCTTCTCTATAGAGCCATTCATGGCCTTCCCTTCAATGTACACATATGCCAATCCCCACCACCAGGCCCAACTGACCACCTCCTGTTCTGAGCCCACCATGTTCTGCTCTCACTGTCCGTGTTACAGTCAGCTGGGCATGGCTTGTTTCCTTGCTGGATTACAAACTCCTTCTGGACTTGGTAACTGTCTTAACCACATGGTGGCCTAGTCTCTGGCCCAATGCTGGGTACAGAGTGAGAACACAAAGCTGTCAAATTAAGCTTTAAAAATAGATTATTCCTCAAAGATGACATAAAAAGGGCAAGGGGACGCCAGTCAGGTTCAAATGGATGCTAGTCAGAAACCTAAATACCCTGTCCATCCAGCCCAAAGACAAGCTTTGAACCCTAAATATTAATTAAAACGTCTGATCAACAACAGTTGGAGACATGTCTATAGACCTCTCCTTTCTAGCCACTCAACCATTCAACAAACCAATAGGTAATTATAATGATTACAAACAAATGACACACATTAAAGATGGAGGCGGGAGAAGCAGGGGGTGGGAATAAAGCTGCTTCTGGGTGAGGCCATTTAACAGGCATATGGCAATGAGACGTCTGAGGCAGGAAGTGAAAACTCATCTAATAAAACTAGTGTGGGGGGAGGACCAGAAGGTAGAGCAAACGAGTGAGTGGATTTAGGGCTTAGCCAAGATCTCATGGTTCACTGAGCAGCATAGCCCAAAATAGCCTGGAATACCCCAGAATACCCAAGAATGATCCGACTCTGAGGCAGCACATTGTGGGCTTTCAGTAGCCCTGACAAGAAATCAGCAACTTCATCTCCAATGTGTTCTCAGCACTAGACCTCTCCAAGAAGGAACCACTTCTCTGGCCCCACTGGTGGTCACAGGGTTGCTGACCATGTCTGGCTATTTGATGCCAGGACTGACAAGATGGTGCTCCTGAGGCTGTGTCCTAGCTGTGCCTCTCCAGCTCATGATACAGGCAGTATTTTCTAGAAATTTAAGCTTTTTTTAGCAGGTGGGGCCGGAGTAGGAAGAATAGTTTCAGAGAATAAAGCACTAGCGCAAGGGCTAAATCAACAAGTAACAGTTTTGGCTCATTTCATACTGCTGAATGAGACCTAAACTCCACAAAAGGTACCAAGCAAGGGGGCAGCTCTGGTGGGGAAGCCATGCTGAGCTAATCCCAAAAGAACATGAGAGCCTGTAAGAATTTCTTCTTTTGGCCTTGGAGTCTGGGAAGACAGGGGGCTAATTAGGCATCTGGTCAGTTTCCCTTTGCTTCAGATTCTTGATGCAGTCAAAAGGAAGCTACTCATGTGGGCCAGTCCTTTTACCAAGGCAGTAACAGGGGCTCAGGGAGGACCAACTAAGCACCTCCTCTCTACCAGCTCCTTAGGTCCCACAGCAGCCAGAAAAGAGGGAAGAGAAAGAAGCTGGGAACCAAAGGTAATGGAAATAATAGATACAAGAGGGGGAGAAACAGAGGCGCCAAGATGAAGAAAAAGGAAAAACATGAAACAAACAGGGAAAATGAATAGGAAAAAAATAGGGACTTGACTGACAATGAAACCAGGTGAGTTTCTCCATCTTCCTGCACAGGCCCTCAGCGGAAGTTCAGGCTGAGACAAGAGGGCAGGGTGTGAGCCCTGGATACTCACATGAGTTGCCGAACCATGTCTCGGGTGATAAGCTGAACGGTCTCTGGCTTGTGGTCCCAGCCCAGAGTAGCGAAAGTTTTCTGAATGGCATGCTTATCTCGGAGCAGCACGATGGGGCTGTCGATCTGGGCCAGGGGCTATGGGTTCAGAAAGGATAGCTTAGAAGCTGGCCGCCCCACTTCCTGCTGGTCAGTCCTAACTTCAAGTATAGACTTCCCCTCTCCTGGGGCTTCCACCTCATCCAATGGCAGGCGAGGCCGGCTGAGACCCAGACTGCAGGATCACCCAGAGTAGCCATGGCACTGAGAAAACAGCACGGTGCTCTGCACTTGAACTTAGCCAGATGTGTCCTGTAATTACCAGCTTTTCTGAGAACAAGGCCTCTAAATAACTTGTGCAGATACTCCTGGACAGATGGGAAATGGGGGTTGCTAGTGTGTGTCCATTCCTAACAGGAATGAAAATTGTAGGTCCCTATGTTCTCTTCCCTCTATGACTTATGGAAGAAGAAATAATTCTCTCTTGGACCACACTCTTGCCCTGAAGCAATAAAATTTGTTGCAGACTCCAATCTGATATTCATATCTTTTCATCTTTTCTAATGATTGATTTACTTTGATCCCCCTCACCAAAAGCCCATTTGGAGGGAGTTAGAAATGGCTAAATGGCCTGGTAGAGACCTGCCCTTAAATCTAATGTGGAAGGAAAGTCAAAGAGTTAGAATTTAGCAAGAATATGAATTATGTGTATCTTTTTTAAAAAATTTTTCTGACCATAAGTTAGATAATAAGAAAACAAAACATTTCAGAAAATTTTTGAACACAAGAGAATTCCACTTGTCATTAAGGCAGTAACTGTGATCCTGAGTGGAGGTCCTTCTTGTCCTGAGAACTTCACTTTGGAGAGGTCCCAGAGTGCTGCTGCCACCTGGTGCCCATCTCTGCTTTTAAGTAGGCACAAGTCAGTCATGCCACAGGCTCCTTCTGCCCCCTACTGTTGGTTGAGAGAGTTCCTGGACTCTCACCCAGCAGTAGGCCCAAAGAAAAAGGGCCAACAACAGTCATTTTTCTAACTGCTCCTTTTGCTATTCCTGGAGAACTTGGCCATTTCCCAGTCTATCTGTGCTTTGACTAAAAGTTGCATTCCTTTCATTCTTTCCCCTGTCAATAGTAAAACTGCTGCAGAGTGGTGGTGGTGGTGGCAGCGGGAGGGTCTTCTAAATACAGGAAGATGCCTGTCTTGAACTCTCTGGAAAGTCCCTTTGACTCACAATGAGGATAGTGGGAAGCAGAAATAGATATCACATCTTCTCTTCCCAACCCACCCACTGCCCATGGTATTCACACCAGTATTTGTGCCTCCACTGGCATATTTCTTCCCCTTCTCTTTTCTTTCTTAATCTCTCGCTACCTTTCTCTCCATGTCTCATTCTCTTTCTAGCCTTGCCACTCTTCCTTGTCACCTACTTAACTCAACATGTACTAAGATTATTCCAAGTAACTCTCCAGCTCTCCTTCTTAGACTAAAGGAGTTGTCAACCTCTTACCCAGGACGACATTTGCAAATAAAGACCTGCTCATTTCCCATAGCTAAGAAGTTGTATTAGTTGAGCACCTGGGAAATGAAGATGACATTGTGTTTGATGTTGTTCTTGGATAGAGGGGTAAATATGTCGCTCTGAGTCTGCAAGTTTAGTCCAGTGGCCCTCAAATGTTTTCATCATGGAGTGTTCACTGAGCAATTACCAAGCTCTCTGAAGCCAAGCCTCTCCTCTGGCATTACAACAGATTTTCAATGCTGTACAGACATGAGGCTTGTGTGGGTAGAGGAAGCCAGGTGTCCTGTTTACATGGGCCCCACTAAATATCAGAGCTCTACAGCTGGTTCTCAGAATTCCCCTCTGTCTTCATCACAGAGTTATCTGGGAGAGGGGGTGATATGTTCCATGCTAGCCTTGTCCTGAGCAACACTAGTCCAGGTCACTGCCTCCAGGTGACAGTTACCTGTAGGGACTAGGTGAGGGTTACCTTGATACCTCCGAAGAGGCTCTCGTCTACCTCAGAGCTTACGGCTTTGGTCCGATAGCGAGTCCTATTTCTCGACCTGTTGGAAGTAGTAGAGGAGGAGCTCAAGATGCCAGCTGTGCTTAACGGCTGCAAGAAGCAGAAAGATTGGGCCATGAGTGCTGAGTGCCATCTGCGCCAATAGTAAGGTAAACACTAAGCCTGCCCATGCCATGGTGGGTCGGGATATATGCGGAAAAGCACCGAGGGAAAGCACCTGGGTAAACCTGAAATGTAAGGGACACCTCCACAGAAGCAGAGGGTAGGCACCAGGCACACTAGCACAGCGAGGAGCATTTCCGTAGTCCCTGACTTGAAGAAGGCCAAGTCATCATGCCATATGGAAGAATGGAGGAAAGAAACGAGGTGGGAGGATGACCTCATTGTTGGCCCAGTCCCAATTTCCCACAAAGACATTCTTGTGAGGCCACTTAGACTTATCTACCCAGAAATGTATAGTGTACTCTTTACCTCCAGTCTTCTCTGCCTAAGCTCCAAGCCCCTTTCACAAATGACAATACTATTTGACCTCCTTCACATCTCCACAATCGTACAAGGTTACAGTGGGGACTATAGGACATTACAAATAGAAAAGCTTGGCACAAGGTTGGTGCCTAATAATCTTCAGCAAATGAATGATGACTGATCGCCAGCTACGATCAGACAAACCAGTGCATAGCATCCCCCATAATATGGCTTTCACACCTGGGACCCCTTTAGTGTGCACTAATCAGTTTTAACTGCCCAGTGTCTTTCTATGTTTGGAGAGTTCCATCTAATGAGTTGTGGAAGACAAGGCTCATTTTTGACCATCAAAGCTAAAGACACCAGATATTTGCCCTCCAAGCCCGAGCAAACCAATCAGATCATGCAAGCCTGACAAGGAATAGGAAACTAGTGATGCAAGAAGAACAAGGAAATTCTCTCTGGCAAAGTCAGCAGTCACAGCCATACCCAGTGATAAGGATACCAGTAGCAGCACCCCATAGCCAAAGCTGCCAGCATTAAGGTCCTCGACAGACCAGTGCTGGTTTGTGATTTTGCCCTTTGTTCTGGCTGCAACTCTTCCCTTTGTTCTCATTTGCCAGGCCTAGTTTCGCAGCCATGGTGTAAAGTCCATGAGCTTTCAGCTCTCAGAACTCAGAGTTCTGACTCTGCTGCTTATGACTAGGAACTCTGATTAACACAACCTCATTCCCAAAGCTCATCCAGCCTCAGCTCAATTCCCAGAGGAGAAGTCTGCCTCCAGAAGACAATTTCTGTGAAGACTACAGGATACTTCTTCAGGCTTAATCCAATTCTCACTTTGCAGGAGCCCACAATTCCTACAGTTCTCTAAGCTGGGATGTCCTGGGAGAATGGGCTACATACATTGGGTCTCCCAAGCCTTGGAATCAGCAGCTGTCAAGGGGAAAGGGTAGACAGAGAAATGGACTGTGCATGCCAGGTCACTAAACATTGGACAGTGTGTTTTGAAAGCTCTCTCTCATCTGCCATGAGCAGCACCTGTTTCACCTGTATTAGGTTTCACACTAAATTGAGCAAGTATACTCCAACTGGCTCTGTTCCATACAAGGACCACTGACTGCTGTGTGCCCTGTCCCTCACTGCCTGGCACAGCCAGCAATAGGCTTACAGAGGGAACCGCCCTTCACAACCTCAGTCAGCCCCAATAGAGCAGAGCAGAAAATCTCAGATTTATTAAAAGGCAAACATAGCAGCCCCGAGAATGCCTAATAACAGACTCATGGTGAGTGGTTAGTAAATGCTCCCCTTTACACCAAAAATAGAAGAGGAAATGAATAGAAACTGCAATAGGTGGAACTGAGGGTAAGCGCTGGGAATAACTAGAGAAAGTGGAAGGCACTGGATCTTGAGGGGTAGAGTGAGCTCTGTACATAATTAAGGGAAAAGATGAGGTCTTGACACATAATAGGAGCTCAATCCGCATTTGATAGTAAATTAATGAATGAAACCAAGCAAGACAACTTCTTAAGAGCTGCAGACTAGACTGAGATGGAAGCCTTTCTGGAATGTGCCTGCCTGAGTGCAGGTCACTCCACCACTCCACATTTTCCATATCACGTATAGCCTGCACTGTGGAAAATAATGTATGCGAAAGGGCTGGAGTACAGATGTAAAGTATTATTATTGTTTTGCATTTGCTTTCTCGTTTCTTTTCAAGGGTTCCTGCAGGATTTCCCCATGTGCTCAGGTGTCCATCAGACTGTGGGTTCCTCAAAGCTGAGACCAGATCACCTCTTTCCTGCACCCTTGGTACCCAGGTCAAGAAAAAATTATCCAAGAGATACTCGACTGTCTGCGCCCTGAAGTCAGAACAGAGGAAGGAAAACAGATGACCACAGAAAAGTAGCCACACTGGGCAAGGCAGAGAAAAGCACTAAGCTCTGGGGTTGGATGGCTGAGAAAACCTCAATGGGGAATGCTGACTTTGAAGCCACAAGCCATCCACCAGGGTTAGAATAATCATCTTGCCAAGACTAACAAGAAGGATTAGAGAGGTCACTGTGTAAAAATGCTAGAAAAAAAAGTGAAGAACCAAGCAGAAATGAAAAGTTAGATCCCTCTGGGCCAAAGGCAGTAGCTGAGAAGTCCTGTCAGGAGATTAAAGGTTGGTTTTATTTCTTGCCTGACCAAATAAATGTCCTCAAGAAGCTGAACAGTGTCTAGAAGGAAGCCTGTCTAGCCCTTGGGGCGGGGACGGGGCGGGGGGGGGGGGGTCGGACGAGGGGGGCAGGTAGCTCTTGAAGAAAAGGAAGAGAGCTGATTAAAAACAAAAACAAAAAACAAAAAATCGGTATTAATAACTGAGGAGGCAAGAGGGATTGGGAAAGATGAGGATTAGGGACAGATAAAGATGCCAGCCCTGCTTTAATATTTTCATCTTGGAGACCTAGCTGACTCCCTTTCCCTTTTCGTGCCCACCCCAGGAGCACAAAAATTTGGCCACTGCTCAGGGTTCTGGGAGAAACTCCAATACAGTAAGATTAGCTGATCAATCCGATGATGATTTTGACTTAGTCACTGACATAAGATAATCTCCATAACATGTTGTTTTAACAAAACCAGATTATTTAAAAAATGTAAGTATCCCTATAAAAATGTTTGTATGAAGGTATGCCCCCAGAACGTGTTACTAAAAGCATGTTGACAAAAATGTTTAATTTCAGGTAAGCGGTATCATCTTAAGATGTTCCTTATATTAAATGATTTTCTGCAATGAGTAGGTAACTCTTTATGATCAAGAAAAAAAAAAAAAAAACCTTTTTTATTTGAAAACAAAACCTAACAGTGGGCCTGAAGCCCCAACTCTGAACAAAGGAGAGTCCAGTCCTTTAAAAACTGCAGCATTTTCTGTCCCAGGACCCAGGATGTTCAGATAGAACTGTAACACCTGTCAACTGAATAAAGACGAAGGCATGTCCTTTTCTGAATGTCCTCTCCACCCTGGATCTCGTTCCTCTTTTGCATATAGGTTCCCTGCAAGCTAGCAAATTCAGGCTTCAAGCTCTTGGCCTGATTCTGCTTCCTTTTACCGTAGGCTTTGGTTACTGAGGTGGGGATGCCCAGGCAGCAGGTGCCTTGTCTTTCACTAAGTGATCCACTCAGTTCACCTCTTTCCTCACATAGAACCAGGTTGGCCTTCTGTGGGATGCCATCTGAAGACATCTTAGTCAGAACTGAGGTCTATCTCTCCTTCTTGAGGATATACTTATTCCTTGTTTTTAAGAGTCCTAGAGGTCTGCGTAATTGTGAATCTCCCGCAATCACCAACTCTCCCTATTCCTCCACTCTAAAAAGCTAGTAAGCAGCACCATACAATACACACACACACACACACACACACACACACGCACATGCATATGCACACACACTCACTTGCACACATCTGGCCTGCTGCTTCTCAAAGGTGCCCTTATGCCCGGTCCTGTCCATGGGACTTCAGAAGTGCTCAGTCAGCAGGCGAAACCCTTGCCCTGAGTGGCCTTTGGACAGGGAATCCCTGATCTGGGTGCAGAGAAGTACACAAGTCTAGTCCAGGTACAACTCACTGATTAATTTGGCTTAGAAATATGAAAGCTTTAAAAATGGAGAACAAAAAAACTAACATTTACTATATGCCCTTAGATGCCAGGTGTGATACTAGGCCCTCACAGACAGATGTATACCACTGACCCTGAAAGGCACTGAGGAGAGCTTGGAACAATACGCATAATAAGTGCCTTAATGAAAGGGACTCCATTGCAATGCCACAGGGAGTCCTCAGAAGAGGAAAACAGCTCTTTTCTGAAGACTTGTTTATAATTAACAAAGCTCTTCTGAAATCTCTAGTTGAGGAGACTGCATTTGAACTATTGAGCCCCAGAAAATCAGTGTCACCTCTGGGCATGAAGTATGTCCACCAGTGTACCCAAGGTACCACCTTTGCCATCTAGTATGCCCCCCCAAAATTCTAAGGTTGTTTCCAATAACCCAAGGCTCCAACACCTATCCTCTGTCCCTCTCCATTATCCCTCAGCGACCAACACACTCCTCACTGGGGCCCAGAGGTCCTTTGCACAATGCCTCCCAAGTCTGCTGCCCTTCTCAGCCCTCCTGACCCTTGCAATCTCAGGGACCCCAAGCTGGACAGATCAGCCCCAATCCCTCTCCAGGGACTTTCACACCTGGTACTCTCCTCATTCAATCATTTACAATTGTTTGTTGAGTGAGTACAGCGTGACCCAAGCCCCAGAAGAGAAAACTGAGGCTCATGAATATTATGTGATTTATTTGTTGTCACTCTGCTAGTTCGTGGCAGAACAAGTACCTAAAACCTGGTATCTGGCCTCCTCACCAGTGGCTTTTCCCTGTCGCATCCTACAGTCCCCAGCCCATAGAGGCTCCAGCCTGATAGGAAGGGGAAAAGGCTGAGACATCCCTTTCTCCCCAACTTCCAGGCTCAGCACCACTGCATGCTTTCAATCCCTATCGACCCCGCCCTTAATTCTTCTTTTGGAGGAAGAAGTTCCTTAGGACTTTCCTTGCGTCTTCTAGTGGGGTGTCTGCCCCGCTCCTGGGCCTTCCAGACATCCTGAGCCTGACCCAACTTCTGCCCTCCTCCAACTCCCCCACTTTCCTGGCTCAGAAATCCGACCCAATTCAGGACCCTTGAGATGCCTCCTAAGGTCCTCCTCTGCCACCCGGGAACTCACCATCTCAGCCGCGCCTCTACTGCCTCTGCCTTCCGCACCGCCAGGGAGGCGCTGCGTGTTGACGTGTTGCCATAGTAACCAAGAGCCCGTGTTCCGCGGCCTAGGCCCCACCCTCGGCCCCGCCTTTGCCCTCTGCTGGGGCTGTCCGAGGCGGCTTGCTGGTGGCCACAGGAACCCGAACCCTGTGTTCTGACCGGTCAGGCAGATGCTGGAGCAGGAGCCGGGGCTCTGAAAGACTGGTCCTCTCTGGTGCGCCCCGCTCCCGGCTTCGGCTTTGGCTTTGGCTGAACTCTTGGGTCAAGACAGGAACCCTGAAGGGACTAGAGGGGTCGAAGGCAGGGGCATCTAACTGCCACAGCCCTTTGAAGAGCCAGGCCCAGGGTCACGTTTTCCCTAGACACCCCACTTAGGTTACTATGGTTACTGTTGCCCAAGTGAGATGCCAAGCCAAACTCTGATGAGGGTTTAGTCTTCAGGGAAGCAAGCAGGATCAGAAGAAACAAGTTTCAAAACAGGAGACTCTGAGTAGGCCCAAAGAAAGAACTTCCGTCCATGAGGATGTGTATGTAGTTTTAGGAACAGTTACTTAAAACGTGGGCCTCAGACCTCTATCTCAGAATCACATGGTAGAGTTTAATAGGTTCTTTAGGGAGCCTGCCTTTTAATGCTTCTCAGTTTTTATTTATTTGTTTATTTATTATTTATTTTTTATTATTTATGCCTACAGCACCTAGTCTTCCTAGGTGATATCTCCTATCCAAGTACTAATCAGGCCCAACACTGCTTAGCTTCCGAAATCAGACATCTCTGCTTGTTCAGGGTGGGATGGCCTTAGAACATGGACTGTGGTTCCACTGGTGCACAAACCCAGGACCTTCTGTGTGTAAAACAGATGTGCTAACCGCTACACTATGGAACCATGTCCATAACGCTTCCCAGTTTGTATGTACTGTTCTTAAGGGACTTTTAGGAGTTTTAGGGTTTTTCCCAATTTGGTTTAGCCCTTATACTTCCCAGTCTACAGAAACAAGATTGAACTAAATCCCACAGCCGGGAGGCCCCAACTCTCACCAAATTTTCCTACCCGACCAAGTATATTTTTCACTCCACTGTTGATTGGCTAAACTCTTATGCTGAAAAGAAGTGGTGACTCTAGGATTCCATGAGCTGCTTTCCCACTCCTAAACCTCTCTCCAAACCTTCATAGCTGAACTTTCTGACGCTTACCCCAGCTTGACTTTTGTGTTTCAAAGCCAATCACTGCATCCTGTGGCATACTCCAGGCATACTCCGGGTTTAAGGAGGAATGGCTGCAGAGCTAAGGGCACTAAGAGCTGTTTACAAGCCCCAGGGGAATGGAAGAAGGAAGATGGGGTAACCTACACCTGCTTTTAAAAGACTCACTCCAAGGATCTTTACATTCCTTTTCCAGATTTCCCAGCCTTATCTCCTTTGGGATCCTCAAAGGATGAGATTAGGGGTGAGATCAGAGGGAGAAGAGGCCAGAGGAGGCCTGAAGAGGAGGAGCACAACCCTTGGGACTTGGGAGTGAGGGAAGGGCTTTTCTGTCCCTGGCACCCTTCCTTTCCCTTGGTGCCATGACCCCCTCTTCTCTGCAACCCAGTGAGGCAGGAAGAGGAAGTAACTGGCCCACTGTGGGCTAGATGCTTCCCCTGAATTTTCTACCCAGTCCTCACAGCTACATTTCCATGGGGTAGTTATTATCCCCATTGCCAAAGAGGAAACTGAGGCCAAGAGAGATAACTTTCCAAACTCAAAAGCTGGTGTTTTTTTCTCAACCCAGGCTGCCTCACTGAAGGAAACGAACAAAGCTGAGGCAGGAAGGAGAGGATGACAATGCAATGTAAGAAAATCACCTACCAGGGTTTTCTTTGAATTTAGCTCAAAGAGATCAATGTTTAAGCTGCAGGCCTCTCATTTACATGAACCCCCTGCAAACCTAATACCAGAGCCCTTAGCATCGTGTCTACTTGACCATGTATTTTTATAAATTTGAAAAGTAATCTGGGGGGATATATTTATTTTGAATTTAGTGAAACATGTTTGTTATTTTTCTCCATCACTTACACTTATAGTTACGTGACTGCCTGCTGTCCTAGGCAGTAGGAAAAGCTGTCTGTAGGAATGGCTACCTGGAACACTCCTTCCACCACTCCATTATGCACTTCACCTGATGTCAGGACAGGAAAGCACTGGCCATATTATCCCCATGGACATGTGCTGTGGTGCCCAGCACCAAAAGTATTTGCAAAGCGGAGGGAAACAAGGTTTGAAATAAACAAAATTAGAAGTCAGTCTGAGAAAAAATTCTAACCCTCCATCATGTCAAATTGTAAGTGGGGATTCTCTTTTAATCAATGTCTGGTCAAAACCGAAGTTCTCTTTGGCCAGGTAGAAAACCAGTAATGCAGCAAATATAACTATAAACACATTATATGAATCATCAGAGAAAAAGTTGCCTCTAGAGGCCTAAACTTATTGACTAGTTTTTTTTTTTCAACAGTGATATTTTTTTTTTTTGCATTCTTCTCATAGGTAGTGTTTTAATACACATGCCTACTTGAATTTTTCAATGCATAATGAGATAGAATTTCCATTTAAAAACTATTCAAGTCTTGTGTATTAGTTTTCTACTGCTGCTATAGCAAGTCACCACAAATTTAGTAAATTAAAACAACACAAATTTATTATGTTACAGTTCTGGAGTTCAACATGGGTCTCACTGGAGAAAAATTGAGGTGTCGGCAATGTTGCATTCCTCCAGAGGCTCTGGGGTCAATCCTTTTTACAGTTTCTAAAGGCTGCCCATGTTCCTGGACTCGTGGTCCCCTTTTTCTATCTTGAAGCCAGTAACATTGCCTCTCTCTGCGCACTCTGCACTAGTGACATCTCTCTCCTGACAAAGGTCCTCATGTAATTAAGTTGGGCCCACTCAGATAATCCAAACTAGTCTCCCCATCTCAAGGTTCTTAATTTAATCATATTCTACAAAGTCCCCTTTGTCATACATGGTAAATATTCACAAGCTCTGGTGATGCAAGACAGGGCATCATCAGAGCTTCCAAATTGGGGGAGACTCGAACCATGCACTGAGAGAGAATAGGGTTCTTGGCAGAGAGTGTAGAAAGAAATCAACACACATCGACGTTAAAGTCAAAAGGAAAGTCTATTAGAAAAGGGGTAACACTCCACAGAGCATGGTCTCAGAGGCAGAGAAGGAGAGAGCCCAAGAGAGACTCAGAGTGACAGAGACAATAAAGAGAGACCAAGACAGTGAGAGAGACAGAGTAAATGCACTGAGAGGAACCCCAAGTGTTCGGGAATTCAGTTTATATGTCATTCTTTAGTTCCTGTGAGTTCCGGTTTAAAGACTTTGATATGGACATACAATGAAGAAGGGGAAGAGTATGTAGCATGAAAAGCCTGCTGGCAGTTCCTATCCTTTAAGCCATAGATTCTCTGTTTTTAGCCATAAGGAATGAATGACTTTATTTTGTGTAGGGCCCATTTAAAGACTCCATTTTTCCTTCACAGATGTGGGGAATGGGTTGTGAGCAATTCCAGCAGAAATCTTCCTTTGTTTTGCAAGTTTCCTCCTGGCCTGGCTGCAGGAGCTCATCAATATATTGTAGTCTCTGAATACAGCTTGATTTAACATTTTAGTTCTCTTGCCTCCTCCCTACATTACTGGGAATTAGGAGGTAGATATTTGGAGGACAGAAGGTGCATTATTCTACCTGTCACACCTATCACAATGATAGTTTAAAGATCCATAACATATTTTTAAAGGCTTGGAAGGGAAACACGAACATAAAATGCAAAAAAAAAATATTCAAAAAGTTGATACAACTTGAGTTTTCCATTCTAAATTGCATTTTGGAAAGTCTTCTTGAAGATTTAAATAATGCAAGTGAGGTTTAACAAATTTGGACATATATCAAGAATATATTTTCTTCTTTTGTCAATTTTAAATGCATGTATTAAAGAACAGAAAATTTACTTAAAAATTAATGAGTTCATCTGTACAGCAAAGGAAATGATCAACTTGATGAAAAGGCAACTTATAGAATGGGAGGAAATATTTGCAAATTATATACCTGATAAATGATTAAGATCTAAAATATATAAACTCATACAACTCAATAGCAAAATAACAATCCAATTTTTAAAAAATGGGTAGAGAAACTGAATAAACATTTTTACAAAGACAATATTCAAATGTCGAACAGGTACATGAAAAGGTGCTCAACATGACTAATTATCAGGGAAATGCAAATCAAACCCACCTCACACTGGTTAGAATGGCTGTTATCAAAAAGACACAAAATAACAAGTGTTGGTGAGAATGTGGAGAAAAGAGACCCCTTGTGCACTGTTAATGGGATTGTAAATTGGTAGAGCCACCTATGGAAAATAGCGTGGAGGTTCCTCAAAAAAATGAAAAAGGGAACTACCATATGATCCACCAATTTCACTTCTAGGTACTTATTCGAAGAAAATGAAAACACGAATTCAAAATGATACCTGCACCCCCACGTTCAATGCAGCATTATTTACAATAGCCAAGATATAGAAACAACTTAAGTGTCCAATAATGGATGAATAGGTAAAGAAATTGTGGCATACATTCAATGGAATATTATTCAGTCATATAAAAAAGGAAATCCTGCCATTTGTGACAACATGGATGGACTTTGAGGTCATTATGCTAAGTAAAATAAATCAGAAAGAGAAAGACAAATACTTTATGATCTCATATGTGGAATCTAAAAAATAAACAAAATGAACTCACATACAGAAAACAAACTGGTGATTGTGGTAGGGTTGGGGGAGGAGGCAAAATAGGTGAAGATGATCAAAAAGCACAAACTTTCATTTACAATATAGGCCCTGAGGATGTAATATACAGCAAGGTGACTGTAGTTATTGATATTGTATTGTATATTTGAAAGTTCCTAAGAGAGTAGATCTTAAAAGTTCTCACCACAAGGAAAAAAATTATAAATACATATGGTGATGGATGTTAACTAGACTTATTGTGGTTGGTAATCATTCTGCGATATACACAAATATCAAATCATTATGTTGAAATAATATAATGTTATGTCAATTATGATTTCAGTTTAAAAAATTAATGGGTTTATGAAACAAAAGTGATGAAAATGAATCATGAAATCAGTAGAAATTGTTTTGAAACCAAGAAGCAAATTGTAACAAAAATTTTCAGATTATACCGAAACAAGTAATTCAGTAAAAAGAATAGAGAAATTTTAAATATAATAAACAGGCACTTGAATTGTTTGATAATCAAATTAACTCAGAGAAGAAGATCATATGAACACATTGGGAAAATATCAAATTATTGATTTGACATAAAACATTAACATTGATGGAGAATGCATTAAAATGAGGACCTATAACAATCTGGTTAATGAGTGCCATCAAGTCAAAGAATATTTAAGACTAATTACTGAACAATGTCTTGAAATCCTACAACTTACATAAGAAATTTAGCACAGATGTTCCCAAATTTGACATTATAAAAATTGATATGATTTTATCAATAATAAACTGTGCGATGAAAGAAACATTCTAATCTATCACAATAATAAATGTGTTGATCAATCCATGCCAGAGGAAAGACTGAGTTATTTTTCTATTTTCTCTATAAAAAGTAATATTTTAAAATCATTGTCATTTAGGAAGACAAAGAATAAGCAGCCAAAAAAGGTAAGGGTGAGTTGCTTGAAAGTTGTTAAGCAGCAGATTCATATAAATCTATGCTATTCTTCTAAATATTATGATATTTATTGTACTTGTTAGATTTTTAAATTTTTATAACTTGTGATTTATTACTCTAAATAAATGTTTACTTCTATAATTAATTTCATGTTAATAATTTTATATTGTTTTTCTTTAGCGGGGCTTCCAAAATTGTATAAGCTTCACCCCTCACAAAACCCAGTTCCACCCCTAATAAGTAGGACAGTAGCTTTTCCCTTCTCAGCAAAACTTGGCACAAAAGTGCAGCCATATCCGGTGGAGCTGGAAAGGATGCTCGTTCCTGTCCTCACTGTCTGTCCTCTTCCACCTTCTCCACTGAGCCCTTTCTTTTTTTCTTCCATTTCTACTTGCTGGCATCTTTGGAGTCTTTCTTCTACTCCATCCTCAAGCTCTCGTTTCACTCTCCTTCTCTGCTCTGTACTATTTTCAGCGTTCTCACTGACCCACAGGTGAGAGTAATGAAGGAAGGGTTACAAACCTGGGGAAGAGGGCAAGTCCTGATTCTTAGCCCAGCCTTTACCCCACCTCCAGCTGCCTGACCCTTTCTAACAGGTCACCACTCCCCAAGAAGTCTCAGGATGGCTGGCAAGGGCCAGGAACTCAGAGCCAGGAGAACTGGAAGCAGAACCCATCAACCCCCAGGCTGGGCTGGGTCCCACAGCTCCCCCTCACCCAGACCTGCCGTGGAACCTTCAAGGGGCTGGTCAGGCAAGTTCCACTTTATTGGCCTCCTGAGGTGCCCCCAACACTGGTTGAGATGAGAGAGAGAGAATAATTTTGATTCTGTGATGAATAAGCACATTTAAACAGGAGGAGACTGGGAGACAAGACCCAGAGGAGCCATTTGGTTAAAATGAGGATGTATCCTGACCAAGATGAGTGAGAAGAAAGACTGATTACTGGCTCTCCTCAATCGCTCTTTCTCTCCTTTAAATGCATTTAGGAACTTGCCCTCCTGAGCACAGGGATCAGAGATGCTGAGACTGAGCATGGCATGAGGGTAGCAGGACTACTACAAGTGTAGAATGAGCAAAAGAAATGGGGCTGCCACATTTCTACGGAAGTCTTTGTGTTAAGCGTGTGTACTTCTTTGTTCATAATAGTCTGTTTTGTTCATGTTTTCTCCGAACTCCTTGCTATACACATCCCGGGAGTTCTCTGAGGTTGAGGCCTACTCCGTCCCTCTTGACCTGCCTCCTTTGCTCTGGCAGTGTCTGCTCCCATTTTAGTGGTGAAGGGAATTCTGGGATGCCCACTCAGTTCTCAGTAAATTACTGTTTCTTCCAGGCTGATTCACAGTCAACAATTCCCCCATGAGCAGTTCTTTGGAGCAACACAGTGAGGAAGGAAAGCAGTGACTGACTCTGGAGCCAGACCAGCAGGGTCTGAACACTGGCTCAGCTACCTACAGCTGAGAAACCTTGGGCAACCTGCCTACCCACCTGGGCTTTGTTTCCTTATCTGCAAGATGGGATGACAACCCAAAAGAGAGGCTCTGTGAAGAAACCAGGCTCAAAAATCAGTTTGCACAGGGCCTTGTGGTTTTCTTCCCTTTTCCTTTCTCTATAGCAGGGAGATATTGGGTGGTGGTGAGGAGAGTCTTTGTCCTCACTGTAGTATAAACAGGACAGGAATCAGACTGTAAATCCTCAGCTGCAAGGGCGCCTGACAAGCTATTTCACTAACCCTTCTTCCTGGAACACTTGAACTCTAGGAACTGCCTAGAGTCTTTCTAAAACAAAGTACTACTTAAAACATAAATACTGAAATGCATGAATTATTTTACTCAAAGTATTTGCTGCCTTCCTTCTTTCTTCAAAAGTCTTTCTTAAAAGTTGTAGGGCCTTCCAGCTACAGCCTAAGAGACGAGGCACAGGACAGGAGCATGGAGAGAGTTTGAGGAACAAGAAGAAATTCTAGACCAAGGAGAAAGATTGTGAGCATCTGTGACAGAGTGAGTGGAACGGCACTAGGAGTCAGGGCAGGGGAGTGGGAGAGGGCTAGGAGATGGTTAGGGTGGGAGCAGAAGTGGAGACTACTGGGGGTGCCTGTGGCTGGAGACCCTGGATGCAGAGTAAAGAGGAAAGGAAAGAGCAGAGGACACATGCCAGAAGGGCAGTATCACCTCCTGATAGCGGCAACCCCTACCCAAGGCATGGGGCAATGAATGAAGAGCTGACTCTTCAGAGAAGTGACAGAGAAAGCCCCATTGCTGGTCACATCCCCCACCACCACCTCTCCACCTCTTCCCAAACCTCATCCCCTACCTGGCTACATTTCTACTGAGCAAATAGATATCCCCCAGGCAAAGGAGAAAGACATTAAATAATCTGCAGCCTCCTTCCCCCGGCTCTTTCAAAACATCACCCTGCCCTCTTGCCCTCCCCAGGTGCTTGAGCCAGCATTGCCCTGGTGCCCTGGACACTCCTCCACTTCCCTGTCACCAGTTTCCCTGCCTACGTGACCAGCACAGGCCCTGGACTGGGTGGCGGATGCTGAGATAAGGCCAAGGAGGGGAAAACCGCCAAAGCCAGGAAGTTACACAGCCTGGTTCCCCTGGCAACCCAGCCACAGTTACCAAACAGTGCAAGGGTAGGGGGTAGGGACAACTCCCATTCAAGGCTTCAGGCCAAGGCCCTTAGTTTTCATGTTGGAAAAACTTCTCTCCAAATCTCCTAGGACAGTGCCTAAGAATTACAAGGGAAGCCGGTTTTAAATACAAACTCAAGTCATCATCCTCACAGCCTCCACCAGATTCTCAGCCTAGTAGGACTAACTGAATCTACATTTCTAACCTGCACCCCAGTAATCCCAATGCTGCCAGTCTGAGAACAACACTTAAAGAACAGAATACATTTCACAAAGTGGGACTTGTGTCAGGGTTGGGGAAGATACAGGACAGGGCCCAGGGCATCCCAACCACTCAGGTCTGCTGGGATCTATAGCTAGTAGATTCACATGGGTGCTTGACTTTAGGTCTTTTCAACTTCTAATGAGTGACCAGGTCCAGACACCTGGATTTTAGTACATGCGGACCCAGTTCAAAACCACGACCTTTGACTGAGCTCCTTCTGGGCCAGGTACTACTGTGCTAAGAACCATGAGCCCTATGAAGATACACATATGGTGCACTTTCTGCTCTCAAGAACCCTAGGTCTGGCACATACAGTCTCTAAGTTTCAGTTTCTTCCTTCTCTCCAAAAGATATAAAATTACTAGCTTCTCAAGAAGTGACAAGGCTCCCTGGAATTTCCTATGGAACTGCCTTGAAAGTGTAGCTCTCAGATAGTCTCCTGGTGGTCGTGATGGTAGTTGGGCTGTCAAGGGGGTCTGGAAAGGTCAGGGAGCCTTGAGGAGGGAAAGCTTTAGTTGCAGAATCCAGGGACTGGGCCTCAGGGTCTCTCCATCAGTTCCTTCTGAAGCAGCCAGATCTTCGTTTGCCTTGGAGGGGTGGCTGCTGCAGAACTGGACTTCCTGCACCTCTTCCCAGGCCTGACCTCTCCCTTCCTCATTGTGGCCCTGGCCTCCACCCATAGAATAACCACAGTTCATACTGGCCACTAGCCAAACCCTTCCCCAGGGTCAGCCACCTCTCAGAGGAGCCTCATGATAGAGCAAACAATTAGCTTGGACTTGTTTTGTCACAAGTTTAAATCTCAGAGCAGCCACTAACCAGGTTCTGCAAGAGACTCTTGCTCTCTTAGCCTCAGTTCCTTCATCTGTAAAATGGGAGAAAATAATATCTTGTGGTGGTCTCAAGTCCCTTCTCCTGGATTTCCCAATTCTCATTTCTTTGTTCCCCTGCTTAAAATCCTTCAGTGCCTTCCTATGCCCTTAACGAAATGTTCACAATTTGACTTTGAAGCTCCTTGGATGATCTGGTCCTCACTCCTCTTTTCCATTGTATTTCTCAGCATCCTACCCTGCACGCCACTGACACATACATCCTACAGTCCAGTGCCGCACGTTCTCATCTTCAGCCTCTGCACATGCCACCTGTGTACCTAGAACACTCTTCTCATCACCACTGGCCTCTCTTTCATGCTTCTAAGTTCCTTAAATCCTCAGTTCAGACATCACCATCTTCCAGAAATCTTCACTGGCACCCCTCCTGTGTTAAGGTCCCTCCTGTGGGTTCTCAGCTCCTATAATCCCCTTATCACAACCCATATCACATTATGTCATAATTGGCTCTTTACTCCTCTAGCTAGCTCCTTGCAGGAAGGCAGAGACTATATTTGTCTTGTTGACTGCTATACCCTAGCACTGAGGGATGCCTTGCCTTTTAATGAAATTAAAAATACAGGTAAGGCTCTTAGTACAATGACTAGCAGAAAAGTGGTAATGAACCATCATCATCATCATGGGTTAGCCCCACAATGAGCTGTGTTTCTTGAATGGAAACACAATTTAAAATTCAAGTCCCGCCAACAGTAAGTGCAATGGCGTGACAGCCCTGGTGTCTGAGGAGATGTTTCTCTGACGCCACCAATCCCACCTCCATGTTGTTGATCTGTCCCTACCCAATCCCTGGCCCTCATCACTCCAGGCAGGAAACTATAGCCCCCCACTTAAACTTGATCTCTGACCACAGAGCAGGTGACAGCTTCTTTTTCCGGAGGGTCCCCCCTCACCTGCAGCCTCACTCCCCTGGACAGATCAGGGTAGAGGATCCCTGAAATGGTAGCCTCAGCTTGCCATGACATTGCCACCAGCCTTTACTCTGGAAATAATCCAGATGAGTGGTCCTCCAGAAGAGTCCATTTGCATTTCTCTGGAGGTGTGTATCACGGGCTTCCTGAGTTATCATGGCTGCTATCCACGTTTCATCCCTACAGGACTGTGCACTCTTGGAGCAAAGAGACCATGGATCAATAATCTTTGTATCCTTAATAAGGCCTGACAGAGTAGAACCCCAATGTTGGATGGACAAATATATGAATGAAGAAATGAGTGTGTATGAGGATTCCCAGGCAGAATTGCCCATTTTCTACTTTAAGAAGATGGGATTAGCCGTATTATTGAAGATCTTCCTCCTGATTTTTAAGACATTCCAGGGGCTAATAGCCTTCAAAGTCAAGAAGATCATTTTTCATTGTCTAACCTAAATTTCTCTGAATGTAACTTCATTGCATTTTATTTTTGTCTACCTCCATAACCACTGGGACAAAATTCATTTCTTTGTGAAGAGACAATTACTAATTTATTCTTTAGCCTGCTCTTCCACAAATTTGATCCCAGACCCTTTACTGTTCCCTCCCTGGAGCCCTACTGCGCAGCCCTTTCCCTGTTCCACTGCTCCTTGGGCTGTTTGCCAAGCTCTCAAAGTCCTCCCTCAGTTGTAGAGGCAGGAATGGGACATACCGTTCTCCACAGAGCCATGTACAAGCACACAGATGCTTATTCACCCACCTACACACAGAACACACACCTCTCTGCACCCATAATCCCCAGTCCTCAGTAAACACACACTCACAGGCAGCCTCCAGTCATAGACTCTCTCTTCCACCTGCACCCCTTGAGCCCTAGTACTTACTACACACCTATATGCACACTCACATGCTCGCACAGACCTATGCTCTTTCCCCACAGGAGAGCCAAACTAAATACAGTGTCTGAAGCCCTCCCCCATCTCCTTCTCCTCCAACTCTTTTCCATTGGCCACAAAAGGCCAAGCCTACTTTCTCTCCACTTCCACAGTGATTTTCCACTTTAAGGCTGAAGGCGAGGAATAAATGAACCAAAGTTGACTCCTCTCTTTTCCTCTTGCCCTCCTCTCATTTTCCCCCTCAATGCACCTTCAATTTTCCCAGAGCAACACCTTGCCCTCCATCCACTTCCCAACCTCCACTCATCTGGCTATATCTCCAAGAGCACTGGCTACTTGAGTTTTTTGCTTTCAGAAATGAACAGTGGGAAAGTATTGGAAACTGACAGACAAAGTCAATGGCAAGTGGGTTGCTGAGACCCTGGGCTGGTGACACAGTACCCAGCCAACCCAGGGGATTCAGGAACATGAGAATTGTGCAATATTCATTCATTCATTCAACAAAAATTTATCCATCACTTGCAATATGTCAGGCACTAACTACTCTACATCGATAAAACCAACTCAGTCTTGTCCTTACAGTGTACATACTGTGGGTGGAAACAAAATAAATAAGTAAAATATATTGGTTATCAGGTGGTGAAAAAAAGAAAGCAGGAAAAGAGAATGTGGTGCAGGCTGACGGTAGAGAATGCAATTTTAAATAGCGTGGCCAAGGAAAGCCTCACTTTGGAAGGGGACTTTTGAACAAAGATCTGAAGGATGTAAAGGAGCAAGCTATTGTAAGATCTGAAAGGACACTATTACAGGCAGCATGGACAGGCTATAGGGACTTAATTTATAAGGAGGGGCCAGTAGCAGCTGCCACCCCTGCCGCGGCTGGACTGGGCTCACCACACATTGGAGGCAGCCCACCCGGGCAGAGGCCCTCTTGGCTTCTCATTTTCCATTCCCCTCTCTGTGGCTAAGGGGTGCGGTGAGGGGACAGGGGATGGCAGGGAGCTGCCCACTATGAGCTGGGGCTGGAAGAATCTGAGTTTACTGATTTCAATAATGAATCTCTGTTTTGTTTTGTTTTGTTTTGTTTTGTTTTGTTTTGTTTTGTTTTGTTTTGTTTTGATGGATTTTGGCTGTGCCTAGGGCCACTGAGCTTACTGTTGGGGAGGGAGGAATATGAGGGTATGCAGTGACTGGTACAGAAGAGAACTTTGAGATGACAGGTTGCAATCATCAGCCCCATCTTTGATTCCCTTTTCCATCTTTCTCTTTTGTTTTAGGTCATGGCAGGTTGGGGTTGAGAAGGGACAAGCCTTCACAGTTACCCCTGGGCTAGGAGCCATAGTGCAGGATATGTGGGCAGTGTCCATAGAAAGTGGGGCCCTCACCTACCCAGGGAATTGGGCAGTCTCCCAGGTGCTCCTGGCTGGGTCCTTCCCCCATCCAACCAGAATAGCTTCTTAGCCATTGAAAGAGGGTAGGGCTGGCTGTTGGCATAGTCCTGAGTTCTGGCAAGTCTCTTTTGGGGGTGGCCCCTCAGATAGGCTTGCAGCAAGGTGGTCACACCAACTTGGGGCCTGAGGCAGGGGTTCAGTGGTGAGGAAGACCTGGAAAGCAGGGGGATGAGCACAGAGTTGGTGTTGGTGGCTGCAGGGAGAAAGCCTTGTTGACTGATCCCATGAACTTGTGAGTTGCCTATTGGGAGAACCTAGTAGCAAGATTCCCTTCTAGATGTGAGGAAGGGGGAGCCTTGGACCAAGATAATCGGTATTGGGGTCACGTCATGTCAAGTTCCTAACCCTCACACAGGTATGAATGTTCTGCCCTTAATTTCCACCCCCTGGGTATCATAGCCTTTACCTCATGGCCTTCCCAAAGTCTGAGAGACTCTGGGCCAGTCTCTTATATCAGGTTCCACTCCAATCAGCCAGCACAGAGACCTAGGCTCCATTGGCCTTCTCCCCCTTTCTACTTCTGGGTATCTGTTTCCTCAGGAAAAGAAAGCCCCAACATTGTGTCTGAGGATGATAGATAATACAGGGCTGATAACCAGTGAGCTTTCCATTCTTTTCCCCACCACTCCCTTGTCCTGCTGTGGCTTCCTCTGCCAAAAAGCCCTACTATGTTGCCAGGCCGCTGCCAAGGCTGTGCAGGAGGGGTTGGTCCAGTGCCTCAGCCTGATCTGACACCACACCCACGGGAGATGGTATTTGCTTGCTGGCTCCCTTAGGTTAGGCCCACCCTCTACCCTTTTATCTTCCATTCTGGAAAGCTTTGTGGAATGCCACTGAAGGAGAGTGATGTCATTGCAGAGAAAACATTGAACTCACTGATATTTATACTAAAAAAGCTAACCATTTGCAACTTTCCTTGATTTAACTATTTATAACTACAAATTATTGGCCACACACCTCACAACTTCTTGAGACACACAGCAAGCTATAGTCAAGACAATACCACTGCCTTCTCCTAGTAGATTCCCACAATAGTCCATGAGGTGGGTGTTGCTGTGTTTACCCATTTTGTTCCCAGATGAGCACACTGTGTCTTGGGGCAAGAAGCTTGCCCAAGGTCACATAAGGAGTAAGTGGAGGGACAGAGAATTGAGCCTGGGTCAACCTGGCTGTGAGCCTGGCTAAGACTATGCTATTTTAGGCTCAGCAAGACAAGGGGCTGCAGAGGGAGGTGGGGACCCAAGGTGGTGGTGGAGTGGTGGGTGTTCCTCATCTGAAAACTAAAGATAATTATGCCTTCCTCGTGGGGTAGCTGTGAGGATTTTGTGAGATATATGCCGAAAGCACTTTGCATAGTCCCCATCTCATAGCAAGTGCTGAAGAAACGGGAGCATGGAGAGAAAAGGTAGGGTTTGTGATGTCCAGCCATGCCACTGTCCTGTTGAACGTGGTCAGAGACGATTCAGGTAGCCCCATCTCTACTCCCTGGAATAACTCACTCTTCAAAGCAAATGTCACCTGGATTCGAAAGGTGGGTTGCAGCCAGAAGGGAAGTGCTTGCCTCCCTTCTGGCTGCAACCCACAGCTACCAACAAGTCCTGCGAAGACTCTCTACGTCTGCCCTTAACCCATTTTGCTTCCAGGTCCTTCCCTCTGGAAATGGCCTGCACTGACACCTTGACATTTTGTTTTCTTTTTTTTTCCTTTTTAGTACTTTGTCCCATCTGAGGTTTCATCCCTGATTTGCCCTTTCTCATCTCTCCTGGCATTCTCTCAGGGCCTGGGGTCCAAAATGGGGTCAGGAGGGAGAGCCAGAGTCCATCAAAAAAAAAAAAACACAGAGATTCTTTATTGAAATCAGTAAACTCAGATTCTTCAAGCCCCACCCCATAGTGGGCAGCTCCCCGCCATCCCCTGTCCCCTCACCGCACCCCTTAGCCACAGAGAGGGGAATGGAAAATGAGAAGCCAAGAGGGCCTCTGCCCGGGCAGGCTGCCTCCAATGTGTGGTGAGCCCAGTCCAGCTGCGGCAGGGGTGGCAGCTGCTACTGGCCCCTCCTTATAAATTAAGTCCCTGTAGCCACAGCTGTGGGTGAGGCATGTTTGTGGAAGGAAGGTCCAAAGGTAGCATTGCCAACCCCAGCCAAAGAATGGATTGAGGGCACAAAGATCAGAGAAGAAGAGGTATGGGGTGGGGGGAGGAAGAGGCCCTAAATTTTGGTCCCAGGAGAAAAGAGGCCAGTTGGTCCAGTTTTTGTGGATTTGGAGAAGGGAATGTATTAGTAAGTACATGGGGAGAGGCTACCATTGGGCACCCCCAGAGGAGATAGGACAGGCCAGGCCCTAACCCTGGCAGAGGTGAGGTTGAGAGCTCAGGAAGCTCTTGGGGAATGTCACTGCTAATATATATATAGAGAGAGAGATGGATATGCATATTCATCTATCTATATATATATATAAACCATCCACGAGAAAGTAGATGCGAGGGCTGAAGATGGATCAGAGGATCTGGCGTGGCATCCCATAGCCGGTCATGCCTGCCTGAGATGCCCCACGGTTGGTGCCCATCTGCAGCCCAATCACGTTCTTGCCCTCTTGCAGCTGGTTGTCCGAGAAGTTCCGAGGGTTCTCCTTGGACTTCCTGGGTGGAGAAGGAGCATTGGTTAGGAGGAGGTTGAGGCTGCCCTAGTAACGTCTTCCTTGGAAAGAGCACGGGCTTTGCTGTGGCTCTAGTGTTGGCACCAGCCTTTCTTGAGAGCCCTGAGCTCTTGGAAGCCACCTCCTCATCTCTCAAAAGGGACAGTCCCATGCCAGAAGATTAAGTGAAATGAGGAACATGAAGGTGCTTTGTAAAGGGCCAGCTGCTAAAGTGGGTTAGTCGTTTCCTAGGGACAGGGAGGGACAGGGTGACTGTGCCTATCCAGGGCCTGGGTAATACTTACTTAGGAAACCAGTTGGGATCCCCAGAGAAAAGCCCATTGTCCTGGGCCACTGCCAGCCCACCCAGGTTCATCAGTGTCCGCTGCACACAGGCCATGTTCTTTCCTGGAAAGGAGAAGGGGGCGTGTTGTCCTCAACAGAGCTGGGGTCCTGACACCAGGGTTCTAGCTCTATCCTAAGTCAACAGGCTGGCTTCCAAATTCTTTTACTCTTTATCCCCATCTTTCTCCATACCAGCCCCCAACACAGCCAGCTCCTCCATAACACACACACCCCTTTGGTCTCAGGGTACCATAAACCTGCCCTTTCTCCCTAGCCAAAATGGCCTGGCCCACTCTCTGGTCTTTTGGATGACAGCACCCTGGTCCTGGCCAACCTTCCCAGAGGTCCACAGTCTGGAAGATGTCTGTGGTGTTGATGCCATAGCGCTCAGCGGCTTGCAGGAACTGAGAGATCTGCTCCATCTGCTTGAAGGCCATGGTGGAGGCCTGGATCTTCTTCACTGGGGCCTGCCCCTCAGGGTATAGTCCATTAATGAGCTCACACAGTACCTGAGTAAGGACAGCAGGTATGAAGAAGTGAAGCCATGCCCTCCGTAGACCAGAATGCATCACCCTCAGAGACAGTGAACCACTGAGGTTCCTCTCCTACCTGAACACACCTGGTGTAAGCCTCAGGCTCTTCCTGCCCAGCCGTTGCCTCTGAGCCCAGAGTGAAAACCTGGTATTCTAATAGCAGTGACTAGAGTACACCCACTAACAATTCTTCCCTTAGAGCATTCCATGTGTCACCTAGAGCCTTCCACTATAGGGAGGCCCATTCACCTTCTCCTTTCACTCAATGGGAAGAAGAAAAGCACGAGTCCTCTCCAGGCTCCAGAAGAAGCTGGGACAAGGTGTGACCTCAGTTCTTCAGGTGAAACAGTCCCTAGACCCCCAGACCTAGCCCTGCTCTCCTGGCATTTCCAGTAGGAGGGGCCCAACTCTCACCGTGCCATCCTTGAGCCAGTTCTGGAAGTTCTCACGCCCAGGCTGGGGCCGGCCCACATCCTTGCGGCACTGGGCTGTAATCCACTGGATCAGAATCTGCTCCAAGTCTGCATCATACTGCTTCTCAATCTTCTGCTGCACCTCCCGACTCAGACCGTAAGCAGGTCCCCTGTTGGCCATTCTGAAGGGTGGTGGTGGTGGCTGTAGGGAACTAGGGAGGGGACACACCCAGGCCTGTGGTCAGCACTCTGTAGCCTGTGGGTTGGGGGTTTTGCCTGCAGGGATATACTCCACATCCTCAAGGTAGGCCCCAGAATGAAAACAGCTGCTAAATGAGGGAAAGCTCACCTTTACCCCTGGACATGGGCTAGCATAGCACGGTTCAGCACTCTGGCCACACGGGCCACCTCTGGGCTCTCCCACTCCTCTGTTTATTTTTGAGGTTTCCCACTAGATTTCATTTGAATGGTTCCATTACTAGAGTGAATTAGAAAACTCACCAGAATATAAGGTACATGAGGCCATGATTGGGGGTTCAGCCCCTCATTTAGGGTGGTCAGATTTAGGAAAGGCAACTGGTCATTCTAATCGCCCCCCTCCTTTTTTTCACCCTGGTAAGAAAAATGATTTTGAGAAACTAGGAAGAATATGGATCAGTTTGGGAAGACTATGTGAGGAGCTAGGGGGCTGGCTGGATCAACCCTCAGTCAGCCACTGGGTTAACTGAGTACCCACTATTTCTGCTAGGGACTGTAGAAGAGATAGAAGTCCTTTGTCCTAAAGTTGCCTCAGAGTGCCATCAGAAAAATGAAGTGAGAACAATGAAAGGATAAGGGCTGTACAGGACGAGTATTAAACTGCTTAGTCAGACTATCTGTTGTAGGAATTTGGAGAATAGTATGGGCAAAAGCAGCCTGGAGGGTTTTCTGGAAGAGGTCTGAATAGGCAGTTCACAGATTTTAGCAAGCAAAAGGAACCTCCCATGAGAAAACAGGCAATAAAAACTAATTCCACCTTCCCTTCTGGGAGCTGTGGTAGGCAGAATAATGGTGCCCCCATACCCACCAACCGAGGGTGTTTATGTCCAAATTGCAAGAACCTGTGAATGTTACCTTACATGGCAAAAGAGAATTTGCAGATGTGATTAAATTAAGAATCTTGAGATAGGGATCATCCAGGTGCACCCAACCAGTGTACACAGAACAAGGGTCCTCGTAAATAAAAGAGGGAGGCAGGCTTGTCAGAGTGGGGAAAGTGAGAAGGAAAAAGAGGTAGGAGTGTCCCAGGCCATGAGCCAAACAATGCAGGCAGCCTCTAGAGGCTAGAAAAAGCAAGGAAATGGATTCTCCCCTAAAATCCCCAGGAGGCATGTAGCCTTACCCACACCTTGAGACCTTTGTTGGGGGTCCCTAGAACTGTAAGGTATTAAATATATATTGCTTTAAGTCACTAAGTTTGTAGTAATTTGTTACAGCAGATATAGGAACAAATACGGGAGCCCTAAGTGATATTTTTAGGGAAATTTGGGAAAAGAGGGAGGGATGGGGAAGTACATAAAAAGATTTCTTTAACTTAGTTTGAGGACCTCAGGAAGTACTGAGCGGTTTCCTGACAGCTAGCATGAGTTGGTGGCACTTAACTGGCAGTGTCCCCACCCACCACCTCATTGCCTAGGTCCCACACCCAGAGGCCTGTCAAGTAAGCCCCCAAATGCCACCAATGCCAAGTGGGAGCCAGGCCCCGGATCCCCTTCCTGAATGGGCAACTTTCTGCTCTGAAATAGAGCTAGCTATCTGGTTGCTCATAAAAGAGAATCCCCCAGGAGAGGCACCTGTGCTCAAGGAGAGGCAAGGGAGCCGCTTCTCCCCACACCTAGTCCAGGGCAGAGTCAGATTTAAGGGATGAAGTCACTCTGGCTCCCTCTCTCCCATGCACCCCAGGTTAAACAATCTTGCCACCCCCTCAATGGGCCTCGGGGCTCTGCAACAGCACAAGGCACCAGGGCACAGGGGCAGCAGCTGCCCCAACCCCCTCACAACTCTCAGCCCGAGGGCCTGTCTCAGGCCAGTCCCCACCCCCACACTCCAGCGGCTGCTCCTTTCCACTCCAGCTTATCCAGCTGCACATTTCCGGCAAAGATCCTCCCTACAAATCAGTTATTTTTAAACCTCATTAAAAGCAAACCTCTCCACCTCCCCCCCCCTACACACACACACACACACACACACACACACACACACACACACACACACACTTCCCCCAGCCTGGAAGCCGGGCCAGATAAATGTGGGTCTGGGCCTTGACCCATACCATCAGCCGCACACACTTAGCTAGGGGAGGGCAGGCAGTTGAGTAGCTAAAGCCTGTGGAGAGAGGAGGACAAGATTCCTCCCAGGCCAGCCCCAACTGCTCAGCCACCACTCAGTCTATAACCTGTGATCTCTGTCACACAGGGGCAGAGCTGGAGGCTTGGGAGGAAGGGAAGGGGCTCAGGGCCTTGGCCTTTTCCCAGTAAACATCCCTTTCCCAGCCCAATGTCCAGGCCTGTCTCTGAGAACAGCTTCACTTATGGCCACCTGGGCCTCAGGGCTGTGTCACTGGCCCAGGGATGAGAGTGGCCCAGAGAAAGAAAGGGCAGGGGAATGATTAACCCAGCATCAGGGTTAGGAAAGGAGAGCAGGCCTGAAGCTGGACCCTTTCAGTGCCCCTGACGGGCAGCCTCTGGACTCGGGAGCAGGGGAGGGGGGGGCGTGCAGAGGACCCCTCCCCTACTCTGGCACCTGTACACAGCTGGCAGTCTAACAGCCTCCAGCTACAGTGTCCAGGCTCCACTCTAAGGCTGTTGCCCTGGGGTGCCAGAGCCATAGGGTGGAGCTCTGGGAAGGGGCAGAACTCCAGCCCAGCCAGGCACAGCCAGTGGCAGACAGTTCTCCTCCCCACCCCCTTGGGCAGGCGACCGCTGATGGGCTGCGGCTGCTGAAGTGGGAGTGGCCTACCCTAGTGACACCCACAGGACCTACTCCTGCCCTCCCTCAAAGAAAGGGAAGACAAGCAGTTGCCTGCTGGGGTGAGGAGAAGTTGTGTGGCAGATGCCCAGAGCAGAGGATCCAGAGGGAAGACAACAGCTGAACGACTTGAGGGGTGGGTTGGCCATGAGTAACCTAAACTGGAGAACTGCCTACAGTTGTGGGAACTGGTCCACACCCTCACCCACAAGGGTACAATAGCTGGGAAAGGGGGAGGGGCCACAAAAGGCTCCACCCAGACCCTGGGCTGGAAGCTTACCTCACTCCTCAGACCAATGCCAAGGAAAAAGCAGGCTGGGGTGGGGGTGGGAGGATTTTGAGCATTCCTGGCTGGGGGTTTAATTGGGTAAAGAAAGATACTCTCCATTCATTGTGCAGATAACACAGGTGAACTTTCCAACTCAGAAATGGGACTAAGACTATTTTAATAGGGCAAAATAGGGGTACCTGTCTCCGACGCAAAGTACCACATGGAGCAGGAGGAAGGTTGGTGAGAGACCTATGATTGGGACAGGCCCCTCACCAAGTCAATGAGCAGGAGAGAAAGCTGAACCTACATAAACAGGAAGCCACAAGGCCTGCAGGAGGTGGGGTGAGATGGGGGACGTTGCCATGGCTTCTGTGTACCAAACACAGGCAAGGGGTAGGGTGGGGGCACTAGACAGAAGCGTGCACTCAGCACACAGGTGTGATGAAGAGCTTTGGAGCACTAGGGCAGAGGTGGGTCCTTGAGAAAGGGGCCCCTCAGAGCAGTTCTCAGGGATAGCCAGGTAGGTGCAAGCCGATCCTCAAGGAGGCAGCTGTGGAGGGTACAGAGAGCATTTGGAGATGGGAAGTTCAGAGAAGTATACTGAAGGAAATAGTTCAAGAAGAAATAAATACCCTAAGAACAGAAGATATATTCTGAGCTAGAGCCCCATACCTGAAAATCCTGGGAGACCTGGATGGGGTGAAGAAAGGATTAGAGGCCAAACCCCAGGGGGCAGAAGAGGCCCTGAGACAGGAGAATGAGAGAAGGGGTCGCAGCTGGACAAAAACTACTTATTGGTTCTGGAATGGTAGGGCACTGCTGGCCTTACCATACCTTGGCCTCCTCTGCAGTTTTAAGTCATCTCTACCACCTAAGAGAGGGAACTGGAAGCAGGGTTGAAGCTGGGGAGCTGTCCCTCTCCCTGGTGCTCTGGAGTCTGACACACAACTAGACAGAGCCCATCCAGGTCTCCTCCAGCACAGGACCTCCACAGCAGTCCATCCTCACTTCCAGCAGCTGCCTTCTGCTCTTGCATACCAAGTTCCCCGAGAAAGTCCCTGATGTGGGCTCCAGGAGGCTTGCAGTGCGGGAAGGCGGCAGGCCGCTTCCGGTCCCGTAGGTCCGCCTCCCCTCCCCTTTACCGCCCCCCCCCACTCCACCCCCCCCCCCCCCGCCACACCCTGGGCCGTTACTGCCAAATGAGTCACACTGCCTGCCGCTGAGGTGACGCAGTGGTCTGGACAGCCCGCCGCCTGCCTGCGGCCACCACCGGCTTTCCCAGCAGCTAGGGGCCCGGGGTGGAGACCTTGGCTAGCCTAGGGGCAGGAGGGCCTGGAAATGGGCCATCCCTCCCACCACCACCACACAGGCAGGGCACCCGGTCACAGTTAGGAATGCAGCCCCCTGAGGTCTGCGCTAGGGGACTCTCCTGGAGTAGACTGCTCTTGCATACCAAGTTCAGCTTCAACTTCTGGCCTGAACCGGGGAAGGCGAAGCTACCGTGGGACCTGAGCCCCTGGGCCTCAGCCCTTGACCCTGAGTCCTCAGGAAATGAGCTGGCAGGAGTAACAGGAAGGATGGCCTCGGAGCGCAGGGGTCAGGCAGCGCCCGCACGTGCTCCTGAAACCAGGAAGCTTAGGGACGCTCCGAACTGGCCCCAGGTGGCCCTGGGACACCGGACGCGCAGTCGCTCGGAGCCAACCAGCCAATCCCTGACACCGTCCTCCCGCACCCCAGCAAGAACCCGAGGTTGGAGCCGACGGGTGGGTCACAGTCCCAGACCCCATCCCTGCTCCGGGAAGACACCCCGTCTGTGCACCAGCAACACGGTGTGATCTCACCACCCAGCAATGCGGGTCAGGGCCTGGGACAGGACCTGACAGCGTGGGGCGGAATGGTCATCGGACCCTTGGACCCCAGCCCTTGGTTCCCAAGCTCAGTGTTGCAGGTCGCCAGCCGGTCTTCTCGCTTTCTACAGATCCCCCTTCCCCCACTCCCCACTGCTCACCGTAGGGCAGTGCAGAGAGCCGAACTCCTGGCAGGGCTGCAAGGCAAGTGCTGCGCTTGGGCCGGGCCGGAGGTTTTCAGCCGCTCCCGCCTCGGACGGGGTGGACCGAGGGCGGGGCGAGAGCCGTCAGGGTTTAAAGGCGCCGTAGCGCAAGCTGAGGGACCACGCTTAGAAGAGAGGGGCGTGGACGAGAGATTGGGTTAAAGGATCTGGGGAGCTGAGATTTCCCCCGGGGAGTGGCAGTGGTCTCCTCCCAGGATGACCTCTACTCCATCCCAGAACCCACAGACTTGTGCTCCAGTGGAAAACTTTCTGCCTAGGTTAGCTCAAGACTCAAGGTTGGCCTACGTGGTTAGAAGTTGCTTGGTTTGAAAGGAGTGGTTAGGTAAACGGGGGGGGGGGGGGGGGGGGGGGGGGCGGGGGGGGGTGGAACAGGAAAATCCCTTCCCCCAAATTACTAGGGTGTGACTGGACTGGGGCTTGCAGGCAGGGACAGCACCCGCACCTACTTCAAGCCTAGGCAGGAAAACAGTAGTGAGGTCATTCATCTCCCAGTGCACAGGGGTGTGGTCATCACTGGAGCCCACGATTCAAACCTGACTACTCTCCCCTTCATCTCCTCCTATGTATTTTTTGGCATCTCTCCTTAAACCTGGAGGGCTCAGAAGCAGCGGCTCCAGTGGAGGGGGCTGGCAGTTCTTCTGTCTCTGAGGGTGGAAGAGAGCATAGTTTGGGGGTTGAAACATACGCCCCACCTTTTAGGCTTTAGCTGAGCAGTCAACCTGGGCTGGAGTTCTTGCTTACACTCATCAGTGCGGTTCTTCACGTAGGGTAGAAGCCCATTTCACCTGGGTTTCAAGGGCATCAACAATTTGTCCTCCCACCTTTCCATTCTCTTCCCTGATTCAACCCGGCCCTATATTCCAGTATGAGTGATTCCCAAGGCAGCCAACATGTCGGGGTCTGTGACTTCACACAGCTGTGCCTCTCCCTGGGGTGCTTTCCCTCCCTTGACCAACTCTCACTTGCTCCACACCTCACCCACTGTGACTTCTGGAAAATTACTAAAACACTAGATACTTTAGTTCCTTAATCTAATAGTGCTACCTACCTTAGTTGTAGAGTTAATTGATACACCTAAGGCTCTCAGAGCAGTGCCAGCACATCAGGAGTACTTGGCTGTTAGCTGTTATTGTCCCCAGTCTGAGGACTCAAGGATCCCCTATATGAAGCATTTGTCCCAGTACATGCCATAAGCACTCACTGTTACCACAGTAACCAACATATCACTTTATCACAGAACTTATCACATCACATTGTAACCATTTCTTTGTCTGCCACACAGACTAGAAAGAATTCCCCAAGGGCAAAGGTGTGACTTCATTACCTTTGTATTTTCTCAGCATCTAGCTTAATGTCTGGTCTTTTGGTAGCTCATTTCAATAGACAATCAATAAATGCTTTTTGAATGGATGTTGAACATACCTCTATTTATTCAGGAAGAGGCCCCTCCTTTTATAAGGGTTTGGAATTTTCCCACCTCCCTGAGATTCAAAGCCAGATGACACAGAAACATTTTACAGACTTTATTCACCTGTAAAAAAACCTCACCCACACCACCACCACCACCACCACCACCACCACACACACACTCACACACACTCTCTCTCTCTCTCTCTCTCTCTCTCTCTCATACACCAGCAGACCTAGGATCCCTGTTCCAGTCCCTAGACTCTAGGTGCTCAGCACAGACATCCCACACCAAGCCCACCACCAGGGACTATGCCTGGGCCAAATGCAGCAGGGGCAGTTTCCCAGGCCAGAGCTAGGTCTTGTTGGGGCCTCCTTTGCAGGGTTTGTGTGCCTTCGCCCTCACCCTGCCTCACATTAGAAAGTTCATAGCAGAGTGGCCTGTTCAGGATGGGGTACTGGCTGTCGACAGGCTGGTAGCTGGGCCCTGGCAGCATCTTGGCGGCGGCGGAAGGCCAAGAATTCCTCCCGAAGTGCAGCACAGCGGGCCTCAGGGCCAGGATCATGAGCGGTGCTCAGGAGGCAGCCCTCCTCTGGAGTCTTTTCACCTGCAAGATGAGGACAGAACAATGAGAGAACAAAGTCCTATGGTTCACTGGCACCATGAAGCGCCCCAGGGCCTGCATTGCAGATGAGGCAAGGGAGCAAGAGGAGAGAGCCTGGAGCCCAAAGATGACAGGGAACAAACTGGGTCCTCGGGCTGTGAGGGAACATGGGACAGCAAGGCCAGGTGTAGAGAGCTCACACACCTAGCTCTGGCTCAGCTTCAAGTCGAGGTCGAGGGCCAGCCAAGCCCAGGTGCAAAGTCTCCAGCAATTCCATGTCCCCAGGGAATTCTGAGTCCCATTCATAGTTTTCATCCACAGATGTGTTTCTCCTGTTAAAAGGGACAAATTCATGGGGTGGATAGAGGAAGAGAGTGGCCAGAAAAGCCTGAACTCAGGCTCTCCAAATTCAGGTAGGGCCACAGGTTTTCTTAAGGATCCCTGGACCTCAGCCAAAGCTTCTAAAAGACAAGGTCCCTTAGTCCCAGGGTGAGAGTGAAGCAGAAAAGCAGAGGGTATCAAGAGAAGGGTGAAGAGAAAGTCTGAGAAACAGGGCAGCACTGGGGCCAGGACAGGGATGGGGAAGGACAGCCCTCACCTCTTGCTGACTGTCACCACATGCTCCCTTCGGGGCCATCTCTCAGGGCCACTGGCCCAGCTGCTGGTATCTCCCAGAGCAGGGCTGAGGTAGCTGCCTCCTGCAGAGGGGGCCATGGAGGGGGGCCGCAAGAATGAGGCACTGCCCCGCCCACTGCTCTGGCTGGTGAGGCTGCCCCGAGGGGCAGCAGGGAGAAGGCTTGGCAGCAACCGCTCCCTCAGCGTCCAGTCAGCCAGCGCTATATATGGAGCCTCTGGGGCAGCCCCTGCCCGGACCATGGCCCCAGGAAGTACCGCCCTGGGGGACCCAGGGGGAGAGTCCAGGGAATGAGAGAGAGATGAGGTGGGGCAAGGCTGGGTGTCCACGTAATCTGGGAGTGGAGCAGGACAGGGCTCCTCGAAAAGGGGCCAGTCCCCATCCACGTTCATCTCCCTGAAGAAGGGTAGGCTTAAGTACTGGAGCAGGGGTCCTGGACGTGGCAGGGGACTGGCTGGTGCTGCAGGAGGGGGCCCCACAGGGCTGATGTCTGAAATGCAAAGGGGTTGGGGCAGCCCACTGGGGCTGCTGTTGCTGCAGTCATAGGACTTAGCCTGGCACCAGGCTAGGGTTCGCGGTTCAGCCCGCTCAGGGCCTGACTTTTCTTGAGGGGTCACCACATTCGGTCCCATCACAAAGCGCCCATCTGGTCCCCGGCAAATGGGCTCTAGGGGCAAGGGCCCCCGGCTAGGCAGAGGATCCAGAGGGGAGCTTGGGGATCCAGGAGGCTCCCCACAGAGCAGACTCTGGTGCAGGCTGGGGACTGGGGAAGCCTGGAGCTTCAGCTTGGCCACACTGTCAGGACTGCCTGAGCCTGGGGCAGAACTGTGGAAGGAAGAGATCTGTGGTCGGGGCCAGTTCCCCTCCCAGGAACCAGTGTCAGGCCTGGATAGGTTTGGTATACAACAGAGCAGAGCTAGGAGAGCAAATTAAAAAAAAAAAAAACCCACATGGAGGGGCAAAGGGAGGCACAGGCAACGCTGGACTACCCCAGGCTGAGACTCTGCATGTCTATCCTTACCTCCCTCTCACTTCTGTTCCACCTCCCAAACCTCCCACACCTCCCTCTCTGAGGTGCAAAAAAGGAAGCAGATAATGGGGCATACTGTGGTATGGCAGAAGGAAGCCCAGGAGGTGGAGGAACTTACAGTAGAGCTGACAACCGGGGTGGAGAGAAGAGAAGAGGTGGATCTGTAAGTGTAGGAGAACAAGAGGTGACACAGGCAAACCCAGGGCCTTCCAGGGCCACAGGCACAGACCCTCACCCAACAGCATGTACCCAGCTCCATTTGGCTGGGACTCGTGTAGGCAAGGCTGGGTGCAGGACCAAGTAAGGGAGGGCCCCCTGGCTCAGGAGGAGGGAGGACTTTCCTCCAGGTAGGAGGTGCTGCTGGAGGTCAGCCCTACCTTGGTGGAGGTGCTTGCGGCGGCGGCGGGCAGCCCTACGCCGGTTGGTGACACAAGCAGCCAGAATGCTCACAAGGACAGCCACCCCAAGGAAGCAGAGCCCGCCCAGCACACCAGCCAGCACAGGCTGTGGCAACAGACCTGGCAGTTGGGTGCGTGATGGGTAGACCTCCAGGCCTGTAAAAGGGGCCACAAGGGAGGATGGGTGTCCAGAGTCAGTGGGCTTGGAGCCCCTAGGCCCTAGTGTCAGCCCTCCTGCCAGGTTCTCACCGGAAGTGGAGACATTGGCTGTGTTGCTGGGGTCGCTGACATATCCACCAGCCAAGGCCACAAGGCGGAACTCATAGAGAACATCCTGGGGATAGGGGGTCAAGGAAGATCAGGGCCGGGCCTGACCGACCACCCCAGCCCCACGCACACTGCAGCTGGGAACTAAGGGTAAAGTGGGAAGCCAGGCAAAAGGTCAAATCTGGGTGAGAAGATCAGGTTTGGCGCATGGAGTGAGGGCCTGGAAAGCCGCAGAAGGACCCCTGTGCCCACCTCCCATGCTAACCTTAATGAGGCCCGGCACCAGCAGTTGTGTTTCCGTGCCTGCCACAGCCGGGTCCAGCACCTCCCAATTCTGGGAGCCTTGTCGGCCCTCCAGGATGTAGCCATCCAGTCTCTTAGGGACCAGTTCTGGGGGATCCCAGTGCAGGAGTATCCCCCGGGGTGTCCTCACTGCCACCAGACCTCGGGGAGAGGACAGCGGAGGTGGCACTGCTGTCAGGGGAAGCCCGGGGGCAGCTGGTGTGGTAGGAAGCCCTGATTGGGACAGACAGGCGTGGTAGCAATAGGATTTCCAGTGCCCTTGCCCACCTCCCCTGGCCTTCCGCAACCCCTGGTGCTCAACCATTCTCCCAAAGCCCCGAAAAACAAGCCTGGATCATCCTCCACAAACCCTTCTGGGCCCAACCTGCCCATCACCTCTGCCCCCTCCCACCTAGGTCTCCCCATAGCTGGACTTTCCCTGCCAGCCCTTCCCCATCCTTGTCTGTTGCTCTGGGGTGAGAGGTCTCTTACCTTCAGGGGCGGACAGGACGATCTCACTGAAGGGCCCACTCCCCAGCTTGTTCTGGGCTAGGACGCTGAACTGGTACTGGGTATGGGGCTGCAGCCCTGGCACAAGGAGGTGAGCAGCCCCCGCAGGCACCACCATGGACACCCAATCGTGGTGGGCTCGATCAGGATGCTTTGCCCTGGAGCACATGAGGAAATGGGGGCACCTGAAGAACTAGGAAGAACAAGAAGCTTGGAGTCTGGAGAGCTAACCTTTCCCCTCCCTTCAACCACCCAAGGTCACTTAAGATTCTCTGGAAATCAGGCAGCAGAGTTGGAGCAGGGCTGGAATGGAGGGGTAGGAGAAAGGCCAAAGGGCCGGAGAGAAGCAGGGTAGGGAGGAGAGAGGTGGAAGGGCAGGCCACGCACAATGGGGTATACCAGATGCTGAATCTCTGCAGATAGCCACCATCAAAGCCAGGCTCCCAGGAGACATTGGCACCCTCAGGCACAGGCACCACGGACACATTGGTGACAATATGGGGGCTAGTGCCTGGGTGAAGGGACAGAAGGAGGGATGATGGTTAGGGCCGTGAGGGAAGGCAAAGAGCTAAGGGGAGTCCAGGGGTCCCCCTATCCCCAACTGGGCCTCCAGAAATGATTCCCCATCTCCTGTCCCACATGGTTTCCTACAGCCCCCAGCCGGCTCTGCAGCCACTAACCCAGCACGTAGACCTTCGTGGAGGTGGCCACTTGGGCCACAGCATTGCTGGCGGTACACTCCCAGCGCCCATGGGCCTCCTTGGTCAAGGGTCGCAGGATGAGGCTACTGTTGCTGTCCACCTGGGCCTGGCCCTGCAGCCCCCGGCCCACCTACAGAACCACTGGTCAGCCCTGAGGACACACGCAGCCACCCCTCACCAAGGGCGCCACTTATCTCTCCAGGCAACTCCAGCTTCCTTCCCACCCTGCTTCGGACAACCCTCCCATTTCCACATCCTCCTTCCCACAAATGGCTGGGAGCACAGAAAGGAAAGGGCGCAGTGGGCAGAGGACAGGCAGAGCAGGCTCAGGAGCCTTACCTTGGCCCAAGAGACAGTAGGCGGAGGGTCTCCTTGGGCAGAGCAGGGGATGAGGAGCTCCCGCCCTACTTCCTGGAAATACTCTTCCTTGGGCCGTTCTAAAAAAGCTGGGGGGGCCTGCAGGCCAGAGCTGGCTTTGGGAGAGGCCTCTCTCATACTGCTGTCCCCTCTCTGGGGTTCCCTCCCACACCACATCTCAGTCTCATCTCTCACTATCTCTCTAGCTTCGTAGCTCGGTTCCCTGGTGGGACAGAGAAAGACTGTAGGGGTGGGAAGCCTCTCTAGAAAGGGAGGTGGTGGGGTCAAAGTTGGTGAGATAGATTCAGGCAGAGTATCAGACTCTGGGGATGTGCTCTGTGACTGATGTCCCACCTATCTTTCACCATCTCTGCAGAAAACCCTGGGATGGTGCCTGACAGCTGCTGCTGTGCACTGTGAGACACACAGACTTGGAAGCCCCTCCCCACCCCCCTCTGCCAGCCTGGTGTCCACACGGGCACATCTTTAGCCATCTGGCCCACTGCTGCAGGCCCACCCTGAGCCTCACCTTGAGCAGCACACGGGTCACCGGGGAGGGCCCTGCAGTGCCAAGACTGTTGTAGGGAGTGCAGGAGTATTCTCCCAGAGCATCCTCATTCCCCAAGGCAATGACCAGTGAGCCTTCTGAGCCCTGGGACCAGCCGGGGAACTAGGGGGAAAAGGAGATGATGACAAGAGAAAGAAACTCAGCAGAGGCCAGGCCAAGAAGGAGAGAAGACATACCAGGGAAGAGATGGTACAGAAGCCCACAGCTACACAAAGGACACCACAACTCCACCTCTAGGCCTGATTTCTCTGCAGTCCAGTCCTCCATCTCCCTTTTCCAAAAAGGGACCACTCCCAGTGGATGTGATGGCTACGACCGCACAACTCCAGGGGTCGCCACTCACAGAGAATACAGTATGAATGGCGCCCCTTGCAGTTGAGCTGTGTGTGGGCTCCCTGCCTGCTGGGACCATATCTGTCTTCCCAGCACTCCAGGACAAAATTCAGCATCTTCCGCCCCAAATCAGTTCCTTTTCCTAACTTCCCTATTTGTATGTTAAAGGCCCCACTGTCCTTGGTAACACCTGACTCCTTACCCTCCCTCACTCCCCCACTACACACTCACCAGCTCTGGCCTCCTGGAAAGCCCAACTGTTGTCAAGATGCGGGGAGCATCCATCTTCACATCCTCCTCTCTAACTCGGGCTACGTAACCTCTCACCTGGACCATTTCAACAGCCCCTGAACCCTTCTCCCTATGTCCACTCTCTCCTCCTCCATTCCATCTGACAAACTCAACTGCTCACAGTTCTGATGCTATCACACCACAGTTCAAACAACTTTGGGGTCTCCAAATGCCTTTAGACTTTTTTTCTAACATTCAACAAAAATTTATGGAGTATTATTACTGCAGGAACCACGGGGACACTAGGAGTAAAGCATGCAATACTAGCCCACAAGGAATTTATAGTCTTTGTAAACAAATGAAAGATACCAATAGCCTCAGAATGAGGTAATATTAACTTGGCATTCAGAGTTCTTCCTTTGAGCCCCAACCTGTCTTTCCAGCTTCCTCTTCACAATTCATATCTACACAGTACTCCCGTCAAGCTGCACAATTCATTATGTCATAAGCACAAACACTCTGAGCCCATCACCAAAGTCCCAGAAGCTATAGTTGACCTGTCTTTGACCAGTCCTAACTGGAGGGTGCTTTCACCATCCTGGACCTTCCAGCAGAGTCTCTGTTACTGTCCTTCCTCCTCCTCAGCTGTGCTCTCCTTTCGCATGGATGTTTCTTTGCTCAAGCTTCCCATGCAACACCCCACACAGCACCCAGTAATAAGTCTATGTTCTAGTTACTGAATTGAATTAAACTGAGCTAACTCCACCCCAGCAGTCCTGACTAGAATAAAACCAAGCTGAGACATTTCTTCCTTTGCCCCAAGCCTGTACCTTGTCCAGCTGCAGGGCCTGCCCATCCTTGGTCCAGATGACAAAGAGCAGTGGGGGGTTGGCACGGACCGGGCACCTGATCACTCCTTGCATGCCTATGGGCAGGGGTGTCTCAGGAGGCATTGCCGTCACCTGGGCCGGGTCTGGGAAAAAAACAGTGGGAAGTAGTGCAGGTAGTGCAGGAGGAGCTTGGCCCGGTCCAAGGGAGGGGGAGCAGGCTGTGGGGGGAGCTGGGGTCAGGCTTACAGAGCACAGTGAGGTAGGCAGAGGCCGAAGGCGGGTGTAGGAGGCCGTTGCTGGGCACACAGGTATAGCAGCCCGCATCATCAGGCTGGGCAGCCTGCAGCCACAGGCTCCCATCCACCGAAATCCGCACCCGTGACTGCAGGCGCCTGCAACATGGCATGTGTGGGGAGGGGTCCAGGCCTTGCTCAGCCAAGCAGCTTCTCAAAGACTTCCCACCAGTCCCCCACACCCACACTCCAGAGCCCCACCTAATATGGAAGACATTGACGCTGTCCTGGAACCAGCTATAAGTCAGATTAGCAGGGTACGCCTCAGCTTGGCAGGCCAAGGAAACATCCCGGGAGGCATTGACCGTGCTGTTCTTGGGGGAAACCACGATGACTGGGGGTCCTGTTGGGAATGACAATGGGTGGGAGGGGCCTCAGTCTACAGTCTTCCCAGAAACCTGAATTTACTTCTAAGATTCTTCCTGGACCTGCTCTTTGGAACCCCATTTGCCCAGTTTCCCCTACCTAGAAACACTGTGTGTGTGTGTGTGTGTGTGTGTGTGTGTGTGTGTGTGTGTGCGCGCGCGCGCGCGCGCGCTGGGGAGAGAGATCAGTTCTTACTCTCCACTCATTCACCCTTTATATCTCTCACCTGTCACATCTTATATCACTTCTGTCTCCTCCCCAACTCCAGGTACTCACTACCTTATCCCCAGATGCTGCAGTGATCCCTGAACCCAGGCTCCCCCATCTCTGCCACTCTGATGACCATTCATGCATTGAGTGGCCATTCATTCTTTGGCCACAGAACACTTCTGCTCAAGAACCCACAAGAGCTGCTGTCTTCTGCCACATGAAGCTCCAACTTCTTGACCCAGCCCTCATGATCCCAAACCCCCCTGCCTGGCCAACCATCTTCAAATGATGACTCTTACAATTCTGTCAGATCAGTGGGAGCAGCTCACTGTGTCCCATGCTAGGCTCACTCCTGTCTCCAGGCCTTTGCTCTCAGAACCCCCAACCTGGAATGCTCTTTCAGAGAGCCTGGCTGAGCCACAGAGCCCCTGCTTTAACCTCCATCGCTGCACTGCTCTCTCCCTGCTCTGGGCTCCTACCACACAAACAGGCAGTAACAGGCAGGCCAGGTGCTCCACCAGGCACCACACTGCTCCATCTCACTGAACCCACGCAGGAGTCTCCACTTTATAGATGAAGAAATAAAGGCAGAGGCAGAGAGGTTGTGAGGTGACTCGCCCAAGGTCGGCAGGGAAGGTAAGATTCAGTCAGGTCTTCCCAACACCAGAGACTTTGTCCTTAACCATTATCTAACACTGCCCTTCCCTCAGAACCATGGAGAACCACACTTCCTAACTGGTCTGGCTTCCTCACATGGATGAGAAGCTCCATGAAGGCAGAGTCAGGCCTTCTATTTCTCAGCTTCTCTTCTAAAGGGAAGGTCTTGGCCAGGAATTACAATGTGCTAATCCCTGTGCTAAACTAAATATGATTAAATTCTTGCCACAATCCTGAGAAGTAGATGTGAACCTCTTTATATAGGTGGGGAAAATGGGGGTCAAGGGGTCACAGAGCTCATGGCCAGCAGCAGCACCCATGCCGTTCCCACTATACCACATCGCTGAGCACCTGTCTGTTATTGGCCCTTTTCAAATTTAAGATGCTGTTTTCAGAGGAACAGCGTACACCTGTTAGGAGCTCCCTCACTCTCCACAGCCCCTGCCCTCAGGCACAGGTCTCCTCCCAACTCCTGCCATGTGTGCCCCCAGCCACAGGTCAGTCCTCATGCTAGGAGTACCAGTTCCAAGCCCCCCGCCCCCCTCCCAAAGAGCACCTTGCACCAGCAGCTGGGTCGTGTGGGTAGCACTGCCCTCAATGCTGGAGGCATGGCAGGTGTAGATCCCGGAGCTGCCTCGCTCCACCCGTTGGATCCGCAGTGTCCCGTTCTGCACCTAGGGTAGGAGTCCTTGAGGAAGGCCCCAGGGGTCACCTATCCCACCAGCAGGCCTGACCCTGCACTTCCAAGGATGACCAGCAGAGGGAAGCAGCACCCCAGGCTCAGGAAGCCAAGTTAGAGCCCCTCCCCTGGCCAACCTGGCCTTTGCCGCCCCCTAGCCTTGCTCCCAGGACTGCACCTGACCCTCACACTATAAGGCTCACCAGGACTTACCTGCATCTGGCCCTGGCCCTGACCAAGGTCCTGTCCTTGGAGCTTCCAAGTCACATGAGGCTGAGGGCTACCACGGGCCACACAACGCAAGGTCAAGGGCTCCAGTTCCCGAACTTCCAGCACCTGAGGAGGTGTCTCCAGGAATTGAGGGGGCGCTGTGAAGAGAGGGGCTTCAGGAACTGTCAGAGTAACTATCAGTCCAAAAAGTAGCATCTGAGGTCAGGAAGACAGATCAGGGCTGCAGCCCTCTGCCCACCAGCCCACCCAGCTTCACAGAACCCCTAGCACAGGGCCACTCTACCTGCTGCACCCAGGGCCAAGTGAGGACTGCACCAGCCCATCCCCTCACTGGCCTGCAGAGTTGGCAACCCAGGCCGAGCACAGGCTGGGTGCTCAGAGTCAGAGGAGAGCTGGGTAACCTCTGGAAGAACACTGTTTTGGGAGTCAAGGGGCCTGGCTCTAGACTCTATTCTGCCTCTAATAAGTGGCATAACCTAGTGTCCCTGTGCCCCAGCCCATCTAGGAAATGGGAATAATTATGACCTCCTTCCTTCTTCAGGGTTGACAGAGGATTCGTAAGGTATTGGGTTAAAAAATGTTTGAAAAAACAAAACGCTGTATATGTTTGATCTGTTTCACTCAAGGCCCAAAGCTCCCTTATCCACTACTGTTACCCTCTCCTGGCCAGGGGGGACAGGAGTGAAGAGAAGGGAAGAGGAAATTCCTAACATAGAGCCTAGAAGGTCAATTGGATTTAGATTTGAAGAAAGAAAAGGGCAGGAGTGGGGACAGGAGAGGAAAAATGCAAACAATGAGCAAGCAAACAAGGGCGTCAGCAAGGGTAGGGCATCAGAACTGCTATCCTCCCCTCCCTCACCAGCCAGAGGTCTCATCATCCTGCCCCACCCCCTTCTCCACTGCCTACTCCCAGCTTCATACAATTGACTGTGAGGTGCACCCAGGAGCCGTTGGCAGAATCATCTTCGGGGCTGTGCTGGTCCAGGAGGAGCACCCGGCACTCGTACCAGCCCTGGTCTTCTGCTCGGAGCCCTTCAATCTGAAGAGATGCCCCCTTCTGCAGCCGGACTCGCCCTGAAGGAGGAGCCCAGAATCAGGGTGTTTCATGGACCCATAGGAGCCCCAGACCCCTAGTCACACTAGTCATTCCCAGAGGACAAGAACAGACCCAGTCTCTCCATGTTACCCTGACAGAGAGGGGTCCGGAGAAGCACAGAGGGTGTTGGGTTATTGAGGGTGGATCCCTCCTCAGTCCCTCTGATCACTCCTGCCTTCCAGCAGCTGGGACCCAGTCTAGACAAAGAGAAACCCAGAGCCAAAGCAGGTGGAAGACCCTCCACTGAGCTGCAGCTCCCAGGACTGTTGGGGGAAGCAGGTTGAAAAGCCAATGCTTAGTCTCCTCTAGGTTCTTACAGGACTTGCCCATCCCTGGTGTTTTCGTAGGGCAAGGGGGTATGGGTCCCATGGGTATTCCTGCCACAGGGCTCTGTCCCTGGAAGGAAGCCTCAGTAGTGTTTGGGGCCTGAGCAGGGACTCAGACCTTGCCTAGCAAAGCCCCTAATCCCTCAGGGCTAATCCCTCAGGGCTATTATCAGTGGCCTAAGCCCCTTAGGGTGGCCAGAGTCCAGCCCAGCCAGACAGCAAGGTCAGCAGCCTCCTCACCCCATCCCTTCATGCCCCAGGGCACCCGGGCCCCAGCTGACTGACCACACAGAGCTCCACAAAACCACATAGCCCAGCACAGGCAGACACCACACTCCCACCCTCAGCATCAGCACCATACCACCAGGCTGACTGAGGGTACCCCCAGATCCCTCAGCACCTCAGCCATACACCCCAAATGGCTTCATGGGTCCCTGACAGTACAACCTAGTAAGAACAGCAGCTCTGCTGTGCAGTTCTCTAGGCAAGTTATTAACTTCTCTCAACTGCAGTCTCCTCTCTAAAGTGAGAAGGGAAATGTGGGTGGGGAGAAGGGGAGATCATGTAGGACAGGCAGGTAGCATGGTGCCTGGCATGAGCAGGTGCTAAAATAAAGGCTGTTGAACAAATGAATGAGCTCAAGATTTGAAATCAGCAGCTTGCGTTCAATCCTGGCCCTATCCCCCTTACTTGGTAACACACTCCCTTTCCTTGCCCTGTATCAGTGAATAGCACCACCATACACCAAGTCACCCTCTGAGATACCTGGCATCACCTATTCCTTTCTCCATTACTTCCCCCTCTATTTGTTCAGTAAATATTTCCAACTCTACTTTCTAAATATTTGTTCCTTCTCTACCATTTTCACCTTAGTTTAGTCCTGGGTATCTCTCACCTGTGATACTCCCACTGCTTACTAAGGGGCTTTCTCCCTCCAGCCTAGCTCTCAGCAGTAATCAGTGGCCCACCCCATCTTAAACTTTTATGTGACTGAATGACACTTCTGAATCTTGGGGGTCACGTAAAACAAATATAGCACTAAGAGAAGTCCTTTAGCATCATGGCCACTCCAACCAAGCAGACCGTGCCCCAATTAGTCCTTTCTAATCTCAGAAATTCTAAAGTTGTTAGTGCACTCACCCTCTCCAATCTGCTTCCATTCTACCTAGGGTGATCTTCCTGAACTATAATCTCAACCTAATGCCATCCAGGAAGAAGAGAATGATCAGTGGAAGCTGGCTTTGTGAAAGCAGGCAGGGACGTTTTTCTCCCAAGAATGAGGTTCAGGGCATGGATTCTCTAGGAAGAATGGACCTGATTAAAGGGCTAGGTGTTTAAATCCCCACCTAGGAGATAAACCAAGGCCTTGTAGGTAAATATTTAACACACTCATACCCTTCCAGCCACCAGCAGGATTCCTCAATGACCTTAATCTGCACAGCCATGGAACCCCAAAGAACAGACCGCAAGCTGCAATCTCCCTTAACTGCTATGTGTAATTTTTCATTGTGGTGATCTTTGAGCTCTACAAAAAAGGCAGAAGAGGGGAGGGAGGCTGAGGTTGAATACAGGCCTTGCAATATTAGGCACTGTGGCTGTATTTAATCCTCCTAAGAATTCCATTAGAGAAAAAGGAACTGATGTTAAGCTTCTTTCCAAAGACTCTCATGGTTAGTAAGTGACAAGGCCAGGCCTCCTGTCTCCAGCTGGACATACTTTCCATTGCACACTGCTGTTAGGATCACGTTATGTTCAAGGTACTCAGCACTGAGCACATTCAATATGTTCTTACTCAGGGGATGTTGGTAGCCAGTGGGTAACAGTTTTAAATGTGTGTTGACCAGAACATCCAGTATGGCATACTGCATGTCCTAACTTTTCTGATATGGACTTGCCCAGAGAATTTATAACAGGACAGCACTGACCTTAGCAACCTCCACCTCCACTGCCTAGCAACTGCATTTCAGAGTCCCCCATACAAAGGCTGAGAGGTCCCTTCCACACTGGAAGGCAGTAAAGAGTTAATGGGAAGAAGAACAGGAAGATGGCCAAGGCAGGCAGTCCCGAGTCCTCCTGAGTCCTCCTGAGTCCTGGAGACTCAGCCTCCAACCACAGGAGAAAAGAGCCTGATAGACTAGAGACCTCCTGGCATGCAGAGATTATAAAGGAAGCAGGAGAAGTATCCCAGCACATCCCAACTATCAAAGGCAGGGAACTCACACTTGGGTTTATGTGCAAGTTTACATACACACAGTTCAAGAAATGGTGCTAACTACCAGATATTCCAAAAGACTGTGAAGCAAGAGTACAGAAGGCCTCCAGGAAGCTGTAACCATGCAGAGGGTTTTGAAGGATAAAAAGCAGTAAGGGGTGATGACTAGAGGCATCAGGGGCATTCTAAAGGAGAATGAGATAACAGTCCTGAGACAAAACTCATGTCCCCTCTGCTCTATGGGGCATCTTGAAACTCCCAAGAAATATAGCGCAAAAGTCAAAGATCAAAAGTCCCATAGAAGGAGTCATCTAAGACCCACCCCAGGAAAGCTAGAGCAGAATAAGGCATACTTCTCTTTCCTCTGGATGCCTGGTCATGTTTTACACCACACAGGCTCTCTGCAGGCTCCATGCCGGCACTTCACTCACAATGGCTAACTTAATCCTAACATTTAATCCTAGCTGGTTTTATATTGCTTTTTACTGCTTTTATAGTTGTCTATAAATCTAGCCTCCCCTCAGATGGACTCTAGAATCCTCAAAGGTTGGAGGCTTTCCCTTCAGTGCATTCCCTAAAGCTCCAAACAGCCACTTTAATGGTTCCTCCCAATTCTAGGCACCAGCCTCATACAGTGCCCAGGCCATTGACCCTTTACTTGCCCAGAGGGTTTATGACAGAACAGCATTGTCCTTAGCAACCTCTACCTCCTATTATCTAGCAACTGCAGTTCAGAGCCCCCTACACAAAGGCTGAGAGGCTCCTTCTACTGGGAGGCAGTAAAGAGTTAATGGGTGGGGTGGGAGGCTCCCCCAAGGCCCTGACCCTGCAGACTACCCCTGGCCCAACTAGGAGCTCCAGGCTGGAGGCAGGGTGGGCACAAAGGGTGAGAATAGGAAGAAAGCCCCAGAGGTTACTGCTCGTGGCTGTGGCAAACAGAAAGAAATCCCACAGGTACCAAAGTTGCTGGCTGGATCTCAACGCGGGGCAAAGGGAAGGAGGGGAGTTGCACATCTTACTGGTAGAACCCTAGGAAAAGCCCTTCTCCTTCCTCTCCTCCCCTGCCCCCTGCCTGGTCCTTACTTAGACACCTTCTGCAACTGCTCAGCCTTTCCAGTCAGCCCTCACCCCTCCCACCTAGCAGGCAGGCGGAGGCGGAAAGGGAGATTGGTGGGCATGGCTACTTTGGCTCCACTTGTCCTAACTGGTGCTCTCTTTCATCAGTTCTCATGGGGCTTGTATAGACACATACGCTCCCACCAGGCTGTCTGCCAACAACTGCCCCCGGTTTGAAAATAAACTCTTCCTTTTGGCTGCACCTGCCTCAGCCAATCCCAGGGCTTCTCCAGGATTCAAACTAAAAAGCGGAGAGAGAAAGCCCCCCTTCTGCCCATCAAAGGCCTCCCAGGTGGCCTTTCCTGGGCTTCCCCTCCTTCATTCCTGAAGGACTCATCCTTTGGCTCCTTTGGCCCTCCCACACACTGCCCTCTGAGACCTGCACTAAACAGATCAGCTTAAGGCTCCCGACAGGATTAGGAGAAAGCTGAGCCTTTTGAGGCAGCCAGCTGCCACCAGGAAGGCCTATACACTATTTTAAGACCATATAGAAGGAACCCAGCCCAGCTCCTTCCATTCACTGATCTCTTGGGAACCTGGCCCTCCCCAGCACACCTCTCTGTGCACACGCTCTTCTGTACTCAGAATCAGGCTGAGTCCCCACTGGAGAAGCAAAGTATAGATCCACCCACCCTGCTGCCCCATCAGCCCAGGCCCAAGGCCTAGAAGCCCCAAACTAGCCTTGAAGACAGTGGAAGAGGGGAAGGGCAAGGGAGGAAGCTGATTGCAGAGCCAGGGACACAGACAGGGCCACATGGGGAGACCAAGGAAGATTAGAATGGAGTTTGGGAAGCTTCGTGATGCAATCTAGAAAAGCGATTAGAGCATTAGGTTGGATACTTGAAACAGGGCTGCAGGATCTCCTTTGTAACGGACCACATGGAGTTCTAAAACGCAGCTTGGGAGCACAGCCACGCTTGTTAAGCAGAGTTGAAGCAGTGAAGGTGGAGATGAGGTCAGGGCAGAGCAGTTAAGGAGACAACCCCACCCCAGCCCCCCTTCGCTGGCAATCCCTCTAACCTGCAGCTAAGTCTTACCCACGTAGTCAGGGTCCACTCGGGGAGAGTAGAGGCCGAACTGGATGAAGATGGGAAGCAGGAACCCAAAACGCAGCCACTCAATGACGTGCAATGGGGGTCGACCAGCCGGGGGCAGCAGGTCACAGCCCAGCACTGCACTCTCCCCAGCCCGGCCCACCACTGATACCACCTCAGGCTTCCTTCGACCTGCATGATGGGTGGCATGAGGGACAGACAGCAGGAGCCCAGGTCAGTGCTGGGAGTGGAGGTCCCATCACGGCCCAGGGGGTTCCCTAGGACTCTAATTGAGGGAACCCTCGACTTCTCCAGAACTCAAACATGCTCAAAGGGAACTCCTAGGAATTGCCCCCACCCCAAGACTAAACAAGAGGTCTTGAGTTCAGCTCACCGTCAGCCCCCTGGCTGATGATCAGGCTGAGGATGGCCAGACCAAACCACCAAACCATAGCCCAGCTGCCTGCTCACCCGGCCCCTACTATCCACAGGGGCCCAGGTGGAGAGGCCTGGGGAAGTCCGCAGCCCAGCAAGCCCAATCAATCCTTCTGATCAGGTAACAGGCTGCAGCTCCCACTCTTCTGGACAGTTAGGGCTTGGCTCACGTAACACCTGATGAAGCTGTTCTCTGGAGCTCCGCCAGATCTAAATGCCAAATGCAAGGCAACGTGCAGAGTTGGCCAACATCGGAAACTAAGAGAAACCTCAGAGTTAGAGAAAGGCCAGGAGGAGAGCAAAGGAAGAGAAAGGAGAGGAAGCAATAAGTTTGAAAAATTGACACCCCACCCCTGGAGAAGAAGGCTTGGGTTGGGATTAGGGCACTGGATGAATGAGGGAGTGCTGGCGTGGAGACCAGATGGGTGAGGACATGCTGGGGGCCAGATCTTTGGAGAAGCACAAAAATTCTGGGGAAACTCAGGTTACTAAGATTCTTGGAAAACCGAGGCAGGAAGGAACTGAGGGTTCCTATACGCTCAGAAAAAAATATTTAGGGAAGTATGGGAGATGATGAGCTCCCACAGCTCAGATTCCTCTTCCTTCCCTTTTCTTAGTCCTGATACTAATAACGAAGTGGCAGATAGACGGTAGAACTAGTATTATCGTCTCCATCCCCACGGTGACAAATAAGGACCCTGAGACTCTGACAGTCTCGCTCAGGGGTACAGAGCCAGTCAAGGGCAAAGCTTTAATTAGTACCTCCAGAAAGTAGTCCCCAGGGGACCCCCACACAATTCCTTGCCCTGTTCCCCTAGCCTCCATGAACCTGGAAGCTGAGGAGCAGTACCTACTTCTCTACTCAGCCTCTCAAAGATGCGTTAGCAGTAAGTCAGGCACTTGGAAGAGGAGCTGCTCCCCCACTGGCTAGTATGGGGGCCCAGGCAGCACTGCCCAGGTCTGGGTAGATTCTGGGGCTGGTGGCTAACGCCACTTCCTCTTTATGATGCTGCAAGGCAGCCTCCCTCCGCGGGACAACTAACCCAATGCCTCAGCCCAATTCTTCCCACTCACTCCTCTCCAATATCCTCTACGCCTAGGGTTTCCCTGCTCTCCCCTCCCTAACCCTAGGGTTATGGTCTATGAAAAGCCAAAAAAAACCCGAGTCCATCAGGTGTACAAAGTGAGCCCTGGGGATGGAGGGTAGGAACCCTTGACAGCCCAGCCCCAGAGCTCCTCAGGCCTGCACACTGGGCTGAGGGTGCTGCCTCAGGCCTGGCAAATCCGAGTGGACTCTGCTCTGGGCCTCCACCCCACTCTTGGCCTCATAGTTTGTTACTGGCTATAAAACATCCCCAGGTCTCTCAGCCCAACTCCTGCCTTTATTTAATGGCTCTGTGTATAACTTCTGACAACTTCGTAAACATTGCCCTTGCTCCCCACTGCCCCTAGCCAGCTTTCCCATACGTCCCCAACAAATCTTTTTCCAAGTGTATAGGATCCCCCAGTTCCGCCTGGCTCTGGGTCTCCCCAGAATGCTTCTGCTTTCCCTAAAATCCATCCAACTCCTCTGCTCCCCGCACGTGCTCACCTGTCTGGTCTCCCACCCAGCACCCCTTCGTTCTCCCCGTAGCCCCATTACAGTTATCTCTACTTCTCCTTGCCCCACTCAAATTCCCATTTTTCGCACCAGAACTGCATCAGGTCCTATGCACCTCAAGGAACTCCCTTCCCGTCTCCTCCGCAATCCCCAATCCACTCACGCACCCACTTCTCCCATCCACTTCTCCCTGGAATTTCCCTCCCTAGAATACAGCCCACAATACATTTCTAGTGCCCCACCCCCAAATCCCTTTCTCCCTCACCTTCTCTGGACCCCTGGAACTCCTCCCTGCTATTGGAATCCACCAAGAACCAGCACCCCCTACGAACACGTATTACCTCCAGAACTCCTCCAGTTCCAAGAGAACCCCACCCCCTACCCAATAAAAATTCCACTTCACTCTCCAGAACTCCCCTAGTTCTGCGCCTGAGAATTCCACTTCTCTCCCAAAGTCCCCCGCTTTCTCCTGTCTTCCTGACCTCCGCACCGTTCTCCATCCCCCCGCCGGCACCCCGACTCCATCTCCCCGTACGCCCCCGCCCTCACCTGCTCCGCATGCTGTGCGGTTCCACTCCTCCCGCGACACAATAGGAGGCGGACCCGCCTCCTGCCTCGGTGCCCCAAGCGCCTCCCGTCGCCCTGGAGACCGCCAATCCCCGCCCGCGGTGGCCAATGAGAGCAGCAGAGGGCGAGGGGGCGGGTGCGACCCCCGGGCGGCCTGGGACTTGCAGTTTCCGCGGAGCAGGAGTCGGCGGCGCGTGGGTAGGTCGCCCCCTGGTGGAGAGCGGTGCGACCAAGCGCGGAAAATCCGGAAGGCTGGCTGTTCAGGGCCCTTGCTCCAGGGGTCTCAGGAGCCCGCCCTGCGCTAGCTGCGTGCACGCCCTCCTTCCGGCGTGCGCTCCCTTCGACTCCCTCCCCTCCCCTAACCCACAGAGGACGTAGCCAGGGTTGAAATCCGAGCGTGGGGCCGGAGCACCCGGCTGGGAGCAGAACTCCCCGCCCTCCTCCCAGGGGATCCACTCTGTGCCTCCTCTAATCTTCTCCCCAATCCCCAGCCCTACCTCCGCCCATTTCTTCTCTGGCCAGACTGGAAATACCTGTCTGCACTGGCGAGCGCCCACATCCTGCCTAGGCGCCTCCCGCAGTGTGCAGAGGGGAAGACTGCGCCCCAGCCGAGGTTGCCAAGTCAGCTCCCGCCGCAGCACTGGCCGCAGCACCCAACACCAACCTCCCAGAGAAACAGATCCAGAGGGGAGAAATGAGAAACATCTTGATAGTGGCGATTGAAAGAGGAGGAATGAAATAAATTATTATTTACTGAACCCCTGTAGGTGCCAGACCCTGGACTCCATGCTTTATAACTCTTATATGACGTGCAGAGAAACCCTATGAAGTAGGTATGGCTCCAGGTGATTAGTGAGAAAACCAAGGCTCGACGAACGAGGTGAAGCAACTTTTCCAAGCCTTTCCACCTAGGACATGGCGGAGCCTGATTCAGACCCAGCCCTGACTTCAGCAACCCACCCCCTTGGAGACTTCAGCCTCAGGCACAAGGATTTCTTTCACCTCTGCCCTTCTAAGCTTTCTTCTTCCTTAGTTTGGTGCTGCCTCACAGATGGGTGCAGCTTAGTCTCACCTTTGCCACCAGGCTTAAGCAGTTATGCTTTCCTTCAGAAAGCCTTCCCTGAAAGCACACTGATATCACCTCAGTATGAAGTCCTTTGACTCAAACTGATTGCACCGGGCATCTGATTCATGGAATCGTGGCCTTAACGTCAGGAGAGATCACTGCTCACACCAGTGTCCCTGCCTCCTGCAGATGACCAGCCACCCCCATCTGACCACATCCTGAGCCAGGAAGTTCGCCACCCACCACCATTCCAATTGTAGGAACTCTAATTGCTGGAAAGTTCTGCCAGGTGTAAACTTATGGGTGCCCGAGATGGAAATGTGGAGGGGGAACAGGAAGAGAAGGGGAGGCAGGAGCAGTGGCATGGTCTCTCCCACCATCCCTCCAGCAGATTCTCCCAAAGTGGCAGCTTTCAGCAATACTCTACAATGAAACGAACTGAGCTAACAGCAATGAGACTGTAATGAAAACATGTTAGTGGACACACATGAAAGTAAGGCCAGACAGAGTGCCTAGGAAAGATGGTTGAAGCATCTTTTATCTCTTGGCTTCTCACCAACCAGCGGGAAAAGAGCTTCCTCCTTCATGGTGGAAACACTTCTAGTCCAAAGGTTTCATTTCTGCTGTCTCCACTGTTTTCTTGAGGATAAGCTAATCTCACTTGAACATTAAAATAAATTTTTGTAAATTTGGGGTTTAAATGATTTTCAATCTTTAGAAGTGTATGATACAGTCATTTTTTCTGGAAGCTTATTTGTGAGTTTTATTATTGTCATTTTGCTGTGATTCAGGTGTATCTTGTTGGCTCGTTGGTAAGAAAAGTAACCTAGTGCTATAATTTGTTCCCTCACCATGTGAGAAATAAAAGGTGAAATTAAAAAAAAAAAAAAGAAGAAGAAGAAAGAAAAAAGCCCCTGAGGCCTCAAACTAAAAATTTTCCTTGGTTGTGCTCAACCCATAGCCATTACTCTCTGGGGAAGTTCATCTAACCATTTAGGATTCTGCCTACCAAAGTATCAGGCACACCGCATGTTTTCAACTTGTTGACAGAAGATCAGAAAAAGTTGTCGATTCCAGCAACTTTGTTGACTACATGCCCATGATCACTGGTCCTGTCACCTGATGAGAAGACAAGTATGATTTTTCCTAGATTGTCATTTAACTGTTAGTGAGTCCGTCTTCTGTCCCCATGAGCCCATTTCATGAGCAAGTCTTGTTCATCACTGAATTCCCCTACAGCCCTTTGTCTCTCAGAGGGGTCCTGACCACCTCTCCAGACTCATTTCTCACCCATCCCTTTATCTATCACACACAGTGCCTGGTTTTGCAGTCCCTAGAATTCACTATGCTCTTTCACATATCAGTGTCTTTCCCCTTATCTGCTCTCTGGCTAGGATGTCCCTTTTCTCCCTTCTCTGGACTTCCTGCTAATCCTGTGTCAAATTATATTTACCTCTTCCCTCCAGGACATCCAGTCCACCACACCCTCACCTTTGCCTACAGCCTTTGTCACACCTCACTATACTTATATCTTTACAGATCCCACAAAGTTCCTTGAGGGAAACAGTGTCTTTTCTTCCTCTTCCAAGCTAGCCCAATGCCTGACAGTAGGTCCTTAAATGTTACCCTCCTCCTCCCAGTTTGCTTTCACCTGTTTCAAGGGGTGAGCAAACTTTGCAAACTGCAATGCTATCTGGTGATTATTATCTTGGCTTCCTTCAGAGGAAGAAGCCTGGGCCTCTCTGAGCTTGTATTCTACCTTCTTGAGGGTCTCAGCCTTCCTCTTCCAGATGCCCTGGGTTGTTTGAGGCCTCAACCTTTCTCTGTTCAGAGGCTGCATGGGAGAAGAGGGGACTTTGCCAAATTCCAGAGCAAGCTCTGGGCCAGCTGTACAGGGACCATTCACTCCTTTATTATTTTCTACATGCCTGACTCAGATGCATTAGGAACGAGCTGCCCCTGTGTATGCAGGATAAATTCCAGTTGGTTTTTTCCAGTCTTCAGAAAGGTATTAAGGAGATGGAGGAAATTGGGGCTGCAGGCTGGCCCTAGAACTCAGGCCTTTTTGAAGGTGGAACTGCTCAGGCCAGGTGAAGAGGCAGAGACTGTCTCAGGCCTCCCAGCAGGACCAGGGCTCAGGCCTGCCCAGAGTAGAATGGATCTGTTGCCAGTTAGGAGCAATTTGAGACTGGTTCCCCCACCCTCACCACCTCCTTCCCAAGCCCCTCTCCTGCACATAAACCTAGACAGGAAAACCCTGCTTACCTCCCGGCCCTGATTCCTTTCCATTCCCAGACGCCAGGCTCTTGGCTCCCACCTGTGCCCCATGCTGCTTAGACCCAGATGTTCTGTTTTCCTAAGCAGTGTCCTTGATCTCTCTAATTCCCCAATGCATCCCACACCCCCTTCACAGTCTAATATCCCTTCTCTTAGAAGACACTTTGGAGGTCAGCATCTTTCTCCTCACTGAGAGAGAGAGGGGAACGCAAGGTCCAGGGAAATGTCAAGTATGGCTTCTGCCACACAGCTGTCTCTCAACACCTCAGAATCCTCTTCTAAAACTCCCCAGGCTCCTCAGCTCCTCCTGCTTCTTTCTGTGAGAGCGGTGGTACTCTCATAGCCATGTCTCTGCAAGAGCTCCATTCAGCGGTACCGATGCCTGTCTCTCCTTCAAGGTATCTGTTCCTTGTGGAAAGGGACTGTGCCTGAGTGGATGTTTCCTAAATAAAGTGTTTCAAGCTAGAGATGAGTGGTAGAACAGAGCCCAGGTCTCCTGAGATCTAACCCAGTGCTGTCCCTAACTGAATCCTACGCTATCCACTCCAATTCACTCACGACCTACACGTATCCAGTCATTTGGGTGGTTTCCAAGCCTCTCCCCAATCCCCTTGGCCCATGGCAACTGCACAAGATCTGATTAGAGGAGGATGGTCAAGTCTTGGGCAGTGGCAGATCAGGCCTGGGTGAGGACTTCAGGCTGGTCACTGGGCTAGGGAACATAAACTTTGCTCAAGGCAGGTAGTGTGTAAGGGGTGCACATTAATGAGAACAAGAGTTCAGAGAGGTCTGAGACATGGAAATCTACAGAACAAGGACAGACAAGACAGTAACACCTACCACAAACAGAGGTCAAGGGTCCAGACCTCAGCTATTGATCCAGCTGAGTTATCACCCTTCTAGGGTAGGCACCAGAGGCCCAGAGCCCCTGGCATCAAAGAGATAACTGAAAGGTTTGGGGCTCACTCAGACACAGAGTAGGACTGCACTAGTGGTTTCCTGTCTACCAGGCAGCACAGCTTCTAGACGGGGGTGGGGTGCATGGAGGTAGTTATGTGAACTCCTCTGCCAGGGTGGAAATAGAGCTGTGAGAGCAGAAGAATCTTAGCAGGAACCATACACCCACATAGGCTCTCAGTGCCTGCAATGCTCTCATTGAGGAGTCATGGATTTAGTTAGAAAAAATCTCTCGCTTTTCTTATTTGAAGTGTAAAGTGTTTTACATGTTGGTGGAGAAGGAGATAGATGGTAAATAATAACACACTAACACCACATTGTGAAGATTCACTTCCACCCCTAAAGGTAGGCATGGGAAAGCATGGGGCCTTAGAAGGGGAACCCTGGGGTAGAAGGAAAGGCAGGAACACTGGTTTGCCAGAGTTATCCAGCTCCTCCAGAATGTACTGCCACACAGTCTTCTCTGTGAGAGTACGGCCCTTTGGACACCCACCGTTGGCCCCGGGAAGAGGAGCGCATGGGGAAGAGAGGGAGGATTCCCCAGGCTCTGAAAAGAAACAGTGGTCAGGACAGGGGCCCCCCGGAGGTAGTCAGGCCAGGCCCAGGGCAGGCTTCCCCTTCTTTCTCAGCCTCATTCTGTTTCTCCTGAGTTTCTTCATCCTTGACGTCTTGCCTCTTGTCTGGTCTTGGATGAGCCACAGCCCCACAGCCAGAGTTATCAGGAGCAGGAGAAGGAACAATACCTTGGTCAGGAGGCAGAAGGAATCTGAGGCCTTCTCCAAAGGGTAGCCAGAATCTGGGACAGAAGAAGAAAGGAGAGGGGGCTCACCAGCAGGAGGGGTGAGGTCCGGATGATACCTACCCCAAATCCCACAGTGGTGTCTCAAGCTCACAGTCAATTGATATTCCTCCTGTCTCTGGAAGCCCAGGGACTGAAATCTGGGAAGCAATCTCAAGCTAAGTGAGAGAATAAAAGAGACTTCGGAAGTTGTGAGCTCGAGGAAAAAGGAGGGCTCCCTCCTCAATCCAGAGGTGAAGTCTCTATGGGAAAGGGTTAGGTTCTTGATCCATGTACTCTCTTCAAAAGAACTGAGGGAGGGAGGTGGTGGTCTTAAGGGCCTGCTGTAGCTCAGAGCTGTCTGGGTTCCTGGTACCTGTACAGAAGGTCCCAACGGGGATGAGACGGGAACTGATGTTGCTGATGGGGTTGCTGGCCCTGCAACTGTAGGAGAGGGCATTGTCCCCAGGCCTCCAGAATATGTGGAGGACAGAGCCTTCATGTGTTGTGTCATTGCTATCCTCCCAGGACATCCAGCTGTAGGTCACATCCAGGCCTGCCTTCTCTACAGAGCATGTCAAGGACATATTACAGGAACCTTCCTCAGAGATCTCAAAGTTCACAGTGATGCGTGGTTCCGATAGCCGGCCTGGATGAAGGAGGAACACAAGGCCCCAAGGTAATCAGGGGTTGGATCTGTGATCCTAAGTTCCTCAACACTGGAGTACAGGCACTATCTTCTACAAGGCCCTCCACCCAAACAGCAAATAAGCAAAAACTAATGAAACCTAGCCACCATACAACCTGTGCTTCCAGGGTTCCCCAGGGAGCTGCTAATGCAGACAGAGTCATCTGTGGCATCTTCTACCTCCCCTTTATTCCTTGCCTTCTCTCTCTTTCTTTAGCACCCCACTTTCCTACAAACTCCATTCTGCCTCCTTGATCTCAGGACATATTGTCACCCTCCTAGCAGCATGTATAGTTTAATCAGTGTCTCCACAAGATTCAGGGCAGAATATCAGACAATGTCACAGGAGCTATGAAGAAACTTGGGTTCAGGTAAAGAGGAGGCACTGATTAGCAGCCCTCAAGTCACATAGGAGGATAAAAGGCTCCAGAATGGAGGTGACATTCATCCCCAGGATGCAAAATCTCACTGAGAGAAGAAGGTCTCCTAGAGGTCTACAGACAAAGCCTCTGACCTCGCTCTCTGTGTGTTGGGCACCTCCACAGGAACAGCCTCCATGCCCAGTGCCTTGCTGTTCTAGGTTACTTCACCTGTGGTGGCAGCCTAGATGCTGGGGTCAGGCACACTGGAGACAGTCTGCCTTCTAGTCCCAGCCCCTCATACCATAACCTCAACTCTGAGATCCCTCTTCCTTTGCATGGGAAGCTCAAGAAAGCCAGAGGAAGCAGATTTGTGGTTCCTAAAGTAAACTCACGGTAGATACGTAGATTGTAATGTAGATTGTAATGCTGTGTGGTGAAGATTAGGGATGTCCTCAAGTTAACTTGAGCTTGATAAGGCCCTGAGTCCTCCCAGCTTAGATTGCTGATGTGCAGGGAGTAACTGGGATCCAGGAAGCTCACTCGACCCTGGTAGTGAGAGTTGGTCACCGTGATGGTAGCTGGATATCCCTCTTTCCCTGGCACCACAGTGGCAAGCATTCTGTGGGAGGACCAAATGATGTCCTCAACCTCTTCAGAGGATGGTATTTCCAGGGGAAAGCTGATGGACTCCTGAAGTACTGCAACCACTTCTTTGAAATCCACACCATCTCCAAAATCCCCTTTGACTGCAGGTAAACGAAGAAAAGAGATGAAAACAGCCCAGCTAAGGTCTCTGGGCTGCTGCGTCTGGCAGCAGGGCCTTGGTCTCAAGCTCAGTTGAGCAGCTGCTATGGCCTCACACTCAATCTTGTCCTCAGTTGCCTCCTCTGGCTTTAGCTTTCTGCTGCACCTGACTTGAGCACCTACGAGGGGTTGGCTTCCACCTGTGCCCTCACCCTCCAAATTTTACCTTCTCTTTTTGCCATCTTGGAGCCATTCCCCTTTCCATATCCCCAGGTTTCCTCATCTCTTGGTCCTGCCCTTGAAGCCATATCCTATTCCTCTTCACTCCAGAAGAGCTGAAGTATTCAGCCCCACAGGAAGTGCCTTGCTAGCCCAAGGCCCAGCAAAACAGAACACAGTGGGAAGGATACACTTCTGTCCCAGAGTTGCAGTCTCTCTCACCTTCCTGAAGCAGCAAGAGGAGGAGCAGCCACAGAAGGGCCCCCATGGCAGCAGCCCCGAGCCCCAGACTGTGAAGAAGATAAACTGTCAGGAGGCTACAAGATTTAATGGCTGAGGAGAGGGAAATAATTCTCACCCTATCTCCAGCCCTCTAACTTCCTCTGTCTTCACAAAGCCCCTCCCCATCCTTCTTAGGAAGGAAGAGTTCTCTCTCTGAGCCTCATTGTCAAGGTGGTTTACCCAATGATTCATGTTTCCTGTTCATCAACTCAGCTCACATCCCACTTCCTAAGTGAAACTTTCCTAGAATCCCCACCCTCTGTGTTCTCAGACCTCCCAGGCATATTGCCTCTCCTAAACTCTTAGAACACTCCTTATCCAGCCTTTGGAAGTGCCTATGTTGTTTGATCATTTGATTTTATAAACATCTTTCTATCCCTAGAGAGACTCCCTTTTGGGATATTTCATATGCCCCACCATTTCTGGTTCCTGTACTAGATGCTTTTAGCACTCAACTGGTATTTTTGGAATGGATGAGTGAATAAAGTCTGTCTATTTCAAGCCAGTTATGTTCCCAATTGAGAGACTTATTTAGAGGAAGAAAGAATTTGACCTTCTTAAAAAAAGCAGTTTGGACTGGAGAGCTGATCAAGGTTGTTAATATTATGGAAAGACTTTAAATCATTTTGTGAGGATATGATCTAGATCAAAGCTATAGAAAATAAGATTGAGGGTAAATGAAGGAAATCAAAAACCTTTCTGACAGTCAGTGTGTCCAGAACACACTGGGTGACCTTGGGAAGTAGTTTCTGGCCCTGCTATTCAAGCTAAAACTGGACAATAACTTGCTTGAATATTTTGCAACATCTCTGGCATTGGATGGCATATAGATATAGATATAGATGTGGACAAAACCAACTCCATCTTTGTATCCTTACTTACTGTCCTTAGCAAGCATATCAAAGCTTTCTAGTTGATGATTATCTATGTTCCTTAAAATGTAGTCATAAACATATTTCCTAATAATGGCCGGAATCACATGACAACTGAGATAAATATCAACCTGGTGATTGCACTGATAATAAACAATCATCTGTCACAAGATCATCAAGAGGTATAGTCCCTGGTGCTACTACTGCTTTCTTGGTCTTGTCAATCATTTGTAGTTGAGTTACACTATTTAAAAAGTACTGTAATAGGAGTCTGTTAGTGGAGAATAGTTTGCATGGAAGTGCTGGGTTTTCTTTCTGCTCAAGCCCTATATTCCTGTAAGTAAATTACCCTATAATAAATTCTGTTTTATAGTCTATGGAATTGCCTGCCTTGTCTCTCAGTCTGAAGATACCTTCTTGTTACAGTGGCCATTACACTTTTGCCTCACCATCAGGCAGAGGGATACTCAGACTAGATAATTTTTAAGTTTCTTCTAATACTCAATTCTATGAGTCTGTGCTGCAATGAGGAAGCAAGAGTGGTGTCTCAAGACTAAGGGCATAGTGGAGGCAGAAATATCCAGTTCTGATCTTGTGCCAACATCTTACACCTTTAGGTTACCAAATGCAGCACTAGATCAAAATATTTATTGAGAAGCTTCTATGGCTCAGACACTATCCTAAGTGCTGGGGGACCAAGAATTTTAGATTGTGACTTCATGGAGATCATAGGTTCACAGCTGACCATGAACTGTCAACTACACATCTGATGAGTCCTACCAAAGGAAAAATCGGGGAGCCTATAACAAGGGGGTTTGGCAAAGTTCAAGTCGGGAGGGTCAGGGAAAAACTTTCAGGGAGAAATGATATTTATACTGAGACTTCAAGGATGAGTAGAATCTTCTAAGTGAAGAAGATAATGAAGTAGTTGTAGGCAGTTGTTAAATTTCAACGTATGAACATCAAACCTCAAGGACTGGGGTTTTTGAAAAGGTAGGTCAGGTCTCAGCCTGAGTACAAAAACTTTTTATGCAATCTTCCCTTTAAAAAAAATAATAAAATTAAAGCAAAGGAAAAAAAACAAGGTCATGTGCATAATGTTCAGAGTTTCAAGGGTGAGTATATCAGTTAGGTTCTCTGAGAAGCAGATGTTGGAGTTAGGAATGAAAGAGGAAGTGTTATATCTATACAAGATAAAAGTAGAAGAAAGCAGAATTGAGCAAGGAGAGCCTAGGACCACAATGCAGAGCAGTCTCTGCTCCCTCAGCAGGGAAGTCTGAAGCTTAGAGCCAGCACACTCACTGCGCATGGTCACTACCTGAGCCCTGCAGGCCCAGCAGCTGGAGGCTATCAATTAACTAACTGCACCTCCTGAAGTTCTTTCTTGAAAGGAGGTCCAGGGGCACCTTCATGGCTGCCACAGTGAATGTACTAGTCAGCCAAAAGGTAACTGTTCAGATTAATTAACCCCATCTCCAGAAACAGTAAATTATGTTTATTGAGGAAGGTAATTTCATCCTCCTGCCCCCATCCTCGCTAAGCCCTCCCAGTCCAATGTGGAGAAAAGTACTTTTCAGAGCACAGTTTTCAAGTACTCTGAAAACCTGATTTTCATTCTAACTCATAGACTGTGATCCCAGTGTAACCCCATTTCTGCCTCTTACTGCCTCGTTAATCTTACTCAGTGGATTAGTCTTCCCTGCCCCAGATAATAACTATGGCCTTGGTTTCTGGTCTCAGTTTAGAAATGAGAACTTCCCGTGCTATGTAATATACAAAATTCCAAACTTGAATTAGAATCAAACTTGTCCCAGTGTGGGTCTGTTTCTGGCAGAAGCCTACAGTGGGAGAAGAGGAGGAAGCTCCTCTTTGCTATTAGCTTGCTCCTCCACCCCTAAACCTAATCTTAACCCTAACCACTCCCCTCAAGTCACCTCCCCCAACTCATGTCCCCTTCTCTAGGAGGGTAGGTGAACAGGATGGGTGATGAAATTGTTCTTACCTGGCTGAATGGTTTTGCTCTCTGCAGGTCTGGCTGATAGTGAAGATGAACTCTTTTCCCTTGAAGGGCAGTTGTATGGTTCTTAAGAGATTCCACTGGTTCCTTCTCTTCTACCCTTCACTAAGGGTGAATGTATCTCTATTGGGTGGTCCTTTGAAACTCCTTCCTCAAACCCTGGACACCTTGGCCATACATCTCATCTCTCCTCTCCCCTCCGGTTGTCCCCACTGTATAGCACACAGGCCAACCAAGTAGGCTATGTCTCATGGGTGGCCTGCAGTTGTCCAACATTTCTCACCCTGACAGATTCCAAAATCTGCAACACAACACCACATTCCCGGCTGTCTCACAGGAGTCAGATCTCAGTCTGCAATGGTTTTTAGCTCTCCCAGGCCAGACTTAGGCTGCTGTTTTCTCAGATCCTAAACAACAGGGCACATTTTTCAAAGTTCTTAAAGTCCTTTCCTTGAAGTCCCCCTCACCTGTCTTCTTGTCAGAGATAAAGCATCATCTATCTTTTGAGAAGGAAATGAGAATTCACAATAAAATAACAGTTATAGTAGGTCCTTAAATAATGATTTTTTTGTTCAAAGTTGTTTCATAAAAATGTTGGTGAAAATAAAAACTTGAGTCTTGTTTATATCAATTAGACTATAGTAAAACTGGTTTCGTTATATGTGGTTTCACTTAAAGTCTCGAAACCTATCAACAATGTTAAGTGAGGACTTATTCTGCTTCCAAAGAAATCTCTTTCCAATCTCCCTCTCCCAGCTCTCTAACTATGCATGAATGAAGGGGGTTCCAAGACTGGCGACATAGGTTCTTCTTCATTACCATTGTGAATTTCACAAAGGGAACTCTCCCTCTTACTGCCTTTGACCTCCTGTTACCTGTCACATGGACACTTTAGTGTAACCACATCGGGGAGAGTTGCAGCTGACATCTGGCTTGTAGCATACACTTAGGGTTCCCTCGCCATAGCCTTTGACCCAGTTGATCTCTGCATTGCTCTGGTGGACTGTTTCATGATTGTGCCCCTGAACCCCAAAGTTTACATCTCTGCTATTCTACTTCAGGACTTTCTCTGAAGCAGTGAAAGGTCCTCAGCCCAGGTGCAGTACAGTGGGGAAGTAGGGGGATAGTGCAGACTCCAGGGGTGATCCCTGCCAAGGAAGTGCTGAGTTGGTGAATAGATGTCCCAGTCTCCTTGCCCTTTCATGGGACAATTCTGAGATTGTCATGGAGCCCTGGCTGCCTACAGCAGAAACCAGCCATTAACATACCCTCCACTCCTTTTCTCTTTTCAACATCTCATATTCCTCATTGTTTCAGGTTTCCTGGGTCATCTCCCAGAAAGAGTTCCTCCACCCAAGTTCTCGTCAAAGGCCCTCTTTAGGTAGAATATAGAATAAGAGACTATTTATTATACATGAAAAAGTAGTTGAGCCAGTAAAATTGAAACTCCCTCTCTCTTCTGCCTCCATCTCTAGGATCAAATAGTCAATGAGAAATAAATCTTTCACCCCAATTCTTCTCATATAACAGCCCTAGGAAAGAGGGGCCAACATAAAACTGGTCCTGCTCTGATGGAGAGGATGGGGTGATAACAAAGGTCAAAACTTTGATCAAACTTTCCCCTCAGTTTCTCTTTGGGTCTGGAAAGATTCAGAGCCACACAGCTGAGCCATGTTCCTGGAAGAGCCATTAGCAGGTAAGTTCCACATACGTCATCTTCTCTTCTAATCACCGGATCTGCTGTGCACCTGACACATCGTTTGCTTTTTTTTCTTTTCTAAGTGTCAGGGTTAAAAGAGATTATTCAGCTGAACCATGAAAGTGGCTAGAGAGAATTGAAACAATCTGCAAATTCTTGGAGTGCCTCCAAAGGAGCCATTATGAAACAGAGGAGAAAAGGGTGTCCCTTGCAGACAGACCAGCCAGTACAGGATCCCCGAGGTGGGACAGAGCAGAGCACATGGAGCCACAGACAGAATCCCACCAGGTGGGGCCAAGACAATGAGGTGGAGAGAAGCTGAGAGGAGGCTGCAAAGATGCACTGGAACCAGCTCGCCAGAGTCCAGAGTTTATGTCATATTCTCTTAAGAAGTTTACTTTTTAAATAATAACCATAAAAAAGAAGTTAACCTTGCATGGGAAGGCAAAATATAGGGTAGAAGTGAAAAGAGAACACAAATAGAGGGAAAGTTTCAGTGTGGTTGATTTTTTTTTAAATAGGAGAGATTTGGACACATATAAATGCTGAGAAGAGAAGCAAGTAGGGAGTAGGGTTGAAGGCACAGGGAAGAAAGGAGATGATGGATGGAGCAAGACCTGAGAGATTCAGAGCCTAGGAGGGAGAAGTGGTTTAGACTGTAGGATGGCCCTTCATTATAGTAAGAAAAGGTGGTCAGAGACTTAAGCAGATTTGTATGTGCCAAGAAGTTAAGGGTAATCCTGTCTGGTGTTTTCAATTTTCTCTCTAAGGTAGAGCCAAAGTTATCTACTAAGGGTGTATGTGTCAGAGGCAGGTATTTCAGGAGAATGGACAAAGTTTGAAACAGATAAAGTGACTCTGTCCAGGTTTCTAGGGACATCACAGATCCCAGAATGGTTCTTAAACGTGCGCGCGCGTGCGCACACACACACACACACACACACGCACACACACACACACCCTTTCCTCAACTTCTCTGGTAAGTACTATTTGTCTGCCCTTCTTTCTTGAAATTGACTTGCCAGGTTATATTAACTTAGGGAGGAGGCGAGAGAATTAAAAATGTTAAATCAAGCTACATTCAGTCTCTTTCAGTCCCTCTCACTGTCATTCTCTTGGTACTCTTTATTCTCTCTCACTGTCCCTCTTACTCTCTGCCTCTGAGAGGAGCTCATACCTTATCTGTGGAATGTTACCTTTTTTTCTAATAAACTTTTCTTTTGACTCTCACTTTGGCATGTATGTTGAATTCTTTCTACACTCTCCACCAAGGGACCCTCTTCTTCTCTCGGTGCAGGGCTTGGTCTCTCTGCCGCTCGGGGAAATTTGACCTGTCTGCAACAGTAAGTTCTCTGCTTCGCCCATGTATATTCTCAAAATGCAGATTTTGTGCTATCTGCCTCAGAATCACGTGAAGGACTGGTTACAATGCTGATTCCCTGACCCTGCTCCAGACCAGGGAATCTGGATGCAGGGAGAAGTTTGCAAGTCCACCTGCTTATCAAGAGATTCTACTATACATTAACGTTTGAGAATGCCACACTGCCTGCTTCTCTGTTTCGCTGAAGCAGAGGAAGTTCCTCGGCCAGCAATGCCTTGTCTCCAAGCACAAAAAGTCTATTTCTCCCTGAGTGGAGGTGTGAAACTGCTGTCTTCTTCAGCCGGACTTCCTAGAGCCTGAGAAGAGCTCTGGGGCTTTAAGTCTGTCCTCCTGGGAGTCCCTATTGGAGTTTGAAGAGCTGTCTCCTGGACTAGGTGTCGGGGGTGCAGGTACAAGACCAGGACCTTCTATCTGAGATGTCAGCTTTTATTCCTTGATAGATATGGGTATTGAAAGCAGTTCTGTTGCTCAAACAAAAATGTTTAGAATCAACTGATCTTGTCCAACCCCTTATTTTACAAATTAAAAACACAAGAAATAAAACCCAGAGGTCCAGGTGGTGTAGGAACTTCTCCAAGACCACACAGTTTAATGGCAGAGCTAAGGCCAAAACCCAGGTCTTCTGGTGTCTTGCTGGCAGGACTTTATTGATTAAACTGATTTGGGATGTAATAGGTAATGTCACAGCACATAGAAAACCCTCAGCAAAAGTTACTATTGTCGATGTCATTATTAATTTGTATTTGTATTCATTTGTTATTATTTATTTGTATTTGAGACTGGTGGCCCCCAAAGAGAGCCCAAAGGGAACAGAAGAGAGTGACCTGAGGAAAGCCAGCTGGCCACCCAGATAGATATTTTCTTAGCAAATTTAGCACCCATCAGGCTCCAGCTCTCCACAGAACAGCCTCAAAACTCCAGCTCGTCAATGTCCCAGAGTTGAACAGGATCTGGGATGCAGCCTGATTTTATTAGAGCCTCATTAACTGACATGTAAAATTAGCCATTCATCCTACAAATATTTATGCAGCTTCAATTAAGTGCCAGGCACTGTTCCAGATGTAGGTGCAGCAGTGAACAGAAACACATGAAGTTTCCATTACAGTTAGTGTGGGGCTTGAGGGGAGAGAACAATATGCACCAAACAAACAAATATATAACAGCAAATAATCAAGTGCCACGAGGGAAGACAAGGCAGGAAGGATTAGAGAGAAATGGGGGAATGAAGTCCACTTCCTTGAGGGTATTCAAATCAAATTCTCCAGTCACAGGTGCATTGCCCTGATGGCTCCTCTTGGCACACAGTCAGTATGTGGAGTTATCAGCAGAAGGCTGCCGGCAGAACACAATGTTAGAGGATAGATGATCTATGATTCAACCATATGGTTCAAGGGACCATGCATATGTAAAGTGCTAACATTCGTGGAAGCTGGGTGAAGGGTATACAGAAACTCTGTAATTCTATAAATCTAAAATTATCTCAAAATAAAAAGTTTAAATTTTTTTTTAATTAAAAAATAAAATTTAAAAAAGAATTAACTGGTGATAACCTGTATAGTGCACACTTCCTGCCAGGCTGCCAAGATACCATGGTATGGCTGACAGAGTCCCCAGACAGAACTCAGATGGCACTGTCAGGATTTACTTCTGTGACTCTACTTGCAATGAGTCCACCTCACTCCATCTTGTTTTTCTAATAGGGTAGTTATATTTGTTTGGTCATTTGTTTCTTTGGGGATAATTTGCAAATTTCATCACAGATCCACTAAATATTGACTAGACACTTTGAGATTTAGAAGTAAATTCAGTTTTCTTCTTTCCACAACTAACTAATCCCTTGCCATCACATACACATGCACACATACAATATTTTTCTTGATCAAGGCTGCAGCTCTTCCATCATCAGATACTAAATGTTCTCCCTGTCAAGTTCCCCAATGAAGTTATTACTTATAAAGTTTTTGTGACACATATGGTGTCACTTTGTTCTCTGGGTAAAATCTTTCTTCCTAGGGGACAAGGAGCTGTCTGGAGTCCTGACCTCAGAGCATTGAAGGTGACTTGTAGTTTCAGCCATAGGATTGTGGGACAGGATATCCCGAAACTGAGAGGTGTCCCCTCTCTGAGAAGAGAGGAGCCTGGTGACAGATCACCAACAATAGAGACATTTTCTCTCAATCTAAGTAAATAGCTAAGGAGTGGGGAAGGCCTTGGGGGATCCAGCAGTATGCTAGAATAGGAAATGGAGGAACAGAAGAGGAAGTGAGGATCCAGGGGTAGCTACCACAACCACTCTGTGGGTGGGAGGAGAAGGGGTGGAAAGGAGAACTTCCCTAGGATTAATCATTCCTGGCACAAGGGTGAGGCAGTTTGACTGGCTGTGAATTGCTGCATTGGGAGGGACTGGATGAGGGGCAAGGGGTATAGTTCCTAACTGGGTACTTTTCACAAGCTCACCTGATGAGATGTTAGCTAAAGGTTCTGTAGTTGAGTCCTTCCATTAGAACAGTGGTTTCTGAATTTTCAAGCATATCCATACAGCCCTTTCCTCAAAGGAAATATTATAGGAAACCCAATATGTGAAACGGATAAAAATGAACTTTTCTGGAAGAAGCTGGAGGATTCGGCCCCTCTCAGCTTAAACTCCATGAGGGCTCCTTAGAGCCCTAAGGGTTCTGTGGAGCCCCCCTCCTCAGGGGTTGCAGATGGCAAAGAATTGAGCCAATAGAAGCAGGTAAGATTTCAGGACTTCTACCTCCATTTCCAACAGAAAGGCTAGAATTTCTTCTATTTACATATTGGACCTATAAAGAGATTTCCTGTGGGAAAAACTTCCCTTAAAAAAACCTGTCCCCCAGTCTGCTCAAAAATCCTTTAAAACAGTGTTTATTACTGATTTTTTTTACCCTTAAAAACACAAGAGAATACTATATGCTCCAGTAAATAACTAAGGCTTGATCTGGCAGCAGTCCCCAAAGCTGGGGTGGGGGAGTTTGCCCCTACTGAGAATCATTAGCCCCAGTTAAGCCGGACACTCAGAGGGCTGAAACCCAGGCCACATCATAACGACTGTGCAGATTTGCCTTACCAAAGCCCTTGGCTGTGATGCCCAGATCCCATGTGGGAGTTACAAAGTAGAAATATTCAATGGGGCTTTGGAAAAGATATAGCTAAAGAAACTGTTCCCAAGCATCACACAGTGACCGCTTGAGAAAAAATGCCTCCCAGTGGCTGTTTCCCTGAGCAGTCCTATGATGCCATCACAGACCTCACTGCCCTCAGAGTTGCTGCTGTCAAACAGAGCAGCATGTGTAGTCCTCCCATACCCAGGACAGAACACTAAACATGCATTTTGGATACTGACCTTGTTTCCTGCTCCAGCTTATCTTCCTATCCTGCCTTCTTCTGATCCCATTTTCCTAACTAATTGGTGTCTCATCTTGCCACATTGTATGCATTCAGTAAGACACCTGGAAGAGTTTGACCAAGCTTACAGTTAGAAAGAATACAAACCCCACAAAACCACCCTTACTACTGACACCAATTCCAAGTTCCAGGTGTTCTCCAAACCACCCTTAGTTTCAATAATTTGGTAGAAGGACTCATAGAACACACTGAAAGCTTTCATACTTACAGCTATGGTTTATCACAGGGAGAGGATACAGATTAAAATTAGTTACAGGGAAAGTGCATCGGCCCAGGAAAAGTACAAACACATCCTCTCCCTTTGGAATCCTAGGTTACTGTTACATTCCTGGCATCAATGTGTGAAAATATATACAGAAAAGCTCACCCAAGGTTTGGCCCAGTTTTTATTGGGGTTTGATTACATATGGCCTGCATGGCTGACCTTTCTTTAGTTTCCAGCCCTTCCAAAGGTTGGGCTGATACTGTTAGTCTTCAGTCCTTCTGGAGGCAGATAAGATACTGTATGGCCCAAAGTCCTTATCATAAATCACATTGTTAGACTTGTGGCCAAGTTTCCAAAGCAGACAAAGACACTCCTATCAGACGTGACATTCCAAAGTCCTAAAGATCACCTCCCAGTAGCCAAAGGCCAGACCTCTCTTTGGGTAAAGTTAATTTTTTACAACATAATATGTTAAATTTATCTTTCTAACAAGATGAGAAGAAGGGAAGAAGGAATGAACCAATCAATCGAATTGCATCAGTCCAGACTGACCAGGCTCCTGACTATTGCCCCTCGTCGATGACAATGCCACATGGGGAGAAATCGGGTGGGGGGACTCCACCACCGAGCACCCTGTGAGTTGGCTGTGCTGCTCATGGTCCCTGAGTTGGAGGAGAGGACCTGAGCAAGAGGAGGAGAGAAACCTCATGTGCCTCTGAGATCAGGGAAGGCATGGAGATGCTGCCGAGGTTGAGGCAGATTTGGACTCATTCCACCTTCTCCTGTTATTAGGTAAGAGATTCCCAGGCTGAGCAGATTAAGATGGTCATGTGTGTGGTAGGAAGTGGGAGTCCTGGCAGCTTTGCAAAACCATTTGGGACAGATGCTGAGTCAAGGTCATAGCTGGCACCCAAGGTTTACAGCTTATGAGTCACTCTCACAAGTCTTCAGGTAGCACTTGGTCAAAACAGCTGCTGTTTCTCCCCTGGCACCTCAACAAGTCCTGGGAAGAGGCCGCCTATGGTTCCCAAAATGCCTCCTGTCTATGAGGTTACAGAGGTCCCTCTGTGGAGAGGTGTACAGATGATGTGATGGCCTACCCCAGCAACTAGGGGAGAAGGAAATGCAGCCAGCTGAGGAGATGGTGCCTGCAGATCCATGTGAGAAATAGGAACCAAGGTGAGGATGCAGGGCTTCCTGTGGGTCTCCTCAGCCCACCTGCACACAACTCTCCAACTCCCAGCTCTCTGTTTATGTCCCCGTGCGCACCTCTGTTGGGTTCTCCCCTTCCCTGCAATTTCTCTAACACATGCTGGAATTAGCTTGGACATAATGAACACAGAATGGGTGACTTAAACAATAGAAATTTATTTTTTTATAGTTCTGGAGGCTAAGTCCGAGATCAAATACCAGCAAGGTAGATTTAGTTCTGAGGCCTCTTCTCTTGGCTTGTGGGCATCTGCCAACTCCATGTGTGCCCATATAACCTTTTTTTTTTTCAAGCCTGGAGAAGGAGCATAGTCTATAGAGCTCTCTGGTGTCTCATAACGGCGCTAATCTTATTCTGGAGAAAAACCTTCATGACTCATCTAACCTTAATTACTTTTCAAAGACCCTACCTCCGAATACCATCACATTGAGGGGTAGGGCTCAACATATGAATTTGGTGGTGGGAGGACACAACATTCAGTCCACAATGCACAACCCTATGGCCTGTCTGCAGGAGGAAAGTTGCCTGTGTCTCAGGCCAAAATCCAGATTTAGTGGGACCCCAGGAAAGTGGTTCTCTAGAGGGTCCAGTAGCTATGATTATAAGAAGGGGCCCATCTAACTGCTTATTTGCATGTGACTTGAGATTCTTCTCTCTCTACACATTTACCTCTTCTAAGCTCCCATGCTCTGTGCTGAGTGGTGGGAGGTACAAGGAGGAGAGAGGTCTGACCCTAGCCAGTGTGTGGGGCTCTGAGCCAGTTGGGGAACAAGACATACAATTCAGGGAGTGTCTCATGCTAGATTTTCTCTCTGGAGACCCTATTCTCAGCCTTGCAAGAGTTCCCAGCATCCTGCTCCGATGTCACCAGGAAGAGGAAAGAGGTGGCTCTGCCATGGGGACTGAACAGTTCCCCAGGATCTTCCCTTTGAGGTAGAATGAGTTCAGTATGGAGGGGAGCCCCTTTGGGCCTCACAGAGGAGCTCCACCATGTTTCCCACAGGGAGCCTGGTGGGCCCGGGGCTCACAGTGAGCAGAAGATGGGACACAGGAGCCGGGGCAGCACCCAGGGTCAGAGGTCAGCTGGAGCACCCAGGGTCCTTGCTCCTTTTCCCTTAGGGACCCCTTCCCATACTCCCAGGGGGCCCCACTGCCTGATGTTCAGACCTCTAGAAAGTGTCCCTTCCCTCCTCTACTTAGCCCACACCTGATCTCCAGCTAGGGGCTCTGTTTCTGGACCCTGCCACCCTCAGGGGATGCCTCACACCAGTAAGCCCAGAGTCTCCCTCCTCGGCTAATGAGATGGAGAACCCTGGGGTGGAGCCCCCTGTCCTGCTGGACACGGACCTCCTTGTGAAAGGAGAAGAGCAACTGCAAGGCAGGCTTCTGAGGGTGCAGCTTCATCTGGCATCTCAAGGTCAGTGGGCTCCCCTCATGCAACTTGGAAGAGAAGACGACACTCAGCACAGGAGGCAGGAACAACTCTGGGAGAGGCAGGTCTGGGATTCCGGAGGGGAGGGATGTCTTGGACAGTGAGGCCTCAGGAGGCTGAGAGAGACTCTGTCATTGTCCCCCAGGACCTGGCCTCTCATCCTACCCACATGGTCCCAGCCTATGGAAACCCAGAAGGCCAGAGCCAGAGAGTGTTAGAGGCCATCTCATCCCCAGAGGAGAGGGTCTGGCCCAGGGTCTCAAGGAGGGATGAGCAGCAGGGCTGGTTCAGGGCTCCTCTCACCCTGTGAGAATCAAGGATGGGGAAACCTCAGCTGATTTTCTCCTCCCTCCTTCCTCAGAGTCTCTCTCAGGCCCAAACTCCATCACTGCCCCATGCTAGTCTCCATCTCCAGCAGGGCATGAGTGATGCTGAGAGAATAGCATCTATAAGACTCTCTCTATATTCTTTATGAAAACAAAAGACCAAAAACAACTAAATGTTAATTAATAAGAAACTGGTTAAATAATTATGGTTTAACCATATAATAAAATATGGCGTAGCCAAGAGAAAGAAAGAGGTAGGTTCATAAGTACCTACATGGAATTAGCCCCAAGGTAAAGCATTAGTGAAAAAAAAATTAAGCCAACACATGGAACCATGTGAACAGTGCACTTCTATTTGAGTGTAAAAGATGTGCATGTACATATTCACACACATGTATATGGATACATCTAAAAATTTTTAAATATAGACTGTTTAACTCATGGGCTAGGATTGGAAATAAATAGTTTTCACAATGTGCTCCTTTGTTCTTTTAAAAAATCTAACATTTTTACCACATTCTCGTGTATTTTTCAATAAAAAAGCTAGATAAAATAAAAGAGTCTACCCTATTAACAGACAAATGGAGAAAGAAGTTATGGTTCATATATACAATTGAATATTACTCAGCCATTAAAAAAAATGAAATCCTACCATTTGCAATGACATGGATGGACCTAGAGGTTATTGTGCTGAGTGAAATAAGTCAGACAAAGATAAATATGTGATTGCACTTGCATAGGGAATCTAAGGAACAAAAAGAACATACTAATCAAAAACAGGCTCACAAATATAGTGGACAATTTGGTGATGGCCAGAGGATATTGGGTGGGGGCTGGGAGAAAAGGGTGAAGGGTTATAAAAGTATAAATTAATAGTTGATAGATGGAGTTGGAGAGCACGGCATAGGGAATGCAGTTAACATAATGTAATAGCTAGGTGGAGAGCCAGAGGAGAGAAAGAGCCATTAGGGGAATTGTTTTATAAACTATATAAATGTCTAACCAATGTATTGTATACTTGAAACTAATAATAAAATTTTAAAAAGATTCTAACTTTTTTTATTCCCCCATACATCCTTCAATAAACCCCTCTAAATTACCTGAGTATGAATCCATTTCTGGTAACTGAAGTAAGAAATGAATGCCTCAGTGCACAGAGAAATCGGTTGGAGGGAAGAAATAGACTCTGGCATCGAGAGTCCAGGAGACTAGCTCAGGCAGAAGAGGATAAGTAGGTGAGAAGATTGACAACCAAGTACGACTTGAATTTTGTTGATGGCAGAAAATAAGAGAGACACAAATTGTGGCTGAGCCTATGTCTTTGGAATAACATGCCAAGGTCCCAGGTAGTATTGGAAGACATGTGAGGTTAGCAGATGCCATCTTAACTCAAAGGGGGAAAAAAAAATGGATTTTCAGTTGGAAGTTGGTTTTGGCATTGTTTTCTCTCTCTCCAGTTACAGAAATGGTTCACTGGGTCTCTGTATGATAAGCTCCCAGCAGAGCTAGTCCCAGCATCCTTCAGCTACTGCTGCCAGGGCCAGGACTTCAGTTGGTGGAGAGACCTGGAATGAATGAGAGAAAATGGCTGAGAAGGCAAAGCAGAATATGTCCAAGCATAGATGTTTTGTCACTGAGCACAGGGAAGTCCAAGGCCATTCAAAGGACGGAAGAGACCCCGAGACCTCTCTTACCTTCAGATCTGAAATAAGCCACTGCACAGATGGGCACAAAAGCCTGAGCTTGGAATAGCAAAGCTAGCCTCACTGACTGATTAGAGTCAAGGGCTATAGGGACCTTAGCCATCGACAACTGTCCCCTCAGACAGATAGTTTCCAACAGCCTGAGTGGTCAGAATGGGACATGAACACAGGCATATACACAGGAACAATAGGGACATGGAATTAAGGAGGCACTAAACTTTCCATCACAGGGATCTGCAATCAAGCAAAGTGATGGAAATTACATTCCATATAAGGACTTCTTGACAGATAGAGTGGTTAAAAGTGGGGACGGTGGATGGTGGACACGCAAGGGCAAGGGCGAGTAAGCTCCCTTACTCCCTCTTCCTACACAAATTAAGAAAGTGCCAGCCCCTGCACTTCCCCAGATCCACCTGGAAATTTTCTGTGCAGCATCTGGCCATTCTGATTTTAGAGTCTCCCAAGGCATACCTCTCTCGATTCCCTGTCCTCCATGCTTCAAGAGGAACAAGGAAAGGAGGCCAGATGGGACTTAAACAACAATCACCTTGTCCTCTAAGAAGAAGCAGGCAGGAGAAGACCTGGGATTGGAGTGCGGGATTTTGTAAAGGAAACTTGACTTTGGTGTCAATTATTAAGGGAAAAGTGGATCTTTATACAGGACTTCAGGTTTGATTAGGAGAATCTCAGTAGGTCGGAAGGACTCCTAACCTCTCAGGAGCCTGGCTCCAACATGAAGGAGGTAAATGAACAATTATAGTCACCTTGTTGACAGATACTAGTCTGGCATTCAAAGAGGCCAGGAACTAAGAAGAGAGGCAGCTAAAGATGCCTCAACTGTATCTTATAAGACAGATTCCTAGTATTTCCTTTTTTAAAATTTCCCTTTTGCTTTCCCTAGTCTTTAGTAAAGACTTGTCTAAAGATTTCAGCCTATTTCAGCTGCATATTGAAGGAGATGAGGAGTACCCCAAAGCTCAGCATGGTGGGCATCAGCAGTGGCAATCAAGGAGAGCCCCCAAAGAAGGTGAACCTCAAGAGCAGAGAGAATCTCACATTTATGTGATCCAATTGGCCTCTGCACCCAGAGACCCTTGTTCCATGACCAACCTGATGACACTGAATTTTGTTTCTATTAAGAAGAAAATATTTTCTCACAAAAATATAATTGAGCAGTAGCTGGTTCTCTCCACTTGCAGGAAAGGGCTTTTCCATTCCGAACCATCTTTTTTCCCAAGCCAACCCCACAAAATACTTCATTTGTGTGAAAATACAGATTGCTTTTGGTTTTGAGTGATAGGGGTTTAGTTTATGCTTATTTATCTTCAGTAGCTACATGAACTTTGTATGTGATTAAATGTGTCTCGTCAATGCTGTTGGTATTATTTCCTTTCAGCTTCCACTTGGTCATGTTCAGTTTCCCGAGTTTGAGGCTCACTTAGCATGGCCATTAGTAGAATATCTTGTAAACCTGGTGTGGTGAGGGGGAAGTTGTAATATTGGTTGAAGTAGAAGGCTACATAGGCAGTATACTTTGAGAAGCCCCTCCTGATCACATCTCTCTGGTACCCATCCCCAGCTCCTTACATGAAATTCTGCTGATTTCTTTTTAGTTGTTATTACCTTCAAGTTCTTCTTTTAATATGCTAGGAAGAGAAAAGGAACCTACAGCATATTTCTGTTTAGAAACTGTTCTAAGATATTTGTAAATGTTCAGAAAAAAATGTAAATCTCATTGGGTAAAGCAGCCTTAGATGAAGCTTTGAGCTCATTTTGGTAAATGCAAGCTTAAGCATGCAATCTAAGTTTCAAAGGGCAGGAATTAAGAATCAGAGTGTGGCAGCCAAAAAGTATTTTCAAGATTGCAAGGGACCCTCCTAGGACTCTACCATGAATGACCTAAAGAAAATAATAAAAGGCACTATTTTTCTACTTTAATTCAACTCAACAAAAATCTATGCTACTATATATGTAAGGTGTTGTAGTAGGTGACACTGGGGACACAAAATTGCATACAGCATTTGTCATTCCCAGGCAGTCCATTTATGCAGTAAAAATATTTATGGAGATGCAAAGTAAAAAATCAGGGTACCAGGACAGTTCAAAGAAGAGAGATAGTCTACTCAGTTGGAAAGCTCACTAGCATTGAGAAGGGATTTGTAGACAGTTATAAGTGAAATAAATTGCATATGAGAGAAGTGGCATAAAGAAAGGTACAGAGATAGGAAATCACAGGATATTTTAGGAAACATCAGGTGATCGAGTCTGGATGAAGCACAAGTAGGAGTGGAAGGTCAGTGGAAAATAGTGTGAGAGAGAAGATTGGGACCCTCTGAGCGAGACCAAGGCAAGGGAAATTTAGGGACAATCAGCAACAGGTGTCTTCTGTCGTTTCCCATTTCTTCTGTTGCTGAGAGCTCAGCCACAACCACCCACTAGAGCAATTATTCCTAGGCACATTTCCAGAGGGGCTTCTGGAGCACAGACATCTTCCTACAATGAGCTGAGTCCTTGGTTCTACTCTTAGATAGACTCGCCTTCCCAGCTGGCCTAGTGTTCTTCTTCCTTAGGCCACTCTTCCCAGCCTCTCCCCATTTGTCATATTCCTAAGCCCCCCCAGCAGCTATGGTATCTCTTACCCTGCTGTCTTTCACCCCATGGCCACTTTTGTTCCCTCTCGAAGGTGATGAGCAGTAGGAAGGTAGCCAACAGCATTGCCCAAGTGTCTGCCTGCTTCCTCCTTGATGAACATTAAAGACTCCTGAGGATTATGTTCTAATCCTCAGATTAGCCTTATTTGAGAGCTCAGCCCTGTTTAATACGTTCACTTGTCACTCTCCAACTCTTCTCATGTCTTCCTCCATCACTCTGTATCTGTGTCTCTTGAACCCATCTGATTTTCCTTTTCTTTGTCAGATGGCAGAAGCAAGAATCACAGGAAGGAGCACCAACACATACACCAAAAGACTGGGGCCTCTTGGTGTATAACAAGGTTAGCAGAGGCAGGATACTGCTTATCTTCAGTTATGAGCTGAATTGTGCCCTCCCTCACAATTCATACGTTGAACCCTGCCTGAATCCCAGTACCTCAGAATGTGACTGTATTTGGAGATGGGACAAGACAGAGGTAATTACGTTAAAATGAGACTGTTTGGGTGGGCCCTAACCCAGTATGAGTGGTGTCCTTATAAGAAGAGGAGATTAGGACAGTACGGGGTGTTTGTGCACAGACAACCCTGTGAAGAGGGAGCAAGAAGGTAGCCATCTATAAGTCAAGGAGAGAGGGCTCAGAGGAAACCAGCTCTGCTACCACCTTGATCTTAGACTCCCAGCATCCAGAACTTTAAGAAAATAGATGACTGTTGTTTAAGCCACCCAGTCTGTGGTATTTTGTTATGGCAGCTCTGGCAGACTAATACATCCTCTCAAGGCCATGCTAGAAAACATGGGCTTGGAGAGATGTTTTGGATATTATAAGTGCCTACCATGTGGCTCCTTCAGAAGAAATCAGTTTTGTCTTGATACTCCAGCAAATTTTGCCATTCCTTCAGTTTTATGACCCTGCTACCTTGGACACAACTGACTGGACAAAGAATTGAGGACTGCTAGACCAATAGATTTACAGGAGAGCTTCCCAGTTAGATTCTCTCCTGGGAAGTAAAAGAGCAGTGAATGCAGAAGGACAGAAACAGAAGTAGAAGAAGTAAAGACAGAAGAGAGAGTGAAGCTGAAGAACTAGAGCAGCTACACCTGGCATAGGCACCCGCTTCAAGGGGACCACCACTGCCTGGGCAGCCAGGGTCGTTGTCAAGTAACTCCTCTTCTGTGAGTCCTGGCTATTAGACAGTTGGAACAGTTCCCTTATTTGTTCTTGTATCCTTAAAATAAAAATCCTCATCACTCAAGTCTTCTGAGCCTGAGAGTATCTCTTTTTCTTGCAATCTGAAAGAACCTACCTACTACAATAGTGTGTTCATTTTCTAAGGCTGCTGTAACCAAGTACCACAGATTAGGGGCTTAAACAACAGATTCTCTTTTTCTCACAGTTCTAGAGACTGGAAGTACATGATGAAGATGTCAGCTGAGCTGGTTCCTCTGAGGGCAATGAGGGAAGGATCTATTCCAGGTCTCTCTCTGTGTCTTCCCTCTGTACGTGTCTGTGTCCAAATTTCCTTTTCTTATAAGGACACCAGTCATATTGGATTAAGACCCACTCTAATGACCCCATTTTAATGTAATTATCTCTTTAAAGATTCCATATTCAATATAGTCACATTCTGAGGTGCTAGGGATTAAGATTTCAATATATAAATTTGGGTCGAGTAGGCACAATTCAGCCCATAATATATATGTTCATATCCAGACAAAACCAAGACATTTTCCAGCAGGCTTCCTCCCAGACAGGCAGGTTTTCTCACTTGACATTCCCCCAGATTAGCTGCTATTCTGGGGTGACAGCCCTACTCACCAACAACCTGGCCTGTGGCCTGATGTTACAGCTCTTCAGGGAAAGAACACTGATGTCTCCACCAACCTCCAACTCACTAGCATAAACTAAAGTATGATAGATCTGCATATTGATATAAAAACATCTCAAGGACATTTGTTAAGTGAAAAACCAACCTAGTAAACAATCTGTCCAGCATAAACACATTTATGCTTAATAACAAACCTATATATTTTATACATGTACATAAAATAATATAACTTCACAGAAAATAAACCAGATGATCAGAGAAAGGAAGAGCATGACATCTCAGTTAATGTGTAATAGGAAGAGAAAGGTGAGGAGGGACAGTAAGTTTGAAAGAAATTTCTAAAAAATATTTTTCAGTTATAGTTGGTATATAATACTATATTAGTTTCAGGTGTACAACATAGTGATCAGACATCTATATAACTCACAAAGTGATCACCCCAATAAATCTAGTGCCCCTCTAACACCATACATAGTTATTACAATATTATTGGCTATATTACTTATGCTATATTTTTCTATCTCAATGACTATTTGTAACTGCAAATTTGTACTTCTTAATCACCCACCCCCTCAACCTGTCTCCCATCTAGTAACCTACAAAATGTTCTCTGTATCTATGAGTTTGTTTCTGTTTGTTTATTTAGTTTGTTCTTTAGATTCCACATATACACACAATCATATGGCATTTGTCTTCCTCTGTCTGACTCACTCCACTCAGCACACTACCCTCTTGGTCCATCATGCAATATCTTTTCCCATCCCCTTACTTTTTGTCTGTGAGTGTCTTTTAATCTGAATTGAGTCTCTTGCAGGCAGCCTATGTAAGGGTCTTGTTTTCTTTCCCATTCAGCCACCCTCTCTATTGATTGGAGCACTTAATTCTTTTTCATTTGAAGTGCTTGTTAATAGATATGTAGTATTGCCATTCTTTATTCATATTTTTGCTACATATTTTTTCTTCTTCTTAAAGGAGTCACTCCAACATTTCCTGTAATACTGGCTTGGTGATGATGAACTCCTTTAGCTTTTTCTTGTCTGGGAAGCTCATTATCTGTCTTTTGACTCTAAATGATAGCTTTACTGGATAAAATAATCTTGGTCATAGATCCTAGACTTTCATCACTTTGAATATTTTGTGCCAAAATCCTTCTGTTCTGTAAAGTTTCTTTTGAGAAATCAGCTGCCAGTCTTATGGGAGCTCTGTTATATGTAACTAATGGCTTTTCTCCTGCTGCTTTTAAGAGTCTCTCTTTGTATTTAACCTTCAGCATTTTAATTATAATGCATCATGGTGTAAGCCTCTTTGGATTCTTTTTTTTTTTTTTTTTTTTTTTTTTTTTTTTTTTTTTTTTTTGGTGGGGGGAACTCTCCGAGGTTCCTGGAGTTATATGTTTGTTTCCCTCACCAAGTTAGGGGAGTTTTCCATCATTATTTCTTCAAAAAGGTTTTCAACTTTTTGCTCTTCTTCTCCTTCTGGTACCCCTATAATTCGAATGTTGTTACATTTGATAATATCCCATAAACTCCTTATATTATCTTCATTACTTTGGATTCTTTTTTCTTGTTGCCATTCTGATCGAGTGTCCTTCACTACCCCAGTGATTCAATCCTCTGCTTCCTCAACTCTGTTGATTCCTCCTAATATACTCTTCATCTCAGATATTTTATTCTTCATTTCTGACTCATTCCCTTTTATAATTTCTCTCCATTTTTGTTTTTTTATCTCTTTGTTAAAGTTCTCACTGAGTTCATCTACTCTTCTTATAAGTTCCTTGAGCATCTTTATAACCAGTGTTTTGAACTCTGCATCTGGTATATTGCTTGTCTCCATTTTGGTGAATTCTTTTTCTGGAGCTTTGTTCTGTTCTTTCAAGTAGACCTGCTTCTTTGTCTTCCCATTTTGGCTGCCTCCTTGTGTCTGTTTCTATGTATTAGGTAGGGCTTCTAAGTCTCCTGGTCTTAGTAGAATGGCTTTATGTAGCAGGTGTGCTATGGGGACCTGTGTCACAGATCTGGGAGGAATCCAGCAGCAGGTCAAGTTCAGCTGCAGCCTGTACACCTCTGCACCACCTGGTAAGAGTCACCAAGCAATCTACATGTGGTTGCCACCTGTGCTGGGCTTATAGGTACCTCAAGGGGCCAAGTCAGAAACCGAAGTGGCTGCCACTGGTGTGGGTCTTTGGGCTGCATAGAAAGAGGTACAGGGCCCACTGAGGCCAGATGCTGCTTCTTTGGATTTCATGAGCCTTTGAGAGATTTTATGAAATTCTTCAGCAGGAGCCAAGGCAGCCCATTTGTATGGAATAAATCACTGGAAGTGGCTTGGGTAGGCCCACAAGTTGGGAGAGGCGGAGTCTCAGGGAATCTTCTGGGCAGAGCAACCTTGGTTATCCAGGTTGATGGTGCCTGCGTCTTCAGGCTGGGGGTGGGGGGCAAGCGGTGCTCAAAGAAGGCACAATGGCTTTTGCCTGCACCTCTGGCCAGGAGCCAGCCACCCCTCCAGCCCTCACCCTGAAGCCCAACAGCTCAGTGCCTCCTTGTAAGTTCCTGGCACCCCTTGAGCAGCTGCCCCAGAGCCAGTGCTCAGAGTGATTAAGTCCATCAGAGAGTAAGGATGGGCATAGGCCCTTTAAGAGGAAGCTCTCTGCTTCCCGCAGCTTTCCTTCTCACTGAGCCCCAATGGCTGCTTGTTCACAGCCAGAGGTTCACAGCCAGAGGCTTCTCCTCCCAACATTGGAACCCTGAGCTGGGGAGCCCTGTATGTGGCCAAGACCCCTCACTCTTCTTCGGGTTGGGGATGGGGCTCTGCAGCCAAGATAGCACCCCTAATTCTTGATCGCCATTAGCGGTTGCAGGACCAGGCATTTCGCATCTCCGCCCCACCTATTGTTTTGAGGTGACTCGTTATTTGACTTAGAAGTAGGGCTTCTGTTCAGCCAGACCTCTGGTGACTTTGCCTACAGGTTGCTCTGTAGTTCTGTTATAATTTTGGTGTGGTCACTAGAGGAGGCATGTACAGCCTTTACCTTCTGTGCCATCTTGAATCTCTGAAAGAAATTTTTTTGATGATGAAATAAACAGGTGAGGAATGGGAGGTGCTGAATAATTGACAGGACAGGCCCCTTGAGTAGATGGAAAGAGTAAAATTAAAAGCAGAAACTGATCAAGAGTATGAGAAGAGTACAGAAAAGAAAACTGGAAACTGGACAGAAACTGAACATGTAGAAAAGTCCTGAAGAATAGAAGGAAAAATGGAAAGACTCTAGTAAAATGGCCCCAGCACAATTGGAGGCAAGATAGTCCACTGTCATGGGCTGAACTGAGTTCCCCAAATCCATATGTTGAAGTCCTAACCCTGGTACCTCAGAATGTGATTGTATTTGGTGATGGGATCTTTAAAGAGATAATCAAGTTAAAATGAAGTCATCAGGTGGGTCCTAATCCAATGTGACTGGTGTCCTTATAAGAAGAGATTAGGATACAGACACAGAGCGGGGAAGAAACTGTGAGGACAAAACAGGAAGGTGGTCATCTAAAAACAAGAAGAGAGACCTCAGAAGAAACCGATCCATGATCTTGGACTTCCAGTCTCTGGAACCATGAGAAAATAAGGGTCTGTTGTTTAAGTCCCCAGTCTCTGGTATTGGTTATGGCACTAAGCCTGTGGTGTGCTCAAGAAAGAAGGAAGGCTTCCAGCCCCACCTGAAAAGGGGAGGGGGCTGCAACCACATCCATAGGGAGAACAGCTTCAGCCCTTCCAGAAGGCTGGCTGAAAGCAGCCTGCCCAGACCAGGGGTGCTAATAAGGTAACTCCTCTTTCGCGTCAATTTTCCATTCTCCAGTTCTTATTGGGCTGCTATAGTTATCTCCGTGCTGGCTGGGAAACTATGTAAGGAGCCTAATTGGCTGACAGCCTCCAGCCGCTGCCCCTCTAGATGTGTAGTGTTCACAGACTGAGGCCACATCCCTAGGTGGCTCCCAGCCAGTGACTGAGCACAGGGCATACTGGAGACAGGCCATTTATGCCTGACATGGAACATTGCTAATGGGCATCAGCCTGGCTGAGATTTCTCAGAGCCATTTTGTGGTCAGAGGCTCCTCCTACCCATCCCTTCCTCACTCCAGCTCTTCTTTCTCAGGCGTGTCACACCTATATGACTTAAGGTCTGAAGGCTCTCCCAGCCTACTCCTGCTCCTCTTCCTTATCCATCGCAAATACAATGTTTCCCCATTGACTCTTAATGTCAACTTTGTCTTGGTCTCTGCTTCTCTTATCTAATCTCACTGCCCCTAGCCTTCCTACCCTTGATCCATCCTCCACACTGCTGGAGTCCTTCTCAAATTCAAATCTTGTCACACTTCTGCTTTTATCCTTTCCAAGATGTCTGATCTCTTGCAAGATAAAATTAAAAGGCTTAAAAATCTCTTCTGATTCAGCCTGAGCTGGGCTGTATTTCTCACCGGCCCCCTCACCCCAGTCCCCTCCCGATAGCCATGCAGAACTATTTGTACTTCTCCAAACCCCAGTGCTATCAAGGTCTGTGGCCCTATCATTTCTTTCTCCTGGAACACCCTTCTCCACTGCCCAGCACACCCCACCACCCCAAACACACACACACACACACACACACACACACACACACACACACACACACACACGCACACTTTTCCTAGTGGTCTTTGGATTTCTATTAAGACCCGCTTTGAATGTCTCCTTCTCTGTGAAGGTTGAACAGACCCAAGCACTTTTTGTGCTACTTTTATTCCCAGTATTAACATCATCTCTTATGGCAGTTACCAAACTTTCTAAATCTTTGGTCTCATAGAGGAAACTTTAAGACAGACATGAAGTCATCTCTGTATCCTCATCACCAGCACAATTCCTATCACATAGCAGCAAACTTTGTGGGCTGTTAAGGATATCTGTATGTGTACATATGTGCACACACACACACACACACACACGAATTAAATATGACAACATTAAAGTTCCAGTTCATATCCTAATGTCGTAGTCAGTCATTAGCACTCTGGCCAGGCTCTTCTCTTACTGACTTCCCCTCCTGCCAAGCATCTGCCCCTCTCCCCACATGCCATCACAGGTCTGTGATTCCTTATTCCTTAGGTGGAGTGAGGTGCAGATGGCAGGTGTGTATCTGAGAAGCCATGGACTGGAGTATCACAACCACTGAATATGGGCTAGAAGTCAGAGGTAGACAGGAAATGTGTCCCTTTCCTAGGGAAGGGAGTCCTCAGGTTGCCAAGAAAAGCAAGAAATATGATCTCCCTAAGAGAGGTTTTTCTGGCTTTTTTTCCCCCCATGAGTTCATTCAATTCAGTTTTTTATTACCTGCAATTAAAGGATTTTAATAAATTCACTTGTAAGATCATTGTAAGGAAGGAAAATACTGACTTTAGAGGTCAAACTCTGGTTGAAAGTCAATGTTGGCTTGAACACAGTAGAGCAGGGTAGTGGTAGGGCAGGAGTGGGTGGCGGGTTAGATAACATTTCAGGTCCCTTCTAAGAGATCAGAGGTACTTCCACTGGTTAGTGGTTCTGGCTAGTCTTTCTCAAAATAGGAAGCAAAAAGCAAGAATAATGGCTCCTCACAAATCTCCTGTGATTCCAGTCCCCCAGTCTGCAAATCCCAGCAGAGTCATTCACAGCAGCAAGAGACCAGGGCAGAGGAAGGACAGAGAAACCAGGAGGAGCTACCACAGGGATACCACACTTCTCCCAGCAGCAACCAGTGCCTCAGAGGGAGAAAAAAATGGTCTCTTCTAGGAGCAGGATGAGCTGACTATACAGACAGTGAGAAGAGAAAGTCGAAAAACTGTGGTCTCAGCTGAGCATTTCCCTTACATGATTATGAAAATAAAGTCACCCACTGTGTAAGCTGAATACTGTCTCCACAAGATGTCTATGCCCTAATCTCAGAACCTGAGATTTGCCATATAATGTAATATTCATTACATTATATGGCAAAAGAGACTTTGGAGATGTAATTAAATTAAGGGTTTTGAGATGGGGAGATTATCCTGAGTTATCCAGATGGGCCTAATGTAATCACTAGTATCCTTACAAAAAGGATTCAGAAGTCAGCATCAGAAGAATGTCAGGTGATGACAGAAGAAGAAGGAAGCAGAATCAGACAGAAGATGCTCTATCACTGGCTTTTTTTTTTTAATTTATTTTTTTATGGTGACATCGGTTAATGAAATCCAGTAAGTTTCAGGTGTACAATTTAACAGTAAGGTGTATATATATTGCATTGTGTGTTTACCTCCCACAGTTAGATTTATTTTTGTCACCACATATTTGACCCCTTTTACCCCACCTACCTCCCTCCTCCCCTCTACCCCCTTAGCCTCTGGTAACCACTAGTCTATAGTCCATGTACATGAGTCTCTGTTTGTTTGTCCTGTTCATTTGTTGCTTTTAGGTTTATATCGCACATATAAGTGAAATCATGTGATTTTCAACTTTTTCTATATGGCTTATTTCACTTAGCATGATTATCTCGAAGTCCAACCATGTTGTCACAAATAGCAATACTTCATCTCTTCTTACGGCTGAGTAATATTCCATTGTATATATGTACCACAGCTTCTCTAGCCAATCATCTATTGTAGGACACTTTGGTTGCTTCCATGTCCTGACCGCCGTAAATGATGCTGCTGTAAAATCAGTGTGCAAATATATTTTGGGATATGAATTTTCAAGTCTTTGGGATAAATACCCAGTAAAGGGATTGCTGAATCATATGGTAGATCAATTCTTAGTTTTTTAAGGAGCCACCATACTGTTTTCTACAGTGGCTGTACCAATCTGCAGTCAGTGTAGAAGGGTTCCTTTTTCTCTGCATCCTTTCCAACTTTTGTTATTACTTGTCCTGTTAGCATAACTTGGTAATGGTTATTCTAACAGGTGTGAGATGGTATCTCATTGTGGTTTTGATTTGCATTTCCTTAATAGCTAGTGATGTTAAGCATCTTTTCATTTATTTGTTGACCGTTTATATGTGCTCTAGGGAGCAGTGTCTGTTCATATCCTCTGCCCATTTTTTGAATGGATTGTTTGTTTTTGTTGTTGTTATTGAGTCATGTGAGTTCTTTGTAAATTTTGGATATTAGGCCCTTATCGGAGGCATTGCTTGCAAATATATTTTCCCATTCGAATGGTTGTCTCTTTACCTTGATGATGGTTTCTTTTGCTATGCAGAAGCTTTTTCGTTTGATGTTTCATTCATTTACTTTTGCTCTTACTTCCCTCGCCTTTGAGGTCAAATTCATAATATCCTCTTTAAGTCCAAGGTCCTTGAGTTTAGTTCCTATGTTTTCTTCTATGCAATTTATTGTTTCAGGTCTTGTATTCAGGTCCTTAATCTATTTTGAGTTAATTTTGGTGTTCAGTTTCATTCTCTTGCATGTGACTTTCCAGTTTTCCCAGAACCATTTATTGAAGAGACTTGTGTTTCACCACTGTATGTGTTGGGCTTTTTTTCAAAAATTATTTGCCAATATAAACATGGGTCTTCTTCTGGACTGTCAATTCTGTTGCATTGGTCTGTGTGTCTATATTTCTGCCAATACCATGCCATTTTGATTATTATCACTTTGTAGTATAATTTGAAGTCATGCAGAGTGATGCCTCCAGCCTCATTCTTTTTTCTCAGGATGGCTTTGGTGATCCAGGATCTTTTGTACTTCATTAGAAGTCTGATGATTTTTAGTTCTATTTCTTTAAAAAATGCTGATGGGATTATGATGAGGATTGCATTAAATCTGTATAATATTTTTGGTAATAAGGTCATTTTAACTATGTTGGTTCTTCTAATCCAAGAATACGGAATATCTTTCCATTTCTTTATATCTTCTTCCATTTCTTTTAATAGGGTCTTATAGTTTTCATTATATAGGTACTTCACATATTTAATTAAATTTATTCCAAGGTATTTTATTCTTTTTGTTGCAATTGCAAAAGGAATTATTTTTTCCACTTCTTTTTCTTACACTTCATTGTTAGAGTATAGGAACACTATGGATTTTTGAATGTTGATTTTCTATCCAGAAACTTTACTGTATTTGCTTATTGTTTCTAGTAGTGTTCTTGTGGAGTCTTTAGGGTTTTCTATGTAGAGAATTATTTCATCTGCAAATAGTGACAGTTTGACTTCTTCGTTTCCTATTTGGTTGCCTTTTATATCTTTCTCTTGCCTGATCGCACTTACTAGGACCTCCAATGTTATATTGAATAACAGTGGTGATAGTGAACAGCCTTGCCTTGTTCCTGACCTTAGAGGGAAGGTTTTTAGTTTTCACTATTAAGTATAATATTGGATGAGGGTTTATCATATATGGCCTTTATTATGTTAAGGTACTTCCCTTCTATACCAATTTTATTAAGTGTTTTGATCATAAATGGGTGCTGTATCTTGTTGAAGGCTTTTTCTGCATCTATTGATATGATTATATAATTCTTATTTTTTTAATGTATTGATGTGGTGTATCATATTAATTGATTTTCATATGTTGAACCATCCCTGTGCCCCTGGGATGAAGCCCACTTGATCATGGTATATAATCTTTTAAATATGCTGCTGTATTCAGTTCACTGATATCTTTTTTAGTATTTTTGCATCAGTATTCATGAGATATATTGTCTGTAGTTTTCTGGTCCTGGACTTTTACTTCTTGGTAGGTTTTTGATAATTGTTTCAATTTTCATGCTGCTGATCAGTCTATTTAGATTTTCCAGTTTTTCAGTCTAGAAAGATTGTATTTTTCTAAGTACTAGTCCACTTCTTCTAGGTTATTGAATTTGGTTTTATATACTTTTTCATAGTATTCTTGTATGATTCTTTGTATTTCTGCGATGTCAGTCATAATTTCCTTCTCGAAATAAAATCCTTGATTTTATTTGTGTCCTTTTTTTTTAAGTGGGTCTAGCCAGGGATTTGTCAATTTTATTAACCTTCTCAAAGAACCAGCTCTTTGATGCATTAATTTTTTTATTGTTTTGTCATTGTTGTTGTTTCAATTTTATTTATTTCTGCTCTAATTTTGATGATTTCTTTTCTTCTGCTGACTTTAGGCTTCATTTGTTCTTCCTTTGCTAGTTTTTTAAAGATGAAATGTTAGGTTGTTTATTTGGGCTCATTCTTGTTTTTGGAGATAAGCCTATAATGATATGAATTTTCTTCTTATGACCACTTTTGCCTTGTCCCAAAAGTTTTGATATGTTATACTATCATACTATTATTACCTTTTGTTTCTATGTATCTCTTGATCTCTCTTTTTATTTCTTCTCTGAGCCAATTATTCTTCAGTAGCATGTTGTTTATACTCCATGTATTTGTGGTTCTTCCTGATTTCTTTTTGCAGTTGAGCTCTACTTTCAGAGCATTATGATCAGAGAATATGGTTGGTATGATTTCAACCCTCTTATATTTTTCAAGGCTATCTCTGTGTCCCAGCATGTGGTCAATCCTTGAGAATGTTTCATGTGCACTAGAGAAGAATGTATAAGAAGCTGTTTTGGGGCAGAAGGCTCCGTATATGTCAATTATGTCTAGTTGGTCTAATGTATCATTTAAGGAAGTTATTTCCTTATTGATTTTCTGTTTGGATCATCTGTCCATATCCAACAGTGGGGTATTTAGGTCCTCTACTATGATAGTGTTTTAGTCTGTTTCTCCCTTTAGTTCTGTTAGTAATTGCTTTACATATTTTGGGGCTCCGCGATTGGGAGCATAGATGTTAATAAGTGTTATGTCTTCTTGGTGCATGATTCCCTTTATCATTATGAAGTGTCCTTCGGTATCTTTCTTTACCTTTTTTATTTTGAAGTCTATTTCATCTGATATTAGTACCGCTACTCCCACTTTTCTCTGAATGTCATTTGCTTGGAATATCATTTTCCACCCTTTCACTTTGAGTCTATATTTGTCTTTGGAACTGAGATTTGTCTCCTGGAGGCAGCATATGTTTAGGTTTTGTTTTTGATCCATTCTGCAACTCTGTGCCTTTTTATTGGCAGGTTCAGTCCATTTGCATTTAGGGTGATTATTGAAACATGATGTCTTCTTATAGCCATTTTATCTTTTGCTTTCTGGTGCTCGGTGTTTCCATTGCTTCCTTGTCTTTGTGTTTCTGTTTTCTTTATTTTGGTTGGCTTTTGTGGCTTTTCATTCTGGTTCTTCTTGTTTTATGTTATATACTACAGTTCTGGATCTTTGGTGTGTGGTTACCATTATGAATATGTAAAGGATAGTTATGTATATACAGTTGCCCGTTTTCTCCTGCATGTGCCTTATCTCCATTCCCCTTTGCGAATTTGGATCTTTGAATCCTCCCTTTTTCAATCATTGTCTCAATTTGTCCCTATGTATACTGAACATTCATTACTATTTTGCTATATCAGTTCTCTTCTTATTGTTTAAGCTTATAATGCTCTGTTCTTAGTAAGGGTTGCACTCCTCTGCTTCTATTTGCCTAATAGTCACCTTACTCCTAATTATGTGGGTCTTTTTTGTCATTTTGTTTTAGGTGAGTTGACCCCTTTCAGCATTTCCTGTAGTGCAGGCCTTGTTGTGGAGAATTCTCTCAATTTTTGTACATCTGGAAAGTTCTTAATATCTCCTTCATATCTGAAGGAGATGTTAGCTGGAAACATTATTCAAGACTGGTAGTTCCTTTCACTTAATATTTCAAATATTTGATTCCATTTTTTTCTGGCTTGTAAGCTTTGTGCTGAGAAGTTCAAGGATAATCTAATAAGTTTACCTTTAAAATTTACTGTTTTCTTCTCCCTGGCTGCCCTGAGAATTCTTTGTCATTGATTTTTGATAATTTTAATACAATGTGTCTTGGTTAAGGCCTTTCGAGGCTAAGATAATTGGGTGTTCTGTTGACTTCTTGAATTCCAAGCTCCAGCTCATTCCTTAGATTTGGGAAATTCCTGCTCCTTTTCCTCACCTTCGATAATGCCCACTATTCTTATGTTTCCTCTCTTGATGATATCAGCTAGTTCTTTTATCTCTCTTTCATTATTTTTTATTCTTCAGTTTCTCTCTCTTCCTTCTGATTTATTTCTAGATTCCTGTCTTCAGTATCATCAATTCTTTCTTCTATGTAGTCGACTCTATTTCCCAATCTTGCTATTTCATTTTTCAACTCATGTAGTGTGCATGTGTGTGTGTGTGTGCGTGTGTGCGTATGTGTGTGTGTGTGTTTTATCTCTAGATATTTTCTGTTCTTTTGGAGGATTTCAATCTTCTTGCTCTGCTTATCTAGTTGTCTTTTAAGTTTCTGAAATTGTTGATACGACTCGTTTCAGAACTCACTGAGTTTTTTCAGAAGTACAATCCTGAATTCTCTGTCATTTAAGTGACATATTTCTATGTCTGTAAGGTTGTTTTCTATAAATTTTACTCTTTCTTTCTGAGATGCCTTGTCACCTTGGTTGTTCATGGTGTTTAATGGACTATTTCTCTGGCTAGGCATTAATAGAAGTGTATTCTGCTTCTTTTCCAGAAAGAAGATTTATTATATAAAGGTCTCTCTTTAGCCTGTTGTAAAGAATGTGCTTTCCTTTTAGTTTCCATTAGGTGATATCTAAGCCTCTTGGATCGCTGCTTTCTATAAAGCCTTAATAATGCCTTTTTATTTTCTTGTAGATATCTAATCATGCTCACTACCCTCAGTCTCAGTCCCTGTCAGTGTTAGTGACAGTTTTGGTAGTATTTCCTCAGATTCCCCTGGACTCCGCCGTGACCGGTCTCAGAGGGTATGGGGGGAGGGTCTCTCTGCATTGAGAGTTGGGTACTGCAGCTCAGCCTCAGTTTCGCAACCGCAGTTGGTAAAAATTATCTGTTGTTTTTCTGCCATCCACTTCTCTGCTTTCTGCCCTGCTGACTGGGCCCTGCTGCCAGCTGCGAGGAGCTCACAGCAGTCCCAGACAGAGTGGTTCAGGGATTTGCCACAGCTTTTCCCCTCCCCCTACTCCCACAAGGAGCTCCAGCAACTGCAAGAGGCAGCTTCTTTATTTCTCCCAGTCCACCACCCGACACCTGGTGTTCTGAATTGTGGTAGTTCTTATGCACAGATCCCACACTCTTATGTGCTGGTGTGAAGTTTGGGTGTTTTTTGTTGAGTTTTAGATGTTCAGCTTATTATTGTTTCAAGTGGAGAGATCTAGGGACATCTCTCACTCCTCCATGTTTTTCCAAACTCACTATTCTTCTTTTTGATACATGTTCTTTCGTCTTAAAGAAGTCCCTCCAACATTTCCTGTAACACTGGCTCGGTGTTGATGAATTCCTTTATCTTATTTTTGTCTGGGAATCTCTTTATCTGTCCTTCGACTATAAATGATAGCTTTGCTGGATAAAGTATTCTTGGTTGTAGATCCTGGGTCTTCATCATTTCAAATATTTTTTGCCAAACACTTCTGTCCTGCATAGTTTCTTCTGAGAAATCAGCTGCCAGTCTTATGGGTGTTCCCTTATAAGTAACTATCTGTTTATCTTTTGCTGCTTTTAATATTCTTTCTTTGTATTTAACCTTTGGCATTTTAATTATGATGTGTCTTGGTGTAGGCTTCTTTGGATCCCTGATTTGGGGATTCTCTGAGTTTCCTGGGGATTTATGTCCATTTTCTTCACCAGGTTAGGGAATTTTTTCATCATTATTTCTTCAAACAGCTCTTCAACTCTTGATTTTTTTCAGTTATGCCGATCAGACAGATATTTGAACCCTCAACAGTGTCCCATATGCTCCTTAAATTATTTTTATAATCTTGGCATCTTATCTCTTGCCATTCCGATTGAATATCCTTGGCTTTTGATGCTTTTCTTTCTTCATTTTGTTTATTCTATTTCATATACTTCTCATCTCAGATAATGTGTTCTAATTTCAGACTGGTTCCCTTTTATAATTTCCATTTTTATTTTTACATTTTATCTCATTGTTAAAGTTCTCACTGAATTTGTCTACACTTCCTAAAAGATCACTGAGAATCTTCATAACCAGTGTTTTGAACTCTGCATCTGTCAGATTACTTGACTCTATTATATCTGGAACTCTGTTCTGTCTCTTATATGCTTTCTACTTCTTTGTCTTCCCATTTTGGCTGCCTTTCTATGTCTATTTCTATGTGTTAAGCAAAGTTCCTCAGTTTCTCAGTCTTGTTAGTGTGGATTTGTGAAGTTGGTGTCCGCTGGCACAGTCCTGAGAGGGATTCAGCTGCAGGCCAAATTTAACCCAAACCTCTATCCCTCCAGGGCCACCTGTTAAGAGTCAGCAAGCAATCCACAGATGCAGTGCTTATAGTTGCCTCAAAAGGCCACACCAGAAATCGAGGCCAGCTACCTCCAGTATAAGTCTAGGCTCTGCTCAGCAAGTAGCACCTAATTCGCTGAGGATACACCTGGATGCGGCTTGGATGGGACCATGAGTTAGGGGAGGCGGGGTTTCAGGGAATTCTCTGGGTGAAGCGAACTCCGTTATCCAGTTTGATGACATCACGACTACAGTGGTGCTGTGTCCTGCACACTGGTAGTGGGGAGGACTTGACAGGGAACAGTGGATGCTGCCCACTTCTGTGCAGAGCAAGTCTTGCCTCGGCCCTCACTCTGACAACGTCTCCCTGTAAGTCCTTGGTGCCCCCTGCGCACAACCAAATGGGCACTGGTGCTCAGAGGAAGCAGGTCTGTCACTGTGAAAGTCCGCTCATAGATGTGGCCCCTTCAAGAGGCATCTGCTGCTATCACAGCCTCTGTCTCAGCTGCTGGAGACTGGGAAGCCCATGTCCTCGCTTTGTCCTATCTTCTACCATTGCAGGGTGATTTCTTGGATTTCTCCCTAGTTGCATGGCTTGTTCATCTAGATCCCAGGTGCTTTTTCCTTGCTGCTTGTTCCTTGTTTCTGTCACAACTTAGATTTGGTCACCAGAGGTATGAACAGAGCTTCTATCATCTACGACATTTTTTTTTTCCTCCATCAGGAACCATATATCACTCACCTATGTCCCCAGGCCTGGCTCCATAAAGGCTAAAAGATGAAACCATCAATGAAGATAGGGACACCTTCCCTTGCTTCCCACCAGACTCAACCCAGTGAAGGGACCAACGGGAGGCCAGAGGGTAAGAGCAGCCTTGGTGCCCTCAGGGTGTAAGGCATCCCAGCAGCAAATAACCAAAACCCTTACCTGATCCTCAGACCCCGACAGGATGGAGGGAGCCAGTTAGCCCTGCCACAGGAGTCCTAGTGTTTTCCAGGCTGGGAGGGGCCACTGGTGACCCTCGGTGTCTTCTAGTGGTCAATCCCCCAGCCGCAGGCAAGCTTCCCTGAGCTCTCCTCAGCTCCACTCTCCCCTGCTCTTGGAGGAAAGCCATCGGAGGCCCCAGGGTGTGGATCTGTGGCCCAGAGGATACAGGAGCCACCTCCAGGAGGCCAGGCAATAGGGTCCTGGGCATCAGACCACAGTGTCACTGTCTGGAGAGAAAAGTCACAAGCTGGAAGCAAATCTTCCCCTCTCACCTGCAGGAAGAGTTCCTCAGAGTTAACCAATAGGGTCTGCTGTTACCCCAGGAGTGGTCTCCTGTATCCCCTGATGCCCAGGTGGAGATACTTGCAAGGACATCTCAGAGTGCCTCCAGAGATAACTTCCTGAGACGGGAAAAGAGAACACAAGCTACTAGTTTGCCTGATGCATGGTCCCCGAGGCCTGGGTGAGAGGAAGCGTCCAGCAGCTCATTCTGTGTCTACCAGTCCAGACCTGTGCACAGACTGGAAGATATTTTGTAGGTCACAGCAAGAGGAATAAAACGATCCATTTATGAATATTTGGGAGGCAGGTGAGAGGCTAGGAGTTCCAGACAATGAGGTTAGGACAGTCTTTACCACCAGTTCTGTCATTTAGAGTAGTCTACATACTCCATCCGCCTGCTATACAGCCGGGCCCAGCACAGAAGAGCCCAAACTCCTTCACCCAATGGCCTCCCAGCTCCAGGCTGATGTTTGCTGTCAGGGCAGGCATTCTCTTCCTCCTTCTCCCCTTACGTAAATTTAGGAATTAGAATTTGGAAATAGAACTCAGAGTTACATTATGACTTTCATGGGCCCTAGGCACTTTGGCCTTTATAGGCCTCTTCTGCCATAAAAAAATAAAAAGTTTAATCATATTCATAATCATTATTATAAAGACAAATGTAATCTAGGCTGGACTCATTATTCATATATTAATTTTTTGTTTTGCTTTCAGAAGAAATTAAAATATTTTCATGAGCCCCAAGTGTCATGGCATCTAGACACTGACTTTCTTAACACCGGTTAAGTTGCTGGTGTCACTGAACCCTATGACGCACAGGTATGAGACCAGCCTCTTCACCTGGGCATAACCAACTGTGCCCTCTGCCAGCAATGGTAATGGCAGCAGAGAAGTCCACTTTTTTTTTTTTAAGGAACCAAAGCCAGTGATCCTAATGTGCTTTCTGTCTTACCCTGATCACTACGGACAACTCTCGAAATAGCCAAAATGTCATGAATCCAATTAAACCAGTCCTTGAACTGTTGGTTCCATGATCCAGGGATTTCTCTGGCTCCGGATATTAGAGCAATGGGATTTTATCACAATAAAATTGCATTTCCTTAAAAATAACTACTTGGAAACCTTAGGAATTCAGGAAAACAGAAATTAAGTGGTAGTGTACAGGTGGATTTTCATAGAAAAGTAAAACTAAATTTACATTACAAATGAGGAAGGAGAGACCCATATCACTGAATTATTCCAGTTAATTTTTAAAACAACCAACCTCATAAGACCACAGATCCATAAATTCCCATTTTACTAATGTTTCCTCATGGCAGCTTACACAGCAAATGTGAAAGTTCCCAACCGAAATATTTGCCTACTCAATTAATCAATTAAAGCATTTAATCTGTGGCTGAAAAGTTATACAATCATTTATATTTATTTATTAAAGGATGTTTTCATCAACAGAATCACTACTTAAGCATGTCATTTATTGAAAGTTAACAAACTTGTTCTGGATTACTTTTGTAAGCAGAACAAATAAAGATAAAATTAAAAACTTTAAATAAACAAAATTAATTTGGCATGTTAAATCATTAGGTGAAGAATTGTTTTGTACTTTATCAGTTTTATAAATTTATAAATTTTATAAATTTACAAGTACCCTCAAGTGGAGAGGGACACACCTGAAAAAGATTAGCATGAACGTGTCTTGTTTTACATAAGTAATTATATTGTGTTATGAAACTGAGAAACTTAATCAAAGAACCAAATCACTTAGCCTCTTAAGTCTCGGTTCCCATATCTTCGAGATGAGAGCATGGAATAATCAGCAGTTTTCAAACGATTTTAGCTACAAAAACACTTTCATCAAGTGAAATAATCGTAGCTAATAATGACAGTTAATCTTTGTGTTTTCTCATATATCTCCTTATTTCATCCTCACAACACCATATAATCAGTGTCGTTATGTTGCAGGTGAAGAAATCCAGGCTAGAAGAGTTTAAGTAACGTACTCAAGATCACACAGCTAACCACAGAGCCAGAATTCAGACTCACTTCTGTCTGCCTTTGAATTCCATGCTCTTTAACCAGAGAAAGTGGGGCTCCACGAGCCCCACTGCTTCTCAACCTGGGAATTCAGTTTGAGAAACACTGTTTTTTTTCCTATAAAAATGTATCTCAACTAGAGTTTTACCATGATATCTGATCAAATAACTCTTTTCAAATTTTTTCATCATGATTAAAACACAGTTTTTAAAATTCTCATAGCTCTTTTGTCCTTCCCTCTCTTCCTCCACTTGGTCCAGGGATTCCCAGGAATCTGCAGACCCAGAATTTAAAAATTTACATGCAATTCAAGCTGGATAGTGACATCTACTGGTAATTGTTAGTATTACATCCAACTTCTTTTTATAGAAAATAAAAGAAGCTGGTTGAGGCTAAATTCTAATCTTGTGGTGTAAATTAAAATAGAAGAAATTCCTGTTATACAGAAAAAGCAGAAGAGGAATCTTGGAATCTCTCAGTACAGTTAAAATCTCGAGTTCTGGTCCAGCCTTTGCCATCATTAGCTGTATAGATGAAGTCAACTCACTTGGTGTCCTAGCTGTAGGAGCTTCATCTTGAGTCATAGAAGATCTGGGTCACATGGTCTCAGAGGCTTTATCATTGTGCCCCAAAACACTAAAGGCACCCTCACAGCCATGTCAGAGAGGTAGGGCCAGGAGAGTGAGGCTCCTCGCTTCCCCTGTAAACTATGCATTTCTCTTTTTACCTCTTCATGTACTAATTTTTAAAATAATATCGTTTTCAAAAAGAATTCCATAGCTTGTTTTAAAATTTTCTGAAATTTTTGTTTCTACAATAAAGACCTGGACCATCCATGTCAGCATTCGTTGTGCCTCTACATTTGAAGATCCTGCACTAACTCTTCTATTTTTTATACCCAACCTCAACCCCACCCCTTTGGCAGCCATCAGTTAGTTCTCTATATTTTGTTCTATGATGTCTTGTTTATTCATTTGTTTTTTTTTTTAGATTCCACATATAAGTGAAATTATATGGTATTTGTCTTTCTCTGTCTGACTTATTTCACTCAACGTCATATCCTCTAGGTCCATCCTTGTTGTCGCAGATGGCAAGATTTCATTCTTTTTATGGCTGAGTGATATATACTACCTCTTCCTTATCCATTCACCTATTGATGGACGTATCTTGGCAATTAAAAATAGCCAAGGTTCCCTCCATATCTTGGCTATTAAAAATAATGCGGCTGTGGGACCCAGGCCTGGCTGGTCCCAGGTCTGGCTGTGATCCAGGCTCATAGCTAGAACTAGGACCCTGGATTTAGAATGTTACATTAGTGTAGTAGGGTGCCTGCACATAAAATATGTAAACATATTTCAATTTATTGTATCACACATGTGCGGCTGAATGCCACTATCATACTCTGATATGTGTAGAGCTATGCGGTTCCATGGAGAGCAGAAGGGGAGAACAAGAAGTGGGGCAGAAGTGTGTGCAGTACTGTGCTCCCTCCCCAGCAGAAGTGCGCTCCCCACAATAAAGTTTCATTCTCATGTCAGCCTTTTGTGCATTCTTCCCTTGTCAGCTTGGTGCTGACAGCTATAATGAACATTTCAGGGTTGCATATATCTTTTCGAATTAGTGATTTTGGTTTTTTTTGGATTAAATATCCAGAAGAGAGATTGCTGGATCATATGGTAGTTCTATTTTTAATTATTAATTTTTTGAGGAACCTTCACACTTTTTTCCATAGTGGCTGCACCAATTTAATATCTGACCATCAGTATATACAAGCTACTATCAACAAATCAACAAATAGCAAGTGCTGGCAAGGATGTGAAGAAAGGGGAACCTTCATGCACTGTACTAACTCTTTATGAGCTATGAAATAGGAGTCCCAGCCCCTTTCTCTTTAAAGAACTTACAATTTGTGGAATAAAACAAGCACATCATTACTCCTGTCAAAGGGACTGAAATATTTTTCCATATGATCATCCCTGATTTTATAATACAAGTCAATGAGAGAGAGAATTCTTTTTATAGTTAATCTTGCTGGAAGGCGTCTTTGCTATAAAATAAGTGCTTTAAGAGTCTCTCAGGAAGAACTCATGATGGAGTTGAGATTCACTGTCATCGCTATGTAACAGTGTTCTTTCTCACAAGAATTGAATCAGATTAAGAGACTTTATGAGTATTATCTATTGTTCTTAAGCAAAGTATATAAGGTTCTGTGTGTCCCAACCCAGAAAACAGGCTATATATCTGCAACAAGAGAAGACATGGAAGATAGCTTCAATTTCCCATTAAAAATTTATCTTTATTTAGAAATCAAGTTGTTTTATTTTTTTATTTTTTTATTTATCTTTTTATTGAAGTGAATTTTGCGCAACATAAAATTAACATTTTAGAGTGAACAAGTTAGCATTTATTACATTTCAAATGTTGTGTAGCTGCCACCTCTGTCTAGTTCCAAAACATTTCATTACCCTAAAATAAAACTCCATACCCATTTAACAGTTAATCTCTGTTGTCCCTCCCCCAAGTTGTTTGATTTTTAAAACACTTCTATTAAAGATTAGGGAAAAATTTACTCCCCAGTGATCCAAATCAGATAATAACATCATGAATAATTAGTATTGATTAGTGCTTATTCTGACCCAGAAACTATTCTAAGAGCACTAACTCATTTAATCCTCACAACATTCCTAAAAAGTACATTCTATTTTTATCAGCATGTTATAGGGGAGGAAACCAAGGCACAGAGTCATTAAATAACTAAGAAAATAACAATTTGCTGACACCTCTGATCCAGACTTTTTGTCCTGGGGAAAGTTATAAAAGAGGATTGCACCAGCTCCACCCTCTTCCATAGCCCACCGGTTATTCATTGAGGCTTTGCTGTGGGCAACCCCTGTGCCCAGCTCTGCACTCTGGGATTATTTGGACACTGGAAGGATCTCACCTTTTGTACAGAGCCAGAAGTGGCATGGGCTATGCCTGAATATTGCTCAGCATTGTGTTCGATAAAAAAAAAAAAAAGGAAATTAAAAAAGAGAGAGTCAAGTCATTTTGGCCTGTCTCTGTATCTTAGCATCCTGTATAAACTTAAATTTGATAAGATTAATCTAATTTAACCCTCCTTTAGATTAATTAAAAGATTATCTCATCCTTCTCACACTGGGCCCACTTGAATGATGTTAAAGGCAAAGAGATGAGAGTTTCAAGACAACAACAGGCATAAAAGAATCAAAGAGTTATTTTACTTTCTTCTTTCTCTATCCAAGAAATAGTTGATCATAATATGTGTAGTTTGCAGGTCATAGCTGGAGATGAAATTTCCTTTTCAAATATCTGAGAACTCTAAGACCACCTTCCCTCCCCTCCCCTAACGCTGACTATAAATTCCAGGCAGCCTTCAGGCAGTTTCCTTTATAACCTGCTGAATGGGCTCCAATTTTCTCAAGGTGTGGATTGGAAAACAGAGATGTCTATTAATCTCTGCCCTCTGCACCAGGCTCAAAGAGACCTCACAAATTCACCAGAGGCCCACTTTTCTATCTGAAAGTCAATACACACAAAATAGGTAGTGTTTCCAGTCCAGACAATCATCTGAGCCAATGCATTTAAAATTCTCCCTTCGTAATTCCCAGAGGAAATGATTTCTAGGTCAGAAGAGGACAAATACTTCATGCTTCATTGTAACATAGAGTAGAGAAACTGAGCCTCATAGGACTATCATTTTGTAAAGGGTGGTGCCAAATTTGAACTTGGTCACTGCCTTGAGAAGGGGACAGGTGCAGGAGATCTCAAGAAGGAACAGGTGGCCGATGGCATGCTCAAGGCTTGTTCATAGCACAGAAAGCATGAGAATAGAGAAGTGCTGTGAGATTTGTTCTTGGTGAGGGCTGCAATGGTGGTTGGAGGGGTGCGGCTGCCCTGTGGGCTGCGGCTGCCACAACAATTTTAGAGGGAGCCCTTCGGGCAGAGGTGAAACTGCCTGCACCCACTGGCCACCTCTCTTCTTACCCTTCACACACCAAGAGATTTCTAAGATGATTAAAGCCTAGAAAATATGAATTATTTTCTAGGCTGAGACTGAAAGACTTGAAGCGGGACACATCATCTCTTAAAAAAATCTATCATTTACTATGCTGGTAAAGAAAAACATGGAGAAAAATACCAGATATAAAAATAATGAGACCAATATGAGGAGCGTCAGGCAAATAAAAAAAAAAATGTTCATCTGGATATATTCTAGCAATGATTGAATGTCAAAAATAAAGAAAAAAGGCCAATAGCCATCCAGGCAGAAAACAAAACCAACGGGCTATTTAGATTGAGAAATCACAGATTTCATTGCAAACTTAAATGCAAAATGTTATTCACTAGCAGAACAGGTGATACATTTTTGTAATGGAAAATGATATGGCAGTGAAGATGAGTATGCTGCCGCTACACGCTTCAGCGTGGATGAAACACACACTCATAGTATTGGACAAAAGAGTATCATAAAAATAAAGTGTGACTCTATATATGGAAAGACCATACACAGCCAAACTAAACAATGTGCTGTTTTAAGGATATCTGCCTAAGAGGTAAAAGTATAAGAAAAAGCAAAGGTACATTAACTCAGAAATCAAGATGGTGGTTTTATTTGGAGAAGAAGTAGAGGAATAATCTTGAAAACAACGTCTTGGTTTTGGTGAGTTTCTATTTCTCAGGCCAGTGTGATTACGTGAGTGTTTGTTTTATTATTATTATTATCCTTTAAATTGTACATGCTATACACTATTCTGCATATATAATTGTTTAAAACTATTATAAAAATAAATGTTATTTTACTAAACAATTTATTAAAATTATCATAAAATACATGTTATACACTATTCTGTATATATGATTTTCATGTAAAATTATAAAAAAATAAATCTCAATCAAAAAATAAAATATATGAACAAAAAAGTAACTTTTAAAAGATTTACAGAATGTACCAGTTAATGCAGTATAAAAAATTAAGCATGGGCAGTATATGGAGAAAAAAAACGACAAAACACCAGAGATAGAAAGACAAGATTACGATGAATGAATCTCATTTACGAAAGTATATGCAAAATTCCTAACTAATTCTTTAAAAATAGGAAATTACACTCAAAGGTGCATTATTAGGACTTATTAGATATTGTTAAGTATTATTAGAGTTTATTAAAAAAATGCACATGTGATTTGACATTAGAAAATCTCCTATTATAATGTATTAGATTCAGAGAAAAGTCCCAGGATATCAGTAGATGCTGAAGGGTCATTTGATCAAATTCAACACATATTACTGATGTTATTAAAAATCAAAACATCAGTGAACTATAAAAGCATACCTCTTTGCCAGAATGGAAAAATGTTTACTTCATACTTAAAAGTCAAACACCAGGGGCATTCCCTTTAAAATCTGGTATGATATAAAGATGTCAGCTATCACGACTGTCATACAAAATTATTAGGAAGTTTTGGGCAAGTGTAATAAAGTGAGAAAAAAAGAAAATGTACATACAGGAATAATAAAATTTTTGCATAACATAATTACTTGAAAAATGAAGAAAATTAACTGAAAAAAAGTACTAATTAGAGATTTCTTGTAGTGTTTCCAGTTGTAAAATTAATATACAAAACTTAAGAGCAGTGGTCACAATTTTAAATGCTTTCAGGAGGACAAGAAAAATTAATGGATCGGACTGGCAGGGACCTCTGTGACTACAGGAAGCAACAGCTTCCTAGCTTCCTAGCTTCTGCACATTTTTTTCTATGGGCAAGTGAGCCCAGAGTTGCTAGACATTCTGATTTGTCAAGAGGATTTGTAAAACAAGATTTTAATATAAAATATTCTGATTTTTATATGTGGATTACTGCTAATTCAAAATTATCTGAACTAATTATCCTTACGCTAGACATGACCATGGGCCTCCAGTGTGCATCTTTGATCAGTGCTTTTCTATATAATTAATCTGCAAATATAATAGGGAGAAATGTGAAATGGGCCAAAAACTGATTAATTTTTGGCTAGCTATTTGAACCAAAATTAAATTTCTATTTCTTATGTCACACAAAATAAAGACCACAGAGAAAAGATTTAAAATTAAAAAACAAAACTAAACAAGCATTTAAAAAATACACATATGTGTGTGTGTATATATATGTGTATATATGTATATACATGTATATGTGTATATACATATATATATATATATATATATATATATATATATATATAGTTGGGCTGGGGAAGGCTTTCTAAGAATAATGACAAATACAGAAATCATAAAAGGCCAGTGGTAGAGTAGGAAAAATATTTAAAACACATATGATCAATATCCCTTATATAGAGACTGGTCTTACAAATCAATAACAAGCACCTCCAGAAAATATCAAGCATAGGATCTGGAAAAACAAGTCACAAAATGAGAAATTCCAATGGCCAATGAATATATAGTAAATATTCAACCTCACTAGTAACCAGACAAATACAAATTAAACCAATAATGCGATGCCATTTTTCCCTATTGATTTGACAAAGATTTTTTAAAATTACTTTTGAGGTTCAGTGCTGACAAAGGCATTTATGTTGGTAGAAGTTTACATGAATACAACTTGTAAAACAATTTGCCAGAATCATTTAACTGAGCATCTTATTTCTGGAACTTTAATCTAAGGAAATAAGACTATATACAATATATAGTTTCAAGGGTGTCATTACTGATATAATAGCAGACCACACACAAAAAAAACAATGCAAACACTGATTGAAAAATAGCTAAATTAAAACATTCATACTGTGAAATACTTGGCAGTCACTAGTCTGAAGAAGTCTTGAAAACTATTTATTATTATTGAAAGATATTCACAATGCATTGTTGTGTTTTTTAGCATTTATTTTTAATTTATTTTAAATTAAAACAAATGAAAATAAGTTTATTTTATTTTTATTTAAAAATATTTTTTCTTTATTTATATTTTTAAATTAATTAATTTATTTTTATGGCGACTTTGGTTATTTTATTTTTAAATTAGTATAACGTCAAACCACATACACAGTATATGCAGAGATGAGAAAGGATACACCCCAAGTAGTTATCTCTTGATTGTGGAGTTATGATTATTGTGTTCCAAATTTCCTTTTTTACCACTTTGGTTTTGTTTTTCTGTAATGAATATATTATTTAGATAACAAGGAGGAATACTTTATTTTTAATTGAAAAATAAAGAAATCCAGGGTCCTAGATATGGTTCATATGATTTAGTTTGTTCTCTCTGTGTATAAATATATATAATCGGCAGCCTTGGCTTTTAAAATAAAGTCATATGCTAAATGATGGTAAAGACAGCCACCCCAGAAATGCAAAATACTAGAAGAGAGCTTAAGCAGGCTTTAATTTAACACTCTGAAAAAGTTTATTGCAAATAAGCCACTAAATGAATTTTCTGCATGTGGTTTATTAGAGTCGCTTATGTACCTGATTTATCCACAGCAACTTAATACAGTTAATGGACCTTATACGAATATTTACAAACCCAGAGAGAGATTTATTGGCAGACTTGGCCTTCCTTCCAGGCCTAGTTAACAGTGGATTCCTGCCAGTCCCTACAACACACAGAAAGAGAAGCTAGAAAAAGTTTGCCAATGGTATAGGCAAGGAAAAGTGTAGAGCTGTGAACGGTGTGATATTTACTAGATGAATCTGAGAGTGTGTTCATAAACGATAATGCAAATGTCCAAATTAACTAAGCGGTACGTGTAGAACTTACAAATTAAGAATCTATGCTTTAAAAACAAAAAGGCACTCTCTGATCTAACTGACCACTCCTTGTTTCTTTTGCCCATTGCTGCCCAGCAAGACTTCCTATTGTGGGAGCACCCAGGGCTCAGTCTTTGGTACTCTACCAAGCATGTTTGAAGTAACATCTGTAATTTAGTGACTGACTCCAAGAAGAATATTTGGCTGCCCCAGTGACATCTCAGACTTGACAGGTCTGTTCTAAACTCTGTCTTCTCCCTAAATATACTCCTTCCCTCAATCTTCACAGCTCAGTAAAGGGCATTACTATCCTCCTAGCTGCCCATGCAAGTTCTGTCAATTCTCTCTCCAAAACACAAAAATACATGCCAAATCTACCCTCTTCTTTAGTACTGCCACCTGATTTAAGACACCATCATCCTTCATCTGGATTATTGCAATAACTTCCTACTTGCTCTTTCTAGAACCCATTCCCCCACTGAGTGGCCAGAGTGATTGTCGAAATTTAATTTATATGTGCCTAGAGACCTCCAGTGACTTTCTATTGAACATAGGAAAAAACCCTGACCTTCTCACCTTGTATAGTCTACAGGTCTATAAATGTCCTTCCTCTGCTCCTCACTCCCTGAAACTTGTTCTCAAGCCACAAAGGCCTTCCTTCTAGTTCTGGGATCCCTAGTTCTCCTACCTCAGGGCCACAGCACTTTTTGTTTCCTTTGCCTGAAAGTTCTTCCATCCCACTCTCACCCTATCCACATTAACTAGTTTTTTAAACAGTAAAGAATTCAGAATGTGTGTTGAAGGCATGCAGTGTGAAATTGGCAATCAGAAGACTTAGGTACTCGTCTCCCACTCTTTTTAAGATGTGACACCTACCCCCAACCAAGAATGATCACAATTGCTGTCAACAGCAACTAAGGTGGTTGCTTGGCTGGTGTTTTCCTCTTCTCTAGGATGAATCTCAACAGCAAACTTCTCTCTTGGAAATTTAGAGCCTAGACATCAATATCCAGAGACTGGAGGTAACTGAAGCTGGTCACCTTGTGTGCAAGTCCCCAAAATGCCCAATTTCTTGCATTCCCAGACTTCCTTGTTCGGCTCCAAAATCAGCACTAATGTTGGTATATGTAGAACAATTTAATATTCATCCTCTCCGTTCACACGCACATGCATATGCATGCACGCATGTGAGCACATACACATATACACACACACTGCAGATCATCTCATCATTCGTTGTGTCTTTTCCCCAGCACCTGTGAGGCTAGATTCTATTCTACCTTGATGTTTGCTCACAGCTCATCTCTCCACTGCATACTGCTACATGCACAGGAAGGGGCCTCATGCATGCACATCAGTAAATCTAACTCTGAGAGGGAAACCACTCTTTTCTAGAAGAAACTCGCTTCCTTTGCCTTTCCTGAGTAGTCTTCTCTATTTCATTGTCCCCATTAACTATGTTTCATCAGCAGGGCAGTGGGCCTCACTTTTTAGAGATCAGGGACCCCTTTGATGAAGGCTGTGACATTTCCACACAAAAAAATTCATATGCGCACATGTGTACACTCATACACACACACACACACACACAATTTTGCATACAACAAAAGTTCTTGGATTCTTGATTAAGAATCACTTCATTAAGAATAGTATTTCTGTGACCTCCCTCCACCACTATACACACACCTCCATTAATTCCCACCCTTCTAATGATGATTCATCCACACTTCTGATGCCAGAGATACTGATAAAATAAAACCAGTTCATCCCTCTTAGAGTTTATTATGCTGAGAAAAATTTAAAAAGCTAAGCTTCCTTAACAATTACAGGTATTTACACTTAGGAGTCATTTAGAACACTTCTCCAGGAGATATATTTAAAAATGTCCTAGATTACGGTTTATTTCACACAGGTTACATTTTAAATGCTTCCCTTCATGGACCCTAGCTGATATTAGTAGACAGCCAAGTCTTAACAGCAGCACACTTATCAAGAATTTTTTAGGTGGGTTATTTCCTGGGAAGATTATCATAGTGATTAATCTCATCCATATTTTTTTGTTGTTAATTTCAGAAGGTGATATAATTGGCTGAGTTCCCAGGTTCTAGAAATCTTGTCAGTTAGAAACCTGCAGCTTCTAATATACTAACTCTATCTTCTAATTTAGAAAAGAGGCCTGAAAACATTGGAGCTTTCTGGGTTGCCTTTTTTTTTTTTTTGTATGCCTATAGCACCTGGCCTTCCTGTGTGGTCTCCTATCTAAGTACTAACCAGGGCCGACTCTGCTTAGCTTCTGAGATCAGACAGGATCAGGCTTGTTCAGGATGGCATGGCTATAGACCATGGACCATGGCTCCACTGGGGCACAAACCCAAGACCTTCTGCATGTAAAGCAGACATGCTGACTGCTACACTATGGAACCACATCTTGGATTGCCTTCTCCAAGCTAAAATACAGTCAGCTGAGGAAAAGAATAAGTGGAGAAGAGAAGATGGAAAGAAAAAAGACAGGGTGGATGCCATAGAGAGAGAATCATAAGATTGGAGGCAGGTCAGAGATTACACAAAAAGTCTTTTTTTCTTCCTAGTGCCAGTGGTTCAAGACTGGCCCCAAGGCCCTAAGGCTTTACTTTAGTCCAGTCGGCTTCCTGGCAGATTCATTTATTTTGTTTGATTATTTACTTTTCAATAGAGTCAGCATGGTCTAGAGCAGGGTTTCTCAGTCTTGACACTATGGCATTTGGGGCCAGATAAGTCTTTGTTGTAGGTGGCTTTCCTGTGCATTGGAAAATGTTTAGCAGCACTCCTGGCCTCCATCCACTAGATGCCAAAAACATCTCCCAATTATGACAACCAAAAATGTCCCCAGAGTGGGGGGCAAAATTACCCCTGGATGAGAATCAATAGAGTGATTTAGCTTCCAATTATAGCTCCATCCCTATAAGCCTATGACCTTGAAAAATACTATTTATCTGAGTCTGTTTTTTGTCAGCAAATAATACTTGTCTCAAAAAGTTGTTTTGAGAATGAAGTGAAATGAAATGTGTGAAAAGTTCACAATAGGTGCTCAGTAAAGATTTGTTCCTTCCCCATTCCAGCTTTATTTAACATATATTTATTGAGTACTTATGTTGAATGCTAAGGATTAAACACAAAAACAATTCTAGTTCTCCAGGAGCTACCTGATTCTGAGAGAAAGAGACAAACAATTACAATAGACAAAATGCATTACTAAAGGTTATTTACCAGATCTTCCACAATTCTGGCCCTATTTTTCTTTAATTTTTTTAATAGTTAACCTCTTTCCAGAATTCACCTTGCATGCCTTCTGATAGAGAAAGTGGCCTGTGAATTAGGTCTTGAAAAATGAGTGGCAGCTCATCTGAAAAACAGAAGCACACTAGACAGAGAAACAGCATGAGCAAAAGCTTAATAGTCTGGTAATTTCGGGAAACTGTGTTGTTATCCAGTGGTCTAGGGTGAGCTGAGTAGGAGAAATCAGTGCAAGATGGAGGATGCTAGGGAATTTGGACTTTTTCTTGCAGGTCACGGAGTCTTCTAGGATGCTTTTATCAGGATGGTGACAGGATCAGATCTGCTTTAGAAAGCACACTCTGGCAGCAGTGGGGAAGATAAATGAGAAGTGGAATGAAGGGCGAGAGAGATGGGAAACAAGACAACTGACCTGTCAGAAGCTATCCATTCCAAATGAGAGATAATGAGGGCCTGAACTGCAGACTTTGCAATGACTATGGCAAGATGCCAGTAGGCTCGACGGACATTAAAAGGTTGAACTGACAGGATTTAGTGACTGAATAGATGAAGAGGAATGTAGCCAGTGAAGAAGAAGGAATAGGAAGTGATTGATTATAAGATTCTAACTTAGAAAATTTGGTGGATACTGATGGCATTTAGAAATGACAGGCACCCAGAAACTGGTCCTGTTCTTTTCACAGCTGCCACCATTAACCATGCAAAAGGGCTCACCATCTCCAGCTCTCACTTGACAAATTCAAGTCCAACTCAATTCAACAAACCTAGGAGAGTATGGGGCACATCCAGCAGCTCGATGACACTGTTACTCCTGTCTGCCCTTGCTTGGTTCTGGGAAAGCCCCAGGAAAATATCATCATTGAATAAGAAATAATCACTGTCTTTAGGGAGCTCACAGTCTAGATGGCAAGATGCACAAATGGGATACACAGTACAATGTGGTCTGTGCTATATAATAGAGGTACTCAACCTGTGAAGGTCATTCGTAAACTGAACAGGAGCTGGTCAGAGAGATATGGGAATGAGAAGAATGTTTTAGCCAAAGAAACAGCAGATGCAAAGGCAAAGAGGTGGTTAATTTGGTGTAACTGTAGAGTTGAGTGAGATGGAAGATGAAGCTTGAGATGTAGAGCCAGTTCATAAAAGGTCTTGTGAGCTAAGGATTAGCAAAAGTCACCAAGTGATTTTCAGCAAGGGAGTTTCAAAGAACAGCCCCCACATGCCAAACTTAACTAGTATTAAACAGGTAAGATAACAAAATTTTCAGTACCTAGTGAGGCATATTAAATTTTTTAAGAGTTTGTTTGAGCAAAAATTGATTTGAATTGAAGAATTCAAACTAGAAGTGTCCAGGAGTGCTTCACTGACAGGAACTAAGGGAAAGACTTGCATAGAGAGGAGGCAGAAGCAAAGCAGGGAAATTGTTTGATTGGCTGTGCTTAATCTCTTGTGTTATCTGGGAAAGTCATCTTGGCTGTTGATGTTTGGGTTGTTCTCGGGTTTTGATTCCTCAACCTGGAGGCATTTACAGGCTTAGTTTTGGTTTGCTTACAAAGACTGCTAAGGCATTAGAACCACCTCGGTCTAACGGCTTCCTTGTTTAATTAACACTAGTGTGTACTAAGTTCTGTACTAGCCTTGCCAAATTGATGTATTAGTGAAGTGCTCCCAACTACTTCATATGTACTTTACTCTAGCCATTGTTATCACATTGAGTTATCACATTTCCATCTGTGTCCTTTTTTATGTATTGTAAGTTCCTTGAAACTAGGACTATTCATAATTATCCTTATCCTCCCAGCCTAGCCAAGTGCCTGGCACAAGGTAAGCTCTTAATAAGTGTTTACTAAATGAATGAATGAATGAATGATCTGGTGAACAAGTTTTTCCTGAATTTCTTGCCTTCTAGGGTCCACTGGATAGTCTTCTCGCCATATCTAAATAAGGTGAGTACAGGGAAAGGAGTAGTAAGTTAGGTTCCTGAAGATCTGGATTCTGGTCCTCTTAGGCAAAATGCATATATTTGGAGCCTTAGGGTTCTCATCTGTAAAATGGTATTTTTTAAAATCCTCATATCTCAAAACAATGTGTGAAAGTACTTCATGGCACTGCTCTGATATAAGCTGTTTAAATATATTTCATCTTCCTTACAAATTAACCTGTACTCAAAAGTTAGGAAAAAATAGATAGAACCCAGTTACTGTATTATAGGCCACTAAAAATGCTAAAGTAAATTGTATTTTTCAACTAGAATTCACGTAGTTCTACTGGATACTGCAAATTACATTGTTTGCTCCTTGCTCACTCCAATCAGTTATATTCACCTTCTTGCTGGACTTTAAATATGCCTAACTCATTTCCAGCTCAGAGTGTCTACACAGCTACTCATTTAGCAAGACATACTCTTTCCCCAGGTAGTTGCATGAATGTAATGTCTTCACTTCAGGTCTCTGTTCAAATGTCCTCTCAAGATGCCTTCTCTAAGTACTTCATCTAAAACAGCACCTACTCCTTTCTTCACTGCCATCACTTGCTACTTCCATAGCTTGCCCTATTTTTTCTTTATGACAATCATCACAATCATGTACTTGCTTATTCTTTGTCTCCCATGAAAAGGTAAGCTCCATGAGCAAAGAGTGCCCCACTCACAGCTGTATTCACAATGCCTAGAATAATGCCTAGAAAAATGCCTGGCACTTAGAAGACACAGTCTTTTGCTAGGCGGTTTCCTCAATGAATGACACTTGGTAAATAAGTGAACTTTTTCATGGTAATCACTTGCCATCATATGGACTTAAGGACTTGCAAAATACAGAATCAGACCTAGTCTTGCTATTAACAAGGTGTTTGGCCTTGGAAAGTCACTTACTTCTGAGCTCCAACTTTCTAATCTATAAACTAGAAACAGTATTATCCTCTACTTCCCCATTTTATAAATCACAGAATGGTTGTGCCATTATATTATATCATTTATTATATCATGTAGCATTTCTGTCTTTATTGTTAACTCTACAAGAGCACAGACCTTGTCTTACTCAACTATTATAAGACTTGGCACAGGGCCTGAATCTATAAATAATTGCTGAAAGACTGGAAAGCAGAGAAAGTTGGAAATTTCCTTATGGAATGAAATGAGCTTCAAATATTCATAAAATGAGCTTCAAATATTCATACTCTAAATTATTTTTAAATAGTCACTATTAGTATCATTTCCTTTTATACAAGACATAATTAGCAAAGTATCTGGGCAGCTAGAAATATTTTCATTTAGTCTGGATTTTGTTCAGAATAATGAATATGAATGCTTGCTTTGACTAAATGAATGGTTCTCCTGGTTCTCAGTGCTGAATATGATTGTACTATTCTAAGAATTCTTACCCAGGCAGTAGCCACGTAAGAATTGACAGAGCACAAACCCTTGAATGACTCCTCAATACAATGGAGAGAAGAAGTTCTATGTAATTTAGAGGCATGAACCAAACCTTCACTGTTTAGAGTTAGCTAAAGTATGACAGGAATACACAAATACAAAATTGTCAGGCTGGAACCAGACATCTGAAAAATCTGTACATATATTTGCATATAAAACTGCTATCTTTTCAAAGAACCAGATCAAGATTAGAAGAGTTTATAGTTAAAACAATTATTTAGTATAAATTCAGGTTCTTTTCCTACATCCATTAGTCTTGGGGGAAAAGGTTTAAGTTAAGTCTAAACTCCAAAAGCTGCTCCTTCTTTAAAGACTTGTATATAAATGTCAAAAGCTGGGGAGGCGATGCAGAATAGCTTGCTCTGTACCAGCATAAACTCTTTGGGTATATTAACTCACTTAACCCTTACAAACAATTCTATGAGGATTATATTATCATCCCCATTTCACAGAATGAAAACTAATTTATCTAGTTAAAAGAATCTCACCTGAAGTCACACACTGGGTTTGAACCTAAGCTATGTGAATCAGAGCTCTCTCTCATGCTATGCTATCAGTCTAAGTCATGAATTTTACCTGTGTAGATACGCACTGCAAGATGTACACTGACAGCAGGAGAAATTTAACAATGATCATTTACATAGTGAAATGGCCACAATATTTCCATAGTTTGATTTACAAATAGTTGGGCTACCATTTGGTTTAGCAAATCAACTTCTTAGACCAGGCTATGGAAGCAGCAACAAAGAAAATATACAATTTGGTGAGAGTTTGGATGTGGGAGCAGGTTATTGAAGTTCTGGAATTACTGAAAAGAAAGTTTGGGAATGACAGAAACTTTTGCCCAACTGCAAGAGAACTGCCCATTAAGCAAATATCTAAAAGATTAGAAGGGGCAAATTGGTTGGCAAGACATTTATAGTGTTGAGTTCCATTTATATTCCAATAGCAATCTTCATCTGTTGGGTCTGGGCACTTTGGAAAATTCCAAAACATAATACAGTGGAAAGGATATGACATTTAGTCAGGGAAAACTCACTTCAAATTCTAGCCCTGTCACTTATTAGTAAGTCATTTAATCTTTAAGCTTCTTTGTTCATCTATAAAATGGGGAGGGCAAATACCATCTCTAAGGTGGTGCTGTGAAAATTGCATGAAACCATATACCGCAGAATAGGTACTCCAAATCAGTTAATCATGAAAAGCCAGAACTTACCATCATCAAGATGTAAAATCAGCTAACCAGGTTTTTTGTTTTTTTGTGGGTTTTTTTGGCAGGGGCTGGATATTAGGAATCCAAACACATACAATCTTTTATCTAGAAAACTTCTTAGGGATGATTACTACCCTATGTTTTCTTAGGAGGCAGAAAGACTTACACAAAAAAATTATTTGTTCAACTTGATGGAAAGCAAATCACTTTTGTTTGTTTTAAAGACCAGGAAAAGATCCAAACTTCTTAATTATGGATTATCAACCATGCATTCTTTCAGGGTATTTTTAAGATCCAAGAATATCTATCTATTCTTTAAGATTAAACACAAAATTGGAGAATTTGACAGGATGTTAAATTGTATTCAATAAGATTTTTAAGACAATATATCTAGGAGATGCATGCTCAAGTATTTTGTAAAGTTCAGTGATGTTTCCAACATGGTTCAGAAAAAAATTGTATAAACAAAATAATATAAACAAAGCAAATATGGCTAAATGTTAATTGTTGATCTTAGATGGTAGGCAGATGGGTAATGTTTAAAATTGTTCATAAAAAAGTACTAGGGGAAAAGAGGTTGCATTTAGGGACTGTCCCCTGTGAAATTTTCCATCTTTTCCTTTTCCACTCATGGTACAGATGTTTGAGGTGAGGCTGGTAGTACAGAAACAGCTGATGAGGAAATATATTCTATATTAAGCCATAAATCAATTAACTGAAAGTCCCACAAAACTGTCACTTACAGAGTCATTCAGACAGGTGGTAAGAAGTCAGTAACTAAAATCTGTGGTTTTAAGAGATTCTTTTGTGTGGAGGTAGGGGATATATTAGCCTTTACAATGGCCCTAATCCAGGGAATTTAGGGATATTTAGGGACCACATTTGGAAAGCCTTAAGGCAACTACAGAAGAAAATAAGTTATGTAGCCCCCTCTGTTTAGAACACAGACTACCTTGAGAACCAATCCTCATGTTAATAATTAATGCTTATCTGTAAGTAGGTGTATTGATCTTAAGGTGCGGTATTAAAACAAAAAGAATTATGTAGGAAATACGTCAAAGTGCTATATAATTTTGAGGTGTGATTAAAGAACCAATAAACAAAAAAATAGCAAATGAAGAAATTTTATAAAACCAGAACCGCCCCCCCCAAAAAAAACAAACAAACTGAGACCAAATAAAATAATTTGAGTTAATTTACTAAGGTTTTTACAAAATACTCTGCATCTTTTAAGAAATGCCTGCAGTTCCTTGGTAGAGAATTTCTTTCGAGGCAGGATCTAGAGTTGAAATTCCCTCCAGAGACCCCCCAAAAAACTCAACTGACTTTTAAGAATGTTTAAGGGAATGATCTAAAACATGGAAAATGTTTAAAATCTTATTTAGAATATTAAAAATTAGAATCAATCTTAATGAGTGGAAGAATGATGCATTTACAAGGTAAACATCCATGTAATGAAATATTACTCAGCAATTTCAATGTAAGTATGAAGAGTGAGCCACAACAAAAAATGTTAAAGTAAAAAAATAAGGAAATGAATAAGTAAATATACTTGTAACTATTTTAAAAGTCAGGAATATCAAAAAGACAATATGGGAAGCTGAAATTCTACTTCTGTTTCCCATCCTTTGCCCCACCCATTCTACTCTCAGAATTTTTTATTATGGAAAAAAAAAAAAAAAAAAAAAAAAAAGGTAAGAATGCCATGGCTGGAAGGCAATTAGTAAAGTCATATACAAAAAGCCCTCAAGATAAAACCTAATGTGGAATATGAGACTAGATGTTAGAAGAAAGGTTACTACTGTGCTCAACAATTAATTCTCTGCTATTTTCAACCAAACAGCATCCCATGCAAAGCCACCCATTCTTCTCTTCTAATGGCAGGTCTCAAAGATATTCATCAAAATGGTGCCAGTAACAGCATTCTTAATTATGACCAGCCTACAGACATCTTGTTCTCAAAGGCTTTTGTAGGTCTTACCCAACGTAAAACATACTACTTCTCTGGAGTTTTTTTTATTTTGGTTTGGTTTGGTTTTTCACTGTGAAAGAACAATGTTATTAAATTACTCAACTTTAAAAACCACAATCATAAAATCAAACTCATATATTGCTATTACAGTTTAGAGTTAGGGAGTCCCCAACCTAATGGGCAAGATTTAAAAAAAATTTTTTGGTTGTTTGGTTGAAAGCACTTTTCCTCAGAAATATTATAGTAATAAGGGAAATGAATCTGTAAAGCCTTATTTCCACAATCTCTCCCTCAATTTCCTGGTCTAGAAGACTAATGCATACTTAGGATGCCTCATGTTTTCCAGGGGCCTCCCAAGTAGGTCTTCATTTCTACCATGGAATTTCTTAAGTGGAGTACTTTTAAGCTGGGAAATGGCTAACAATTTGATTTTTCTATCACCTAAAATCTGCTGATATTCATTTTTACAACACAAATAACACTTGATGGACTTAAATTCAAGATAAAAAAAATTTTTTTTAACAATCAGAAAATTAACAATGGGGCATAACATGAAAATGTACTAATCGTTTGTGGACCTCAAACATCAAAAGCAAGATGCTATTTTAAAATACGTAATAACTCAAGTTTAAAGATGGATGAATTTAATCTTTTTATAAAATCAAAAGTTAGTCTAATTCCACTGGGACTAAGCGCTGAAGAACTAAATTATAAAGCAAATACATGAAACATGATTACAATTTTAATTCTTTGGATTCTTTATCTATGTCTCCATTTTTAATACAGAATTAACTTTCCCAACCTAAGCACAATAGTATTATTTAACACTTGATATCTAAAAGCTGTACTTTAGGAACATTTTGAGTTTTCACAGCTATCAGGAAAACTTTAGAAAGAAAAGATAAAATAGCTTCAGAGAGTAGCATAGCATAACTGGAACAAATACTGGCTTAGACTTTATGTCTCTGACTATATTCCTGTATTTTTCTACAAAAACCTTTTAGCATCTGACAGCTTCATCAGCTCTTCTACTTTCAAACAAGTAAGCTTTACTTCCTACCATTCCCAGATAAATGGGTCCTAAAATTTCCTAAAGGATGGACCTCAATTATTAAGTCTCCTTTGTGAGGCAAATATTCATTTTAATTTTCGTCAGAAATTAAATAAAATTTTTCCCAAGCATTCTTCTGGTCCATTAAGAACAATCAGAATGTAATAGAAGTGGCAGAAGAACTGGAGTACATATATATTAGTCATATTTGAGTCTGTCTGTCAGGGATTCCTCCTTGTAATGGGAAATAATTTGAATTAGGATGGAACAGTTGATAAGAAGAAAGAACAAACCAGCTAACCAGATAAACAGAAAGGTATTCTTTCCTTGAAACTCAAGAACATATGCAGGAGCCAGCCATAAGGCCTGCCCTATAAACCACAACATCAGGAGAACTACAGCTCTTTTCCAAGGCATTCTCACTAGTGGCATCACAATGGGCAGTAGGCAGAGGTACCAAAGAAAGTACTGGGAGGTGCAAACTTTGTTAAAAGTCACAAAAATGGAGGTATGAAGAAAACAACAAAAGACAAGGTCTCTATAATAGGCAAAAGACACTGCTGATAGCAAGATGAACTGCGGTAGGAATGCGGCAATTCCCAGGGAAAAACTCCACTTGCTCTCTGCGGTCAAATACAGCATGTAGAAGTATGGAGAAAAGTTGTGACGGATATCCCGCCTGGTCAGGTGATAAAAGTAAGTGTGCTCTAGAAATTCCCAACCATATTTATGGTAAAAACCGAAACTCAGGGCAAAAAATGTGAGTCCAGCAACTGCTACAAAGAGCAGCACAGCCCGATTACACAGCCTCTTCAGGAATTCGTAAAAACGAGCCTGGAAGGAATACGGGGATCGACAGAGGCTTTCGTCATTGTCGCGTTCCGGAAGCAAGTGGAGGGCTATGGGAAGGATATAGGTCACTGGATACATCTTCATATGCACTGCGAAACCGTAGAATACAGCGGCACACACGACGAGTCTTTTTTCTATTAGGTACAGGGCCATAAGCACCAGGGAGGCGACGATCGAGTCCGCATTGCCTCGGCTGGATACCGCCATAGGGAGGGGGTTAAGAAGCCAAAAGACACAGTAACCGCATGCCTGGCGTCGACCTAGCTTCTTAAGAAGCAGCAGGCGATATAAGAGAAAAGCGGTGAGGAGATCGCAGCTGATGAAGAGAAACTTTCCAAAAAGTTCACTGAGGTAGATGTTAGGAGTGAGCAGCCACGCCAACAGTGGAGTGTAACGATAGGTCGCCCTCAGATAAGGAGAGCACCCCTCGGTGACGAAACGCGCGGCGTCCGTGAAGACTTGGTAGTCGATGTCTGTGTACCTCACGAGAAGAGTCCGGTCCTGGAAGACCCCATAGAAGACCAAGGCGACTCGGGCAAGAAAGGCCACACCAAATACCCCGGCGGGGGGCACCCGCAGGCTCAGGAACCATTCTCCCCAGTGCTTGGTGGAGCCCATGATCTGGCTGCGAGACAGCCGCTCCGCCCCAGCACCAGACTGCCTTCGAAACGCAAACTTTCACTACGGCTCCGAGACTCAGGTAGCCGGAGCATCTCCCACCAGCCACGTTGCCAACAGAAACAACAGCCGACCAGCACTTCCGGCATGAAGTCCCGCCCCCGCACTGCTTCCGGTCGCAAGCTCCACACCGGGCTCTCAATCACTCGAGCCAGAAAATTACCTTCCTCTTTATTGGCTGTCTCGCTTTCGCTCCGCCTCCGAAAGGGCGAATTTCCGGTCCTTAGGGAAGGCGACTTTCGCTTTCCGGAAGTCCCGCAGTGACCCGCGTTTTACCGATCGGCGAGTTTTCTCGTGTGAGTGAACCCTTCTTTCTCCCGCCCCAACTCCAGTCATTGAAGCCAGAGCCCTGAATGCAGGGAGCTGCGAGTTATATCCCTCAGGGCAGGGAAGGAGACCAAAGCGTGAAAAATGTAGAAGTGAAGGAAAACTAAACCTTTGATAGTTTCTCATGCTCTACTCAGCGCTCGCCGGTAATCCTGCGGGGGTTGTAGGCCCCAGGGCCGACTGGGATGAGTTGAAGGGAGCCCAGAGTGTGGAACATTCCATGCAATATTTGGGACATAGTTATACGTACTTTGAAATTATTAGATGTATATCTAAATTCAAATTTATCCAACCCTACGTGGAGTGGGAAGGAGGACCGTGAAGCTTGATAACATCCCTAAACTGCGTCAGGCCCTTAAGCCGCTGTGCCATTGTTTTTGCTATTCTGCCGAGGTTGCTTTCCCCTCCCCAGGTCCCTACTTAACCCTCAGGCGTTAACTATGACTTAGATACCAGGAACAAATAGGCTCTAAACTCTAGAAAGTCATTCACACAGAAGACCCTACCCTGTTACATAAAAGTCCTGTCCAGTGCTTGCTGTTCCAGTGCTGCAAAACTACCTCTTGGAATAACCATCCCTTTATTATAGCATTTGTCACAACTGAATTTTTTGTTTGTTTCTTCTAGTGTCCCATCAGGACACTTTGAGTTCTTTAGGAAAAGAGATAACCCTGTTCTTTTCTGTACCTCAGCATCTAACACATTACCAGACCTATAGTAGACATTCAATAATAGTTGAATAGATTTTAGATGTTCCTGTTACCAAAATACCTCTAGAATGGCATCCTTGGAATGCCCCCAACTCCCAATCCTTTTTTCTTTCAAATATCCTTTACTTGTCTCAGTTCTGCCCCCTTCAGCCACCCCACTTCAACCCTACTTCCATGCATTTTTCACGAAGGACTCCAACCCGTTAGTTCTTTCCCTTCTATGGGCACTTAGTGCACTTACAGTCTGCATTGTAAAATTTCATATTTTATTTTAGATTGTACGGTTTTTGAGATAGAGATTATATCTTATCCTTAATTTTTTTAAATTACTCATATTTATCGCAGTCTTAGGTACATAGTGAATGTTCAGTAAATACTAATTTACTTGATTTTACAGATTGATCTAATTTCCTAGGAGGAGTCTTCTAAACTAGCATAAAGAGAGTAGGAGATTCCATCCAGTCTGAACATGCAGGTCCCAAGACTACACCCTCCATTATCCATCTACAATTTGTAGTTATTCTTTGGAGGAACAATGTTAATCTTTTACATTCCATATTCATATCCTGATATCTTTGCCCTTTTATGTGCCTTGGTGTAATTATATGCCTTATATTGATAATTCCTTTCAACTTTTTTTTTTTTTTTTTTGGCAGTACGATAGCCATGTATGCAGTAGCAGCACATCACCATTTAATGAATAATAATGCTGGTGATGATTCCTTAATAGCTTTGTCAAGGAATTATTTGCAGTGTGCCAGTCATTGTGCTAAATATCATGTTTGGTTGATATTCTGACCTTTACAAATGAAGAAATCAAGGCAAATGGATATTAAGTAATGTTTCTAAGTCATATAGTGATCTAGTGATAGGTGGAACTCAAAAGCAGGTCTCCAGCCCAGAGTATTCTATTTATCTATCTATCTATCTATCTATCTATCTATCTATCTATCTATTTATTTAAATTTGTTTCAGGTATACAGTACATTGGTTAGACATTTATATAGTTTATAAAGTGACCCCCTTAATTGCTCCTTCTCTCCTCTGGGTTTTCACCTAGTCAATATATTAATGTAACTGCATTCCCTATGCTGTGCTCCCCATCCCCATGACCATCTATCAACTACTAATTTGTACTTCTTTTACCCTTCACCCCATTGTCTCAGCCCTCCAACCCCCCTCCCCTCTGTCCATCTCCAAATTGTCCTCTATATTTGTGAGTCTGTTTTTGATTAGTTCTTTTTGTTCCTTAGATTCCTCATATAAGTGAAATCGTATGGCATTTATCTTTCTCTGTCGACTTATTTCACTCAGCATAAGAACCTCTAAGTCCATCCCTGTCATTGCAAATGGTAGGATTTCATTTTTTCTGATCAGCCCAGAATAATCTTAACCACTATGTGACAAACCTACAAATAAATGTTGATGATGAATTCTAATTTCTGCCTCCTCTCATTGATCTCTTGTCCAAATATTTCTGATAATCTTTCTGTGACTCTATCTCTGACTTATTCTTTTCCTCTGCCATAAAAGTGAGACTTACTCCCAGAAGGTAGAGGATGTGGGAGGTAAATGTCTGAGGATTAACTAAGAGTACCCTTGGCTGGGTTGGTTTAGGTGTTATAGCAGAAAGGCCTCAGCCAATTTGTCCCTGTAGAGCTGACCTAGTAAAGAAGGGGGAGGCACCTAATTTGGGCAGATAAAAAAAACAACTAAACAAGAAACTAAGTTTGGATCACTGAAGTCAAATGAGTGAGATGTAGATAGTAGTTGCGGGAATGAAGAAGGGACTTGAGTCCAGTAAAGTAAATTGGACAGGGAGGTCTGATTTTCTTTACTTTCTAGGTGATACAGAAGTATCACAGAGTCTAAGGACCCCATATTGAGCTTTTTGCATTGAGCTTAGGGATTCTACTGACCTCTGCCTGAAAGGGCTGCTTTGGTGCATATGCTCAACTGTTAGTTACCTCTTAAACTATTACAGTCCTCCCTAATTTCCCCTTTCACTTTTCTACCTCTAGGTTTCCATCCTTTTAGAACCAGTGACTAGGGAAAGCACATGTGGATAGCTCATCCCTAGCTACCAACCTCAGCTAGGACCTTGACCTTGACAGTCACTGCTATACATGCTCTCATTATGTTTCCAGATCCACATGTCTATGCTCTACGTGGTTAACCTCTATGGGCAGCATCACATGGTCTCCCTTGCCCTGGGCCTTCACATTAGAATAGGCTGATGGGAGGGCTAGCAGGTCTTTGTTAGTGGCTGAGTTCCTCTACCTAAGGCCATGACTTCCACTGAAGCTGTAACCCTCTCCCTTGTCTACAACTCCCACCAAAGTCCAATAACTGTCCCTGTAGGTTTAAGACTTCTAAAGGCTTCCTACCATTTGGAGTTCCTGGATGCTTTACTATCCCTTGTTGATTTACTAACCCAAGCCACACCTTTGTAAATAATCCCTTTTATTAAACCATGTCCAGTTAGCCCTTTGAGTGTGCCATCTGTTTTCCTGCTGGAGCCCTGACTAATTCAATCACTTCTTTTTTTTTTTTTCCCCTAGATCTTGCTTATATGTCCTTTGACTCTACTTCTAATTCTTTTCATTCTCACCATCATCAGTCCAGACCTTCAACAACTCAATTTAATAGGTATTGAACACCTGTACTATACTAGGATCTGTGACAATTACCTTTCCAACAACCTTTTGCAAGTCTCTTAACTGGTTTAGTGTCTCCTATCTCTGAATTCTACTGTCAGATCGATATTCATAAGTAATACTTTAATTAGGTTCTGTCCTTCCTCATACAACTTTAGTAGTTCCCAAGTGCCTATAAAAATAATAAACTATTTATACTGATATTTAATCCCTCCACTACCCTACCTTTTCAATCTGTAGGTGAACAACCTGTAAAGCCCTTAATTCTACATTTATTAACTGTCCCTTAAATTCGCCTTGTTTTCTTCCTACAGTACTTTTGCTCATGCTTACCACCTACAAGTAATTGTATTTCTCTGCACTTATTCAAATATTATTTGTCCTTTAATGCTGAGCTTAGACCTCAACCCTGTAAACTCTTTCCAGACCTTAACAAGTAGAAATGATCTCCCCCTCCCCCAAATGGTGTTTATCGTCTGTTCTATTTTTTAACAGTTAATGATGTCATGCCTTATGAAATATGTTCTCTAAACTTTTTATGATTATTTAACAATTATACCAGCTCCACTGCGTACTAGCTGTGTGAACTTTAGGCAAGTTCTTTCTCTCTCTCTTTACCTTTTGTTGTATTTATTGAACATCAGACATGCCAGATGGTTAGTATTTAGCTTGGTCACATTGTCACTGGGTCCCTGGTGACCAGACATTGACATGAATCCTATTCACATGGCCTTAAGTGCCATGAGACACTGTCTGAGCAAGACAGACATTAGTCAGATGCACAAGTAATATAAAATTGCAGCTGTGGTAAGTACTGTGAAAGAAGGATACGGGTACATTCATAGCTTTTAACAGGTATTTGCTGTAAGATAGGTATAGTAAGAGTTGGGGATTGGCAAGTAGTAGAGAGAGTTTCACAGAACAGCAGATGCAAAGCCCAATAAGTCTCTATGTCCCTTTATGGCATGTATCATGTCTTTTATTTCTGTTACCTGAATTGTACCTTCCATGTAATAGGAACTCAGTATTTGCTGATTTTTCTTGATTCCCATGTCAGAGGTGTTCAAACCAGAGCTCTTAGATTGAAACCATCCCTTGCTTAGTGCCTATCACTATAAAATATTTTCCAAAGAGATCTCACTCTTTGGAACATGTTAATGGTATATCTCGCCCTTAGGGTATGCTGCTTGTTATTTTATCTTTTCTTCACAGATTCTTAAGTTTCTTTAAAGGACTACATATTTCATGTATCTTATATATCTCATATGTCTTATGACTCATCCGTAAACTAGTGTTTCCCAGACACTATAGATAAGTATTTACTGATGATGATGAGAGCCCGTATTTCCTCCCCCATCCTCCCTCAGTCCTTCCATTTCTGGGAAACAAGTCAGTGACTGGAATCTGTTACTTCTTGTCTGAGATAATTCGGGGCTAGATACTGACAACCAGGCCTTTTTCAGGCTAGTAACAGATATGAGAAGAAGACAAATCCATTTATTTAAGAGTTGGGGAAATAAACGCCCAACAATAAAATGAGTAGGCTTATAGAGCCTTGAGGATAAATAAGGAACGTCTCCATGGTAGCATGGAAGGGAAACTGGCCATGTGATCACTGGCCACAAAGGACAATGCCTGGGATCCAAAGAAACTTAACTTTCCTGGATTAACTTGAGTCAGTTTTTGGATTTCTGGGTCTTAATTTTTTGTCTCCTTAAATATTACCCTTTTAAAACTGAGTTTGAAAGGTATTTGCCAAAGGACCCTAAAGTTAACGAAAGGAGGTATGGGAAAGGAGTAGAGGGAATGGATGATAACAGTAAAGGGAAGGCTGGCCCCGAGATCAGAAGTTCTCCCAGCACAGCCTCCTTTCCCATATGTAAGCCTGTGAGTTCAGGCCTTAATAATAGGGCTGGTTTGGATTTCTGAAAGAAGGTAGAGTGAAGGTCAGATCATTCATTTTATTTAGTAGCTTGTTCTGAAAAGACTAAAATAAACAAAAAAATCTCACACATCTTTTTCCTAGGTAAATTTGACCTGGTTTAGTCTTTAATGCAAGGCATGGGAAAACTATCCCTAAATACTTCTGCTTCAGTAGATTTGGCCACTACCTGAGTCTGGAGGCCCATGCTAACTTTACAGCAAAGGTAGAGTGTTATTTTACAAATAAACTAGGTTAACTAGCAGGGGTAAAGGACCAGAGTAGCAGCCTTGGAGAGGGGACAGTGTCCTGGCTTGTAGCAATAGTAAAACTGGTTTCCTTTGGTCAGGCCTCATAGGGAAATCCCCAGATGGTCTATTAACTGACAGAGGTCGGAGAATAATGAGGTGAAGCATAGAATAGGGGTTTTAGAAGCCTCTCATATAACTGCACCATCTCCTAGGGCATCTGATAGCCCATTCCTTTTCATACAGAAGCATCAAAGCCAAAGCACCGCGCCCCATGCCCAAAGGATTAGGACCCCTCTAACAGACGACATTCACTTTGGGCTGCTCACAGACACACGGAGAGCTGGGCCTCTGCCTCTCTTTGGCTCAACATCATTTTCATCCTTGGTCTTTGCCTTCTAGGGTTGAGGCTCCTTTTTAGTGCCTCCGCACAACAAAGTGTTCAGCTTCTCAGTTGAATAGCCCATTGCCTCCAGGGGCTGGAGCTGCAGTTGCCCCCACCCCTGTGGAAGAAGGAAAATACATGTACTTCAAGAGGGAAACAGAAGAGTGCTTTTATTTAAAATTTTTAAAAAGTGCTACAGTGACAGGACATTTCTGGGGATGGGAGCACACAGAATAAGTAGGGCTTCTCCTAGATTTCCGTCTTCCTGGTCCTAGCAGCAGCACAGGGTTTATAGAAAGCCTCATGAGTGCCTCTTTATTTCTGAAGCTTCCACCACTCACTTTCCCATCATCAAACCTAAAAATCTTCATCGAGTATCTCATTTCCATTTTGAAACCAGGATCACTGGTCGTAAGTTTGGGAATCTGGGGAGCCCTATCCTAAAACCATATCTGCCCCCATGCAGGAAGTGTATATTCAGCATATTTGGTCCTATATACATCCCTCTAAATATATATATATATATATATATTATGTTTCTTTTCTTCTTAGATAAACCCCTTCATATATATCATATCCTAATTCCCCAAGCTTCTACCTACCTTCTTGTTTGCTAGCTCAAGTAAAACTCTGTCATCATTTTCACTAAGTTCCTCAGTAGCGGCCTTTTTCATCTTTTGTTTTGCCCTTATCAATTGTTTTGCCCATCCTCTGAAATCTACCCCCTGAACTTCTGTGCCTTGTGTTCTCCTGACATGCCAAGTCCCTGGTTGGTATTGTCAGGGGCCCCATTTCTCACCAGGCCTGGCTGTTTCTGAAGCCCATCCAATAGCCTAAAAGGATTTCAGTTCAGAGGAGATGGGGGCTACTGTCTAAAGAGCCATTTGGGTTGGTGGGGAGGGAGTAGGCGGGTTATGAGAGAATAAGCCAGGCTGAATTAAAAGGACAGTATGATTTAAAATGCAATTTAGAGCAAAGTCTGGGGTCGTGGTGGAGAATCAGAAAGGGTAAGTCAGAAAATGTTTTAATTTTGTCATCCAAGAATGTGAGGAGAATCTGGGGGCTTAGAATAGACATCAGAGGGTGGGAAGAGTGATTCCCTCAAGAGGGAAGCAGCTGTGTACAAAAGAAACTAGATGGAGGATAACTTGCTAATAGATAAGAATACATACACACACACTGCAGTGCCTTTTGCCCTTGCACATTGAAAGAAATCGGGTAAGTTTAACAAACAAAGTTGAGAAACCAGAAGCTGGCTCTTTGCCTTCTGTTCTCTGTTTCAAGGTTTCAAGCTTTTCTGGTTTTTGTTTTCTTATAGCTAGGGAGTAATGGTGGGGTTTACAGTAAGTGGAGAATAAAGGGTCTTCATTTTCAAGGTGTAATAGGAGTTCAAAGAGAGATCAATATAAGAGGATCTTGTGCCTTTGTAGTAAGTGGTAACCGTGGTTCCAGCCTCAGAATTTTGTGATTTTCTTTGCATGGCTCTGTGCACTGATGCAGCACACATTCTAAGTAAGCGTGTAGCTTATAACAATTGGCTGAGTCCACCTTAAACTGCCACTTGATTCATACAGGGATTCTATGCCAAACCACTTTGGGGCATAGGAAGTATTTCCTTGGTTTATAAATGAGACCGGGAAATACTCTTGGGATTTGGGGCGTTAGAGAAAGTTCTAGTCCCAGAGGGAAAAAGGGATGGCCTGAGTCTGATCTTTTAAAGTATGCCTTTAACTTGCCTGAAACTGGCCTTGTGGCAAAGGAGAGATGAGACCGATACTCACTTTATACCAAATCTCAGAAATAGCCAAGGGAGACCATAGTTATTTGATCAGGAGGTATAATTTCCTTCCCTCCCAGCATTGCCAAATGAAATAGCTGGCACTTTTCAGAGGGCACTGTGAGGGGTAACAGGGAGAATAGTGTCTGCCAGCCACAGAGCTCTGCCTCTGCCCAAACCTTAACAAAGCATTCCCAATTCCCAGAGGCTCTATACAGCAGTCTGGAAATCTGAGAATTTACTCATTCCCAGTGGGGTTGGTTTAACTTCCCTTGGAACTTTGTGCCCTGTGAATCTAGTTTTAGTCAAACATCAGTATTAAGAGGGAGAGGCCCTTGCATTTTCACTCCTTCCTTCTGAAGTTTTGGGGTTAAGGGAAGAGTAGACTGAGCAGAAGAGAAGCCAGGGAGAGTGTAATCTGGAACACCATTTCCAGAGCTTTCCATGGGGTCTAGGTGCTGGACTCTCCAGGGGAACATATTGACGAGGGTCATCCCATTCACAGGACACAGGGAAACCAATCTTCCCAGGGCAGCCTGGAGGACAGGTTTAAGGATTTGGACAACAGCTCTGCATTGGTCACTCCACATTGAAGAGTTCAGAATCCAAGATGGGTGCAGGTGTGGTTGTGACTATAGGTTTTCTATTTCCTGGGTCAACCTAATTCTCTGAGAGCACAGGTATCTGTGAGAGAACTGGGTATCCTAAGAGAGAGTCTACTTTAGAAAGAAGAGAACAAAGGTGACCAGGGTCCTAGGTTATAGTCAGGAGGTCCCAACAGAAATTCACCATGAAAAACCCTGACTTCTTTCAACAGGTTGGCAGAGACCCCAGGATAAATTGATTGCAGATTCCTATATTTCTGAGGGCACAGACCCCAAAGGGACTATCAGAGAATCTTGCCTTAAGGAACTTGCTAGATGGAAGGTTAGAGAGGGAGGGGGCTTCATCCTCAAGTCAGCAAACTTTCTAGTGGTGGCGGGAGGTGGGGGGAGTCTCCATCCAACTGCATGGTCCTCCTAACGTGAGTCTCCAAGCATGGCTGACGCCTCTAAACCACTTCAACCTAATCTTCCCTCTCCTTCCCCATCCTGGCTTAGAAGAGATGTGTATAATGTGGTGGAAGTGGGGTACAGTGAAAGGAGAGAATGGGAGGAAAACTTGGACTCCAGTTGGCCTAGACTACCCACAGGCCAATGGGTTAAAGGAGAGGGAATAGGCAATGAGTGCTTCTGGAACTCTCCAGTAAGCCTGGGCAATATCCTCACCCAGAGTACCAAAAGAGGAAATGAAACCAGAGGGACAGGGAGGTAGGAAACCAAGCTATCAGACGTTGCTGATACGCACACTAAGAGCACTGCCCTCCTTCTCAGCTTGTTCCCTTAATGACTCCTCCAGCTTGAGCTTTTCAGGGTCTCCATAGCGTACAGTGCTGTCACGGAGGCTACTAGGAGGGGCCACTTTCACAACTTGGTCAAAAAGGCTAAAGTCAGCTACGTATTTGCCACTGGCTGACAGTGAGATGGCAGGTGTGAACTCGTAGCCCCAAAGGATCTCCTCTGGCAGGTAAGAAGTGCGCACTTGGCAAGTTGCACTGGTAGATTCCACTGTCCCGCTTAGGATCAGCACCAGCTCAAAGTCACCCTCACCACTGCGAAGCGGGAGGTCTTTCAAGGGACTGGTTTCATCTACCACATGGTAGAAGGTAAGGGGTAAAATGAGGAAGGGGCTGTCAGAGGCTGTGTCTACTTGGAAAGTCACATTGACCTGGTTGAGCCGGATGTTCTCGCCCTCCTTGGTCTGGTGGGTCTGAAGCAGTTTGCCTGTCACCTGGCAGCCAATGAGGAGGCTCTTACGCATATTGGCAACTCGGATCATAAGGCAGGGCTTCCCATTGTGGGCTGCTACAACCGCATGCTGGCTGAAACGAATAGTCTCAGCCCGCTTCTTGGGACGAGCAATCTTTGCCAGGAAGGTACCTGTGATGAAGATTTCCAGGATGGTGGTGAGTACCAGCTGGGCAATCAGAAGCACAATAGCCAGTGGGCACTCCTCACTGATGTAACGGAAACCATAGCCAATGGTGGTCTGGGATTCGAGGGAGAAGAGGAAGGCCCCAGTGAGTGTGTGTACCTGTACCACACAGGGGGTATGGTTGGCTGGGGGGCCCAGCTCCAGTAGGTCTCCATGGGCTACAGCTACCAGATACCACACCACGCCGAAGAGGAACCAGGTGCCTGCAAAAGTTGCAGAGAAGAGCAGAAGCTTGTAGCGCCACTGCATGTCGATGAAGGTTGTCCACAGGTCCTTGAGGTAGAGGAAGCGTTTGTCAGCAATATGTTCCATTCTCACATTGCTGCGACCATCTTTTGTCAGGACTCTCCGCCGTCGTATCCCTGGGCCCATCAGGGGCCGACTTTCTGTCTGAGTGGTCTGACTGTAATATACCTTGGCAACTGATGTCATCTAGAGGGAACAAGACAGTATAATGGTGGTTATTGCAGAAATCCAGCCAACTCCTAACCTCCAACCCTTGGAAAGGAAGAAGTAACATCCATTTTGGTACCACTGATTTGTTCTTTTATTAGCAAATGTTTATTGAGCATTTGCTATTTGCCAGGCACTGTACAAGATAGTGGTAAGTCAAAGATGAAAGTGACATCCTTGCTCTCCAAGAACTCGCAGCCTAGTGAGAAAGAGGTATTCAATAAGCAAATAATTTCAATGCAGTCTGATATTTGTAATTCTTAGGAGAGGCCAAGAGAAAAGTTTAATAAGTTCATAGTTTCTTGAATGTGGGGCCAGAGTAAAGAAGGCTCTACTGATTTCCATTTACCACAAAACAAATCCTGTGAAGATCTCTAATTCTGAAGTAGAATCCCTCCCTACCCTCATTAATGGCATCAGCAAGAAAGACTATTCAGTTAAGTATCCCCCTTAACACATACATACCCTTTCTCCATGTTTTTTCCTAACTCCAAGTCTATAATACTGGTGATACTAAGATATTCATCTGGCTCAGAAAATAACAGAAACTGCCCAATATACTCTTCAAAATGTTCTCTAAGCACCCAGCCCATTTCACTATGTGTCTATGTGTCAGTATCATCATCATCATCATCATCATCATCATCATCGCTATCATCTGGAGAACTTTGGGCTGAATTAGGTTCTGGATTGGTGTTAGGAAGAGCACAGACAGGACAAAAAGAACAAGAAGCAAGAAGTAATGGCAAAGGAGAAGCAACATGCTGAAACTTTCTGGCAGCACTAGAATATTTTCCCAAGGACGGAGAAAATCCAGATTGGAGGTGGCAAAATTGTTTTGAGTAAAGTAGGAGAGTTAGGAGTGTATGTTAGTGGCTATGTCTGCATAAACAAATTCAAGATTGCTATTTGCCCTGATAGAAGAAAGTAGGACAAGTCTCTGAAATAGGAGATCACTTAGTACAAGGTGCCTGACATCCCTGCCCAAGGAGTAACTTGTACTTTTCCAGCAGAGAAAGAATTTTAATAACTTGAGCCCTTTGACTCTGGATCTGATGGCGGGATCTTCTGCGAAGGAGCAGTGTGTTCTCAGGGGTGTTTGATCCTTGGGGGACAGAGGCTCATCACATCCTCCTTTCTGAGAAGTCTGAGCCATTGCATTTTGACATTCTTCTTCATACTACCCCTACTCCACCTTCTCCACAGCCTGGAAAACTCAAAATTGTTTGGGTCCATTCATATATCCACCCAAGAAGGCACTAAAGTGGTGATTACCGAAGGGTGAGAATCCCCAAATGTTCAGAATCAACCAGGAGCTCATTTTACTAGCCCCCACTGCTTGGAACATTTGCCCAAGTGAGACTACTTAGCCAAACAGGGATTCCATCTGCTGCCCAATATCCTTAGCTACTTTAGAGCATAAGGGAAGCTCTGTAATTCTGAAGTTTGAAGAATTCTTATTTAGATCCCAAGTAAAGACCCATTCATTACCCAGTAGTAAGAAACCACCACCATGATGCCTACGTATATATACCATTTTAAAGTTTACGCATTAACATGGCTTTTCTTTTGATCCTCAAACTCTTGAAAAGTAAAACCTCCATGAGAGATTTTTGAGGAACTGTTAGAGAACAGAGGAAGTACTAAAAAGTTGTGGATGAGTGAACATAATTTTAATTTTCAGTAAGAAAAATGAGGTACATTTCACAAACTACAAACAAACAGGTGAGATATTGATCCTAGACAAGATTCTAGGATGGAACATTAAGATCGTGGTATGTGGGCAGAGTGAGGGAAAGGCAGTTATCAGTAGAACCTAGAATGAGGTTACTAAGAACATGTCATACCAAACTAACCTTATTTCCTTCTATGACAAGGTTACCAAAGTGGCAAATCAGAGAAATGAAGTAGCTAAGCAAGATTTTTTTTACCAGATCTCTCATTATGTCCTTGGGGATACATTGGGGGTGGGGGGGAAGGGATGAACAGAATACTACTCTAATTGAAAAAAAATCAGTGGTACAGGTGAGAGGATCGTGACAGCCTGCAATCAGTTTTCTAGTGATGTACCAGAGTTTATCTTTGGCCGTGCCCTATTCAATGTCCTTAACTAATTTTATTCAAAGTATGGAACACATGGCCATCAATTATGTGGATGACATAAAGTTGAGGTGGATCGCAAATGCAAGGTCGGGGGCAGAACTGGGATCCAAAAGGAGACGGATGAGTGGGCCAAATTTAACAAAAAAGATATATATTGGGTTATATATTTGCATCCAAAAAATTACCTGAGCAAGTTCTGGATTGGAAAGATGTGATTTAGTAAGTAGAACCAAGAAAATAAATTTTACCAGAAAATAATCATGTATGAGTTACCTATGTGTTTTGGTTGCCAGAAAAGCAATGCTATCTTAGACTAGTTGAATTAAAGTATCTAGAATAAAGAAGATGATTCTGCTCTGCTCTGTTTATCTCACACCTACAATATCGAGTATCAAGGAACAATCAGGATATGAGAGGATTCAGAACCAGATCATATAAGAAACAGTTGAAAGAAATGGAATTTAGTCAGAAAAAAAAATTATCTGAAGGATATGATGGCTGTGTGCAAATATTTGGTTTGAAGGGCTGTCAAGTGGACAGGTTTGGACTTTACTTTGAGCTGCAAAAGGAACAACCAGGAATAGTGAGTTCAAACCACAGAGAAAAAGAGTCCAGATTGATATGACAACAGATTGATAAAGCAATCAGGACATCCAAACATGAAGAGAGCTTCTCAAATGGTAGTGAGTGCCCTCTCCCTGGAAGCGTTCAAGAACAAGTTGGACTAGCACTTTGCAGAGATTCTCTAGAAGAGATGAAAGCTGAGACAGAGAATGCAGAGCCTGGAGCTTCTAGAGCCCAGTATTAAGGCTGCAGACTTATGGGCACTGGAGATTTGGGTTACTGGCTAAAACTGTTGTGATTGCTGCCCTCCAGCTGTGCACCCCACTGTTGCCAGCCTTTAGATCTGCCTCCTCAAGCTGTTGTGCCACCGCCCCCAGCCAAGCAGTTTTGTTCTCTGTGGTGGTGAGAGAAGTAGATAAACATTCAGATACACTACACCCCTTGCCGGCCAGGCCCGGGGAAGGGAGCAGGTCAAAGTTCTGGAAATGGTGGTTGGTGCCCCACCTGAAACACACATACTCTTTCCTCTGGAGGGTGCTGTTTTCCCCCAAAACAGTGCCTGCCAGGTGCAGGGACAGGATTTGAAGAATTCTGATGATCAGACTCTGAGTGGTGAAAAGAGACAGAAACAGACAATCACCTTCTTCTCCAAAAATTGAACTAATGGTTCTTTTCCTGAAACAAAGGCCAGTCATGCCTACAGTGATGTTCCCTCATTCTCACCTACTGCTTCTTGTCTATAGATTAACTCAAAGTGTGCTTTTTTAACCTGAGAACTCATGAATCATTTATTCTCCAGAAAGAATGGATTTATCAGAGCTTTCTTGAGTACCGGACTGCTCTGGAGTAAAAGCACTGCTCTGGTGCTGCTCATAACTAAAACTGATCCACAGCTTCCTGCTGCTTTTAGGAGAAGCTCCAAGCCTCTGAGCAAAGCATTCAAGGCCCTCCTTGATTTAGTCTCTGCTGACTTTTTGGCTTTAGTTTTACCACTCTTCTACATAGACTCTGGACTCCGAGCCCCATAAAAAGCCTCACTGTTCCATCCTTTCTGTCTTTGGACATGCTTTCACATTGCCCTGCTCCATGCCTATCCTACTTATCTTTCAAAATTCAAGTGTTAGTTGCCCCCTTCAAAGTTTTCTCCAACGATCGAAGAAGTAGTTCATCTTCTCAATTCGCCTCACTCCAGCATGAGTTTACTAGGCATGGTCTTGTACACATTCCTCTTTTAAGATATAGTGCTTTGCAGTGGTTTGTTACCATTGTCTGCCATCTGTGAGCTCTCAATTTAAGGCCATAGACTGTGACTTTCATCTGTTTCCCCAGCACCAAATACAGTTTGTTAAGAGAAACTGAGTAAAGGAATGACTGAAAGCCTGGTCTTGATGGACGGAAGCCTGAGTGAAGGCTACAGTCTTGGTCTACCTTGCAATAGATGCTGAGTTTATGGAGTCTTTCAGGTGGCACCATGGCAGATTGGAAGGAATTCAAGTGTACACAAGTTTACACTAAACCTGAAGATGTCTACAAATCCTTTTTTCAAAAGGTGGGAAGAAGCATGCCCCAAGACATCATGCCCAGCTTTCCTCTGGGTCAGGTGTTCCCTTTGCAAGTGGATAGAGAAGGAGAGTAATCCTTGAAAGTAGTCATGGGCATTGGAGTGGACTGTGTCAGATTAAGTGACTAGAAAGGATGCTTCAACCCCCTCCATGAGCAGTGGCAGAGGGGGCAGAGACATGACCCTGAGCACAGAATTTTATGTTTTCTCTAAGGCAAGAGCAACTTGACTGGAAGGAGCTTTCAGTACTAATACTAAATGCATTCACTTCCAAATATTAATGAATCCTCTTTCTCCTACCTTTTTAGTTTCTGAAACAGTTAATGGTGCCATCATCCTCTGTGTTACTACCCTGAAAATCTTGGGATCATCTCAAATTCTCTTGCATCTCAATCTTCCTCAATTATCTTAATGTCTTTAAGCTGAATCACTTCATCAGCCTCCTACTCATCTCTTGTCTCCATTCTTTCTCTCAAATCCATCTTACACTGTTCTTGGATTATTCTTCCTCAATTACACTTCTGATCATGAGCCAATGAGCATGTATCCAGTACTTTACAAAGCATTTCATCCTCTTGGCATTCCTATAAAGTATTAGGATTATAATTCTTATTTTATGAATGAGAAAACATGACTTGGTAAATTGTAGAACTGAACTCATGCTCAGGTCCTCTGTCTCCCAAACTCATCCACTTTCATCATACTATAACTGTCTCAGTTCCTTCCCCAGCTCAAAAGATAATGTGATGTCTCTGCATTATCTACCAGAGAGGCCAGACTCAGTCTGGCATATATGGCTTTCCTTGATTTGCTTCTAAACCTCCTTTCCAGCCTTATTTCCCACCTATTCTCTTCTATTGCAAGCTTCAGGCCAACCAACTGTTCCTTGCATCCTATTGTATACATCCTGTTGTACACCTGCTCTTCTCTCTTCCTGGCCTCCCCTTTTTGTCTCTACATATCCAAGATCTCTTCCAGAGGTCATTTCAGTTCAAATGACCCCTCTGCCATAAAGCCTTCTCATCACTATAACCTTAATACCTCCCTTCTCTGAATATGTATAAATACACACACACACACACACACAGTTAACCTTGAACAGTGTGGTGGTTAGGGATGCCAAACACCTGTGAAGTCAAAAACTTGGGTCGGCTCTTTACATAGATTCCCAACCGTGGTTCAGAAATACAGTTGACCCTTGAACGTGGAAGGCTTGAATTGTGTGAATCCACCTATATGCAGATTTTAATAAATACTGTAAATGTATTTTTCTTATGATTTTCTTAACATTCTCTCTCTGGTTTACTTTATTGTAAGAATATAGTATATAACATATAACATACAAAATATGTGTTAATCAATGTTTACATTATCAGTAAGGCTTCCAGTCAATAGTAGACTATTAGTAGTTAGTTTTGGAGAAAGTCAAAAGTTACATGTGGGTTTTCGACTATGCAGGCAGGTGGGGATTAGTGCTCCTAACCCTCACGTGGTTCGAGTGTCAAGTGTATATTCAGCTATACCATTTATGCTGCACCTATTTGGCATATCATGTGTCTTCTACTACAAATAAGCTTATTGAAATAAAGATTCAGGTGTATGTTTTAATTAGCCTGAGGTACAATTAACACAATGTATGACACATAGTAGGTGCTCAAGAAGTATTTTATGAATGAATGAATGAGCTGAAGGGGTCTCCCAAACTACTCTCTTTGTAGGGACCAATCTAAGAGAACTGTGAATGGACTTCATCTCCACAATAGAGTTAAGGAGGTGTGGAAGCTCTTTTCCTGGGTAGGACAGATCGAACTTCCCTCTGGTCCAGGTAGGGCCTCTTCCACTCTGGGGCCTTCTCAATCCCCCTTTTTGCTTCTCTTCTTTTGATTTTTCTTATAATGTTTTCTCTTTTTCCTACGGAAACTCAATAACTCTAACAAATATGCAAATGAACCAAACGTTCTCATTTGTAATGATGTTGCCTGCCACACAGGAAAACCCATGCAGTTCCAGCTGTGTTTTCAGACATTCATGAACATTTTTCAAACATCTAGTGCCAGATTTGAAACAAGACACTGGAATATGGAGATGAATTAGATGTAGAGTCTGACAATGAAGACCTTATAATCTAATAAGGGAGGCAATCATAAAACAGGCAGGAAGTGATAAGTGCCATAGAAGAGGTATCCTGAAGTGCTAGGGAAGTTTATGAAGGGAAAGGTGACATCTAGCTTAAGAGAACAGAGCTGGGAAAGAAACTAACATGTACTGATTGAGTGCCTCTTATGTGTTAGGCACTGGACAAGGTTACTGGAGATTTTTTCATGCTAGCTCATATAATCCCCCAAACAACCCTATCAAAATGCTATTATCCTCATTTATACCAGGAAACAATCAGTAAGTAACCAGGAGTTGAGTTTTTTCCTGCATATATGACTGTCTCACTCAGGTAATACTTTACAGAGGAAGGTGGCAATTGGACTGGGCCTAAAGAATAGGCCAGATTTGGACCCTTGGAAATTAGGGTTTGGGGGGTCAAAGAGAAGGCCTTTCCAGGAAAGGGAGTAGTATGAGCAAAAGATATAACATTGAGGAAATCCAGAACCATCCGGCGGGCAGGAGCCATTCGTTTTGGTTGAAGTGTTGGGAGCACATGAGAGAATAAAACAAACTGGGAAAACAATAATGTGCTCTGATCTCTAACACCTTACCCTCCTGCTTCATGTGTTTAAAAGTCAGATCTCTAGAATGAGGGGCAACAGCAACCCCTTGTGGGAGTGGAGACCATGACCTCTTCCCTACAGTGTTCTGGCCCGCTGGACATCCTTTCCCAGGTGATTTCTCTTTTTTAGACTGTGGAGTCCTTTCTAACGTTCTGTTCAGGGAAATGGAAGGAGAGAGGGAGAGGGGACTGCCATTTACTGAAATGACTGCTTGAGACCAGTACTTCACATTTTGTCTCTGCGAGGCCTCTGTAAAACAGAGTTTTCATGTTTACGGATGAAACTGAGGTTCAGAGCGCCCAAGTGACATAACTTACAAGTAACAGAGCTGAAATTAGTACCTAGTTCTGGCTGTGTTCCAAAGTCCATTCCACTATGTTTTCAGGTGAATCTTATAGTGAATTTGCCTTCACTGAGCAAATCCAATGCCAGAGAAGACGACACCTAGAACATGCTAGGCAGTGAGCAGGAGCCCACCTGTTGTGAAAACTCCCCAGCAATGCCACCTGGGGTGTGTCTGATGGTTGGTAGTGATGCTCTTTTTGTCATTGCCTTGTCCCAAGTTCCTCCTCCTGGGTTTGCATGGCATGTCTTTATCCTCCCCATTTCCTTCCCTTGGGCTATGCTTGCAGCTCTCTTCCCATTTCTTCTGTGCTCCCCTGCTTGCCTCCTCTTGTATTTCATGCTCTTACTAAAGTGTTTCCATCTCTGTCTTCCTTTGCATCTTCCTCTTTCTCCTTTCATTCCCTACACATCTGTCTGGACCGTCCTTCTTCTCCTCATAGTTTCTTCAGTTTCCTGTTTCCCATCCCGAAGAGCTGATTTTGAAGATGGTGACATAAAGGAATAGTATGCTATCCATCTTATCACAAATCTGACCTTCTAATTCTGTACCACGCTGTATCTCCATTGACATGTCCACATCAACAGAGGCATTCTAAGCTCTACAGTCTCCTACTTCTCCCTACTTCTTCCCTCCAGAAAACAGCCTCTTGATTTAGGGATTTGGAAATGGGGTCAGAAAGGGAGGCAGTTTCCGCTATAGGTATTAACTAATCTAGTTATTTTAAGTTTGAGTGTATTCCTGAACCAATCACTGTAGGGTTTAGATAAATGAGTAGGTGTATAGAAATAGGGAGTGGTGATACCAGTTCATTCTGTCCCAAAATCTGCACATCATGCTTAAGTGCTATGTGTTGGGAGCGCCCTGTATAGAGAGGGGTTTGGAGCATTATCAGCCTTCAAAGCTGAGGCTAGGTTGGTCTTTAAGTCCACACTCATCTTAGCTGAGCTAGGTATGTGCCCAGCATAAAATTCTGAGTTGGAGTGAGAGAATCAGGTACAAAAGTATTTGAAGATCCTGCCAGGAACTAAGAGGCAGCATTGCCTCATGGAAAGTGGGTTGGACCGGGAAGCAAGAGACCAATCTCAACCGTGCCATGGACTAGTGGTGACCTTGGGCACATCTCTATATCTCACAGGCCTTTATTTACTTATTTGTGGAATATGGGTGTTGTTTTAGTTCCGCATGTCTCAAACAAGCACATGATTCAAAGCCACATGATTAAATTTAATGTATTTTCCTGAGATGTCAATTTTACTCAAAGATTTTGAAGTAAAATCTTATTTTAATATTAAGCATATGATGCATGATAGAGTAAAATTAAAATTTACATAATGTAAAAGACAAAACAAATTTCAAGGATGTCCAATGTGTGGTTCATCCTTGTATCTTTAGGGGTATAATTCTCTATCGTCTGCCTTTCAGAATGAGTTGCTGAGTCAATTTGGGAGGTGCCACATTTGAAGACTATCAAGGTCACTTCCTGCTTTAAAACTCTACATCCAACTTGAGCCCCTCCCACTGCAGTTCATTCCCATCCCTTCCAGTGGCCTCAGTGGAGAGAGAAAACAGTTACTCAGCCTCCTCTCACCAATCATGTATCTCTTTTTTGAATACAAAGCCCAACTTGAATAGCAACCTTGGAGGCCTCCAGAAGGAGATCAGCTTACACTGGGAACTGAAAAGAAGCATTTCTGAGTTTCCAAGGGTTCTTAATGAGAAAGAGAGAGGAAGAGAAGAGAAAGGAAAGGAGTATAAGAGGAAGGCCAGTAAGAAAAGCACAGCAGGATTATGTAAGCCCTCAAGGTTGGAAGAGGAATGGAGTTGGGTTTGGGGTTCTTTCCAAACTTGATGTCTTTATTCATTAATCTCCCTCCTGTCCTTCCCCAAAAGGAAATAAACACTTTGAGATAAAGCCAGATGCACACAAATCTTGAGGTGGAGAAAAAGAGAGCAATGTGTGCGTCCAAGGCCTGCCTTGACAGCTTAGTCACTGTTGCCTCTGTCCCCCACCCTCAGGTCTCCATCCCCTTCCCTCCCATCCTCTAGCCTCAGCCTGACACCAAGTCCCTGGCCCAGGGAAGAATAAGCTTTTCTTCCCTTGTGTCAACATTTGGAAAGTTCTCATAGTCTGATCAAAAGAAGGGATAAAAGCTCTTAGAGCATTTCCTGGGAGCCTGTGACCTCTGTCTGGCCCTTCTGACCTCCTTGTGTATTTTCTAGCCAAGAGAGGGAGGGACACGGAGATGGGGCCATGTCAGATGTTCTCCTCTGTCCAGACACCACACCTGCCTGTCAGTATGGGCTGATCAGGACTACTGCCCCTTCCTTCACCTCAGTCCCCAGGCAGTGCCTTCTGCACCCTGCACGTAGGGAACAGTGTTCCCACAGAAAACTGCTCAGAAGTGGGCACCTCAGGGATCCCCTCTTCCCAGCTGGAATGGAAAAATATCTTCCTGGCACCTGACACAAATGAGCACTGCCTTTTTGATGCATCTCCCACCATGCCCCACCCCACACTCACAGCAGCCCCAACTCCAAGTCATTACCAGGTCTGCTCCTACCCACTGTCTGGTCCTGCAAATCCTGGTCCTGAGTGATAAGCTTGGCACTGGGCAGAGTTCAACTGAGGACAAAGGATGCACCACTGCCTCCCCAGGCCTAGTTCTAGGAATCTCAAGAGCTTCCTGGCCTGGTCCCATCTGGGTCCTCAGAAAAACATATACTTAGAGATGTTGACCCATACTTCCTCACTTCCACTGAAGAGCCAGGAAAATCAGTATAAATGCTAAGATACAGCTGGAAGCAATGATATTAATAGGAATAACTTCTATTGCCATGGTTATTCTATTGTTATCGGTAAGACATGAGACACTGAAGAGGTTCACAAGGAGACTGGAAGAGATCTCAGAGGGTCTGGGCTGCAACAATGACAGAGATGTCTGTTCAGGAGACCTCGGTCATGTGCCAGCCTGCCCTGGCTGTCTAATCATTCATCATATGGCCTTAGCTCCTGAGACTCTATGCCCAGTGGGATTCTATGCCCAATTGATTCCCAAAGATACTGGTAGAGGGGCTCATACTAGATTAGGGTTAGAGGTTAGAAGTGTTCTTCTGGACAGAGCCATCTCAGGAGAATTCACCTTCACTCCAGCAGCACTTACATCAGAGGGGGCTGGCAAGATGGGGACAGGGGAAGCCAGGCGGTGAGAGGGAACTCCTGCAAACTAAGCACCCCAGATATCTAACCCTCTCTGCCCAACACTGGAGATTTACTTCCCAGCCACCAGGGGGCAGGGCTTGCCAGCCCCTAGGGGCTGCCCTCATCTCTGCAGCTTGCTTTCTCTCATAGACTGTTTCTGCTGCATCCACACCCCACCCAGCCCATTCCTTTGACTATTAGGTTGAACCATATGAAATTGCCAATTTAAAAAATTGGGTCCCATGTCAGCAATAGCAAATGATTCAATCTACTAATATTTAATAACAATAATATAAGAATATAGCCACCTTCAGACCATGAGGCTCTGCAGTCTACAAAGCATATTAGAAACAATTCCACTTGACAGCACGAAGCTCTCTCCAAGTTCACAGCTGACCTTCTAGTCATTAAATCCAAGGGCATTTTCTCAGTCTTTGACCCCAGCAGCCTCTCTGCAGCATTTGAAACAGATGACAAGCCCATCTGTTCTTGACACTTTTCCCTTTGGCTCTTCCTGTGATATAGTAGGAATCCACTGATTTTGTAGACCTTGATAGCCATTAAGTAGTAGCCCTGCCACTTCTAGGCTTCATGATTCACTTAAATTCTCTGACTTTCCATTTTCTTTATCTGCAAAAAGGACCTAAGGAATACCTCCCTCACTACGGTGTTGGAAGAATGAGATGAAAGCAGATCCGTGAGAGCATTTCATGGGTTGTGAAGCACTAAGTACGTGGAGAGCCTCACTGTTACTCTCTGATGTTGCGGTCCAGGTTCCCTCTCTGTTTACTTTTGATCTGCCTCTCTCGCTGTGGTCTCTTCTCTGCCCCTTAACCGTTGGTGTTTCTCAGGGATGCACCCTTGGTTCTCATCCCTAACCACTCCACTCTCCCTTCCTGGGCTGTTTCAACCCCTCTCCTGGATTCCACTTCACCTCTGCCTGTCTGTCCAAGTACTGTCAGGTTTCCCCCATGTGGAGCATTCCAGTTTTAACATGTTCAGACTCATGTCCTCTCTCCTCGAAAGAGAGTCTCTTCTGTTTCCCCTCTTGTTCAAAGCATTACCATCCATTCAGTACCCTGGGTTTCTCTCTTGCCCCTCATCCAGTTAGTCGCTAGGTCTTATCAAATTTGCCTTTGTAGACTCCTCTTGTGGAAATCTCCTTGGAGCCCACCCTAGTTCCACCTCATATTCACGCTTACCTGAAATGTTGCAACGATCTCCTGTTCTTCCTACCCCAGCCTCACCTTTCTCACCTCCACCTGCCTCAGCTGCCATGGGGCCTTTCCCATCAGTCCTGCTTTAAATTCTTTAATGAGTTACATAGCTTTTGTAATGAAACTCTAATTCTTGATATAGCATTCAGAACCCTTCACCATCTGATTCCACCCTGATTTTCACAGCCTCTCCTTTTATATTTCCCCCTCGGTCCCCCATCTTCTAGTTACACAACATTTTCATTTGCTCTTCAAACATGGCTGCACTCCACTTACATGTCCCATGTCTTTGCTCATGCAATTCCATCTGCTTAGAATGCCCTCCAGAAGGACTTACTCTCCCTCTTTGTTCCTGGAACATTTTGCCACATCAACAATATAGCATATCTTTGTCCTTCTCGAGAGATCATGAGCTCTTTGAAGGCAGAGAGCTTCTCTTTTAAAACTGGTATCTGAATTTAACTTAATTGATTAGTATAGAGAAAGAACTTGGACCTGAAATCCCTGATCTCATTCTAGGCTAGGGATGTTAACCATACAGCATGGGGCCACCACTCACCCTGCCCCCCACCCTTAACGGATATCACTAATTCATCATAGTACTTTTTTTCTCATTAAATCTCAGAATCTTTCTCAACATGGCAATACAGAGAGCCATTTTCAATCAAATGGTGTTAGCCTAGCAAATGAAACCTGTTATCCTGGTATGTCTGGGTCACAGCCAATGTCCCTATCTGTTCTTCTTTCCCACTATTTGCCATCTTGGTCTGTGTCAGTTACTAGCTATGGGAACTTCAGTTAATCTCTTAAATCTCTAGGGCTCAGTTTTCTCACCTAAGGAGTCAATAAAATCTTCCATTATGTGGTCAGGGTTACATGAGATAAAGTATGTGAAATATTTAAGGGCCTTAGGCAAATATAAGATATTATTATTATCCTACTTTGTAGACGAAGGAAAGTATCTACTGAATTAGAGAAACTAGGGCTCAGACAGGTGGAATAACTTGCTGACATTTATTTAACATCTGAGCCGGGAACCTGTCCCCAGTCCCATGAACTTTCAGTCATACCTAGTGGGCTTGATGATGTTCAGTGTAAACCCCTGCCTTATTTCTCTTTTATCTAGGTGAACAATGATTCGTGGGGTAGGATTTACCATAGCCCCAGAATTGGAGGAGGCTTCCAACTCACCGTGTTTATCCCACCTCCCTATAATTCTCAAGAGGAGGGCTCCTCTATAACCCTCCCAACCTGCTGAAAGATAGGGGAGGTATGCAGTGAGGGATGCTGCATGGAGCCAAATTCCTCAACTACTTCCTTTTAGCTCTTCTTTGCCCTCCTGCTTGTCCCTAGCCTTGGTGGCTCCAGGTAGCTAGAAGGCTTCTCAAAGCCCAGGTTGGCCAGGCCCCAGGAGATAAGATTTTTGGATTGGAGGCCAGTGAGCCACCGAGCTGTCACCAGATCTGCCACCAGAGTCTGAGAAACTAGAGAGGGGCCAAGCTGACGGGGGGACCAGTAGGGTTACCTACCTGAGAGAAAAGAGGCAGGCCAACTAGGTCCCAGCCGAAGGCCTCTTCTCCATACAATTTCTCATCTGTGATTTTAGAGGTTGCATTGGCTAACGATAAGGGAGGGCTTGGGCCTGGTTGATCTTGAGTCCAAGTGACAGTGCAGGCAGGGAGGCAGGAACCACTCCACAGTGTGGAAGCACCCTTAGAAGCAGCTTCCATAGGGGCCATTTTATCTCCCCACTTTTTCCAGGAAGGACCACGCCCACCTTCCCAAACAAGAGAATCTTTTCTGAACAGATTCTTAACCTGTGTTTTGTTCATCTTTATGTCCTCCTCAGTGCCTAGTATAGAACTTTGGCTGAGTATTGATTTAAAACAACCTATAGGATTGATTTCTATTCATTTTTCTTCCCTCAGTCCTCTTTTTGGTGTGTGGACTAGTTTCCTCGGTGGGAAGTTCTCCCTTTAAGCTTCCCACTGAAATTTCAATCTCCCAACAGTTCGGGGCACTGACTAGATCTCCCCATTGGCCTTCACTACAGGCCGCAGAGCCATCTTTTCTCTAGTTTCCCTCAATTTTCACTCTGCATTCCCTTCAGCCCACCTGCATCATTCTTCCAACTCTCTGTAATGAGGGGGCCAGATGAGGAAAACGAGGCCCAAAGGGGGTGCACAATACTTAACAAGAGGGCCCTAATGCCAAAAATCCAGTCTTCCATGGAAGGTTGGTTTCTCTTTCATGGTGGGAGAGAGGCATAAAACTTCAGACCTGGGCCAAAATGGGTCCAGAGTCAGATAACTTTAGACATGAGCTTCTCCATGGATGAAACAGGTCCTTCTGGGAAGCCTGGGGCTTCCTTGTGTCCATGTGACCAAGGACAAGAGGACTGAGACTTGGGACAAAGGGAGAAAGAAGAGTAGGGGAAAAATGGAAGCAGAGGGGCACCAGCTCCTATGTCCCTAGAATTACAGGTGGAACAGAGGCCATAATAACCTGATCTCTGCTGACCTCTCCAATGTCAGTGTTCTCCACCCTCTGCCCACCCCCTCACACACACACTCTGCCCTCCAGCCACACTAAGCTTCTCTTGACAAGGCTCAGCTTTCACTTACCAAGAACAGTTCTTGGCAAATAATGAAACCTCTTCCATGGAGCACTCTTCCTTTCCTCTCTTTGCTTGGTTAATTTTGATGCCCCTTTCAGGGCTCAACTTAGATGCCACTTTCTCTGGGAAGCCTTTCTCAATGTCCACACACCCAGTAGGAGTTGTGGCCCCTCCTTTGTGCTCTCACGGTGCTATTGCTATAGACGTCCCCACCTCAGCCCCTACAATGAGTCAGACCTTGCGCTGAGTGTTCGCACACCATGTCATCCTATCCTCTCTGGAAGGCAAGCAGTTCCATTTCCTCATATTGATGGTGTGGAAACCAGACTCAGAAAGGGTATCTGACTTGCCCAGAAGGACGATTAGGAAGTAAAGGTTGACTATGAGTTGAATCTAAGCCTGCTTAAACTAAAGTTCGTGCTTTTCACCTTGTCACTGTACTGTCATAGAATGTCCATGCTGGGAGGCCCTTGTGGTCATCCCATTCAATCCCCTCATTTCACTAAAGAAAAAAACCCAGGCCTAGAAAAGCTGAGTAACTTTCCCATGACTAGGCAGCTGGCTAGTAGCACAGGCTGTTTTAATCAGAATCAGAGCAATATCCCTGGCCTTCTTTTCCATCCTAGCCTCCCCCTTCCTACAAGATCCTTTCTTGCCCCTGAGGTCCTGAAGAGCCAGGTGCTGTGGAGCCAACCTTGGAACATCATCCACTGAGCTCTTTCTCTGTCCAACCACAGCCGCAGCCCAGGAGGTGTCCAGTGTGACATCAGCAGATGTCAGGAATCCTCCTCATCCTTGCAGCAGCTGGCCCAAAAATGCACCAACAAAAAAATCAAGAAAAAAACAGTAAATAGCAGGCTCATGGCGGGAGATGGATTCAATGATGCTCTCTGCTAGGGGTGTGAAAACAGGCAAGGAACTTTGAGACAGCTGCAAATCTCATGGCCCACAGGGACTCTGAGTGGCCTTGAAACTATCTCCCCTCCCTGGCCACCAACCTTTCTTCAGTAGAAGATCTCTCTCGTCAGGAGGTGTAAGTTCTCCACCTTTTTCCATCCTTTCCCTTTGCCTAGTACTACCTTATACCACAGATATACTTCCTGTTATGTCAAAATTTACCTGCTGCTGCCTAAGTAGTTTATTCTTATTTGTACCTTCAGTAGAGATGAAGACCCAATAGATACCCTGGACTTAGGATGCATATTCAGGGAACTGAGCCACCTTCCCCAATAGGAGTCCTGTCAACTCCCTTTTCTTCTCAGGGATCATTGTTTCATGTATGGAGCGTGACTTCTGACCCTCACACAGAGAAATTTAAGGGGGTGACCCCGGAAGGGATCTCTCTATCCCTTCCCCAACTTTCCACTTATTCCTTATCCACCTTCCTTGTTTGAAGAGAAGGTTGAGGTAGGGGTGGCATGAAGACCCTGACTAGATGCAGAACTAGATTCAGAGATGGCTATGTCCCTGTTTTCTCTCTTGCAGTAGCTAATTGCCTGAGTACAGCTGGAGGGGTTGAAATTCTACTGGAGCAGGCTTCTTTCTCCAACAGGGGACATTAAAGGGGCATTTGGAGGCAGAAGAATCATAGCAGGGTATAAGGGTGGGGGAAGTGTGCTCTGGATGAGGCAGCTTAAGCAGAACCCTGCAGCCAGAGTGGGGGCATTCTAGGTGAGGAGCAAGGTTAAGAAATAGAAAGCTTCTGCAAGGGCATGTGCCATTCTGATGTAAGGAAACATCATGGAGGTCAGAATTTGATAATATCTGCAGTTAAGCAAACCAATAGCTCTCCATCTGATGGAGCTGTGATTCCATCTACCACCCCAGGTCCAGGCACAGCATCGTACAAGCAGCTCTCAAATCCTTGGGGACCTGGTGTGCCCTCCATTTCCTCCTCTTTTAAGGTTCCTGCTCCAAGCTTCTAGAAGATGCCCCAGACCAGAAGAGTAGGAGAGGCATAGAACTACAGATCTTTGTATAAAAATAGGATATTAGTAGGGAGGGTCAGAGCCAGGCATCACAAAGGACTTGTAATCAATAGAGATCTCAAACTCTGAACCCTAGCAAGAAGGCCATGGGGCTTCTCTCTCCAGCCATCCAGAGTCAGAGGGGAGGAGAGGGAATGAAAGAAGGTAGGCTCCCCTGCCTAGAGGCAGTGGACAGGTCAAGGTGACCTTCTGAGGTTCTTTCTAGACTCAGAATCCTAGTTAAGGTCCCTGTACCTGTTGTTCACACCTCCCCACCTCCCTACTATGCCCCTACTCTTTCCCAAAAAAGGTGGGTAAAAGATAGCTCTGTGGAAATTCCACATGCCTGCGGGTCATCTGAGTGAAGCCAGGAGGCAGATAGTGACCCTCAAAAAAACAAAATGAAACACCTAGAGGCAAGAAACCTCCATTGTCACCCTAGCCCTGCCACCTGGATACATCATGTCAGCTTTCACAAGGGAAATAATAACTGTCCCATCTACAGGGCTGTGAGGGGCTGTGACATACCTGAGTTCATGGGACAAATGCAAGGATTGTTCCCCTGGGCCTCTGCAGCAGCAGGCCAGGGTTTGGTCATTCAAAAAGAGCTCCTACAGCGTGCATGGCTCAGCTCTGGGGGTGGGGGTCCTGGCCCACCCAACTTCTCCATGGTTGGTGACATGGGAGCGCCATGTTCAGAGTTCAGCAGAGGCCCTGTCTGTGGTTAACGTATAAGCAGGTGGGTCTGGGGCAGCAGCGGGACATTCCCTGCCTCAGGGCTACATTCTTGAGGTCACAACAAGTGCAAACTTGTTATAACCTGTGTCAGAGCAGCAGGGGGCAGCGAGGGCATGGAGTGGGGGATGGTGCTAAGCCAGCTGAGGCTGGCAGTTGGGGCGCCAGGGGTAAAGGGAGGCTGGGCCAAGGGCAAGTGTTCAGGGGCATCTGTGAGTGGATGGCGGCAATCATGGGGGTCTGTGTGCCTAGGGAGGCCACTCCCTGTGCCCTGTGTGGGGCCGCATAGATGAGTGTGTGCCTGTGTGTCTCTGCATATATGAGTCCTGTGGTAGGAGGAGGAAGAGAGGCAGCAGCCAGGCCCAGCTGGGCAAGTTGAACCAAGGAGTGGGCAGGCTGTGCCCCTTCCCCTTCTCTGCTGGCTGCTCAGAACCTACATTCCAAATCTATCCACAGCTGCCCCCGCCCTGTCAGCTGGGGCCTCTCCCCTCCGAGTGCCCATTTCCTCAGGCTGCTCAGAGAGTCGGTGGGGGTGGGCTCCTGCCCATCCCCCCTGGCCCTGGGCCCACTCCCTCACGCTCTCTGGGCCCTCCCGACACTGGGGCGGGTGGAGGGTGGTGGTGGGGGGAGGCTCTGAAAGCAGGTGACTGTTTGGGGGAACTTGGGGACAGAGCCCCCATTGTGCCCGCCCCGGAGCCGCCTCAATGGAGCTCTCTGGCACAAAGGGGCTTTGACAATGGGCAGGTCATTAGTATGCAGAGCCAGCCCCTCAGCCCTCTCCCTGTCCCACAGCCCAGGGGCGGGAAGTAAGGGGCTGCTGGCTGCTCCAGTGAAGGCAGGGGGTGGGACAGGGCTAGTTTGAAGCAATATTGGCCCACAGGGGCTCCCTAGGGGACACTGCCCAGGAGACTAGCGCCCCCAAACCTGCCACTCGCCAGAAAGAACTTTTCAAGTGGAAAAAGCCACGGGGGACTGGTAGGGGTAGGGGAGGAGGGGCTGTGGGAGGCCAGGCAGGTTCTGGAAAGAAGCTGTAGGCAGTCTGAGCCCACCCACCTTTTGCCTCAGTTTTACCCTTTATTCAAGAGAATTATGTGGGCAGGAGAAGAAAAACGGAGCAACAGACAGCAAGATCTTAAACTGAAGCCCGCAGCATCTGAGCTGTCTTGGGGCCTGCGGGTGGGATCCGAACCTCTGGAATGCAGAAAGGGCGTGCGCTCGGGACTAGGGTAGCTGGGCTTCTGAGGAAGGCAGCTCCTGCACCCAGCTCAGAGTAATTTGGCTGATGGGCCCAAGAGCCAGAACTAGCTGTTCCCTGGTGTGTCTGCTTGTCTCCCCATCTGCCTCATCCCCTTCCTCATGCTGTGGGAGAGGCTTCTCTTCTCCTGCCCAAGGAAACCCCAGCCCCTCCCCCACCCCCACTAACACGCTCAGAACCACCAGCTGCTTTTCCTAAGGTGCAGTGCCCTCAGAGCAGAGAGCAGGTCAGGAAAGCCTGGGAAAAGGAGTGGGGCTTGGAGTGATGGAAGTGCTGAGAGCAGGCTCTAAGAGGAAGGGGCTGCAGGTACCACAGGAGAGGCAGCGTTGCCCACTCACAGACTTCTTCTGCCCTCGGCCAGTAACCCCCAGGAGAGAGGGCTGGGGCTGCTTTACAGAACTATTCCCCACAAGGCAAGACAGAAAGATCTTCTGGGTTTAGGAATGTCTTCTCCTGGCATTCTTTCTCCTCTTTTTAGTTGCTGTGATGTCAGGAAGTCCTCCCTGCAATCTGCCCTGAAGGCTTCCTCCTATTCTACCGTGGGCCCTGAATGGCTCACTTGGATTGCTGGGGGAAAGGTAAGGTCTGCTTCCTTACCCCTCGCAGGACCTTGGGTTTTTTTCCCACTGGAAAAGTCTGGTGAGGAGAGCATAGGGCTAGGAGTTAGAACTCCTAGGTTTAGAGCCCAACAACCCTGTTAACTTTCCCTGGGACTTTGCACAAGTGCTTTCCCTCCCTGGGCCAAGAAGTCCCCATCTGTAAAGCAGGAAGAATCAACTCTGTAGCTTAGCTCCCTGCCTTCTTGGCTGATGGGCAGTGACCCTGGGGGCAAGGGTCTGGAATTTAATAAAAGCTCACATTATTTAGCAGTATGCTAAGCCCTTTCTAGTTTGTCATTTAGTTCTCAGCAACTCAAAAAGTAGGCACTTCTTTAAAGCCTATTTATATTATAGATGAGGAAACTGAAACACAGAGATGTTAATAATTTGCCCAAGGTCACACAGCTAGTGAGTGGTAGTAGGCCTGAGATTCAAGCTCAGGTAGGTAGTCTGTTTCCAGAACTGACATGACTAACTATGGCCCCGTACTTAATCCCTCATGAAAACATTCAAAAGACCATGGGAGACTGGGGGAGATCAGTTAGGATATCCAGATTAGCCCAGTGTGTTTTGAAATCATTTCCTGAGATTCCACTAGACTGGTAATTCTAAGTGTGGTCCGGGGTCCCTGAGGGTTCCTGAGACCCTTTCAGAGGCTCTCTGAGGTCAAATCTATCTTCATAATAATGCTTTTATCACTTTAATTCTCTCATGAGTGTTCAGAGTTCTCCAGAAGCTGTGGGACACATGATATTGCGACGTGTTAAATACAGGCATAGCCACAAGAAAGCACCTGTCTTCTATTAAGCCAGACATAGATAAGCTCTGTGAAAATGTGAGACAATGCCACTCTTCTTACTAAAATTTTTGTTTGTTTTTAAAATATAGCTATTTTTTATTAAAAATGTCATTCATGCTGACAGGCAATGGGTTTAATATTTTTAAATGAATTAATAACTATTTAAGTCTTCTCAGTTCTCATTTCTAACATATCAATAACAATAACCTACATAAGCAAAAGCTCTTTGATACCTTCAATAATTTTAAGAGTGTAAAGGGGTCCTGGAATCAGAAAGTTTGAGAACCACCTAGACTAAGATATACTCTATCTCTCTTCTTGCGAGTTGCCCACGTCTTTTTTATCAAAGGGTCAAACAGGGAGGTTTACACTTGGGGAGGAGATGTGCGCCAGGATCTCACAGCTGGGACTAGCTGATGGGCTAGTGAGGGGACAGTCCCTGGAGGAATGTAAGACTAAGAGGTCAGGCCTAGGCCTCACTTGGAAGGTGTCCCAGCTTGCAATCCCCTGCTCAGATATATGCTCAAGACAATGGGACTGTCCTAGATTGGACTCTCATCTTTGCCTTTGTTCTACCTTGTATGCCTGCTGACAAGCCACATCAGGTGGAGTAGCCCTCCCTGGTGAGGAGAGAAAGGCTCTGTGGGGCCCAGATACCCACATGGATTTTTCTGTTTGGACCAACAATATTTAAAGGACCGTAAATTTGGGGTTCTGGGGTCTGCTGCTTATAATCTTCAGCTACACTGTCTCCACAGGATGGGGCAATTGGTAGAAGAAGGATTTCTCTTGAGGTTCCCTAGAGAGTTGGAAAGTAGGGTCTTACATATACCCTACTCCAGGACACTTGGCCTCTAAAACCAGGGTCCTAGCCCCAGCATCAGCAATCAGAAAAGTCTCCTAGCTAGAGCTAAACTGGTCAGCAGGCACTCTCGGGCTGAGGGCTCAGGGCAGAACGAGATACCTTCATTTCAGGAAGTTCACATTCTGACACGGGCAGAGCCCCAACCCTAGAGGAGCCCCCATGCAACAAGGAAGACAGGATATCCCCTTCAACATCGCCACTGCATTGGCATCCTGTGAAAAGTCAGACACAAGGGACAAGGGACAAGGGACAAGCATGCTGAGGAGAAGGGAGCACAAGATGACAGAGCAGACAGGGAAATGGGAATGAAGCTTGGCAGTAGGGGTAGGACTCAGATTATGAAGGCCCAGAATGGGAGAATTTGGCACAATTGCCATTGAATATGTCCCCTGGAACAAGGTTTGACTGGGGGAGTCCCAAAATACGGGGTTGCTGGAGGGAATGGGGAAAAGGCTTATATAAAGTATCTTGAAGACTATGGGAATTTTTATCTGAAAACCAATGGGGATGTCTGGATAGGAAAGGAGCAAGATAAAACTGATGCTTCATGGTGACAATTTTAGTGGTAATTTGTGGTAGAGAGGGAATCTAGGAAAGACAGGCTGGAGTTAGAGAGGTCATTATGTGGGTATCCAGGCTGATGAGACAGACAAGCTGACCGGGGGACAGAAGAAGAGGAAGGCACATACACCTGAGAGAAGGTGGCAGGGGGATACCTGGTCAGGGAGAGGGACAGGCAGGGTCATGGGGGGAAGGGACAGGGATGAGAAGGGGGTAGAGAAAAGCTGCTCAAAATGGGAAAAGAGACTATCTTGGGGAAGCTCAAAACCTCATTTATTGAATCTAAGTTGAAGACAGGACATCTACTTGGTCAAAAGTACGAGAGGAAAGTGACCCAGGCCCTGGTGCTAGTCAACCTGTTGGAATAAAGATAGAAACCTCATCTTAAACTATGTGATAATTCTCCCACCATCCCAAAGTTTAGAAGGGTAGAGGGATGGAGACCTAGGAGAGAACCTCAGAAAAACCACAGTGAAAGGCTGGGGCAAGGCCCAGGAATCAGGAAGGATAATAGTAGAAAGAGAGCACTTTCTCCAGGCTAAGCACCATTCCAAACCCTTTACAAATATTGACTATTTCAATCCACAACTGTTATTAGCCTCATTGTAAGGACCAGGAGATTTGTGTAGCTAAGTGGTGAAACCAGGATTTAAACCCCAGGAAGTCTGACTCCAAGGCTGTGCCCTTAACCACTATGCCTACTGTTGCTCAGACAAAGCCAGAACAGAAAGGAGCCCAAGGACAGCACTGTGGCATGAGACAGCCATCTAGGAGAGACCTCTTGACAGCTGCCACAAAATCCCTGCACTGACATGAGCTTCACAGCTCCCCTCAGAAGTCTTCACGATGGGCTCTTTTGATTGGGGATTTTTTTTTTTTTTTTTTTTTTTGGTCCAGAAGGTGGTCTCCCTTTCTTTTCTAATCTTCATTTCAGATTTCTTTCCTTTTATGGTATGTGCTTCCTGAAATCTAACTTAAGTTCTTCTGGCTGCAGCCTCGCCCCTTTCCCATATTTTCTACCATTGGAAGAGGAGCAAATGGCCATATACACCCTTCCTATGTTACATCTTTTTAGAAGCCTAAGTGTTAATTCAGTTGTCTCAGAGTCCTGCTTCTCCAGCCTCTTTCTCTAGGCCATGCATTTCAGTTTTTACTTCTCTCCCACATTCCAGAGCAAGTCCCTCCCTACTCCCCACCACCTCAAATCCAGCTCTAAGCTGGCAGACACCCGTGAGAGAGTTTTGCCCACAATCCTTTTCTCTTTGCCCTTTCAAGGTTCTGATAGGGGGAGGTGATGAAGAGGGGCCACCTAAATGCATTGTCTCCATAAAAAAATGGTGACAACATGTATATTAAACTTGGATGAAGAAAGATAAGCATTGAATTTGGGCTATGATAGAGTAGGGTGATGTGGTAAACTCAAAAAGTTCTGATTCCTGGCCAGCCACTCTTCATTGGTTGCTAAAACACTTGGATTCCAATCTTCCCTCTCTCTCCAGTCTTTCTGCTCTTTCATTTCAATGGTTTGCCTTGGATTATCCCTTCTCTCTGCCCCCTTCCAGGGCCTCACCTCTATCCTGGACAGCTTGGTCTCAGCCTGGACAGTAGCACTGACCAGTCAGGAAAGAGAATAATCTAGGCCAGGAAGGGGAGGGAGAGTGGAGGTTTTCCCTTTTGTCCTAAATAACTCTTGTCAGGAAAGTTGAGGGGCTCCATTGCCCAACATCTCTTTCCCTCGCCACCAATGCCTATCTTCCGTCTTATGTGCATTTTGCTAAGAGGCCCAGGAGGCCTTTTCTCTTCTGAGAAAGTCAGTGTTTCTGCATGATTCATGCCCCAGAGCCCTGAACTCCTTATCCCACCACTCCCAGGATGACCCCAGTTGCACCCACCCAGATCCTAGTGTCCTAGCCTCTCTGGTCTCTAGGGAGGGCAAGAAAAGGAGGCCTCTGGGTCTTCTGCCAGGCCTTTCCCTTATAGCCCAAGCCAACAAAACTGGAGCTATAAATGAGCTCATGCACAGAGATGCAGGTGTGGGGCACAGGGAGCAGGTAGGTGGGGAATGCCAGAGGGCAGACAACAAATCGTCCCACACAAATATATGTGTCAATAGACTGGATGTGGGGCAGATGTTGAGGAGATAGATTTTTTCTTCCTCAGGGTAGGGGGCAGTAGTGGGATTCTTCATTACAACCACAGAAGGAATGGGACCATAACCCTGACCCCCACCCCCACTCAGTGGAGTCACTGCCATTTGATATCCACTGAGACAAGTTGGCTGCTGGGCTCTGGGTGGGGGTTGGGGGGATGGCTCAGAAAACAGCAGCTCCTTTCAGGACCCAGGTTGGCAAGGGCTTTGGGAGGCTGGACTGGCCCAGATCACCCCCAAACACCCCCTCCCTCCCTCACCACCACCACCAAAGAACTGGGATGGGGCGGGGGAAAGGAGTTGGCACTGCCTGGGCCATGCCTATTGCCTCTGCAGACTAGCCCTGGCTCCTCTCCCAGGCGTGGCATCTTCCCTCCCCCTCTTCCCTTATTTCCTCCTCCCTGAAAAACTAGCTATGAACCAGTACACCTGCTTCCTTCTATACTTGGTCCACCATACCCATCCTATACCCTGAGGAATTAACAAGCCCTACCCTTCAGCACAGAATGGTCCCCTCCATCATGCCAGGGACGAGTTCAGAAATTTTTGGAGATTAGAGAGGGTTTTGAGATGAAACTAAAAGGAACCCAGTTGTGGTTGCTGGCCCCTCTCAGGCTGGTCTCTTGATACCCACTCCAGGCCCTCTTCAGCACCCCTGGCAAGTGTCACCCCTCACAGAAAGGCACCAACTCTCCCACATCATCTCCGCCCCCATCTAGAAATGCCTGAAGCAGACCTGGTGAGGAAAAAATTAAAACCCCACAACCAAGGCAGACTGGCCAAAAATCTTTAGGCAGAATTCATATTGATAAGCAACATAACCAGGCTTTAAGCCTTGGCTCCCTTTGGGTCCAAATTTGTACTGGCTTCTTCAGCACCCCCACTGCCCCATTTAAATGCCTCACTCTGCCTGGGGCACTTCATTAACAGGAATGAAATCTCAAGATAACAGAGGCCCTACTCCCACTTTTGCCAGTTTTGTCCTTTTATCCATTCCAGGGTTCAGCTCACCTCCCCCAAATCAGGAAGTTCCAACCCTCACTTCTTTCCTATCACAGGTGCCCTTGGTTAGTTCTTGATGGGGAGAAGGGATAGGATGGGAAGGTCATCACCATCTGAAAGTAAATGCTAGAGCCCAAACTGTCCTTCATCCTCTAGCAGGAGTGGCCCTGCTGCTTTCCTCCTGGGGATCTCAGTGTGAAACAGCTGGGGGAGAAGAGCGGTAATGGGGAGGGGTGTCTTGAAGTGGAAGGCAAGTCAGAATGGAAGGAAGAGACTGGGTGGGCAGGGATCTCAGGCACACCAGGCTACTGAGGCTAACCTAAGCTATATGTGTTTTTCTTTCCATATGTGAACGAGTGATCCGTGGGTGTCACTATGTGAGTGACACTTTATGTGGAGGGGGTAAGGGGCTGGGAATGGGAGTAGAAGTAACCTGACGACCCTGGGAAAAGAAGGCACTGTCTGGAGTGCCAGTGTGGGGGATGCATGGTTACAGGTGGTGGTTACTATATTTGTTGGAGGAGCTATGATGTAACTGCAGGTCTGTCAGTGGGAATGGGCATCAGGAAAGCCCCTTCCTTAGCCTACAGAGCTGAGGTAACCAGCTTGGGTAAAGTTATCTTCTTGGGGAGCCCTTCCGAGGAGGGCCTAGGGCAGGAGGCTGGGGAACAGGGTCACACTGCTGAGGCCAGCCAGGGAAGGGAAAGGGGGTGGGGGGGCTTGTGGCCCCTATAACTCTGGAGAGTAAAGTGGACAGGACCCCGGAGGAAGCGGCAGCACTCCCTCATCAGGGCCGGGGACTTACCTTGGGTCCGGGTGGAGTAGCCCCTCTGATGGGCAGCGGTACAGACAGACAGACGGGGCGGGCAGGAGTGAGGAAACGAGCTGTGCCACGGTCAGGGCCAGGACTCTTAAAGTGGAGCTGGGATCAGATAAGGACTGGTCCAGGGGCCGGGGGCCGGGGTCGGGCCGGCTAGGGGTAGAGCTGGGCCGAGCCGGGCCGTCCCCTCCCTCCGCAACGCCGGAGCCAAACTTTGTGTGAATGGAGGGCCTGCAGGAGGGGGCCGGACGGCCGGGGCGGGGGGCTCCGGACTGGCCAATGGGAGCGTGGAGCGCCAGGCCCGCGCTGCCGGGATTGGAGGGGCTCGGGCAGGAGGCGGGGCGTAGGGTGCTACCGAGCGGAGCCTAGACGGAGGGAGACGCAGGGCAGAGCTCAACACCCGAAGACAGAGACCCAGACAGGCTCTGGGGAAGAGAAACGATGAGACGATCCGCGAAGCGATAGAAGCTGTGCTGGCAAGATGACAGGGAAGAGAGAAGGAGGCGGTCGTGTCAGAGTGGAGAACAGAGCGGGAGCCAGTGGGGGCAGGCCTGGGCCAAGTTAATGAGGTGGAAATGTATTCAATGCGGCCCAGTGGGGCGGACAGGGGCTGGGCTCCGAGGGCTACAGGGTTATATCGTTCAGCACAATTTCCATGTTGTTCACCATTCCCTAAGTACTGGGTGGGATCCTGGATGCGAGATGTAACACTGGGTCTGGAAAGAGAGATAGGGAGCTGGAGGCTGCAGAGAGGGAAAGATCACTCTATTTAGGGGGTCCTCCGAGATGTGGGAGGCCCCTCATAAGGGCCCTTATCAGAATGCGGAAGACTTAGGTACTGGGAGATGGTGGAGGGCATTTAAGGCAGAGGGACTGCATTCACAAAGTCCTGGGGGGAAAATGAAAATATAACTCTGCTTGGAAAACTGCAGCAAGCTGATCCATTGGACTAGAGGACAGGGTGGTGGTGTTTGTCAACCTCTTCATCACCAAGGACTTCATTATCATCAGAATCCATGTTTTGAGAGGTGTTTATTCCCAATCTCCGACCCTTGGCATTTATTAATGAAGAAAATAATTATTTCCTCATGTTTGTTCATCATAGACATTTAACTCCTAATCAGTAACCAGTATTATCACATTGAGTTGATATAAATCTTGAAAAAAAGCAAAGAAACTTGACGTTTTTAGCTTCGGTCAGCCTCTAAAAGCCATATGATGAATAAATGTACATTTCAAATTGCACCTAAGCAGAAAGGTACTGGGCTACAGATCAGGCACCACAGGCAGAGTGTGTTGTGGGGAAGACTTGGAGTAAATATTGAGCTGTGCCAGTTTCTGGGCAGCCCTGAGCCTCTGAAGGCAATGGACAGCAATTGCATATTCTCAAGGGGGACAGGGGGACGGGGGTGGGGGGGGAGGTAGGGCAGGTGGGGAGGCGAACATAGTGGAATTTTAGAAAAATTAATCAGGAGGTGAGTGAGATGGTTTGAATGAAGGGAAAATATGACAGCAATCCCTAGTTTCTTCATTCCTCCTCACCTCATCTCCCTAATCTAAACAGTGCCTCTATTTTTCTAAATCACCTAAATCCTGTTCCTTTCCTCTCAATCTCATCATGGCTGTGGTCCAGAACACCATCACCTCTCACCAGAGTTACTACCAGGATCAGGAAGATTACTAGCACCCCAGGACACTGACTCACCCTTCATCCTTCTCTCTAGTCTCAAAGGAAAAGGTAACCTGTATTCATTATGTCAGTCCTTGTGCCCTTGTAGCAAAACTCCAAACAGGTGCCATTTGCTTACTGGTCACAGTTCAAACTCCTTAACCCAAGACTCTGAGAGGGCGAGGGAAGAATCAAAGGGAGGAAGCACGAAGAGATATCTTGTGGTGAAGGAAAAGTTTCTAGAGAAGTTCCTTCCAGATGGTCTTTACCTTTTCTGTAGAGCAGAAGAGTCATTTACTAAAACTCGGGGCGGGGTGGGGCTGGGCAATTAAAAAGAGTTTAGACATTCTAGAAGTACAGGGGTGAGAGATTGTGGAAAAGTGCACAGATAGCTTGAATGGTACTGTAGCTTTCTAATTGTAAAAGTAATTTAAATTGAGTTTTTGTCCTTAATTATCTTTTATAACATATATATATATCCATCTATCATGTATATTCCTTTGTACATATCAAATGTCAATTTTTAATTTTTAGGTTTTTCTACAAAAGAGAAGTCCTAGAATAGTCACTAGGGTTCCAATAGGGAATCAATGATAAAAGAGCATAGGAAATTAGTATTCGTGAGTGTTTACTATGCATGATAAAGATATTACTTGTGATGGGAAAAAGGTTCAGAGAAGGTAATACAGGTAGAAATTTGTTAGATTCAGAACTTGAATCCATGTGTGTTTGGCTCCAAAACTTGTCTCAGTGTAATACTAGGGTGAATCTGCATGGTTTAAACATAATCATCATTGTCAACATGAGTATAGGTGGCATGAAAAATTTGCCAGATTTGTGATGTCCAGTGTTCACCACACGAAATGGCAGTCAGGGGAACCATCTTTCTTTTAAGACCTCCCTCTCTTCTCTTAGTTTAGAAAGTTGTGTCTTTCTTATTCTTGGCCGGTTCTTTCAAACTCACTATTTCCAACTTTGGCCTCATCTCTTCTTTCACCTTGTTTGTAATGGGGCAGTTTCCCTCAGAGCATGCGGGAGGGGTGCAGGGGTGAGTAACCTGTTCTGGAAGGAGAATCCACAAGAGGGGATTTTGCGGGGAGAAGCAGGTGTGGGCAAAGGGATGAGGGAAGCTTTGGGTCAGGAGGGATGACAAGGCTCAGAACAGGCAACATTTCACAGTCAGAGGAGTTGGCTGGAAAGAGTAGAGACACTGACAATGCTCACCACAGGATTCTAAGTGACATTTTAGTGTTCAGGCCCCACAAGGCTGAACAATTTCCATGAATATTAGGGTGCCTATAGATGATTCATACTACAGAGGAGAAATCTAAGAGATGGGCTGAAATACAACCCCCATCTCCCAGTCACTGAAGATCATTATTTAGGTATACTACCCTTTTCAGTAAATGCAACCTACACAAACTCACATTTATAAGACATAAATTAGGGTATGCCTAATCACATTACTAAAAGATTCTTTCCAGAATATCTTCAACTAGGTGGTTCCTCTAATACCTTTCTAATTGAGTCCAATGGATAAAATTCCATTAACACCCAATGCACTGAGGTAGGAGGAAGGCAACAGGAAATAAAAAACCAGGGACTAGGACTCAGGAGTCCTGAGTCTTAGTCCTGTCTGTTTTCTGGGACACATCTCTTGCCTATAAAGTGAGGACTAATTCTGGACTACCTCTAAAAGCCATGGCTTGTAAATCCTGGTCTACCACCACGCGATCCTATAAAGCAAGATAGAGTCATGTATAGGAAGCCTTCTCATCTTCTAGCTCTGCTGAAAACACCAGAAAGCCAGCAAGCCTCCCAGCCTCAGGAGCCCAGTGGGGTTCCATCTGTCTTGGAGTTGTCCCCTGCTTCTCCCATTTCACTCTAATCTCCAGCCACATCCACTCCTTCAGCCATATCCTCCCTCTGCTTGGAGTTTTCTAGGGTCTCAACTCCCTTGAATTTATAGATATTGTTATAATCTACCAGATAGCCCTCCCTGGTCCATTATACTCATATTCTCAACCATCTGCTGTTTTCCCCATCATGTTTCCTCCCCCACCTCCAAGCTTTTACCCAAGAAGTCTCATGATCTTGTTCAAGAAAAGCTTCACAAATTGGTTGATCCCAGGGCTTCCATACATAGTTGTACAGTTTGTGGACTGTATAAGGTCACCCACTGAGGGGGCAAGCTGAGAACTGAACTGCATTTACTTACCAATTCTTGTGCTGTGGCTCAGAGCTGTGTCAACTGGAGTGATGATGACGATGATGATGATGATTGCCTCAAAGTACCACCTTCTCTCCAAGCTAAATGCCATAAGGAACACATCTGCCTAAAGAAGTCTGTACCAAGGGTCTTCATAAACCAGTTATGTGACCCTGGCTGTGCCCTCCTGCCCTCAATATTCTCCAGTTCCAAACCCAATCTCCCAACATCACAACTGTACTGATGTATTATACTGATTCCTTATAAAGTTACTTTCTTTATCTCATAATATCTGAAAGCTGGGATCTTGCCCATTTTTCTGCATACTGGTACCTAAGAAAACTTTCTTTTCCCTCCTCTCTTCAAGCTCAATGATAAATGGGAATTGAGATTATATACCAAGTAAAATCCAGAACCTGCAGGATCAGTAGATCAAGGGAGAGGGTGGTGGTCTTCTTCCTTGTTAGTTAGGCTAGGCTGAGGACTGAGGCAGAGGGCTGGTGGATCCACCTTCTGGAAGGCCTTGCCTATCCTGTGATGCACCCCCCCCCCCTTCAGGAAATGGGGCTAGTTCTATGCAAATGCGTTCTTGCCCAGGAGTTTGGTTTCTCCTCTCAGAGCTCCTGGCGCAGCAGAACCAATGTGAGCAGCTGCTTGGCAGGACAGAGAGGGACAGACTAGAAGTCCCATGGCTCAGGTGACAGGACCAGGACCAGAAGACAGGGATGTTGACTGGGGCTTTAACAGTCCTCTTGATGCCAATCTTGGCTGAAAACTCAATATTTCCACTTGGAACAAGAAACACGGGCAAGAGGGTTGGGGAGAGGAAGGCCATGTACCAGGAGTGCCCCCTGCAGGTCTCCTTGGGTGATACCAGGACAGAGAAAGGTAGCGCAGGCTGGATGGAGATTTCAGGAGATGCCTGTGTTGATGAGCATGATGACAAGGAGGAGGATGAAGATATAGTGAGCATTTACAGAGTACTTACAATGTGCCAGGAATTGCCTCATGTAATCCTCACGACAACCCTGAGAGATGAGTAATACAATTAGTCTCAATTCTTAGGTAAAGAAACTGTTTAAAGAGGTTAAATAGCTTGCTCAAAGTCACCCAGCTGGTAATGGACAGAATTGGGATTTGATCCCAGGTCACTGCCTCCAGAAATTGTATTACTGCCTCCAGAAATTGTACCACCTATACCATCTTGGGAGTTCATTTCACGAACTTCTAACCCTCTAGTGTCCATTTTTATCTCTTCCTGCTCTTCTCTAGCTCATATCTTCTTGTTTTTGACTTTAAGGAATCTGGAGAATAGATCAATATCTTGGGTATAATAACACTGATAATAACACCTGGCATTAGTATACCACTCTCTGCTTTTAATTACTTCCCTGGAGAAAATGAACACCGAAGTATTTCCAGTCACCTAAATTGCCCCCTTGTTTTTGTCAGTGTTCCTGCAGCTATTTTTATGAAGTTATGTTCAATTTATAAGAATATTTTTATGTTCTGCTTTTTCATATATCAGCGTACTTACATGCACATATACATAGTATCCGATTATATTGATATGCTACAGATATTACATTACTGAGGCAGTAAAACTAGAAACAGCATGGGAGGGGTGACAAAGATGTGTGAGTTTGACTAGTGTCTCTGCCATTATCTAAATTCTGAGATATCTGGTAAATCACTTAACCTTTCTCAGTTTTAGTTTTCTCAATGAAGAAAATAATACCTGTCTCATAGGGCATCTCATAGGGTTTTTGAATGAGGTGTATATATACTTCATAGCTGATGATCAACAAACAATTAGTGGTCATGTTAGTATTATGTATTTCGGTGTCTTTCTTCTCATTGGACTATGAGCTCCTCCAGTCAGAGACTTATTCATTTCTGTAACCACCCCCACTTAGAACATTACTTGGCACTTGGACTCCGTAAAGGTTTGTTGAATTAATAGTTAGTGAGCCCTAAACTAGCCTTTTCCTTCTATTGGACATTTGAATTATATCTAGACTTTTTGTTATTAACAAAATACACTTTAAAGCCCTTCTATTTATATTACTTCGTTTGATCTGCATACCTGTGAAGTAGGCAGAATGGGGCTGTTTGCACATATCCACACCCTGTAATAGATACAACAGTGGTTAAGGGAAGTTAAGTGACTCTTATGGGTCACATCAGATTAGTGACTAAGACAAAAACTCCTTACCCTACTTCCCTTCCTTAGTGGATCTTTTTTCCCTGTAAGTACCTCTTTCTGGATCAGGGTAGTCTCCCCAAAAATGGAGACCATGATGGTGGACCTGACCCAAGAACAGCACTTGCACCCAGAGGCCCCTGTTGGAAGTGATGAGCTGCCAGCTTCCAGATGGCCTTTGAATCCCCAGGAACCAAACACCTTATTCTCAAACATATTGGAGCCTATATTTTCCCAGAGCAAGGAGCTTCCTAGGAAAGAGTCAGCACGCTGGCTTTTCTCTTTCTTTCTTTTTCTGAGGGAGTGAAGAGGCAACCTCTGAGTTGTCCAAGAGGAGGGACTTTGGCTAAAAATAGCAATGGCATGTGGCTCAGCCTCTAGTGGTACCCAGGACTGGGGAGGGGAGGGGGATGCTCTAGAGCTGTCACCAGACTGGTTGCTGTGGAAACGGGAGAGGAGCAGGGGAGCCTGGGAAGTGGGGATGACACAGATAGCAAGTCCTAGTCAGAGCTGCCGCTACATTTGGGATAAACAGCAGTGTCTGCGGCTCCCACCCTCCAAGGGGGCCTGGGGTTGAGGGCGGTGTCAGGGGTATGGACGCTCCCCTCCAGGGGTCTCTGCTGCCGGCTGCTCTCCTCTTCACACACTGTGAGTTGAGTTGTGGGGGACTTGGGTTTGGGCCCCTATGTCCAAGGCAATGGGGGTTTGGGAAGAGCTGGTTCCTGAGGGAGTTTTCCCCAGATCCCCTTCCAAAAAATAAGCCCCCTTGCTAGCCAGCACTTCAAAGAGGGAGAAAGGGAGGTCCAGGAAAATGTGGCACTGGGATCTTGGGGAAACAGGTCAGAGCAGGCACAAGAAATAAAGAATAGGCTGGAGGAACATGACTCTTTGAGGCGAAGGTGCAGAAATCAAACCTTTGATCCTGGGATAGAGGTAACAATTTCACACTTTTTTCCCCCATTGATAAAAATGCAGCTCCCACTGAGCAAGACAGGAGGGGAGACACAATCAAAGTAAGGCTCACCCAGACCCTCAGGGGTATTGGAGAGCAAGAGAGTTCTGGGAGTGATCAGACCTGGGGTTCCTTCCCCACCGCTAGGCAAAGAGGTCTGGCTCAGTAGGCTAACTAGAGGTCAGATTACCTGATACCCCAAGAAAACATCTGGAAGCCCAAATGTGAGGCTGAAACTAGGATAAGTGGGATCCAGATACTTTTCAGCAAGACCTGGGGTCTCTAGCCTGTCAGTATCTAGAGATCACTTCTTGAGGACATCATGGGCTGCAGGGAGAGAAAGGGAAGCCCATTGTCTGGGGAGGGAATGACCCTAATCTGCCATTGCACTGGGGCTCCTGGACCTTGGGTCCCCTGACTCCTCCCAGAAAATAAATGTGGGGGTGCATCTAAGGTTTAAGCCATCTCTTCTTGGTTTCTCTTCCTGCCCCAATCTACACTCACACAGCCTCCAAAGGTCTGGCTGCAGAGCGCCTAACTCTAGAACTTGAATTCTAGAGCACTGGGTTTGGAGTGACATATTCAGGTAGTTTCTCCCCAGGACCTGGTCAAACATCCAGGCCATCAGTGATCCTCATGTCACACTCCTCCCTTCCCACATGCCGCGCCAGCCAGTGCAGGTTTCCTTGAAATGAGGGGAGAGGATGATTCCCAGGAAGAAGGGAAGGTCGGAAAGTCCAGAATCCTTTTTCTAAATCTTTCCTTAAATGGTCCACATCTCCTAGGGGCCCCTAGATGCCTGGGGGAGGGCCCTGGATCTTTCTCTCCACGCAAACTGCAACTCAGAGAGCTCCTCCTTGGGAAGAATTTGAGGCAAAATCAGGTGGAGTTCCCTTGGAATGTGAGCTTTGGTGCACACGGGGGGGGCGGGGTTGTTAGGAAAATCAGTGGGAGATAGGAGGCTAGGGGGAAAGAACTGGAGGGAAGTGGGAGGTAAATGTGAGTGCTTAATGCTCCGCTGGATCTGAGTTACTACATCTCATTAAGAATAAAATAGTAGAGGGATACAAGCCTAACTCCTGAGGAACTCTGTGCTACCTTTACACCCAGGTGTCTGTGTTGATGGCACAGTCCTCTAGACAATTTTCAGATTGTCTCCACTGTGGAAGGAACAAAGGGAAAATGGGGGTGATTCTACAGCAGCAATGAGCATGATTAGCCCTCAGGGAAGTTTTCCAGTGGGAATTTCCTAGTGTGGGAATTTTCAATCTTTGCCCATTGGAGATTTTCCTTTTACTCTACACCACTTCCATTTCTCCGTTGTAAGCTTGATAAGAGGAGGAAGATGCAGGTGGCCATAGAGTAAGCGAGGACCAGGGAGGGAGGAATGGTAAAGATTTTCTGTATGTCAGTCTTGGGGTGAACTTCAGAAGAGCCTGGTTAGGCTCATCGGGTTGGACTGTGGAGAACACAATTAGGGGACTGCGCTGACAACAGCCAGAGAGTAGGTGTAGTAGAGGAAGATAAACTGCCTGCCTCCATGGAGTTCACAATCTAATGATTTCAGGAAACTGTCCCCTGCCTAGGCCTCTTGCCTATGGAGTGCTGCACACTCCATTCAGAGGTGGTAGGGACAAGATCTCTGGCACCGCCTTTCCCTAAAATTAATCTTCAAATTTTCATAGTGCTATCCAGTTCAAATACGTTATACCATTTAATCCTAACGATTCTGTGAGCTAGCAGGGCAGCGAGAGTTGTATATATTGTTCCCATAATAGCGACGCAGAAACCGAGGTCGAGAGGCCCCAAAGGTTGGCTTCACGCAGGGTTGTCCAGTCCCTGGGTGCTGGCCTGGCTCTGCCTCTCCAGCAAGTCGGTTAATTCGGCCAATCTTAAGTCCCTGTAGGAGTTACGAGGCCGAGGCCGCCGAGGAGCCGAGCGAGGGGCGGCGGGCGGCGGCGACGCAATCCCCGGCGCGCTTGCGGTCGCTGACCCCGACCCTGACCGTGACCTATTGTGCTGCCGCCGCCGCAGCAGTCGCCGCCATGGCACAGGAGAACGCCGCCTTCGCCGCTGGCCCCGAGGAGCCACCGCGGCGTCGCGGCCGCCAGCGATACGTGGAGAAGGACGGCCGGTGCAACGTGCAGCAGGGCAACGTGCGCGAGACGTACCGCTACCTGACGGACCTGTTCACCACTCTGGTGGACCTGCAGTGGCGCCTCAGCCTGCTCTTCTTCGTCCTCGCCTACGCACTCACCTGGCTCTTCTTCGGCGCCATCTGGTGGCTCATCGCCTATGGCCGCGGGGACCTGGAGCACCTGGAGGACACGACCTGGACGCCATGCGTCAACAACCTCAACGGCTTCGTGGCCGCCTTTCTCTTCTCCATCGAGACAGAGACCACCATCGGCTACGGGCACCGCGTCATCACCGACCAGTGCCCCGAGGGCATCGTGCTGCTGCTGCTGCAGGCCATCCTGGGCTCTATGGTGAATGCCTTCATGGTGGGCTGCATGTTCGTCAAGATCTCACAGCCCAACAAGCGTGCCGCCACGCTCGTCTTCTCCTCGCACGCGGTGGTGTCACTGCGCGACGGCCGCCTCTGTCTCATGTTCCGCGTGGGCGACCTGCGCTCTTCTCACATCGTTGAGGCCTCCATCCGCGCTAAGCTCATCCGCTCGCGCCAGACGCTTGAGGGCGAGTTCATCCCGCTGCACCAGACCGACCTCAGCGTGGGCTTCGAGACGGGCGACGACCGCCTCTTCCTTGTCTCACCGCTCGTCATCAGCCACGAGATCGATGCTGCCAGCCCCTTCTGGGAGGCGTCGCGCCGCGCCCTCGAGAGGGACGACTTCGAGATCGTTGTCATCCTCGAGGGCATGGTGGAAGCCACGGGTGCGGGCGGACCCGAGGAAGGGAATGGGGTGGGCTGGGAACTGGACTTAGAAGGGCAAGGGCGAGGGCGGGCAGGGCTGAGAAAGGCAGGAGCAAGAGGAGGGGCCAGGCATAGGGGAGAGGCTAGACAGAGAGGCTGGCGGAGTGAGAGTGCCAAGATGGGATATCTGAGTTGGAAAGGGCATGTGAGCATAGTGACCCCACAGAGAGTGCAGAGAAATCTTGGGGAATCCTCTGAAGTGGCCTTTGCCTGGGGCTCTTGGCTGAGAGGTCTGTGTCACTGGGAGTAGGAGAGAGGACTGATCACAGCTACTCTGTCCTGCACAACTCCAAAGAACCTTACCTTTCTCAGTTCATTTCATCTTAACGAGAACCCCAAGAAGGTAACTTCTTGGTATTGTGTTCATTTTTTTTTTTCAGAAAAGAGATTGCCCTCAAAGTAGGGTTAAGTGAGTTGTCCACAGCTGTGAGCTATTAAGTGGCCATGCCTGGATGGGACGCAGGCAGTCTGGCTTCAGTGTTTAGTGGTATGGAGTTGGAAGTGAGGATTAGGTTTATGGTTTTAGTCATTCTGAGAGGTCCAGGTCCCTGGAATTTAGTGGGGAGGGTTATCTGTGACTTGAATTAGTCCTAGTCTGGACTTTAGAAAAAGGTTGATACTTGGTCTCACTTCTGCCTCAGTTTCACCATCCATCAAGATTCTCAACCTCTACTGACAAAGGAGACAGCTAATCTTAGCATTTCTAGTGGCTTCCCAGAAGGAACTGGTAATACACCTGTGATGTCAGTACCTCCAACTCAGGCCTGCACAGTGAAGGGCTTGGAAGCAGGTAGGAAAAGGCCAGTGCCAGGGCAGCAAATGAGGTACTTTACAGCTTGGAATCTAGGAGTGGAGAAGAATTAGAACACTACGGGTGGATAACCAGAGGCCCGTGTTGTCTCCTGTTCCTGTTGTCTCAGCCGTTGCCCTCTTCTGGCTCCTCCCACAAGCTGGTGCCCTCAGACCCTTCCTGGCTCCTTCATGCTGAGCTTCTATGCACCACCCTCTGCCTCAGTGTTCCCTGTTCCTTCTTCACCAACCCCAGACTCCACAACCCCAGCTCTTTCCCTCACTTACCCCACCCCTTTTCCTCTCTATTACTTCCTTTCAGTACCTGAGGCAGCCCCTCCCCTTACCTAGAAGTCCCTGCCTACCCCTGTTCTCCTTCTGTAACCTCAGCCCCTGCTCTCTTCCTCTCATCCCCTCTCTCCCCAGGGTCCCTTTTGCCTCTTTTTCCACTCCCTCACTGGATACTTCCTATTCAGCCTTCATCAAAGGAATAAAGGGTACCAGTGACCCTAAGATGTCTCAGGGTAGAGCTTGCATGGTGAGAGCCACTCTTCTGTTGCCCTTTGTTCTGAGGCGGACATGGGCTAAGGTGGCTAGAAGAGACCCTGAGGTAGTAGGAGGAAAATCACTTGCTCTGGGAGGTATACCCACCCAAAGAGAGGACAGGACACAGGCCAGGGCAAGGAGGGTAAGGTGAAGAAGATAGGGAGGGAGCTTGTCTGACGTTTCTAGAGAAACAAAGCTGGAAAGGAAGGTAATATTTTGGGTGAGAGAGTCAGGATCCAAAATGCTTTTGAACAGCAAGGATAATGAGCCAAAACCCAACAAGATGACATTTAAAGGGAATAAATATAAAAGTCTGCATTTAGGCTTTTTAAAAAATCACTTATGTAAGCACAGCATGGAAGAGCTCTGGTGAAAAAGAACTGAGGGTTTTAGTTGGCCACAGGCTTAATGTCGTAGCAATGTGACACAGCTTCCAAAATGTTTATGTAATCTTGGGCCCTATTAGCTAAAGCATCATGGCCAGAAGAGAGAGGTGGTGTGCTCCTTCTTATGCAAGGATCAGGCCATGATTGGAGTATTTATCGCAAAGTGCTTAAAGGATCCTCTTTGTCATTCTGGTTTATAGTCAAGAAAGTAAAATTTTGGGAAGCCAGGTCACATGAGGAATGGTGAAGAGTGACAAGGATGTTCAGCCTAAGAAGAGAAGACATGATGGAATCTGAGACTCCAGTTTTCAGATACTTGAAGGGGTGCCATTTGTAGGGGAATGAAACCAAAGGGTCAAAATCCCTGGAGGCAGATTTTAGTTCTGTATAAAGAAGAATGACTCAACTATTAGAGCTATCATGCAAAGGAGTAGACGCCTTGTGAGATGGTGAGCTCTCAATTCTGGGAGATAATCAAGTACAAGCCAGATGCCCATAACTGGGAATGCTCCAGTAGGATGCCCTGTGTGGAGAGAGAAGTTGGACTTGATGATTCCCGAGGCCAATTTCAAAGTTAAGCTCTGATTGGCATCTTCAGCACAGAGGAGGAGAGAGAATGGGCTGGAGATGAAGGGAAATTGGGCAGTTGGAGGAAAGGTGGGAGACTGAGCAAGTAGGGGAGAAGGGATGGGAGAGAAAGTAGGCTAGACCAAGAGGTGAGACCCTTGGGGAGGGATTTAGAAAAGAGTGCTAGGAATGGGGCTATGGAACAAGAGGCAGGAGAGGGAAGCCTGGGGCTGGGATCCCCCTTACCCATGCCCCTCCCCCCAGGAATGACATGCCAAGCTCGGAGCTCCTACCTGGTGGATGAGGTGCTGTGGGGTCACCGCTTCACATCAGTTTTGACCCTGGAGGACGGTTTCTACGAGGTGGACTATGCCAGCTTCCACCAGACCTTTGAGGTGCCCACACCCTCGTGCAGCGCCCGGGAACTGGCTGAGGCAGCAGCCCGCCTTGATGCCCATCTCTACTGGTCCATCCCCAGTCGGCTGGATGAGAAGGTGGAGGAGGAAGGGGCTGGGGAGGGGGCAGGGGGAGGAGTTGGGGCTGACAAGGAACAGAATGGCTGCCTGCCTCCCCCAGAGAGTGAGTCCAAGGTGTGACCAATTTCCTCCAGACCTCTGCAGCAGGGCCAGACACAGGTACCTGAGGAGCTGGATATTGGAGATGGAGAAAGAAGCAGGCAAGGTCCCTGGGAATGCACAGAACCTTGAGTCCAGGATCCAATGTGGAAGGGAGGGATCCTAATTTCAGGAGAATGGAGGGTGGGGATAGATGAAGTTACCAGCCTATCTGTGTTTGACCTTCACATCTGTTCATGGGTAGATAGATGGACAGAAGGATAGACTTATGTGGGTTGGATGGGAAGGTGGAAGCAGATAGAGACACCAGGTGGATAGGTAAATGGACCTACAGACAGGTAGTGCACTCAAGGCTGCTGCTAATTCATAAAGTATCTTTGTGCAAATTCTAAAAAAGCACCGTTTTCCTCCAGGCTGATGCCACCCCAAACCAGGGGAGCAACCACAGTGTGGGCTGGAATTTAGTCCCCATTCACCTCTTCAGCCAGCCTCCCTGTGTATGGCACACCTGTCTCGCTGAACACATTAGCCCCAGCTGACCCAGAGGAGAGAAAGCTGGATGGAAGTGGGCAGAGATGAGGAAGGTGCCCTCCCTGCTCCACCCCCACCGCTGTGGTGGGCTCTGCAGAGAAAGAAAGGCTTTAGGAGCAGCTCAGCAGGGTGTGAATGACCTTGTCTACTGCACAGGGAAACAGGAAGTAGGGAGCTGCCAGAACTGGGGCCCTGGGAAAGGACAGCCCTTTTCTGACAGTGGAGTGAGATTTCATAAGTACCTCTGCAAATGTCGGAGGGAAGAGAGATCCTGAGGAGGAGAGCCAGGGTGAGATAGAGTGAGTTCAATAGACCTGGAACAGGGACCTTGGGAAAAGCAGAATTAGTCTTGGAGTCATTCAGATCGTTCATTCAGTGACCACTGAGTATAGTGCACTGAACCAGGCACATGAGGGGTGGACAGTCAGAGACCCATTTCCTATCTTGGAATACAGTGCACATGGGAGAAACACAGAACTAGGTAATTGTTTCAAATTGAAAACCTGGGCAGTCTCTCCCAACAGGGGTGGGAAGTTTTGGTGATCAGAAAGCTAGGGATTGAGCAAGGCACAGAGAATGTGCTAAGCTAGCAGCTCTAACACTTGCATCAGAGTCACCTGGAGGGCTTATGGAAACACAGACTGCTAGCCCCACTTCCAGAGCTTCAGAGTCAATTGGTCGAGGGTGGAAACCAAACATTTGAATTTCTATTAAGTTCCCAGGTCATGTTGACTATGCTGGAATGGGGACCACAGTTTGAGAACCACTGCTCTAAGCAAAGATCTAGAGTCTTATCAGGAAGTGAGCCACACAGCTATGGAGAAGCTGAGGATCCTTGGGTGGAGACTGAAACATAAAGGATGGAGTCTAGTGTGTAGAAAAAAGGAACCCTGAAACCCAGGCTGATGAGTTTAATTTTGGGCCCAGGGACTTACCCATCAGTGAACATAAGACAATGACAACTAGAGATGGTGTTTGGGGAAGATAAGTAGGCAAGAGAGATAGGAGGAGGCAATAAAGAGGCCTTGAGGGGATTCCTGGGGAGGTGGTGGGGAGCTGGAGCAGGAAGTAGCAACTGGGGTTGGGGGGTACTCCCTTATAGGTTCTTACTTTCACAGTAGCATCTTTGCCATAAACATTTTCGCCACAAACTAATTGGTTATAAGGCAATTTAGCCATAAAAAAAAGGAGCATAATTAAAGACTTTATTGTGAAATACAAAGTATTTGAATATATTTTAAAAGTGTATAGATTTATGGCAATACTGCACAAATACCTGATTTTATTTTATGGTTGTACCTAAGCATTTGTCTTAATTCTATAGGAAATGTGGGTTCAATTCTGTGACCTCAAAGAGGGCCCTAGGCCTCTCTCCTCCTGATGTGGTGTGTTTTAAAATAAGAAACAAACTCTTGGGAAATCATCGTCCTATGGAAAAATCCTATTTTAAGACTGCCACCACCACATCTCCTTGTCACTAAAGACCATTACAAGAACTAGCTAAGATTTATATATAATGTAAAAATGGGAGTAACTGCAGGAACTTCGTCAGTAGAGAAATGAAACCAAACACACACAGACACACACGCGCGCGCGCGCACACACACACACACACACACACACGTCCCTGTCAACCAGTTATTTTATCTCTCTCATAGCAAAATTGCCTTACAGCCAGTTAGTTATGTGGTGAAGATGTTTGGGATAAAAAAGCTTGCAGCAAAGGTGCTATAGTGAACATACTGGATGCTCCCTCATAGAACTTTGGAGGCAGGATTAAATGTGGCAGAGAACGTGAGAGAGAAACAAGGTTCCAACATATGGCTGTGTCTGTGGCCTGCGGTTTACTCAGCTAGAACAGGAGCCCCTGTAGACGCTTTTCCCATCCTACATCCACCCCCTCCTGATGTCATCCCAGTAACGAGGGGCAGCCCCCCAGGATGGTGAGGCGGGAGCAATGGCAAGTTGAGAAGGGGCAGAAGTAGAAGGGATGTGAGGCTGGCCTCCTGGGAGAAGAGTGTGTACCCAGGCAGGCACACCCTCCAACACTGGCTATACTACACTCCAGTCCTTTAATAGAAGTCTGAGCACCTTGGGGGAAATCACCCCAGCCTTCTCTATTCCAGGCTGGGAAGCTGAGGTCCTGTGGGACCTGTGTCTCCTGGAAACAGGAATGGGGATCCCAGAGGGAGCCCCTGCTACATTGGGTCCACTTAGACAGGAAGTCTTTGCCTCAAGTCACAGTGCCACCTGGGTCACCATCAAAGATGAGGTTCCAGAACCCTGGCATCACCTGTTCCCCCCATGAACAAATGTTAGGTTGCAGAATGGGGAGTAATTTTCGTTTAAATTGGTAAAAAAGCTGGAGTATAGGCAGGAGGGATTGTGCTGTCTGTATCCACACCCACACAGTAGTTATGGCAGTTGAACAGGCAGAGAAACTGAGGCTGGATGGAAGTCACTGAGACCCCACCATATCTTTAGTCAGGGCCCCTTGCACTGGGTATAGTGCAAGAAGTCAAGAGACATGGGTTCTAGCCCTGACACACTGTCACTAATTAGCTCTGTGACTCTGGGTAAGTCACATCACTTCTCTGGACCTCAGGTTCCCCATCTGTAAAAATAACAGTCAGCAAACAAGTAATGCTTATTAAATGTTTAAATAACTGAATTAAAGGAGGTAAACTGGGTGCCTCTTAAGGTGCAGTGCAATAAGAATTCTAACATCAGAGAATCTTTAGGCAGAGGGGTGAGGCAAGGCCTGGGGCGGGGAAGTGCATGCAGGCCATGGGGGTAGATATATGCAGGGGCCCTGGACACAAAGGCCTCCCCTGACTACTGTCATTTTCGCCACCCAGGCAGTTGTGTTCAGGGCCTTCTATTCTGCTGCTGTCAGGCAGCATAATGAAGATCTGGAGGAAAAGGGCTGAGTCCCCAGGGCCAGTGGGAGGAGTCAGGTCCAAGACCAGCTGGACCAGCAGAATGAGAGTGCAGAGTGATGCAGGGAACTTGGAAAGGCCACTGGCCCCTGCAAGTCCGTGCCTGCAACCTGGGAGAAGCTGGGAGAGGGGACCACCCTTTCCATGCTCCCCTTCCTGAGTAGGATTCCCAACAGGAATTGGCTTGGCACTGACAGCTTAGGCAGCAGATGGGACCCAGGTGTCCCTTCCTGGGGTGGGTGGCACGGCCCACAGAGGCCAGATGGCGTTTGTGGTGAAAACAGAGACCTGGGTCATCCAAAATAGGTTGTCAACCCCCAACAACCTCCCTGCCACACCCTCAGCCTCTTACAGCCTCATCACAGGGAAGACACAGCCAGCCTAGATTTTATAAAACAAATTTATTCACATTTTAGAAAAACTAATTCTAGGGCAGGGCTGGGTATGAGATCAACAGAAGGCCAGAGGAAGGAATCGGAAAGGAAGGAGTGGGGAATGGAGGCCATGCCCCCCACTCTGGGTAAGGGTAGGTCAAATAAATTAAAAGAACGTTGGACAGAGGGAGAAGGTATCCAGGCAACCAGAGGTGGGCTTGGTGCTGGGCTGGAAGACAGTCAACACCTGTAAGAACTGGAGAGAGCATGTGGTGTGGAATGGGCTAAGGAGAGGCCTGAGTGGGGCTCCCTCCTGGCCCTTAGTCCTGCCCCCTACAGAACTGTGAACTGGCTCCTCCTCCAGGTGGGGCTGGGGAGCAAGCAGCTCATCTCAGTGCTTGGGAAGGCAAGGCTAGGGGTTCTTTTTCCTCACCTGGTGGGGAAGGAATCACCGTTTTCGGAGTCTCTTCATGAAGCAGCAGGTGATGGTGCCAAGGACGGTGGCACCAGTGACTAGGGCAACCCCTGCACCGACCAGCAGGGGCACGAACAGGGTGTCCAGGGCTAGGTGAGAGAGAATAGCTGTATTCAGCCTTGGGTGCCGCTACTATCCACCCACTGTTCCACTGGAGTTCCAGCACCTTCTCTATCAAGTTGTCTGCACCCACCTCCTCCCCATTCACAGAGAGCCATCTCTGGCCTGCTCCCTTCCCTCTGCACACATGTCAACTTCTACCACTAAGAAGCCTGTGGCAGATGGGCACACGGGGGGAAAAAGCTGGATTTTCAGAACTCTTCGTGTGAGGTGATGTAGAGGGAAAGAGGGGACAGTAACAGGAGGATCAGATGATAAGGGAAGAACGAGCATGGGGCTGGAGGAAGGCAGTGAGTGGAAGTGAAGGCAGGGGTCACTCACCATGTGTGTAGGGGTAGACTGTGACAGGTCCCGAGCGGGCACTGCCTGCCTGGTACCAGCTATAGTCGGCATGCTGCACCCAGGCACTGGGGGCACAGTGGTACACGCCTTCGTCCTTGGGCCCCAAGCTGTGTAGTCTCAGCCGATGGCTTCGGGGCCCCACCAGCTCCACACTGACAGGGTTTCCTCCAGGCCGGACCCCCAGCTCTGCCACACCATCCTGGCCCACGCCACCCACTAGCTGGGCAGAGGCTGAGCTCAGGTCGCCATCCTCAGGTCGTTCCACCCACCAGGTGGCGGCCAGCCGCAAGCCTGGGGGGCCACCCCGCACAGAGATGTTGCAGAGCAGGGAGGCAGTCTCCCCACGGTACACTGTGCCTCCTGCCAACCATGCCACAGCCTCCAGTACCACACCTGTACAAAAAAGGCCATGGGGTCAGAGGGTGAGGGGTCAGAGGATATTGGGTCACGACCACTGTTCAAGCAACACCCAAGGAAACTCAAGGTGTCCCCACAATCTTAAAAGAAGAGGAGCATGAGACTGAGGCATGGAGGCAGCTGATGGAAAAGGAGAGAGGCATAGTGGAAAAGAGTTCTACAAGCCCAACCATCCCCTCTCACCTTCCTCCCGCACGTGCACAGGGAGGGGCCGGGATCGGGCACTGGCTGCTTCACGAAGCCGCGCGCCAGACCCTCGGACATAGGCCTTGGCAAGGCATCGGTAGGTGCCCGCATCACTAGGTCGGGCAGCCTCTAGCCGTAGCCTATAGGTTCTGGATGCCACCTTCTCCATGGCAATGTGCCGGCCTTCATAGCCAGGTCCCAGGCTGCCCACACCCTCTGTGTCCAACTGGGCTACCAGGCGGCCAGGCCCAGGTGCCCCTGCAGGTGCCATCTCCCAGCCTACGGAGTATGCAGCGTGACGGCCTGGTGGGGGCAGTGCCCCTGACACATTGCACAGCAGTTCCAAGGGCTCCCCTGGGCCAATCCGACGTTCACCAGGCCCCACTGCCACTGCCAGCTGGCTGGCTGAAACATAGGAAGAGGAAGGGATGTCAGAAGCAAGAGGAGGCACAGAACGCTTGACTACCCAACTGTAGTTCCCTTGAAAGCAGCAACTTTGAGGCTATTCATCTGACCCTCCCAGGTATGAGCATATCTCCAACACCCAGGGGCCTGACTCACCCCTCAACCATAGCCCTCCTATCTCCATGCCCAACGCGGAGCAGAGAAAACCCATCATGGGTACAGAGGGAAGTGATGCTAACAAGACTGCTCGCTCTAGGGAAGGTGGGCTCCCTGGTCAGGCCATGACCACCTACTGCCGGTGCCCACTGAGATACCATGGCTCCCAGCTTCCACACTCACACAGTGTCTGCACATCCACATGGGCCAGGACAGCCCTCTTCTCTGCGATCTGGGCCCAGCTGCCATCAGGATCTTGAATCCACTCAGTGGCAGTGCAGTGGTAGGTTCCGGCGTCCTCCGCCTGGGCACCCGCCACCACCATGCGGTACCGCTCAGCCCCCTCCTTGCCCAGTCGCAGGTCCCCTGCAGCTAGCCGCTCAGCATAAGGAGCACCAGCCTCCACAGCCAGGTCCGGCCGGAGTCCCACAATTTCCTGCAGAGTTGCTCGCCCCACTGGCACCTCAGGCACAACGCGTCCAAAGGACACCGCCAAGTGTGTGTGCTTCTCTGTGCTCGACCGTGCCAGGCAACCCAGTGCCAGCTCCTGCCCCTCGTGCACCATCAGGCGAGGAGGTGAAGTTGGGGCCTGGCGGCCTCGGGGCCCTGGGGAAATAGCTGACACCTGCAGCACATCTGGAAGAACTGGAGAGAACACCTGGACTGAGGGGAGGCTGAGAGCTGGCAGCCCTCCTTACTGTTTCCTACATATGACCTATTTCTCTACATAGACTGTCAGCTTCTGGAGGGCAAAGATTTCATGATATGTTATTTCTGCTGTAACTCAGTGGTGCCAAGCACAGTGCTGGGCACTAAGAGGCACTTAATAAATACTTGTCAAATTTCAGAGAACCAGCCCATCGCCTACTCACCCTTATATTTGGGACTGACCCCTATCAGAAAACTGGTTCTGTCTTCTTTCTCAGAAGACAAAGAAACTTGAGAGCAAAAATGTCACATGGTTTCACTCCTCCTACTCAATCTCTGCTTTCTTCCCTCCTCCCCCAGATTTAGATCCTGGCATCTCTAGGAATGGAGTTGAGTCACCCTATCATGGAATGGAGAGGGGACCAGACAGCTTAAGGACACTTTCCCTCTACCGAGAGGTAGCTTAATGGAATAAGAAGAGCAGTAGACTAGAATGGGTTAAAGTCCCAGAACCGCCACTAACTTGTTGGGGACTTTATGCAAGTCTCTTAACCTCTTTGGGCCTCAGGCTCCTCAGCAGCAAAACCTGAGGGAGGGGTTAGATAGGTCCCTCCTGACCCTGACTTTCTGCCTTTTCTAGGGGAGTGGCCCTGCCCCTTCCTGGGACGCAGTACCTCTCAGCTCCACCTTGCCACTGTAGCTGCCCAGGTAGCGATCATCAGTGGAGGGTGTGTAGCACTCATAAACACCGGCATCCTGGGCCTGCAGGCGGGCGATCTGGAGCACCACGGCATCACCCTGCAGACGCTGCACTTGCACTTCACCAGCCGCCACACGGGGCCCAAAGACAGCATAGGAGAACCGGGTATCTCTGGTACTGACAATGCCCAGGGCAGCCTCTGGGGCCTCAGGCCTGTACAGGAACCACTCAAAGTCCTGCCGGGCAGGACCCTCGTAGCCAGTAACATTGCAGGAGATGGAGATGGCTGTGCCAACCACGCGGTACAGTGGCCCCTCAGGGACCAGCACCTCCCGGGCACAGCACCCAACTCCTGTAGGGAAGAAAAAGAGAAGTTAGAAATGCCGGGGTCCCCATTGTATACCCCCACTACCAGCACCATTCTTAACTCCTGCCCCTGAGAGGAAAGGAAATATGGAGAAAGTTGGTACGCAGCTTGGGCTGTGTTCTGAGAACAGGGAAAGGATGCTGGGAGGTAAAACACCTAGGTCTCGAGGAGCTGCTATAGAGCTAGGTTTGCCTCAGAACCCAGAAACATCCATTTCTGGCAGGTGAGAAGCAGAAAGAACATCTGCTTCCTGCTCTAACCATTTCCTGATTCTAGCTGTACCTTGATTCTCTCCCCCCAGCCCCCACTCATGTCTGTGGTTCCGACTCTGGCCTGGTCAGTGCAGCCTTCTAGCTAAGAGATTCTGAGACCACATGTTCCCCCTTTCGCTTGAGAGAGGCTGGCAAAATCTTGGTCAGAAGGGGCTGTTGGCTCAGCTGTGTCACCTGGGCCAGGGAACTCCAGACAATGGAGCCAGTGGCCCGAGCAGGACGGGGCACAGACCCAGTCATTTCTCGCCACACACTGCCCTCCCCCCTCCAGCTGTGCTATGAGCTCACTGCTTCTCCTACCCTACAGAGCTTCAGAGGCAGCTGAGGCTTATGAAGCAGGAACAGACCTCTGCCCCAGCCTCTGGAGACAGAAGATCCCCCATCCTGTGCCTGCCAATAATTCCATGCTGGCCCAGCTGATGCACAAAGCAACCGCCCTCAACTCCCTAACAAAAGCCTTCATCTGCGTTTGGTGTGCATTCATTTACATATGGCTCCCTTTCTCTAGCTGCTCCTCCCCATCTTTCTCTCCTCATGCCAAAACTCTCTTCTTTACCCTACCCCCATTCCCAGGTCCTACCCAGCCCCAGAAGATACTCCAGTGGCTTGGAGGGCTCAGCTTCTCACTTTCCAACCTAGCCCCACTACAAGAGATCACAGAATAGAATGTAAGGAGGGCTAGGGCAGACCTCTGCCTCCATTTTACAGATGAAAAAGGTAAGGCAAGAGAAGTACACTGTCTTGGCCAAGATTCTACTGTCCTTGGATGGCTCCCAGAAGTCCCTGCAGAGGAGCAAAGCTGGAGAGGAAGATGGGGAGCTCCAAAGTGAGTGAGGCCTGAGGGGATGACCTCACTAAACAAAATGTCATTCCCAGGGGCATCCCCATGGCCTGCCTGCAGGGGCTAGAGGAAAACACCAAGTCTGGGGTCAAACTCTGCCCTCTGGCTCCTCCAGAAGCGCTTCCTTTGAAATCTCCTACTGAGCCAGGCTCCTTACTGTGGCTGAGTCACGGGAAGAACTTGTGCTAGCTCGGTTAGAGCACAGACTGGTTAGAGTCAGCCCCACTTCTCTCTGCAGCAATATGGCCTGGACCCATCCCTTCCTCTCCCAGGCTTCAATTTCCACACTGAAGAGAGCTAAGAGCTTCTACACTGACAGTGAGTGAGTGTGACTCAGGAGGGCCTTGCCTGAAAGCACTTCACAATCAGGGTGGCAGCGATGACACCTTCCCCCAGCCTCCATCACCCCCGGCCTCCAGGCAGACTCTGCTCAGAGGGGCCCCCTCCCACCTTCCTGGATCCACAACTGCTGATGCTTGGAGATCCCATGGGAAAGTCACCCCCACCACCTTAGGAAACCAGCTGCCAGGCAGCTCTCTCCCTAGCCAGGTCCCCTCTGTGTTAGCAGAGAGGGAAGGGAGAACAAACAGACTTTCTTTGCAGTCAGACAGATCATCTGGGTTCAAATCCTAGACCCAACACTCAGGAGATGTGTTATCTGGGCAAGTTACTCCATTTTCCTCATCTTCAAAATGAAATGTAAGTGCCCACAGATCTCAACAGGCTATTCCATCTCTGTGCATCTCACTTACCCACCTCCCCTGGGCTCATCTCTGTTCTACACTGCCCATTGGGAAAAACAATCCAAGTGCTAGGCAACCAGGCCCTCTGACATCCTCCTGCCTCCCACTCAGTGCCCTAAGGAGGATTCATTCTAGTCCCACAGGGCCCAGGGACCTATGCAGCAGGCAAACTGGTTGGTGCCACTGTGGAGCAGTTCTAGAAAAGGCAGCTGGGGCTACCTACTGTCAGCCTGCTCCTAGACTATGGCGGCTCCAAATCCTGTTGGCCCGACTACCACCACCCTCACCCTCGCTCCCCACCCTGTGCTGTTACTTCAAGGGTTTCAGTCTCCTGAACATCTGTACAAGCAGTCTCACTGTCTTGATGCCATTACTCCTCCCTAGACCGTCTCCTACAGGGAGCCCTCCAGTTCATGCCCAAAGCAATCGCACAGTCACTGCCTTCACGCATCCTTGCAGCAGAACACCCACCATGACAGAGACAGGGTGCTTAGAGATCCCAGCATCAATCTCCATGGAACCTTGTTTCTCCCAACGCAGGGAAGCTGAGACTAAGGAGGACTAAGACTAAGTGACAACTGGTGGGAGGCTATAGAGCTAAGTGCCATCTGGCAGAAGGCAAGTGGGGCAGATAGGGACCCAGCCCAGGTCAGAGATGGGGCTGAGAGAGGGAATTGGGCCCAATCCCAGAGGATAAAATGTATGTGTGTGTGTGTGGGGGGGGGGCAATTAGGGGAGACCTACTTCAAAGATCCTAGGCAGAATCAGCCCCTGGGCCTCCAGCCAACTCGGGGCAATTATGAAGACTGGCAGGCACTGCCCACGCAGGGCGGGCACCTCAGGCTGGGTCTGAAGCTGAGCGTGAAGCAGAGAGGCGTCAAACCATTTGGGTGCAGTGACCCCAGGATCCGAGTGTGCTGGCTGAGAGATGGAACCTGGCCTTCGGGAGCCTGGTGGTCCCTAGGGTTGGCACCTCAGTGGGTCCTCACTGTGCCCAAGGCTGGGGCCTAGAGCTGGGGTGCCTATACCCACCCAGACTGGATTGGCGGTCTGGAAGTGCCCCCTGAGGACGCAGGGGGCTGCGAAGGTCTCTGAGGATAGAGGAGGGCCAGGCTGGGTGCCAGGTAGCAGACACCTGCCGGGCGGGGCTGGGGGCTAACGCAGGGGCCGGACTTACCCAGCATTAGCAGCAGCAGCAGCGTAGGCAGCGGCGGCGTGGGACCGAGAGAGCCCATCCTACGAGGCCGGCGCTTGGAAGGCTCCAGGGAGCTGCGCGGGCTTTGGACTGACAGGGGTTCGGGGGGCGCATGCCCGGGTGGGGGGCGCAAAGCACAGCCGCAAGGCGTGGGTTCTCGGAGCGGAGCTGAGCCGAGTGGGAGATTCCAAGTCCCCTCCCTCCTCCTCCCTCTTCCTCCCACTGCTTTTCCTCCCTCCTCAACCACTCGGGAAATCATTCCCGCCCCACTGCGCCCGGGCTCCGCCCCCGCCCCTGTCGCCGGCTACCAGCCCCGCCCCGGTCCCGTGTTGGTCCCCAACCCCTTCTCGACCCCTCCTGACCCCTTCTCAGCCCTGTTCCTGGGTCCTGGGCCTCGGCCCATCCCCGGTTCCCGGTTCCGCGCCGACTTTGGCCCTAGCCCCGACCCCGCCCCTGTTCCCGGCTCCTCCCAGACGCGAGTCCCGGACCCCGGACCCTGTCACTGTCCCGCCCACCTCAGTCCTGGCCCCGCCCTTCTGGCCCCGCCCCTATCCCTGGCTCTGCTGGGAACCCGGTCCTGGACCTGGGCCCGGCTCTGCCCCCACTCCAACCCATGTGCGACCGCAGCGCCTGGACTCAGCGAAACCCCATCCGCCACGTAAGAGTGCACCCTGCCTCGCACCTGCCGGCCTCTCCATGAGAGTTGGGTGCAGGGGCTCTGAGGTCGTTAAGGTGACTGTGGCCACGCACTTAAAATTCAGTTATTTGCTCTGAGCCGCTAGGCCTCATTGCAAACTCCGCTAAAGTGGGCATGGGCGGGACCCATGAGTTCCAGACACGGAGGATCTGGGCCGAAGGGCGAGTCAGGGCCCATAAGGTCACTGGAGACCTGTTTGCCACTCCCTCAGGGCAGAATCAGAGGAAGCGGGCCGGCTGGGTGCCTTCACTTCCTGGTTGGTGATCCCGGTCTATTTGCTTAACCTCTTTCTACCCCAGTTTTCTTGTTGGCAAATTGATGTGGGTATTTGTGAGGGTTAATTGAGATAATACACATAAAGTGCTTGGCAAAATAAGAGATAAAGTGTTTTTGTTTTTAAATAAAATAGGAGATAGGATGTTCTCTTTTTTAAATTATTTAAACTGCTTACTAAGAGGTTTTGTTTAGACTTAAGAGGGTGAACTTGTGGTTCGGGTGAAGGAGCCTCTATTTCCAGTGAAGAAAGATGGTCTTCTCTCTGCACTGGAAAGGGGTGGGGGCTGCCCTGGAGGTGGGAGAATGGAAGAGGCCTCTTTCCTAGGGACTCTGTCTCTTCTTCACTAAATAGAAGGCGGAGAGTAGGGAGAGGCAGGAAGGTTGTGGCCAGAATGGGGAGAAAAGAAGCCAGGTCCACAAAGCTAAGGCTGCTAGAGTGACCTTCTGTGGGAGGTTACCCTGGAGCTCATCCAACATCTTCACCCTCAAACCCCCACTCCCACTCCCACAACACCCTTCTACTCACTCCCCACCCCCTTAGCAGAGGAGGAAACAGACCCTGAGAGGGTACATAGCACAAGCCAGACCAGACCTTCCCAGACTTCCTATTCCCAGAGCCTGGTACAGTTCCTGGCTCAGAGGTGTTCAATTGAAGCTACATTCAGAGACTGACCAGAGAAGCTCTGAGGCAGAATGCTGGGGACCACCAAGGGAAATCAGAGGTCCAGGAGCAGGGCAGTGGATGCCCCTTTCCTCCCACTCTGACATATGCACAGCCTGATTTCCCCATATTCATTTCACCTAAATCCATGCACAGGCCAGGTTGAGCTGTATGAAAACTGAAAGGCACAGAGGACTTCTTGGAGGAAAACCAGTCCCTTTATTTGGAAGTAGAGTGGCTTTAATGCCTTGCTGATGCTTGAGAGATGTTGCCAGAACTCTTCCTCATCATCCTAGATGCCATTTATGGGAAGCCTACAGGATAAGGCCCTTTTGGATATGTTGACATCAGAAATGTCCAAACCTGTAGAAAATTTTTACGAGTTTATTTGAGCCAAACATGACAATTACCAGAAGCAAATTCTCAATGGATTGAGAGAATGGCAGTTTTGCAGCTCATTTTATACATTCGAATCAAAGAAGGAGACAAAAGGAGGGTTACATAAAATCCATTGGTGGTAGATTAAGGGAACAAGAGAAAGCAAATTGGGGGAAATCTCTGGGATTGGATAAAAAGGCAAAATAGAGAAATGCATACTACTCTTACTTTGATGGGTACAAGATAGTTAATAATTAACATTTACAGCACGTAGAGGTGGTATTTGAGGAACAAGATAACAATGAGAATTCTGTGGTCTCGTGCTCTTTTGCTGGTGGTTGTACGTTGAGGGGCCTAGAAAAAAGTAGTCTGACCTTTCAAAGGTATGTTATCTTAGATGCAAAAAGACAAGAGGCAGGCTCACTAAGGTAAAGATTGACCCTTATTAAGGAAGCTAACTACAGGCCTAGGATGGGACTACCTGCCATGAGCTGATTTTAGTTAGGAATTTTTGTGTTTAAATCATTCTGTGTGGTTACTTACAGTCTCCAAGTTTGTAGGGCCTGCCACGAGGCCTCCACTGAGCTTGTCAGATTTAACATGTAGCCCCTTTTTTCATCCACAGATATTATTTCTAATCTTCCTAGCATATTTTGTCACGTGGTATCATTTAACAGCAGAGGAGACTGAGGTTCAGTGAGGTTAAGCATTTTGCCCAAAGCCACATAGCTTTTAAGTAGCCAAGGTATGAGGAGTTCATACCTCGTACCCAAAGTCCCAAATTTTCCCACACCCAATTGTCTCTCTTCCCAAGCCTCTCTACCCTATAAATTCATTCATTCAACAAATACTGACTAGGCCAGACCTCAATATGTGGGAAACAAGTCCAGCATGGTCCCCTGCCTTCAGGGAACATGCAGGGGTACCAGGGAGACATACCATAAGTAAGTAATAACATACCCCAGTACGAGTGTTATGAGAGGTTTACTCAGGAATTTGGGGGTAGGTTTGTATTGTGATTCCAGCAGTTATGAAGCTGAGGAAACTGCAGTTTCTTCGGTTGCTCCTCCCCAGACTGTAAGTTCCAGTGGCTGCCAGCAGGGGGAGCCCATAGCCCAGGCCTGAGTCACTCTTAGCCGCTTATGTAACTTGGAAAACTGTGGGGAGGAGAGCAAACCCCAGGCATGAGGCTTGTCACACATACAGACAGATGCATGTACCTGAGATAACACAGAAAAATTCGTGCAGAAAGACATCACACACACATCCCCACAGAGCGATGCACAGACACACACATACACACACAACACATGCATATGCTGCCAATGAGGGATATGTGGTATAGACATGAAAACACTCCTGTATCCTCCCAATCTGGCCCGTGATAAAACTGCACAGGCTTACCCAGCACCTTGGCTGATGCCTGTGGTGGGGTGAGCAGAGAAAGGAAGAAGGCAGCCTTGCCATAGGCCTCAGGCCAGCCCGAGACAAGAGGGAGGGGAAGCCTGGTATTACAGAGTCGTGGGTGAGGGGTACGTAGAGACCACAGGGCCTGTAGTCACTGCCATCACCTGCTTTCCGCTCGCCCTCCACGTACAACCAGTTATGAGCACTAGGCCTGTGTTTCACATGCTTGTTTAATTATCCCTCAAGATGACATATGTACAAGGTACCAAGGTGACACTGAGATGTCCTGAGTATCATTAAAGATAATTAAGACTGATGCTGTCCTAAAACAGTCTATCATCTGGCTGAGATGGCACAACCATGACACATAGTTCTCAGAGAGGCACATTCAAAGACAGGTCCATCAACATATTCTGACCTGTGCCAGGTCCATAACATGATCTCATTTAATCCCCACCAGAACCTTGTGAGGTCAGTGCTACTATTATCTGGGAGGGAACTGAGGTGTACAGAAGCTTAGGAACGTGTGCAAGATTAATGGATTAGTTACCGACCAAACTCGAATTTGAACCTGGGATTGTCTGAGTGTGGAGGAGTCTATTTTTCTAACCCATGTTACATGGCTTCTTAAAAGCTGACATGGACCCAACATTCACAAATACACACCCAGCTATTGACACAGACAGCACCTTAAAGAGAGTGACAAACACATCAAAGAAACAAGCACACATACCCACCAGATGTTAGACATATAGAAATGCCGCAAACACACATAGTACTTAGCTCTCTCTCTTTTAAATGCATATAAATCCTAGCTTGATGGATGCTAAAGATCACACACAAGAATGTTTATAAAGCCTTGACCCACACTGCCATAATGAGCCATGTTTTCCACCCACCCCAAAGGGAACATTCTCTCTGTCTACTTGTTGAGAGGCTTGAGAGGCTCAAGCAAAGAGGCAAGGCAGAGATGGAGCAAAAACCTGCCTTCAACCTGACAACCAACTTACACAGTGATGCACTGAAACAACTTTACACTCGAATACCTGGGCACACACCATGATAAAAACACAGACATCATGCGCTCCCAAACCCGCTCGCAGAATAACGGAGCCATCTCCCACACACACATATACACACTGAACCCTCTCCCTCCTTCCTCCCTAGCCAGGCACCCACATCATTATGGTGTCCTCTGTGTGTGTCTGTGTGTGTGTGTGTGTACTCCCTGAGCCTTCCTCTTGCCCCAGCTGAGCCCACACTCTTTCCCAAGTACTCAAACTTAAACTTTATGCCCAGGGTGTGGAACAGCTGTTAAGGAATAGAGGAGCCACAATACCATTGCTGGCCTTGGCACAATCCAGCACTGACTCCTGAAAAGGCCCTGCCATTTATATGCCCAGGATTAGTGCTAGCTGCCACCCACTCCAGAAGGCCATGGATGGATCCCTCTGAGCCGGAATCCCCTCCACTACAAGTCTCTTGCTCTCCAGCTCATAAGCTGGGCATCTGGGCTCCACCCCAGATGCACACCCCATCCCTCTCCTCCATTTCCAGTCAGTTAAGAGGGAGCCGATGGCACAGACATATGTCTGGAGGGTGGCATGGGCTAAGGCAACTCCCACTATGTGATATGTCTTCCCCAACCAGGCAGCCTGGGGCAGGGGAGGGGTATCCATCAAGGATGGAAGATAGCAGAGGTTTGGCTAGACAGAGGTTTTTGAGCTAGGTGTTGGAGATGAGCCTCAGGGGACGGAAGAGGGTTAGCTGAGGTAGCTGCCTCTGAGTCACTGAGGTTGGGCAAAAGACAGATTTGGTGAATAGGTCATTTACAAGTTTGTCCATACCCAGCTCTGAGTGAGGCAAAGAGGGGGCACCAGTACTCACTAATATTTACTGAACACCTGCTCTGTACTGGACTGCGCTCTGAGCATTGCATGTATCCGCACACAGTCCTCACAACAACCCACAGGGGAGCACGATTGTTACCTGTGTTGCAGACCAGAGAAGGAGGCCCAGAGAGATGATCTTGCTTACTCAAAATCACCTGGCTAGCAGGTGGTAGCTCCAAGATTCAAATGCAAGATGTTTGACACCTGAACTTAAGCTCCTAACATTCTTCTTCCTTGTGCTTCCCCAACCTGCACACACCTAATCATATACACACACATGTGAGCACACATATATACACACATACCTGGTGCCTATGCAACCTTTTGAAATAACTTTTTCCACGAGTGTATCTTCAGCTCCTAGCACATAATGGGAGTTCAATAAATATTTGTTGGATGAATGAATGCAGTGCTGGAGGCCTGGGAAAAGAGGAATCAGTGAGAGAGGTATGTGTGTGGTGGTACAGGGGCAGAAAGGGACATGGGGGAATTTCACACACCCGCTCACCTAACTCTGAGGTCCCAGCCCATTGGAGTATCCTAGGTGGGGAAACAGAAATGTGGTTCACTGGGATCCCTGAGGTAGAGGGAACTTTAACTCTCCCCACCGATCAGAAGACAGGGAATTTGAGGAGAAGTCTGAGGAAAGAGTACGGGAGCACACAGCCATCTCAGCCAACTTGGGTCCTGCTTGTCACCATTCTCTGGCCCAGTGTCACAGGCTCTTCCCAGGCCTCCCTCTAGACAGCAGCCACTGCCTCCTCTGCAGTCCACACCTGGACTCTCCAGGGCCCTGGCACCCCTTGGCTGCCCTGGCTGAAGGGAGAACAATTCAACTTCTCCCTAGTCCAACTGAAACAAGGTGGAATTTTCCCAAAAGCTCTCTGTTGGAAAGTGAAGGGAAAACAAAGCCAGAAATAAAGGTTACAAAAAACAAAGAAACAGACAGGAGGGTATGGATGAAAGAGCTCACCATGGGAGAGAGTGGGCCCAGAGTCCTGACACTGCTGTAACCCCTGATCCCACAGCACACTGTCCTCAGCCCTTTAATGGCACTTCCTGCTCTGCGTTGTCCAGGGCTTATTTATATCTGCATCTCCATTTGGCTGTGAGCATCTCAAGGTCACTGTTGGCTCTTTTTGGCTCCGCCCCCATGCCTAGCATAGTGCCTGGCAAGGAGTAGAAACTCCACAGATATTTGCCAAGTAATTGAGCAAGACAGTGGGCAAGTGCATGAGTGAGAGAGAGGGAAGCTGGGTCTTTTGTTTCTGGTAACCAGATCATTTCCATGGTGGGCACTGTTGCTCCTTCCAGAGTTTGTCTCACACTGGTAACTTCCACTCACAGCCAACAAAAAGCTTCACCTGTGTCAGCCTAAACTTTCCATCTCTCAGGAAACAACCTAGGCTATGCTCCGGAAAGAGAAGGGTGCTGGAAATCTGATTCATCTAAAACAGGAACTTTTTAGTCCTAAGGCTAGGACATTGAAAAGCAAGAGCAGAAAATAATGGAGCATTTAAGTTCTCAAAACAACCCTATATATTAGAGCTGTTAAAAAAAAAAAAAAAAAAGCGAAGCTCAGAGAAGCTAAACTTTGTCCAGTGAGTGGGAGACTAGAATTTCTTATCTAGGCTTTCTGACCCTGCAGCAATCTGGACCACATTACCATGTTGCCTCTGTCTGTATAGGACAAATCGTCATCTCAAGAATGAGCTGGGGCCTGGGGTAATGACAAGGGTATAGGTCCAGCCAGCTGGCAGAACAGGGTGATGGGGAATCCACGCCAGCAATACTGCCTGCTCCAGGTGGGTACTGAGGCATCAAGCATTGGCACTGAGGATGGCAGCTCCTGAACTAGATGTCCCTGGGGATAGGGAACTGGATAGAACAAACCTAAAAATTAGAAGATTAGGCAGGATAATCAGGAGTTAAGACATGTGAAATAAAGCTTCTGTGTTCCCAAGAAAGTCAGAACCAGACAGCACAGCTTTGAATGGACCTGGATTTACTAGCTTGTAGCCTGCATCCCCTACTTGGGGAAGCTTCCCAGTATCTTTGTATCTCTGTTTCCCATCTACAAAATAGAGCTATTGTGAGGACTAAACTAGGTAAAACATGCAAAGTACCAAAGTGCATCATTGACTCAGCATAGTGCATCATTGACTGTTAGCTCCAAGGAGCTAGAGATCTTAGGGACAGTCTAGCTAAGTGGTTCTCAACCCTGCCTGCACGTTGAATCATCTGAGGAGCTTTTAAAAGATACAGATGCCTGGGCCCTACCTCAGACCAATTAAAACATGATCCCTGGAGGTGAGGCCCAAGCATGCGACATTAATATACAGCCGGGGGTGAGTACTCCTACCCAGTCCAATGCCCTTATTTTATTGATGAGAGGTAAAGGACTTATTCAAGTTTGCACAGCTAGTTAATGGTAGATCAAGTTCTATATGGCAAGCTCCGCCCTCCCTCCAGTCCAGCCCAGGGTGATTTCCAGTACCACATGGTCCAGCCTCTACTCCCACATCTTTGGGATAGGATAATCACCCTGGTGGGAGACAGAGTCCAGGCCCACCCAGTATGACTCAGCAGAAATGGAGGTAAAGAAGTAAGGGGAGCTTGAAGAAATGAGGAACAGTCCCTGAGGGCTAGGAGCTGGCCCTGGGGAGATCAGGTCAAGGGATGGGGTGGAGGGGTTTGGGGACTAAATGGCATGAGATTCTAACAGAACATGACACAGGAACCTTGCTTGCCTTGATTGTAATAGTCTCTCCAGTACCTTGTACTGGCACACAGTAAGTGTTCTACAAATCCTGGGATAAAGTCTGAATAATGCAATGTCATGAAAATGAGTATGTACTATTGACTGAGTCTGCCAGGGGACACTCACATTCCCAACAGGAAGTGCTGAGAACATCCAGACAGAAGCGCAAGAGTGAAAGGATCTTGGACTTGCAGAGAAACTGAGGCACAGAGGAGGCCCAGCTCCCTGCAGCCCCAAGGAGAGCTGGTTATATAAGAGTAAGGCTGCAGCCCTGTGTGCCAGATGTTTGCAGGGCATCCTGTCCTAGCCCGGACAAACAGAGCTATATCCTGGGTCAAGTGGAGGGGGTCTGGTAAGGAAAGAAGGAGGTAGGAAGGAGGAGGGGGAGGGCCGAGCCATGCTGCCTCTTGATAGGGAGAATGGGGAGGCGGGGTGCCCTGGGCCAGTGGCTGGGTCAGATTTCTGGCCAAAGCAAACCTGCCTCAGGAGGCTGGGGGGCCGCTCCCTCCCAACCCAGATGGAATCAAAGACAAACAGGAACCCTAGAGGGCCCAGCTGTGACCCTTGCCCCCACACGCAGCAAGGCCCATTAACCCCAGCCTCCCCATCACCCCCGACATACTTTTCCCAGCCCAAAGATTCTGTGTAAATAGACTCATCTGGTATTTGCTGATTAAAAGCCAGCCAAGAAATGTCAGGTTCTTCCATCCTCATCCCCAGCCCTGTCATTGTCCCCCAAAGGTATTCAGACCCTGTTCTCTCTCACAGGAACTCTCTGTAAGAAACCAGGGTAGTCTCTGCCCAAACCCAGAGCCCTTCCTTGCTGCTATGCCAAGAGGAGTTAAAAGGATTAAACTTAATTCTGTGGGTCATACTAATAAACAAAATAGGGGTATCTGCCACTTGGATCTCCTGAACCCAGGTCTCCGATAGTTGGTTGTCGCACAGATAAAACCTTTGGAAACTTTGATTCACCTGAGCTGAGCTATGAGCTAAGGAGGAAGAAGCCTGGAATTTGGGGATCGTCAGAGATGCAAAGTGACCTCAGAGATTTTCTATCTCTGCTCCTCATTATTCAGATGAAGACAGCAAGGCCAGAGTGAGAGTAGCCCTTATCCAAAGTCACACAGCTGGCTAGTGGCCCCACCAGGACCAACCTCAGCTGGCCTGACTTACAGGCATGAACCCTTCTCATCAGGGCATAATAGAGAAGGTGGAAAGAAGTGCCCAGGACAACCCTGGGCCACCATGCTCAGGGAGGAAGGTTGACACAGGCCCTGGGCTACACTGCTGATCCTTTCCTTATTCTCCCTTAGACTTCCACCTGGATGTCTAGGGGGCACATGAACATGAAGCTATCCAACTCAGAGAGCAGCAAGTGTATGAAAGAGGTGGAATTGGAGCAGAGGCAGAGAAGCTGAGGGAAATTCTTCTGAGTGCTCTTTTCTCCATTTTCTGAATCCTTTCTAAAAGTGGTTTTAACAATAAAAAATGATAAGAATAATCTGGGAAAAGATGAAAGATGACAAAAGCAAGGAGAGACAGAGAAAGAAGTTTTTATAATCCATTTGGAATAGATTGAAAAGAAAGACCAGAAAAAAAGCTGAGGAGCAGATATCAAGGGAAAGATAGAGAGAAAACCCAGCACTGTCCCTGTGATCCAGTGGGGAAACTGAGGATGCAGCAGGACTTGGACAGCCACTCTGTGGCTCTGAGCCCAAACTTCTTACTACAAGTTTACTATAATCTTCGGGAAGTAGGAGGAGAGAGGTCTGGAGAAGAAGGGGGAGGGAAAAGCACCTTTGTCGGACACTTGTTATGGCCACTCCAGGCCTTCCCAGACTCCCCATCCATCCTATAACCTCAAGACAGCCTCTCCTTGAAAAAATAAATTTTTGCCCACACCCCCAGAAGGCCCTGGAAGCCTGACAGTGGTGATAAGACCACAGGCCCTGAGGAAAAAGGGAAAGGAGAATTGGAGAGAATGAAGGAGGAGGGAAAGGAGAGACTGCTCAGAGAGGGCTGGCCCCAGGGAGGAGGAAGAGAGGAAGCAGGGTTGGTGAGCTTGGCCCAAGTCAGGACTACGGCAGAGAAGTGGGGTGAGGGGGCGGGAGGAAGGACAGTGGGGGTGATTGAGGTTCCAAGTGCTCCTTCCTTCCCACTCTCCCTCCCTCTTTCTCTTTCATGATCTTGAAACAACCTTCAAGTCTGGGCTGAAGGCCCCAGGAGGCCAGTCACTTTGGAAACAAAACTGTTTCTTGGAGACCTTGAAAACCCACATGCAGCTGAGCTGCATCCCCACTCCTCCCTCACGCACATGAACATTCTCCCACGAACTCTCACGTACACCCATATTGGCCAAACACACTTGCACACACCGGTACACAAATAACATTTTTAACAAGATGACCACACATTCCAATGAGTGTTGCCCTCTCCTGTCTGACGGAGCTTCTGCTCCGGAATTACCATTTGGCAGCTTCCTGCGGTCTCTTCCCCACACACGGAACCTCACACCATTGTCCCTTTCAGCTGCTAGGACACAGTATGCACACAAATGTATGTAAGTGTACATTCCTCTGTCTCTTTTTGACCCTCTCTAGGTCTTGGCCTCTGTCTCCGTCTCTGTCTCTGTCTCTTTCTCTCTCTCTCATTCTCTCTCTCTCTCACACACACACCTACTTCCCAGAGCTCCCTATGCCACCCACACAGTTGACTCAGGACCCTCCATCCTGCCTTTTGTCAAACTCCTCTCTGCCCTATGACTTTCTCGCAAACCCACTCCCCAGATGAGTCACCCTGATTCTGCCACCTCCTGCTTTCAAGTCTTTCTTACTCTCTGCTTTGTTCCTCTCATTCCAAGGGCACCACTGGTTATGTTCGAAGGAAGCAGTAGCCCAATCCAGGCACCCCAGATCAAAGGACCAGGTATCTATACCCATGTCCTGGAGTCTGAGGTCCAAAGTGGAGGAACAAGAGGTAGACTCCCAGGGCTCTCATACTCACCTGGGCAGGAAGAATGTTCAGGAATATGTGCTAAGGAATGGGCCCTGGGTGTCCCATTCACCCTTCCTTTTGTCTGAGCCCCAAACATGGGAGCAGAAGTGCCTTTGGGACTGCATACTGGCCCCAGTGCAGAGCATAGCAGAGGCACTATGCTGTATGGGCACAGGAAGGACGATCTTTTTTGGTATAGGGCTTGGGCACAGGGACCAGAGCTAAAGCCTTGGAGGTACCAACAGGGAGAGGGTGAGGAGTAAAAAGGGTGAGAGCCAGCGCCTGACGTCTACCCATCTTCAGGTTCTAGGGCTAGTTTTTTCGTCTGTCTCACCTTTGTCTTGGAGCGGGCTGCGCAGAAGATAACCCAGGAACTAAGGAAGAGGTGCTTCCTAAATCCAAAGTCATCCTCTAGTCTACCCTGACCCCAGGGCAAAGCTGCCCTTCAGTTGCCCCAGTCTTGAATGACCTAGCCACCCATGGGCCACCCTTCTAGTGACTTCTCTAAGCATTCTCTCCTAATATCTAACCACAAGATTTCTTACTACATACACCTTGAGCTACTTTTCTCACTCTCCTCTACGCACAGGGGTTTGAACTGGGATCTGTTTTTCTCTGTTTCTTCACACTGCCTGTTCTCCCCCAGGCCCAAATTCAAGGTTAGCTGAGGGCCCATAGAGAGAAGGTGTCTGCCGCATCCTACCCACCCTTCCAGCTGTAACACAGGAGGCGAGGGCGGAAGCAGGATGTGACCTTTCGGATCCCTGTAATGGAAAATCTCCATCGAAGGCCAGGAGGAGGCCAGTTATTTAGGGAATTCAGACTTGAGCTCTGTGCCCTCAGAGTGGATTTGGCGGAGGAGATGGAGAGGACGGGTAGATAATCCCTCTGCAGGGAGTTTCCTCTGCGGCCAGGCAGGGACCCAGCCCAGCCAAAGGCACCTGAAGCCTCTGGACTGAAGGCCTCAGCCCCTCCTTTATTCCCTCCCAGCTTCCTTGGGCTCAGGGTGTTCAGACCTGCTTCCAGTTCACTGGTTTCCCTCCACACTGCCCTCTGTGTGCCCAGGAAACGGGGGCCCTCCAGGAGAACCCTTCCTCTGACTGTTCCCAGCAGAAGGCGATGGTAGGGTTTTCCTTCTCCCTCTCTGCCCCTTCCAGCTCCCCCTTTCTCCCTTTGCCCTTCATTCTTTGGCTCTTTTATCAAATGGGTAGCAACAATGCTCCCCGACCAGCTGGTCTCACCTGGTGTCCCATTTCCCCCACCTGAGCTAGCTGGTATAACGTCACAGACACCCCTACCAGTAGAGGAGACGCCACCGCCCCGCCATCTCCAGACTTCCTGCTGCCCCTCGAGCCACCTTTGGCTTTGACCAGGGTCCCTCAGAGGCACCTCATATACAGAGCCTGTCCTGGGTTCCAGCGCTAGCTACTTTTTCTGCTTCCTTTTTCTGCTTCAGCGTCCCCTCTGTCTCCATGGTAGAGGGAACAGTCTCTGTTACTTTCCCTGGGAGGTTGGATGTAGGCTCCGGAGACCTGAGTTCTAATTCTACAGCTTGTATTGTTTAATCTCTCTGGGCCTCAGTTTCCCACAGGGAAAATAAGAGGAGAGTGAACCAGGTAGCCTCTGGGATCCTGGGAGGCTTAGGGGACTGCTCCCCTCTGTCCATCCCTATGAGACACCTTTTCACGCTCTTGATCCATACTGCCTTGCGGGGGGTGAGGGGGGGGTGGGGGGGCGGGAGGAGGGACAAGAGCATGCTGAGGGGGAGCACGCAGTGGGACAAACTGACGGCCACTGCCAGTTGCTTAAGGGGCGGGAGGGGAGGAGTCCTCAGGGATCCTGTTTCAACAAACGTTTCTTTTCCAAGGAGGGAAGGGGGGGTAGGCGGGGGAAGGGACCTATTTAAAGCTACCCTGTTGCCAGCCCTCTGTCTGGCTGCCCCGGGGCTCTGGCTGTCCCAGACCACCGTGTGGGCTTGGGAATCTTCCTGCTGATCTCTCCAGCCTAGGTCCCCTCAGCCACTTTGCCCCAAGATGGGCCGTGGGGTGAGTATCCCCAAAGAGCAGGGGTGGCTTTGTGGGAAGGAGAAAGGCTCTCTGGAGGTTGAAGGAGGCTAGAGAGAAATGATGAGGTGGGATGGTATGTGGAAGGAGGGTCAGAGAGAAGCCCATCTGCTGGGGTGGTTTGAACTTGGGACTCAGTCTCCCGGCTACTATGCTACAAGGCGTGCACGGATCCACTGCTCACATTCCCAAGTGCCCTCCTCTGCAGCACCCCCACAGTCAGCTCCGCAGCCCACTACACCCACCCCCTCCAGCTCTCCCTCATCGGCGTTCTTCATCTCTGTCCCATACCCAGCACAGTCCCTCCTCTCCATGTCTCCTGACTTCCCAGCTGAAGGGTTCTTTGGCACTGCTGATCCTGCCTGTCTCAGCCACCATCTGAAAATATTCATTTCTTTGAGAGTCCCAGCCTGAGAAGATATGGGTCCAAGAAGTTCTGGGTACCAGCTCCAGGGGCCCTGAGTCCCAAGGACAGTTGGGAGGGGTGCGAGGAAAGAGTCACGTGCACCCAGACGCCAGCCCAGCACCACTCCAGATGTCCCAGGCAGCACTGTCCTGCCATGGGCTTTGAGGACTTTCCCAGAGGTGAGGTCTGCCTCTCCCCCACCTCCCAGTCCACCTCTGCCTATGGCATTCTGCAGCAAAGGGGATGCCAAAGGGAAGTTAACAACTACGGCGGTGGGGGTGGGGGTGGGGTGGAGGGAAGCACCAAGCCTTGGATTCTTGGAAATGAAATTTCTGTATGGAGAATTACACACTGTGCCCACTGCTTTCCTTTTACGCAATGCTGGGCACAGAAGGAATGGGCACAGGGAGCCATGGGGGAATGCTGAGGGAAGAGGGGGGCTGTGGGGACGGTGGGGAGTTTCTGCGCCCAGGAGGGTCAGGCAAGGACGTGCTACTGCAGAGATTGAGCAGCTGGGAAAACTCCGAACTTGGACACCAGGGTTCCTGAGCTAGGGTGTGAGCCATAAATAGAACATGTGTGCGCATGCACCTGCAACCCATGTGCTTTCCATAAGCTGGAGATGATGCAGATATTCATGGATGAGCACCTGTGTTTTTGTCTCAGCGGGCAAATTTGGGAATGTACAGGTCCCCAAGCATGCGTAGGCATTGATATGCTGCTTGAGACCGTCAAACTGCTCCTTGGCATCTCTTGTTCTCCGAGTGAAAGGGAGTCCCAGCTGAGGTGCCAGAACTCTGAGGGGAGGTCAGGTGACACTCCACTGCCTCACCCGAAGTGGAGAAGAGGGAGGCAGCCTTCTACCCTGCTCCCCAGAGAACAAGGTGGACTTAGCTCAAGAGGTCTTGCTTGAGAAGCCATTTGACCTTGACTCCTTCAGGGGACTCCAGTTGCTTGGGGGTTTGTGCTTCTCCTCTAGCATCCCCTTCCCTACTACCCCCAGTAGCAAGTCAGGCAGCAGATCCAGTTGTGCTTGGACTTAGGGCTGAAGCCTGGAGTTCGATCTGCTGGGAGACCTCTGAGGAGGTGAAGCAGCCCCTACCCTCATCCCCCTGCTGGGATTAATTCTGCTTCCATCGCTTTTCCCCTGCATCTTCCCTCCAAAGCAAGGCCTAACTGTCACCTCATCACACTGTGGCCCTGAAGGGCAGCGTGGGAGTTGGGGGAAGGGACAGCACTGGTAGGAGGGAACCCAGCCTACTCCAGCTGCCACTGAGAGGCTGCAGTGGGGGGGAGCAGTGGCTGACTTCCAGCTTCCCCCACTCTGTCCCAGCCTCTGGCTTTCTCAGAAAGAACTCTCTGTTCTCCTTTAGCATTCAAGCCCTGGACTGGGACTTGTGGTTGGGGGAGGGAAGAAGAGTGTTGGTGGTGGTGGTGGGGGGTGGTCCTTACTTCCTCTCTTTCTTTCTTGCCTGGGCAGCCTGCTGGCCCCAAATCTCTGCAGGCTCCTGGCGACAGAGGCTGAGATCCTTGCCAGGGGAGGGGGAGGGGGAAGGGCCGTGTGTCCCAAGCTCTGTGCCTGCCTGAAGGAGAGCAGAGTAGGAGCTAAGGGAAGGGGGTGCCGCATTCTGCATGGGCTGCTAGCTTGGCCACCATCCAATATGCCCAAAGTGCGTGGGCTGGCAATTTTTTAAAAACCATGCTTTGGATTTTAAGCTTTATAAACTTTATTTTACATCTAAATGTACAGAAATTCTTGGGCCTCTGCTCCTTTGCCCCAACAGCAATCCTCTACTGTGTGCACCAGGCCAATTCCTGCCCCTAAAGCTCCAGAGGGCCACATCGAAGCTCGTCCAGCCATCGTTAACCTTTCATTCATTTTTCAGCCCTGTCCCATCAAGGACAGAATTCGTGAATCCAAAGCATTTCAATCCATTCAATGAACTCTCTTAGGTCACCTGGGGAAGGGAGAGGGGGAAGTGCTCAGAAGCCCTCCTCACCTATCTGTAGGGCTGTTTCAGTCTCCTCAAGGTGATCAGCCTTTAGGAAGCCAAAATTATATTTGACCCATAGACACTTTACCTGGAAAATCTCTGTTCTTTCTGCTCAATTTTGCTGTGAACTTAAAACTGCTCTAAAAGAAAAATCTACTTTTAAAAAATGCATAAAAAGAGAAAACCTTGGCCATAAATCTCACCCAGGTATCCCTTCCTTATGAAAAAAAGGAAAAATTACACCATAAAATAGAAAAGCTCATCCCTAAACACCCAGCATAGAGACAGAAACTGGGCAGACCCAGTGATAAGGATGAGATAATCTTGAGGGATGGGGAGGACAGGGGCCTGGGGAGGAAGAGGGAGTAAAAAGGCATAAAAACTTCCTGCCCTCTCCCCCCAGAAGTCCTCTATGGGACTCCGGAAGCCTGGTGGTGGTGAGGAAACCACAGGCCCTGAGAGGAAGAGGAAAATGGTGGCCTCATGAGGATCCTGCTAAAATGTTTACCTGATTTCACTAGAGGACCGGGGAATGCCTAGACCTAAGAGCTATATGCATTTTAGTTTTAGATTTATCCTCAGAGACCATTTATTTTATTTTTTGGACAAATGAGGCTCAGGTTGTGAGCCCCATTACCTAGTTGTGCTTTGGGGCCTCGAGTCCTGCAAATGCCTCTTGCTGGGCAGAGGGCTCTCAACAAGTTCGTGGCCCCATTTACTGGACGCACTCTGACCCTCCTTCTACTGACTTCTGTCAGACCATGAGTTTTGATCATTCCATTTCCACATGCCACCACCAGGCCCTGTAGTACCCTATCCTCCTCCAGACACTTTCCTGCCCTGACCTATGGCTCTGCAAAGACTCTTATTCCCCCAAATTCCTAACTATCTCTACTCCTCAGTGAGTAAAGTAGCCATGGTGTAGGGACAAAGACATCCCTACAGGGTGCTTCTACCCCTCACCAACCCCCAAGCCTGCCCACGCCCTTCCAGGATTCTAAATGGTGTAAGATGGTGGTTTTAAAGTTTTTGTATATTTTGGTTTGTATTTAGTAGCAGGTTTCTTTCAACAAACAAGATTTTAGCAGAAGCCCATCTAAGAGCAAGCTCCTGAGTCCTGAGCCCCTCAGATTTCTCTGAAATTTAAACACAGAGCCCCATGGCTCTGCCAATAGTTTGCAAACTGAGGATCTGGGGTCCCCTCTGCCCTCCACTCCCCTTTTCCTCCCTTGGGAAGAGCACTGCTTTGAATCCATTGCCCCCACTCCCAATACCTGGGCTGTCTGCAGTCAGGAGGGAGTGGAGGCTCCAGCCTTTGTCCTCCCTGACTCTCTGGGCTCTCCTTTTCTCCTGCAGGCTGGACGCGAGTACTCTCCTGCAGCCACCACTGCGGAGAATGGGGGCGGCAAGAAGAAACAGAAGGAGAAGGAGCTGGATGAGCTGAAAAAGGAGGTGGCCATGGTGAGGCCCAAAACCTGGCCAGACTATAGAAAAGGGGTCCCATGCTAGAAGAGCTACCCTACAGCCCAGTGCACTCAGATAAGATCAAGCCCACCCCACCCATGCTCCTTGCCTCGCCCCTCTGCCTGTTGGTGCCATCATGCACATTCTATACACACACAAACTCAGCCTTCCTCCCCAAAGTAACTCTGCTTCCCTTCCTCAGGATGATCACAAGCTGTCCTTGGATGAGCTGGGCCGCAAATACCAAGTGGACCTGTCCAAGGTGAGTGGCAGGGCAGCTCTGGGGAGGACACCAAAGAGGTAAGAGAACTATGCAGCAGCAGTGCGCAAGGAACCTTAAAACTGTAATCCATCCCTCGTCAGAGACCGGGAAACTGGGGCCCAGAAGCAAGTGACTAGTTGATGGCAGGGCCAGAACTAGAGGCCAGATCCCCTGCTTCCTAGTCTATGACTCTTTTCTTGTGTACCTGGAAGCCAGGACTCCTTAGAACAGCAGTCCTCAACCTTTTTGGCACCAGGGACCGGTGGTCGTATGAAAATGTAATGCCTGATGATCTGAGATGGAGCTGAGGCAGTGATGCTAGCACTGGGGAGCAGCTGTAAATACAGATGAAGCTTTGCTCGCCTGCACTGCTGCTCACCTACTGCTGTGCAACCTGGTTCCTAACAGGCCACAGACCAATACCGTCCAAAGCCCGGAGGGTCAAGGACCTCTGCCTTAGAACCCAGGCCCCAGAAGGCCTTCAGGTAGGGCTCTCCCTCTACCCTTAGCAGCCTCAGTGATAAATGAACAACCTTTCATAGGACTGACATACGTGAAATTGTGGGGTGACCCCTACTATTCTTACAGTTGGATGTTGGGGCCCTACTATGTATGTGGCATGTGATAGATGCTTTACATACATCTCTGTAATCTTTACAACAACCCTGAGAGACAGGTCCTGGTGACCTCTTTCTTACAGCAAGGAGACTGAGAGAGAGAGAGCAGCTTCCCAAGGTCACATTAATAGCAGCACAATAAGATTGCAAACCCACCATATTGAAAAATAAAAATTTATTAATCAAAAATGTGGTAGTGTAACCTCCTCTTGCAGGTTGACCTTTTGAAAATTTTATGTCCCCATTCCTTTACCTTATTTCATTTTCATTAATAACACTTTTCACTCTCTGGCAGTAACATTTACTGATTGTGTGGCACCTACCTAGATCCACAAGGTAGGGACTTTGTGAATCTTCTTCATCTCTGGGTCCCCAGAGCTGACAATAGAGCCTGGCATGTAGTAGATGCTTGATACACATTTATTAAATAAATGAGTGGAAAGATAGAGAAGTATATAAGAAGTGGCCTCTACTTTTGAAGAATGCAACATCTCATAGCAGAAAAGAATGCAAACATAGAATTCCAGTGTCATATGGTGAGAGTAGCTTTAGACAAATGCCTGAGATAAAATGGGAGGCATAGAGGGGCATCTGAACCAGCCTGGGGCTAGGGGAGCAGGGCCAGGCAAGACTTTCTAGAGAAAGTGATAGGTGACTGCCAAAGCTGTGTGACACTGATGGTCAATAATGTAGGACTCTTCTTGAATCTTTGGCAAAGTGGGGAATCTGGAAGAGAAATAGGGGGAGGAGCCAATTGCAATGTCTTTCCAGGGAGCCTTAGCCAGGCTGCCTCAAGAGGAGATTCTTGTGGCCGAAAATGTGTTTGAATCCAATGATAACCAGAGGAAAGGCCACACTCAAAACCTTCCTCAGCCTTCAAGGCTTCCAACAGCCACTGCAAACATTGCCTCTTTCGTGTGGCCTCTCCTGATGGTCCCCTAACCCTTACAACCAGGTGGGATTTTCCTCTCCACCTAGACATTATTCCCCGCCAAGGAGCTGGTGGAAAGTGGTAAGAGGCTGGGTTTGTTCTGGATGTGAGCCCACCCTTTTCCTTGCCTCCCTCAGGGCCTCACCAACCAGCGAGCCCAGGACATTCTGGCTCGAGATGGACCCAACGCCCTCACTCCACCCCCAACAACCCCTGAGTGGGTCAAGTTCTGTCGCCAGCTTTTCGGGGGCTTCTCTATCCTTCTGTGGATCGGTGCCATCCTCTGCTTTCTGGCCTATGGTATCCAGGCTGCCATGGAAGATGAACCGTCCAATGACAATGTGAGCTGGGATGTCTGACCCCTGAACCAGCCCATAACTCTGTCCTCCAACCCTAAATCTCCAGTACAGTTGGGGTTGGGGGGGACAGGGAACAAGAAGTGCATGTCACAGTGCTTTTTAGGCTGAAAATGGGTGAGACTTCTATACAAATCCATAAACGTTCCCAACACACACACACATGCACACATGCACAATCATAATCACTCATTAATGAGAAAGCCCTTCCCTGTTCCTTCACATTTAAGTGGGCTTGTCTGCATTCCTCAGTCTTTACCCCCTAAAGAAATCCTAGTCCTGAAAGCTCCCTAAGACTCCCCATATTTTCCAATCTTAGGAGGCTGGGGACAAAAATTTGAGGCGAAGGTTAAAGAGAAGAGCTTTCTTCTACTATTTTCACTTCCAGACACAGACAAAGGTGGCATTTAATGCTTGTCCCAAGGGCAGCTGCTCCTCTATGGTTGGGAGATGGGCAGGTCCCCCAAACCCTTTCTCCTTACCAGCTGTATCTGGGTGTGGTGCTGGCAGCTGTGGTCATCGTCACTGGCTGCTTCTCCTACTACCAGGAGGCCAAGAGCTCCAAGATCATGGATTCCTTCAAGAATATGGTGCCTCAGGTAGATGGCTTAGCTGTGCTCGGGGCTAGGGCATAAGGTTTCTGGGAGGGTCCAGCTCATCTCTTCTCAACTCCTTGGGGTCTGAGTTGGAGGGTTGGGCAGAGAAGTTCCTCCAATTATCCACGTCAGGACCTGGTTTTGTTGCTAAGGGTGCAGGGCTTCTCCTCCTCTTTAGTGGGGTTGGAGGAGAGGTGGGATATCAGCAGGAGAGGAAGCTAGAGGTAGAAATGAGCACCTCATGAGATGTGCATGGCCTCCCCACAGCAAGCCCTGGTGGTGCGGGAGGGCGAGAAGATGCAGATCAATGCGGAGGAGGTGGTGGTAGGAGACCTGGTGGAAGTGAAGGGTGGAGACCGCGTGCCTGCTGACCTCCGGATCATCTCATCTCATGGCTGTAAGGTGAGGAGGCCATGGCAGAGTGACCGGTTGGTCTAAGAAGAAGGTTGTGTAGAGCTGAGAGGGACTCGGTTAGAGGTTTGAAGATTGGGAGACCCAGGTCCAAATGCCAACCGATGCCCTCATACTTCCCAGCTTCGCCTTGTCTCATATATAGTGCATTGCCTCCTTATATCTGTGTGATAAATGCTCTGTGCCCCGGGTATTTTTTGATATCTACTTTATAGCCATCTTGTATTGAGTTCCAATTATTATCAGATGCTTTATGTACATTCACCTATGGCATGTAATTTAACTCTGTAAGAATGATCTAATCATGGCCACATAAGCTGTGCCATGTACAACCTTAGGTGGTGCCATGTTCGTAGACTACAGGGTTGGCGGCACCCCTTACAATTGTGCAATGCAGAGATTCTGGAATTCCCCATTTTACAGGTGAGTAAATGAAGGCTCTGGTCATGAAGAAGTTAGTAAGAGCTATGATTCCAAACCAGTGCAGGGACAATAGCTGAGTAATGCTATAAATATGTGATGAGGATGAGTATAATTTTGTCCCTTGTGTCATGAAGATTGACTGCAGTTGGAGTCAGGAGACAGCTGTGTATGCACAAATGTGTCTGCCAGTCTGATGGCTACATTCCTCCCCTTTCTCCCCAGGTGGACAACTCATCCCTAACTGGCGAGTCAGAGCCCCAGACCCGCTCCCCTGAGTTCACCCATGAGAACCCCCTGGAGACTCGCAATATCTGTTTCTTCTCTACCAACTGTGTGGAAGGTGAGGTGCTAGCCTGGTGGGGGTACTCCTCACCCTAGCCCCCACTGAGGGAGGAGTCTGAATCCTGAATCTTCAGTCAGAATTGGGGGCTCTGGCTGTACTTCCTTGTCAAAAGCCTGCTATAGAGAAGGGAATTGAGGGTTCAGGGATTGAGAGCCCTGAATATTACAAAAATAGTCCCTTCCAGAGAGCAGGGTATTTGCTGGGGCAGCTCTGCTCTATCCACTCCAAGACTGAGCAGATTCCAAAGCCTTCAGGTATTGGGCCAAGACTCCCTACACACACACACACCCATCACACCTACTCACACATATCACACACATATCACATACACATCACACACTCACACAAATCTCACACACTCATACACACTCACACATATCACACACATCACACATTACACACTTATACACACAAACCTCACACAAACAAAAATCACACATTCCCATACATCACACATCACACACACACATCCCAAGCCAGCTTTGATACTTGGGTGTCTTTGGCTTGACTGATACCTTCTGTTTCTCCTGGGTCTGGGACTAGTTGCCTCATTCTGTGGCTCTTGCTTTGACTGGACCCCCCAGGCTGGGGGAGGGGTGGGAAGTTTCCATGCAAGGTGGAAACTTGGGCCCTCCTTCAGGGTACATCATGCCTAATGTTGAGAAAAAGAATCACCGAGAGAAATTGTCATGCACTGCCTGCCCAGTTTGACCCATTCTTGTTCTAGAGGTGACCAGAAGGCAGTAAGAGCTTCTGAAGCTGCCACCACCGAGTGGCAGGAGTCCAAGTACAACTGAAGCCTGTGCCCTCTGTGGTTATGCCAGTGATCCCAGTCAGGGCTGACTGGAAGTTGGATAGGGAGCAAGAGCTGGTGGGAGAAAGAAGCCTGACCAGACCATAGGCCTCAGAAAGTTGGATAAAGGAAGCCTTGTGCCCCAACTCCACACCTTTCCTTTCTTGTTTCGTCACTTCTCTTGAGTGCGTTATGTTTCTCTGGGCTTTTCCCCTCCTTCAGCAAGTTGGAATTAAAATGAAAATCATCAAAAAGTAAATTTCCTAAATTTTTAACATGCTGAGATTCCGAAGTTTGTTCCACATGTCCCACAATTGTTTAAAATGCCTAGCAAAATATTTCCATTACTTATTCTGAAATTAGCTTTGAAGAGAGTGTAGGTCATAAATGGAACTAACATTTGTTGAGTGCCTACTATGTGCCAGGAACTGGTCTAGGTGCATTTCAGCACTCTCATTTAATTATTGAAATGGCCCCTAGGTAGGAACTCAAACAAGGATTCAAACTCAGATTTGGCTGGCTCCTACATGCATGTTCTTCCCATTTCCCACCCTTCCTCCCCTGGAGGCCTCTTTAATGTCTACATAAAGGTCAGTAATTGCCTAGCTTCTTTTATAGAGATTCATGCCTAATGTTGAGAAAAAGAATCTTAAGACTACATGGAAAATTCATAAGTGCTTTATTTTGTGTTCATAATATACTTTTCAATAACAAGTGTGAGATTGATTTTACTAAAACACTGCAGGCAATATTTTTATTTCACTTATTGAATCTCTTAAATTTGAACATTATTTGCAAGGTTTTTCCACAGGCGCAAGTGTAGGTGAAAATAATTTGTTGTTGTACTGAGCTTGGGACTGGCAATCTATGCAGGGAAAGTAAGCCAGTCTACTAAAACTCCAGGATCAGAGTCTTTGGCTCATTTACTCCAGGATGGTTTTCCTTTCTCAGACAGTAGGACAGTACTTCAGTTCAGCCTGGTGTCCTCTCCTATGTTTCAGGCACTGCTAGGGGCATCGTCATTGCCACAGGTGATCGGACGGTGATGGGCCGCATAGCCACTCTGGCCTCAGGCCTGGAAGTTGGGCGGACGCCCATAGCCATGGAGATCGAACATTTCATCCAGCTGATCACAGGGGTGGCTGTGTTTCTGGGTGTCTCCTTCTTCGTGCTGTCGCTCATCCTGGGCTACAGCTGGCTGGAGGCCGTCATCTTCCTCATTGGCATCATCGTGGCCAACGTGCCTGAGGGTCTCCTGGCCACTGTCACTGTGAGTGGTCCAGCTGAAAAGCCACCAGGGGAGGGTCTTGCTACTCTTTCCTCAAAAGTAATAGAGGCTTATTGCTTCTCAGTAATTTTTTTTACTGCCAACCCGTAAAATCACATAACACATTCTTCTTTAATACATGCCTCAGAGTTTGAGTCTGAAAAAATCTCAGGTTGGGCTATACCTTGGCGCAAAGTTTCTCTCCTAGAGCTTGTCATGGTCACCTTTTTTCACTAACCACAAACTATTCATCTGCTTCTTGTAGTCTGGAGCTCATTCTGGCCAACTCTTCTGGTAAAAGCTCTCTCAAAGGTCACCAGTGACTAACTAGCAAATCCAGTGACCTTTCTCAGCTTCAATCTTTAACTCTGTTGCTGAAATGGATATTGCTGTCCAACTGCCTGGAATCTTCTCTCTCATTGATCACTATGACATGTCACTATCCTGGCTCTCTCCTCTCTGTCCCCAGCAGTGTCTTCCCCTTCTCCCTGATGCTAATTCTCAAGCCTCAGCTCTCTGCTCTCCCCTTACACCCTTAGAGAGAGCACAGTTTCCAGGGCCCGATCTGGGCAACTCTCACATCCCCGCACACAGTGCTACACTGGCCCTTTCTGGAGCTCAAGCCAAATGTCTTCAACTCCTAACTAGACGTTTCACTTAAATATACACCTGTGATCTTGGTTCAACTGCTCACACTTAGGTCCCACTTATGTTTGTGGAGCAGAATCAAGGGAGAAAGGAGAGAGCCCTGCTCTGGGGGAAAGGTCATAGACATCTCCACCTCAAGCTTAGACCTTTCTTATTTCCTCTCTCTCTACCAGGTGTGTCTGACCCTGACAGCCAAGCGCATGGCAAGGAAGAACTGCCTGGTGAAGAACCTGGAGGCAGTGGAGACGCTGGGTTCCACCTCCACCATCTGCTCCGACAAGACGGGCACCCTCACCCAGAACCGCATGACTGTCGCCCACATGTGGTTTGACAACCAGATCCATGAGGCCGATACCACTGAAGACCAGTCTGGTGATTGGGCATTGCAGAAGAGCGAAGGGGGCTGGAGGATGTCCAAGACACTGGCGGGGTGGGTGGGTGGGGGGAGATAAGGGCTCTAAAGGGAAACTAAGCTCCTGATTCTCCCTCATTTCCTTCCAGGGGCCACTTTTGACAAACGATCCCCTACATGGACAGCCCTATCTCGCATAGCTGGTCTCTGCAACCGTGCGGTCTTCAAGGCCGGACAGGAGAACATTTCTGTGTCTAAGGTAGAGGGTCAGGGTCGTCTCCATAGCCTGTCCACTTTGCTAACACTCAGCTTTCCCTCTCACACTCTGTGGCAGCCTCTGAGGCTCAGTGCCCTCTCGCCTTGGTCCTCCACCCTTCCCAGCCCGTGACACTGAATTCTCTTCTGGCAGCGGGACACAGCTGGTGATGCCTCTGAATCAGCCCTGCTGAAGTGCATTGAGCTGTCCTGTGGCTCCGTGAGGAAGATGAGAGACAGAAACCCCAAGGTGGCAGAAATTCCTTTCAACTCCACCAACAAGTACCAGGTCTGGTCAGGGCACCAGAAAGGGGAAGGGAGGGACAGAAATGAGGGGGTACATAAAAGCCAAGGGGCAGTCATCCACATGAGGAGGAGGGACATCAGAGCATCATATTCTCTCACCCTGGCTTTATCCCCTAGGGCAACCTGAGTGAATATATGTCTGGTTACCATTACCCCTTAACTCCCAAACTACACCTGACTGTTCTTTCCAGAATTCCCCATCCTTGGGCCTCAGTCCCCCTGCTCTTCTATCCCATTAAGTTGAAACATACTTTTGAATTTCCTGAGGGTATCCCTCAGACTGTAGGCATCTGTTAAATGACAAAAACACAGTATCAGCTATGTCCTGTGTAGGTCATAGAGGTAAAGCCCCAATAAGGCCAGCATGATGGTGGGGGAGGATGCTGACAAGAGAGCCATCCAGCCCTTGGCAGTGTCTGTCTTAACTGATTTTAATAAATATTTGTTGAGTCAATGAATGTTCTATGAGAAAGTGACTCTCAAGTTACAGGGTTAAGACTATGAGGCCCAAACAGCACTCTACACATAGAGACTGTCCCTATGCTGACAAGGATCGATTGGTCAAGACTTATCAAGGAAGTTTTCTTACCAGCCTCTGCTCTGTCCCAGACCCTGTGCTAGGCACTGGAGCTACCAAGACAAGTATGGTCCCTCTGTAACTGCTTGTCTTCTCTCCAGCTGTCCATACATGAGCGAGAAGACAGCCCCCAGAGCCACGTGCTGGTGATGAAGGGAGCCCCAGAGCGCATCCTGGACCGGTGTTCCTCCATCTTGGTGCAGGGCAAAGAGATCCCTCTGGACAAGGAGATGCAAGATGCCTTTCAGAATGCCTACATGGAGTTGGGAGGGCTAGGGGAGCGAGTGCTGGGTGAGCGGCCAGAGCGAGGAGCAGGGCTGAGAAAGGGATCCCCAAACCTCAGTGGCTTCCCTGAGATTAGGGGCTTTGGTGGTGTTCAGGCAGCCATCTTGCTGTCTCACTCCTCCTTTCTGCCCATCTTCAGGGTTCTGTCAACTGAATCTGCCCTCTGGAAAGTTTCCTCGCGGCTTCAAATTCGACACAGATGAGCTGAACTTTCCCACGGAGAAGCTTTGTTTCGTGGGTCTCATGTCCATGATTGACCCTCCCCGGGCCGCTGTGCCAGATGCTGTGGGCAAGTGTCGGAGTGCAGGCATCAAGGTACTGGCCTCACTTCCTTTCCTCCACCCTCTCCATCCACATACCAAAGGTCAAGGGACTGCAGGGGCTGTTGGCCTGGGGACACCCAGGCCATGGTGGTCTCCTTCCCACTGACTGTGAGGAAGCTGTCACCTGCAAAAGAAAGGTCAGCCACGGCCTTGAAGTACTCACCTCTGTCCCTTGTGCTCAGAATGCCCAGTTTCTCACGTTCGTCCTCTCCCTCCCTGACATTCCGTTCTGATGTCAAGCTGATCTCGCACCCCTATCTTGGAAATACAGTTGTCCTACTCTTCCCAACCACTGCTCACTTTCTCTAGCCATTTGGGATGGATTATCAGGCTCCTGTCTGCACCAACTCACTCACTCCCCCAAGAACCTTGTAGACTGGGTCCAGACCTCATTCCACCCAGCACACCTCTCTTGGGTTCTCTTGTTCAACTGCAATTGCTTCTCAATGTCTGCTCCCTCCTCAGTGCTACATTTGTTCTTCATTTAACAAATATTTATAGTTTGCTAACTGTGTACCAGGCAGTGTTCAAGGTGCTGGAGTTCAACAAACAAATAAACAAACGAACGAAACAAACATAAATCTTGAAGCTTACTTTCCTATTCCAACATACAGCTCTTTACCACTCCCCTTAACCTAGCTCCTCACCAGTTCTGGTGCCTTCACTTGCTTCTGCTTTTTCAGCATCTCGCCTATTATCATGTAAGTTCAACTCACCTTGTCTACTGAGGTCCAGATACTGTGCTAAGTGCTGGGGATACAAAATGAATAAGACATAGCCTGGCCTCTAGAGCTCATGGTCTCTCAGGGGAAACAAATGCCTTTACAATTAACCTCTAAACAATCATAATAGCTAGGGTAGCTGAGCAGCTACTATGGGTCAGATACTCTAATAATAAAAACAGCCAATTGTTTTGTGAACTGCTATTAGTACTAAACCTGTATAATCTATTTAATCTTCATAACAACCCTATGAGCAAGCACTAGTATTTTCCCTTTTTATAGAAAGGGAAACTGAGGCACAAAGTAACATGCCCAAGACCACACAGCTAGTAAGTGGTAGGGCCAGAATTTGAACCAAGGCAGTCAGCTATTTCTTAACCATCATGCTAGAGGATTTGTCTGTATATATGCATATATATGTGTTTTCTGAATCCCATAGCACTCTGTCTCCAAGGTAAGGATCACTACTCTCATTTAAAAATAAAATAAGCTGAGACTCAGAGTGGGTAAGTGCTTTCCCAAAATAAAACTGCTAGTAAGAAATGGATTGGCTGTATGAAGCATGGCCTGCTTCTCTGGAAGGCACATACTGCCACTGCTCATCAGGTTGCCTCTTGCTGTGATTAGAACTACCTCAGAGGCCTGGGGAAAGTCCCTCCATGGGAAGTCAGAGCAGGGAGCAATTAATTCTGCCTCAGGGAACTGGACAGTGTTTTACAGAGGGCAGGATATTTGATCTGGGCCTCAGCAGTTGACAAGTATTTCGTAAGGCAGTGAGAGAAGAGGAAGACATGTCAGAAGCAGGGACAAGGTGTTCCCTGCATGGTTAGACGGTACCAGCATGTGGTTACAAGGAAAGGTGGCAGAGGACCACTGGGAATTAAGGCTGGAACTTTGGGCCAGGGCCATTTGCCTAAATGCCAGACTTAGGCTTTATCCTGAGGTCCACAGAGAGCCACAGGTGCCACAGGGCAGATCTAGCTTTTAGGAGGCTACCTGAATGAAGGAAGACCTGGATTTGGAGATGATTTAGAGTCATGGAGACAGGCAAGAGGCTATTGCAATAGTGCAGGCAAGGGATGATGACCCGGACGAGGACAGTAACAAAGGGAGTGGAGGAGAGTTGTTACTTTTGGGAAACGTTTGGAGGACTTGGTGCCAAACTGAATATGGAAGATGAGGAGGATATAGGAGGCAAAAGGCCTGACTGAATAAGGGGTATTTCCAACTGTAGGGAGTAGTGGAACAGACTTGGTATGGATGGCGGGAGTAGAAATAATGAGTTCAACTTGACCTTATATTTAAAGACTCTGTAAGATGCCCAGGTAAAGATGTTCTGAAAAAAGCTGGAATATGGTTTACAGCTCAAGAAAGACTGTCAGGATTGAAGCTTTGAGTCTCATTAGACCATGAGTGCAAAATAAAGACATATTAGGACGTTTTATTATATTGCCCATGAACAAAACACCTTGACTAACAAAATGGATGTCAAGGCAGCAATACAATGAAGTAGTTCAGTTAAATTCTTGATAATTACAAATCGTAATGTTTAACATTGTCCAGAAAAAGAGCGTGAGTCAAGAAAGGGGAGGAGAATGAAACTCTGGGGCACACCAACATTTAGGAGCAAGTAGAGGAATAAGAACCAGTGACTGAGGGAAGAGAGTGGTAAGACACAGCTAACATTTATTAGGTGTTTACCCAATGCCACTTACTCTTCATGACAACCAGAAAGAGCAGGACTCATTTTCTCCATGTGCTGAGACTCAGTGAAAGGACTTGTTTAAGGTCCTAGAGCTAGGGAAAGTCAGTGTTTACACTTAGGTCAGCCTTCCAATTCCAAGCTATTTCTTCCACTCTTCTTGGCTGCCTCCCTGAGGAGGGTGAGAAGTGCATGGCGGGAGTGGAGGGGAACCAGAAGTAAAGGGCCCAAGGGAAGAGAGTGTTTCAAGGAGGATAGTGAACAGTGGCCAAATGTCTCAGAGGGGTCAAGAGGAGGAGTACTGAAAAGATGCTATTGTTTTTCAATTTAGAGGCTTATGTGTCCTTTGGGGGGTAGTTTCAGTGAAGTGGTAGGGCTGTGAGAGAAGGCAGTGGGACCTAAAGGGGCTTCCTTCTCTTAATATCTATTTGGTTTGTTCCCATGAACCAAAACATGCAAATGCTAACCTAATCCAGTATTGATCATCTGCTGCTTATAATAGCCTCTTAAGTAGCTTCTCAGATGTCAACCATCCTCTCCAACCAACTCAACCATTCTGCAACACTACAATGAATATTATTATTAGGGTAGGAATCACCTTCTTCCCACATCATGGAGTAATGTCGGCGGGGAGGGAAGGAGGACCGTCTTCATGTCCTCCTTACTCTGTCCAGTGAGACTTCCTGTAGCAATTATATTGGACAGTAAGAAGGCCACATTCTAATTCTGGCTCTCTGCAACCTTGTGCAAATCACAGGCCCTTCGTAAGTTTTTGTTTCCTCGTTGGTAAACAGGAGGGAGCTGTTAAGGGTCCTCTAGCTCTGATAGCCTCGTATCCCATGAAATCCTGACTCCTAAACAATCTTTGAGGCTTCTTTTCCAAGGGACCCTTGTCAACATGTTACTTTGTCATGGCAGCTTTCTTTCATTTAAGCAAACTATTTATGATCCCTAGAATATAACTTGTCATTGTCTCTCCCCCTCACCTACTCACCCAAAGACACACACACACACACACACACACACACGCATGCACACGTTCCATTATTTCGGCTGAGATCTATCAGCCTCAGCATCTAGTGGCCTGGCTTTTCCTGTCTTTGGGAAAGAACTAGAAGGAGGGGGAAATCTTAATACTGCTGTCCTTTCACCTTTTCTTCTTTCTTCTTCCCACCAGGTGATCATGGTGACCGGGGACCACCCTATCACAGCCAAGGCCATTGCTAAAGGTGTGGGCATTATATCAGAGGGCAATGAGACTGTGGAGGACATTGCAGCCCGGCTCAACATACCAGTCAGTCAAGTCAACCCAAGGTGAGGCCTTTGCAGGACCCCTTATATCCCTGATCAACCACAGGGTACCTGAGTCTTGCCTGGGATATCAGGTTAACACCTCTGAAACCTACACAGGCCTTTCCTTTGGTTCCTCAGTTCTGAATGTGTCCAGGCTTTGCCACTGTTTAGCTGTGTAACCTTGGAGACATCATCTTACCTTTTTGAGTCTCCATTTTCTCAAATACAAAATAGGATCTGATCTATACCGCAGGGTGGCTACAGCAGTGAGATATGTATAAGGGATAGAACACACGCCTAGCAAACTATACTGACTGTGATGATGTGCATGATGAGTCTAGCGTCACTTCCTCAGAGAGAGAACTGGGAAAAACAGGTCACTGAGCTTTGAGGGAGAGGAGGATGAGGCCCCGGGGGACCGGAGCCCCAGAGGCAGTCAGGACAGATGGCAGGCTGGTAGACCAGGAATCAGCACCTTTGCCCCTGCCCTACAGAGAGGCCAAGGCGTGTGTGGTGCATGGTTCTGACCTGAAGGACATGACGTCAGAGCAGCTGGACGAGATCCTCAAGAACCACACGGAGATTGTCTTTGCGCGGACATCTCCGCAGCAGAAGCTTATCATCGTGGAGGGGTGTCAGAGGCAGGTGAGCAAAGTGGCATGAGACAGGGTGGGCATGCTGTGTGCAGGGCCTTGACCCTTCAGCTTGGCTGTACCTTCTCCCAGGGAGCCATTGTGGCGGTGACAGGCGATGGCGTGAATGATTCCCCTGCGCTGAAGAAGGCAGACATCGGCATTGCCATGGGCATCTCAGGCTCCGATGTCTCTAAGCAGGCAGCCGACATGATCCTTCTGGATGACAACTTTGCCTCCATTGTTACAGGCGTGGAGGAGGGTGAGGAGGCTCTGCTCTGCTCTGGGGTGGCAACCAGGATGTCTGATGCCCGGATGCCTGCTTCCTGTGCTTCCTGTACCTTTTACCTCAGTCACAAAGTCACCTCATGGTTCCAGGCATCCACTCCTGGCTTTAGCTTTCCTCACACACAAAATCTTCCTCTCTCAGGAAGTCAAGCAACCACACTTCTGGGGCTAAGGGTGGAGAAGGGTCCTTCTGATCTCCCTAATGCCCTCAGAATTTCCCCACAGGCCGCCTCATCTTTGACAACCTGAAGAAATCCATCGCATACACCCTGACCAGCAACATCCCTGAGATCACCCCCTTCCTGCTCTTCATCATTGCCAACATCCCCCTACCACTGGGCACTGTGACCATCCTCTGCATCGACCTGGGCACTGACATGGTGAGGCCAAGAGCTGAAGTAGGGGACAGGCAAGGCAACATGTAGGCACAGTGAGAAGGGATGGGCAGCAGGCCAGGGGCAGCTGTCCAGGCTTGCAGGTTGAAGAGAAAACAAGCAGGAGGCTCCCTTCCATACCCTTCTCACTCCAACTCCCCACTTCACATAGGTCCCTGCCATCTCTTTGGCCTATGAGGCAGCTGAGAGTGACATCATGAAACGACAGCCGAGGAACTCACAGACAGACAAGCTGGTCAATGAGCGGCTCATCAGCATGGCTTATGGACAGATCGGTGCGGCAGGGCCCTAGGGTTCCAGTGGGGACCTCAAAGAATGCTTTCTCTAGCTTTTAGAGAAAGGAGCTCCTGGCAAATGTCCAGGATAGGGTCCAGCTCCCCCAGGGTCAGAAATGTCTGCTGTGGCCTATCAGGGTGGCCCCTCCAGCTTCCTTCTCTGACCCAGGCCCTGCCTCTCACCCACGATCCACAGGGATGATCCAGGCACTGGGTGGCTTCTTCACCTATTTCGTGATCCTGGCAGAGAACGGCTTCTTGCCCTCACGGCTGCTGGGAATACGCCTTGACTGGGATGACCGGTCCACGAATGACCTGGAGGACAGCTATGGACAGGAGTGGGTGAGTGGGGCTGCGTATGTGTACACATATGTATATGAGAGGTGAGCTAAATGCCTGGCGGAGGTAGTCAGTAGTGGCCAACTGGGATTGGGGGCTAAGGGTAGATTTAGAGCCTAGGGTTTAACAATGGCCCTGAGCTATTTTACACTCTGATCCTGTCCTTTTTTCTCACACTGTCACTTGTCTACTTACCCTGTCCCAGACTTATGAGCAGCGGAAGGTGGTGGAGTTTACATGCCATACAGCCTTTTTTGCCAGCATTGTGGTAGTGCAGTGGGCCGACCTCATCATCTGCAAGACCCGCCGCAACTCAGTCTTCCAGCAGGGCATGAAGTGAGTGCCCCCACTGCCAGGCACCCGTTCCCCCAGGCAGAGTCGGCTCTGGGCACACTCGCCAACCCATGCTGTCTCACCTCAAGCCCGTGGGCCCAGTTCTGCTGGGGGCACATCATATCCATAGCCATGTTTGAAATAGTTGAGAGAAGATGAGGTGATATGACTATTTCTGATGAGTTTTATTTTGTTCCTAAAATGTACTTTGTTAAGGTCTCCTTCTACCTTCCTTCCTTTTCATCTTCCCTCTATGCCTCCTTACTCTCTCCCTCTCTTCTTTCCTTCCTTCCTTTCTTCTTTTTTTCTTTCCTTTTTTCCTTCTTTACTTCTTTCCTTCCTTATGTTTTTCCTTCCTTCCTTCCTCCATCTCTTACTCTATTGACACCTCATCTTTTGCTCAGCCCTAAAAACAGGGTCTCACATGCTCCCCTGCATTTGTGGGTAGCTCTTGCCTTGTGGTGATGGTGTTATCCTTGTAGGGTTGGTGAGCCATTCAGGGTCAGCTTTAATACCTTCTTATATTGTGAGTTACAATGTGCCAATTACTGAGGTAAGTGATTCAAAGACATTGTTCAACCTCACAATAGCTCTATGAGGTAGATATTATAAATCCATCAATTTATGGATGAGACCCCAAAAAAGTTAAATGATGTGCCTGAGGTCACTCAGCTGGTAAGGGTTAACCCAGATCAGCTTCTAAAGCCCAAGCTCTTTGCCACTACACTGGGTAGCTCACCTATCACAGAGTCTGGCACCTGGGAGGTGCTCAGTAACCACTCTGTGATTGTCACATGGGTGGTAGTAAGTCCTGAAGTTATCAGGCCTGTTCTCTTTATTGTCTTCTACTGGAAACAATGGCCACAATTTCCCAAGTGAGTTTTGTCATAATTTCTTAGTAAGGGAAAAAATTAAGATGCCAAAATCCTGGTAAAGTTAATAGCAGTTAAGATCCTAGGGAGAAAAAAGTGAAAAGTCTGTTAGATAAATAAAGGTAACATGAAGGAAGGTGATTCCAATGAGCTAAAAACACTAACAAGTAAGATGAGGTAAGAAGACAACAGAGAGCAGAGAATTCAAGAAATTGGGTACAGTTCTGAGTTGGGACTTACTGTGTAGTGCTTGGAGGACATAGGAAGGTGGAACATAACTGGCTAAATGTAGCCCATTTGAGAGGCAAATGGAAAGAAACGAATGTCAGGCTGGGTACGGGGGAGTACTAATACCAACCGATCACCTGGCCAGAGGCAGCTTCAGCACCTCAGGCACCACCTGGAGTCCCTGGGCCCTCAAGGGGTCCTCCAGGATGCTATTCACATTGTTCAAAAGGCTTTACGGAAATTAAGCACCTCCCTGTGAGAAGGCCCCTAAGCCCACTTAAGTGTCACTCTTGGGCAGAAGTCTAGGTATGCAGCATAGTGATCATATCAAGTGTAGTTAGTTCTGTTTGGAAGCTGGGTATATTTCTAATTAATTTTAATTGGGGAAACATATTTACTATTTATTAACAAACGTAACTTGAAAAGCAAAAATCAATTAAAATTTGGCCTTTATAGAGGAAAAATAGAAGGGATCCAGAGTGAGTGAAAAGTTTGGGAACCACTGGTTTAAGCCATAAAGAAGTGAAGTGTGTAAGGTTGAGTAATGATAATATGACTGAGCACTTTCTACACATTATCTCCCATGATTTTCCAAGCAATTCTATGATATAAAGGTAATATCTCCATTTTACAGAGAAGGAACATGAGGCTCATAGAAGTAACAAAACACTGCTTATAACCAAAAGCTAGTAAGCGGCAGTGCTCCTGACTCCAGAGACTGCCCTCAGAACCTTATTCTATCTTGCTTTTTAATCCTACCATAGCAAATATATATTTAACACATACTCTCCAGTGAGCTCTCCCTCTGCTAAGTCCTTTACACACATTCTCTTCTTTATTGAATATCTACAACCGACAGCTACCAGGGGGTGTAGGAGACACTGGGAATGTAGAAGACATACATGGGTCCTGAACTCAAGGAGCTTTCACGGCACCATGCTGGGGAGATGACACTTTCACAGACCACTTGCCTGAAGCAATAACAAGATTATAAATGCTGAAGAGGAGGCCCCATGTCTCCAGAAGGAAGCTTGTGTTGACCATGGCATCTCCAAAACAGAGCATCGCCCACACATAGAAACATTTATTTAATGAATGAATATATGTGTTATAGACAAGAATCAGAAGTTAATCAATAAGCACAAAAATAAAGAAAAATTTTTCTTGGGTTACACACAGAACGAGAAGAGAATATCTGAAGAGGGCACAGGAAGACGTCATTTATGATCCTTCCCTCACATTTCCTCTCCCCTCCTTCCCTTCCACCACCAGGGGTCTCCCTGGATCTCTTCCTCTTTCCCCTCCCTTCAAATTCTACCTACCTTCCTTTCTTTGCCTCCAGGAACAAGATTTTGATCTTTGGGCTCCTGGAGGAGACAGCACTAGCTGCCTTTCTGTCCTACTGCCCAGGCATGGGTGTGGCCCTCCGCATGTACCCGCTCAAGTGAGTGTCTCTTTAGAAGGGCACCTTCTAGGATCCAAATTCTGGTCCATTCAAATCCTCCTTTATGTGACCAGCCTCTAATGTTCCTAATACTCTCCTCTGCTTCCTTCAGGGTCACCTGGTGGTTCTGTGCCTTCCCTTACAGTCTCCTCATCTTCATCTATGATGAGGTCCGCAAGCTCATCCTGCGACGATATCCTGGTGGTAAGCACCTCCACATCTCACTCCAACCCCCAGGAAATGTGACCTCCAATGTTGGCTATGCCTCCAGGGCTCCCAACCCAAACTCCATTCCAACTACGGAGCCCTGCTCCTTTCCCCAGTGCCCTCAGATCCTGGGCTCCAGGTTCTAGGACACCTAATTCCTCTCAGATTCTGGTCACACCTTAATATGCAATTGGTCTCTGAAGCCCTGCACCTTTCACCCAGAATCACAAAATACCAGAATTAGAAAGGCCCTTGAGGTCATCTAATCCCACCTCCACATTTGACAGCTAAAAGAGGCACAAAAGTGAATTTATTTGTTCAGAGTCATAAAGCAAGGAGCAGCATAATTGACACTGGAAACTAAGGCCTCCTGATTCCCAAGCATCAAACAAATGCTTTATTTTGTTTTTTCAACAAGCGTGTTTATCACTTACTGGAAATTGAAAAAGAATGGCCTATAAGCCAAACACGGTCCATGGATAGTGTTTGGCTTGCCTTGCCCTGTATTGTTCAGGTGTGTGTTTTTAATTGACCCAATATCTAAAACTTAGGGGCTTTCACATAGAATCCAAATTTCTGACTTCTTCTGGAAAATTACAAGAGATGCCAAATTTCCATTCAGCAGCAACAGGTGACTGTCCCTTTAGAAACTCATTTGTTTTACCTGAATAGCTCCTATAAACAGTTGCATTTTCACCCCCAAGTACTACTCTATACCCACATTCCACTATGCTAAATACAAGTCTCTCTTTTCCCCTAATCTATTACCCCAGCTCATAAGGTTTCATCCCCCACCCCTTTTTACCCCGCCCTGAGGCTACTCCCCTTGGCCCCCATCCCTAGGTTCCTATCCACCTGGCCTCAACCACCCAAGCTCATAGAAAATTTACCTCTTGCCTTTTTTTTTAAACTTACCCTACAACCCTTGATCTCTCTAACAGGCTGGGTGGAAAAGGAGACATACTACTGAGCCCACTGGAAAGAAGAACCAGGCACGAGAAAGATGGGGTGCTCTGTAGGTGTTGCGGGGATGGTGATGGGGAGGGGTGGAAAAACAGGGGTGGCTTTTAGGGAAAGATTTGGGGAGAGAGAATGAGGCAACTCAGCAGGCTAAGTTGGGAGGAGTGGGTAAACAAGCTTGGGGGGGATTGCCCCAGAAATCCAACTCTGAACCGTCAGATTAGACATTCTCCCCAGATCCTGCTCCATCCCACTCCACTGTGTTACTTTCATGTGGAACTGAAGGTTACCCTACCCCTTCCCATTCCTTATCCATTCACTCCCACCTCCCACTAGAACAGACCAATGCCCACAGACAGAACCTGTCTAACCAAGAGGAGGAACACCATCTCAGATCACCAGTGTCTCTTTATCTCTCCAGCCTCATCCCACTTACTACTTTCACCTCTCATTTGCTTCCTCCCCAACCCTGTCGCCTACTTCCACCTCCAACCTGGAAAGCACAAATGGTTTGTCCTGGTGAGGCAATAAAGGGAAGCTGGATGGAGAAGCCAGTTGTCTCCCAGTCCAAGCTAGTTAGAAACCTCTAGAGGAGAGCTGAGCAGACAGGTGGGAGGTTGGTATGGCAGAGGAGGCAAACAACAATGGGAGAGAGATAAGAAAGGAGAGAGTGTCAATGACATGGTATTTGACATATAGATAGATGTCTAGGCTCCAGCTCTGTGTCCTGACCTTTTACAGTGCCCTGCTGCATACCAAATTCAAATGTCATCAGAGTAACAACAGAGGCAGGACCAGAGGCGATCTGGGGAGCTTCACTGAGATCCCATACCCATGTGCCATGGAGTTCTCACTGACTCTTGCTTTGTAGTCTGTTTGGCCCAGGAGGCCCAGGTGTCACAGATGCTCCAGCTCTCTCAATCACACATGCTTGGTAACACCTGCCCTTTAGAGTGCTAAGAACTCAGAAGTTACATATTGATCTGAGAGGGATAACTACCGATTCATTCCCTGCCACTCCCACCTCTTTCTCTTTTATGCCAATGCTGATAAACTTGCCTCATTCTTATGCACTGCCAAACCATACTTTCCCAGCCAACAGCTGGAATTGGGGTGGAGAGATTCTCTGAACCTTCCTGTCTTGCAGGGACATGCAGAATCAGCTTAGGTCATGAACAAGGTCGGAACCTCTAGATAAGAGGTAAAGCATTAGGAGACCTGCCTTTGACTTCTCAGTCAGCAAAGTCACTCCTCTCAGGCAAATGTCCTTCATGCTGATGTTCATTGTGCTCATTTCCCCTGAGATGAGTGGTTGGTTTCTGTTTCTACAAGATATACTTTTTCTTCTCTTTTCCCTCCCCACCTAACACTTCTGCTCTGCAGGCAGCTCTGCCCATTCTCTGAGGCTGATTTACAAGGCATTGGGAATATCCTACAAAGAGAGACCTAGATGATCAAAACAAGTAAGAGACACCTAAGGAAAAAGGAAGATCTAAGGCAGAAAGGAAGGAAGTACATAAGACAAGTGTTAGATCGGGCCTATAAGCTACCTGCCAAGGTCTGTTACTTCATTACACTGGAATTCTACTTTATCAGAAGTACCTTGAAATAAATGAGTCATCGCCTTTTGTGTAGAAAACTGAGATGGAAACCATAATAATTTGGGCCTGATTAATTTGAGATTTAGTGACTATGGGCAAAAGTTTATCCTTATGCAATCAATAAAAATGGTATTTGTTTAGAAAATTAGGAGCATAAACAATATTTCTAAGGGTGGCATATTTAGTCTACCTAAAACAATACTTTTCTGGCACTTTAGGAATCTCTATTTAGAAGTAGTGAGTATATTGGCTAATTATCATCAATTCTTATGTGTTTGTTAAAGAAACATCTGCAAGACCTTTACTTGGTGACCTTTTGTAAGACATTAATTTGAAGCACTGTATATGTACTTGAAAATAATAAAATTGCATTTCTTTATGAAAAAAGAAATCTCTTCCATAATTCAGATTTCTATACTTAATACTTGCCTCTCTCCAAAATTGTGGTATTGAAATAAGTGCTGAGGCAGGACTTGGCTTGTAGAGAAAACAATAAAGAGAGAGCAGGAGATAAGGATAGAAAGAAAATAATCCAGTAGATGATATCAGTGGAGAAAGCTAGAGATGAAGAAGTTAGGTTGCAAAATGACCTAGAAAAAAATATAGTAGGGCCTCCTTCCTCATGGTTGAACCTACCCTAAGGGCCACAAAGGGTTGTCCAGGACAGAGAAGGGCCTATGAGTCTATTTGGGCCCAAATCCTCAGAGCCACTTCTGCGTTTTCTGTTTCAGACCAAAATCAGGCCACTCTCAAGCTGAGGGGCCCCAATTGTCAGCACCAATTAACAATCTATAGTGTGTGCAAAGCCCCTGTTCTGGGTGCTGTCTTTGGGGGATGAAGGGAAAAGTAGATGCAATCCTTGAGGCTCACCATGTAGCAGACTTTGGAAACCTTCACAAACAAGGTGTGATGGGCAGGAGGAAGGGATGCTTGTGTGCTGGAGAAGGAGGGGTGGATGGTTAGTATGCATTCTTCTAGGAATGCCTGGGAATGGAAGAGAAGAAGACACCAACACTTACAGCTCTCTGCCAGGATCTTGACATAGCAGTCAGAAATAGGTTCTTGGCCCCTTTATTACAACTCTAACAGTGATGGTGATAATGATTGTAGCAGTAGTTGTGAGAGCATTGACAGCAGCTCACTTTGTGCCATTATTATACCAAATCTTTATTTGTATAGACTCATTTAATCCCACCTCAAGGGCCTTCCATCTTGATAGTCCCTCTGCCAGGAACACAATTCCCTACTTATTCACAGGCCAGGAGGGCTTCTTCACTTCCTGCAGGCCACTCCTTAAACATGGGCTCCTCAGAAAGACCCTCAAAGACCACTTCAAATAGAATAACACTCTGACACCTCTTTTTCCATTCTTTTGTTTTAATTCGTAAATATTTATTACTTTAAATTAAGAGAGACAGACAGACAGAGAGACAGGCCGAGACAGAGAAACAGAGAGACAAAGAGCAGAGAGACAGAGACAGAGAATATATAAAAATATATACACATAATTCAAATATCTATATAGTTGTTGTCAGTTTATTGGTTTATACTTTATTGGCTTGTTTACCTGACTCCTTCCTCAGAATATGTATCACGCACACAAAGATTCTTTTTCTTTTATTCACCACCTTTATCTTTAGCACCTAACACAATGTCTGGCACATATTAGACAATAAATATGGGGGGATGACTAAAACAATCCTCATAATTTAATAAGATGAAAACTATTGTTATTTTTAATTTATAGATGAGAAAACTAAGACTCAGAAAGGTTAAATTATGTATTCAAAGTTTCAGAGGTGGCAAGCATCAAGAGTCAAACCGACAGCCATCTGGCTCCAGGGCCAGCCCTCTTATTTGCTGTGTCACCGTCACCTGCAGCCACAGGCACAGGAAACCTGTGGGCATGGAAGGAGCTTGATCAGCTCCCTATGGTTCAGTGAACTGGGGAGGCTGCAAAAGAAGCCAGAAAACTGTGGAAATGAACCCTGTGATCAGAACCAGAGAAAGGGAGAGGACATAATCTTAAAGATGCAGGAAGGAGTTAAGAAAAAAGATACAAACACACTTGACAATCAGCTAGAGAATCTTAGCAAAAAGATAACAGAATCCTACTGCTGGATATACTGTCAAATCAGGCCAACCTCTGGCCCAAGCAGAAATGCTTTTCATGGCATTATCCCTTTATTTACTAAATAGGAAATGTGATGATTCATCAGAGACAGATAAGCTAAATATTCACAATGCTAAGAATGACGCAAAAATAAATAAATAAATAAGTGATTAAGTCAATATCAAAGGAAGACATTTAATACACAACGAGTCTTTCAAAAACATCCCTGGCTTTCACGATTTCAGCAGATAATTTTTTCCAAATTCCACAAAGAACATTCTTCTGTTATTTCAACTGTACCAGAATATAGAAAATATATATAATTTAATATTGCCCCAGCCTATTTTATGAGACAAGTACAGTTTTGATAGAATTTAATAAAAGATATGTTTAATAGTTTGACTATCACCAAATAGTGAAATGCAAGAATAGTACATTATACCGAAAACTAACAATTAATGTTCACTAGAAAAATGATTAAATAATTTCAAAAATGTTGAGAAGATTATCAGCAAAATTCAACATCTATTCCAGATTTAAATGTTAGAAGAAAAAAGCATATAAGAAAATGTAATGATGTTCAGAGAAGAGAGGAAGGGGTGTGTTAAGTCTAGACAACTAATAACAATAGCAACCATAACAAAAGAGTTAACAATCACATTTGAAATTACAGATAAGAAGTTTGAATTTAAATGCTTTAAATAAAGAAGCAAACTAGAAAAAATAAAAACATATGTTTTGGTAAACAATATAATTAAATATCTAAAAAAAAATCCAAGAAAGTCAACCAAAGCACTGCTTTCACTACACCCTGGTGATTCTCTGAGACCCCAACCCACCCAATTTACAAGCCCAGCCCAAAATTCTCTCAGAGGCAAATTCACACAAATTGCAGCCTGGGCCCAAGCTGCAGATTTTCCTAAAATCTCTCAAAGGTCCACAAACCCCAGATAAGCAGCAGCTGGCCTCAGCATACCCTTCTTGCTAAGTGGCCTCAAGCCCAGCACCAGTGAAAGCCAGCCTCGATTCACAGCATAACCACTCCAGGGCATCTACAAAGCCCAGCACAGGCAGCTACCAATGACAAATCACTTTGTACCTCCTCTCAGATGGCCCTGGCCTGGACACAGGCAGCAGCTGACCTTGGCTTGCGTGGGAGCCCCTCCCAAGGGACCCCAGAACCAACACTCCTGGTGGCTAGCTTCAGACTGCACCAAAACACCACCTAACCACCTCCACAAATGACACACCCAAAGGGTGAACTCAGCAGGCACAAGAGCCTCACTAAAGCAAATTCTGCTCCATAAGGTCAGCCCCTACACAACAGTCTGTCCACTATAGTCACAGCCAGTCCTCACAATAGGAGGGCACACACAACCCACACAAGGGACACCCTTGGCGTAGCCAGGTCAGGTGAACAAGGAGACGGTGTCATTGGGCTGCATAGAACACATACTACATGAGGCCACTGTTAAGACTGGGAGACATAGCAGATCTGTCTAATACATAGAATCAAACACAGGGAGGCAGCCAAAATGAGGAGACAAAGAAACATGTCCCAAATGAAAGAACAGAACAAAGCTCCAGAAAAAGAGCTAAACAAAATGGACACAACTAATCTACCAGATGCAGATTTCAAAACACTGGTTTTAAGGATACTTAGTGAACTTAGGGGGAAAGTAGATAATGCAATGAGAATTCTAACAAAGAGATAGAAAACATAAAAGTGAATATAGAAAACATAAAAAAGAACCAGTCAGACATTGAATATAATAATTGAAATGAAGAATACATTAGAAAAAATCAACAGCAGATTAGATGAAGGAGAAGATCAAATCAGCAATTTAGAATACAAGGCAGTGGAAAACAACATAATCAAAACAGCAAAAAGAAAGAAGAATTTTAAAAAATGAGGATTGTTTAAGGGACATCTGGGATAACAGCAGCATACCAACATTTGCATTATAGGGGTACCAAAAAAAAAGAAAAGGAGAGAGAGAGCAAGGAATTGAAAACCTATTTGAAGAAATAATGACTGAAAACTTCCCTAACCTGGTGAAGACATACAAGTCTAGGAAATGCAGAGTCACAAACAAGATGAACCCAAAGAACCCCACACCAAAACACATCACAATTAAAATACCAAAGGTTAAAGACAAAGAGAGAATCTTAAAAGCAGCAAGAGTAAACCAGTTAGTTACCTGCAAGGGAGCTCCCATAATGCCGTCAGCTGATTTCTCAACAGAAACTGCAGCCAGAAGGGACTGGCATGAAATATTCAAAGTGATGAAAAGTAAGGAACTACACGCAAGATTACTCTACCTAGAAAAACTATTATTTAGAATTGAAGGACAGATAGCTTCCCAGACAAGAAAAAGCTGAAGGAGTTCACCACCAAACCAGCATTATAAGAAATGTTAGAGACTCCATGAAGAAGAAGAAGAAGAAGAAGAAGAAGAAGAAGAAGAAGAAGAAGAAGAAGAAGAAGAGGAGGAGGAGGAGGAAGTAGGAGGGGTAGGAGTGAGGAGGGCGTGAGGAGGATGTAGGATCCTATCTTCTGCCCATGCTTATTCGACAGCGCCTTGACGCTTCATTCTCTGTCCTCCGACGGCTTCCCTCGTCCTCTGAAGGAGGAGGAAGAGAGGAGGAGGAAGTGGTTGTAAACCAACCACTCTGTGCCAGGCAGTATTCTAGGATCTGGGTACATACACAGTTATAAAAAAGCAAGGAAATTTCCCCAAGGTAATAGAGAAACAGACTATTAACAAGTCAAGAGATAAGTGGAAAGGATAATTTTAGAGAGTGGAAAGTGCAGTGAAGACCACAAGTGAAGTGATGGATTGAGGGCTGTGTGTGAGAGGAGCTCTTTTGGGTTTGGCAAGCAGAGAAGGCCTCTCTGAAGAGGTAGACTTTTGAGCTAAGATCTGTAGAATAAAATGGGGTTTCCAAAAATAATTTCAGTGGATTATATGTGAATAAAGTTGCTTTGAGGGACCTCATATATGCAAGTCTGGGCTGAATGCTGTTCACATGGATGATGCATAGACGAACTTGGCAATTTGAACTTTAATTCTAACTTGGTGCTTAAAGATTTTATGATCTACATTAAAACAACAACTGAGAAAAGATATTTATAATGTATTTGACAAGGGGTTCCTATAAATCAATAAGCAAAAGAAAACAATGAATAGTGGGCAAAAAGAAAAATGAAATCCAGAAAGCCAATATTAGAAAAAAATATTCCCCTAGCCAATAAGGAAATACAAATTAAAACTATACCATACCAAATTTCACCAATTACTATGGTAAAAATGTAAAAGATCAAGATCTTTAGTGTAATCAAAGATGTGGGGAGTAGACATCCTTGCCACATGTTGCTGGGATACAGATGGGAAGATCTCTTTTGAAGAGAAATCTGGTAGAATCTTTTAAGATTTTTAATGAGAGTATCCTATGAATCAGCAACAGAAGTCAGTTCTATGGAAATCGAAGCTCAGGGGCCTAAAAGTAGCTCTAGATAAGGATGGCATCAAACTAAAGTTTTTAATAGTCAAAAATAAAAGTGGAAAATATTCTATAAATCCATTAGTCATGGGAATGATTAAATAAGCTATGGTCACTAGAGAATGTGGAATGCCTTACAGCCACTAAAAAAAAAAAAAAAAAAAAAAGATGCTCATATGATAGATTGATAAATAAAAAGAAAGTTGAATGATTCTATGAAAATTAAGACTATATCTCCTTTTAGATATCTATTTGTATAAACAGAAAAAAGACTGGAAGGCACACTGTGGCAGTGATGTCTGTGCTGGGCAATCTATGCTTAGAGGAAGGGAAAGTAAAACTTTCAGCTTTTATTTTATACATTTTTAAAAAAGGAGAAAAATCTAATCTACTAAAGAAACAGGCTATCATTTTTCCCAGCTGGGAAGGCAACATTTCTATTTCTGAATATCAACGGAGCATTTGTCAGTACCAAGATGAACATTGTCTGATATGTCTGATACAGTCATATTTTTAAATCACATGCCAAACTAAAACACAATTAATTAAATAGTAAACAATAAAAAGAGCAAATTTATGTGCATAACTGAAAAAAACTCAATAGATATGTCATATTAAAATGAGAAAAATGCAGTGTTATCACATGGAAAAGCATATTATACCTTCACTGAGAAAAGCTGCCCATTAAACTACAATAAAACTAATAATATTTAATTCAAGCTATTTATTGAATACATGCTATATATGTCAGACATTGAGCTTTACACAGAGCACCTCACTTTAATCCCTGCTATTGACATGTTGGGAGTAAATGGTGTCCTCCTCTATAGATGAGGAAAGAAAGGCACAGAGAGGTTAAGTAACTTGCCCAAAGCCACACAGCTGGTAAGCATAGGAGCCAGGATTCAGACTCATGGACTGATTTAAAAGTCCAAGATCTGACCTATTTTGCTATCTGATCTCCTAAACTAAAAGCTCAAAGTCAATGTTGGTAGAAAAGTGTGCCTCAGTAAAAGTGCACTTGCACACAGAGGGCCTGCTTTATTTTTTGAGTCAGCTATCTAAGGTACCTCTAAGTACAAGCTAGGACTTCGTTCTAGTTTTCCCCTCAGATTGTAATTCTCTCTGTGGCAGAACCTGCTTCAATCATCCTCACACCCAGAGACTATGAGTTTTGAGTTTTCTTAGAACTTTCATGAGGCCTTTGTGATGGCAGACTTGGTTGTTGCCAAGGTACCCACAGGGCCTGGGGCTGTGGGTATGCCCTGAAGCCCAGTTGGCCCCTTCACTCCCTCTGCATTTCCCACTTGCTCAGCACCCTGTGGCATCTTCACTAAGGCACAAAGTTACCTTCACTTGTCGTACCCCCAGATCCTCACCTTCATTTCCTCAATTCCATCCCCCCACCCTTCAGCTTCCCTCAGGCCCTAGGCTCTTCTCACCCTTCCCTCCCTGTTCATGACACTTCCTCCCACCTCTGATGGCTTCACCCTTCTGTCCTATTTCACAACTCCCTCCTCTGGCCTCTTCACTCCTCTCTCTGTTTTTCTCCCTCTCTCCCTTTTCCCTAGTCTTCACTGTCTAACTCCTCCATTTCTTCTACTTACTCTCTGCAACCTCTTTTCCTCCCCATCACTTTATTCTTCTCAGTGCCCTGTTTCCTCCTCTCTTTCTCCCATTCTCACCCCTTCACCCCCTCCTTACTTTCCACTCTTTCATCCCCCCTCACTATACTTTCTTCCTACAAATTGAGCTGGGTCAGTTATATCCAGGGGCAACTATGGGACTTGGCGGTAGAAAGAGAATGGCGATGCCTCGTGAGCAGAATCCAAGCCCAAAACCTAGAAGGAGACCGAAAGGGGCTAAAAGACGTGTGAAGAAGAAAAGGAAGAAGATAGATGTGGAGGACCTGAAGAAAGAAGTGGTCTTGGTGAGAACACCCAAATGGATGCTGACCAATTGCCCTCTGAAAACACTCCTCAACCCTCAGCCTTTTTAACATCTTACCCAAAGGCCAGAGCAATCCCTCTTTCCCCAAGTATTTCTCTCTCTTTCCTGGAAATGACCAGGAGTCACCACCTCCCCCTCAATGACTCTGCTGTCTCCTCAGGACGATCATAAATTAACCTTGGAACAGCTAAGCACCAAGTATTCTGTGGACCTGACAAAGGTGAGTCAAGGAACTTCTTGAGGGAGGCTGAGGGTCTTTGTCCCAACTTTGAGGCTACCAGGATAAAAGCCCCCTAACCTCCATTTTTAACCTCTGCCCAGTCAAGTTTCACAGGCCACACACTCAGAAAAAGATGATAATTGGAATGACCCCAAAGAGAGCTCAGAATTAGATAAGGGCAGTGCTTCTCACACCTTTGTCCCTAGGACCCTTTTATAATCATTAATTATCAAAGAACCCAAAGATATTTTTTGGGTGTGTGTGTGTGTGTGCGCGCACGCGCACACGCGTGTGTGTTACATCATCTATAATTACGGTATTAAAAGTTAAAATTAAGAAATTTTAAAATATTTCCTAATTCATTTTAAAAGACTAGTAAACCTGGGGCTTCCAGTCAGGATGGCAGAGTAAGTGAACCCTGTGCTTGCCTCCTCTCACAACCACATCAAAATTAGAAATGAACTACGGAATAGCCATCATTTGGAGTCACCTGAAGTCTAGCTGAACAGAAGTCCTAGAACTAGGGACACGTAGAAGAGGCCACCTCAGGACTGGTAGCGGGGCTGAGATGCAAAACAGGCTGGTCTCATACCACATGTGGTGATTGAGAATTGGGAGAAATACCTCAGCTGCAAGAGGTCCCCCAAAAGAGCAAGAGGTCCTGGCTCTACACTGGGCTCCCCAAGGTTTCAGTTCTGGGAATGTAAGTCCTCACAATTTTTCACTGTGAAAACTAGCAGAGATTGTGGCTGAGTGAAACAGAAGACTGAAGAAATCATGGACTTTCCTATTAAGGGGCCCACACACAGACCAACTCGCTGAGAGATTCATTCGCTCTGAGCTTCAGCACTAGGGCAGCAGCTCAAAAGGTGCCAGGGACATACAGGGAGGAACTGACTTGTTTGGCTTCAGGGAGAGTGCTGGAGGGGTGGCTTTCTCCCAGACAGAAGTGCTGGCAGAAGGCATTGTTCCTATGTTGGGCCCTCCTTCACCCAGATTGCAGACCCAGGGAGACGACATATCTGAGTCTCTACCAACCTGGCTAACACTGGTCGTCCCGCCCTAATGATTTTCTGAGACCCTGCCCATCCCAGCATGCAGTCCCACCCAAGCTACTTTTAGTGGGTTTTTCCGTACAAATAGCCTGTCTTGGCTCATGCTCCAGGCTTTCCTAAAATCTCTCCTTGGCATACACAGTACCTCTCGCTGAGCAGCCCCAAGCCCAGCACTAGCAGTCAGCCTCAATTTGCAGCATGGCCTCTCAAGGCATCTCCAAGCCCAGGGTGAGAGGTAGCCATCTGCAGATTGCTTGGTAGCTCATGCTAGGTTGCCCCAGCAGGGCACAGGCTACAGCTGAACTTGGCCTGCAGCAGGGCCCATCTTAGGAGACCCCGGCCTGCATGCCTGGTGTCCAGCTTTAGTCTGAACCAGAGCACTACTTAGGATCACATCTGAGGACAGCACACCCAAAGGGAAGAGTGAATAGGCACCAGAGCCCTGCTAAAGTGAGTCCTGCTCTATAGGGTCAGCCCCTGCACAACGGCTTCTCCATTGGTCACAGCCAGTCATCACAACAAATCAGGCCAAGGGTCAATCCCTCCCACTGATGAGCAAACAGCAGCCAAGGTTCAACTACAACAGGAGGGTACATATAACCCGTACAAGAGACATACCTAGAGCACCTGACTCAGGTGACCAGGGAAGACTGTGCCACTGGAACCCACAGCACACTTACTATATAAGTCCACTCTACTAAAACTGGGAGACATAGCAGCTCTACCTAATACATAGAAAGAAATGCAAACAGACAACCAAAATGAGAAGACAAAGAAACATGACTAAATGAAAAAACAGAACAAAACTCCAGAAAAAGAGACAAACAAATAGACACAAGCAATCTACCAGATGCAGAGTTCAAAATACTGGTTATAAGGATGCTCGATGAACTTAAGTAGATCAACTCAGTGAGAACTTTAACAAAGAGATAGAAAACATAAAAGTGGAGATAGAAAACAAAAAAGAACCAGTCAGAAATGAAGAATACAATAACTGAAATGAAGACTACCTTAAGAGGAATTAACAGTCGATAAGATAAAGCAGAGGATCAAATCAGCAATTTAGATGAAAGGGTAACAGAAAAAAATCCAATCAGAACAGCAACAAGAAAAAAAATTTTTTTAAAAATAAGGATTGTTTAAGGGGCCTCTGGAACAACATCCAGCATACCAACATTTGTATCAGAGAGATACTAGAAGGAGAAGAGAGAGAGCAATGAAGTGAAAACCTATTTGAAGAAATAATGACTGAAAACATTCCTAACCTGGTGAAAGAAATAGACATATGAGCCCGGAAGCATAGAGAGTCCCAAACAAGATGAACCCAAAGAGGCTCACACCAAGACACATCATAATTAAAGTGCCAAAGGTTAAAGAAAGAGAATCTTAAAAGTAGCAAGAGAAAGTTAGTTATCTACAAGGGACCTCCCATAAGGCTGTCAGTTGATTTCTCAACAAACTTTGCAGGTTGGAAGGGTTTGACACAAAATATTCAAACTGATGAAAAGCAAGGCCTTACAAGAAAGATCAACCTACCCAGCAAAACTGTAATTTAGAATCGAAGGACAAAGAGCTTCCCAAACAAGAAAAAGCTAAAGGAGTTCATCACCACTACAAAAATATGAATAATAGAATGTTAATAACTGCATATCTAGCAACAATTACCTTAAATGTAAGTGGATTAAATGCACCAATTGAACGGTGGCTGAATGGATAAGAAAACAAGACCCTTACATATGCTGCCTACAAGAGTCTCACTGCAGATTGAAAGATACACACAGACTGAAAGTAAAGAGATGAAAAAAGATGTTTCATGAAAATGGAAACAAATAAAAAAAAGCTTGAGTAACAATACTTATACCAGACAAAATAGACTTTAAAACAAAGGCTATAACAAAAGATAAAGAAGGACCCAGTTATCCCACTTCTAGGTATTTATCTGAAGAAACTCAAAACGCTACTTTGGAGGGGCATGTGAATCCATATTTTCATTGCAACGTTATTTACAGTAGCTAAGATATGGAGATATCCTGGGTGTCCATCAATGGATAAATGGATAAAGATGAAGTGATACACACACAGACACACACACACACACACACAATGAAATATTACTAAGCCCTAAAAAAGATTAGAATCTTGCCTTCTGCAACGACATGGATGGACCTCAAGGGTATTGTGTTAAGTGAAGTAAGTCAGATAGAGAAAGGAATCCAGAGAACAGGATAAACAAATAAACAACAAAAACAAGCTCATAGATACAGAGAGCATTTTGATGGTTTTCAGGTTGGGGAGTGGGGTAGGGGTGAAGGGGGAGGAGATTAAGACTTGGAAATCGGTAGTTACAAAATAGTTATGAAAGTGTAGAGTATAGCATGGGGAATTCAGTCAGTAGTATTGTAACAACTATGTATGGTGTCAGATGGGTACTGGATTTATTGGGGTGATCACTTCATAAGTTATATAAAAGTCTAATCACTGTGTTGTACACCTGAAACTAATATAATGTGTCAACTATAATTGAAAAAAAATTAAAAATAAAAATTAAAAATATATATAAAAATAAAGGCTATGAATATTAAAAAATAAAAAAATAAAGGAAGGGTAAACCCCTTGTATATTAGTATAAATATTTTTATGACAAAAAACTATGTTTTTCAAAATAAATATATTTAGTGACATTTCAAACTTTTACAAACATTTAATGTCTAGCTTTTTAATAGAAGACAATTGGGTTCTCATATACTTTCAGTATTAAATCTATTACAATATTATGCGTCATGTAGCCTTTGGAAAATTCCAACATATACCCAGATAATGAGAGTAAAAAAAAGGCTAACAATGATTTAGTGTTATTATGAAAATTGTTTGAACTTGTGGACATCTTTAAAGGGTTTTGGGACCCCATGGGTCCCAGACCACACTGAGAATCATTGGTTTAACTGTAAAATCATATATTACACTATTACTATTACTACTGCTACTACTATAACCACTAATACAGTGACTACAAATAAAAAACTTTAAATAAAAAACTTTAAATACAAGCCCTCAAAATGTAAGCCCTTCTTAGCTCTAGAATTTCTTCGTCTGGTATCCAAGGAGGAGCACAGGAGACTTGCCTTGTTTTTATTAAAATTGTGGGGTTTTTTAGGGAGAGTTTGATAAGGTTGCTTGGAGTGGCTGATAGGGATTAAGGAGAGTTTCTTTTACAATACTCTAATAGGTTCTAATGTCCTTTTCATTCAGAGAAAAAAAGTACACAAGCCTAAAGTGAGAGCCTATGCATTCATGTATTTAGCTGGGGTTTTTTTCCTATTTCTAAGTTATAGAACCAAAAGGATGAACAGTTTACATATTATCAACATTCTGTATTTTATCCCATCATTAACATTAGCCTTGCACATTATTTCTGTATTATAAATTGTTTCCATTAGAGCTGGAGCTCCATAAGTGTAAGGACCATTCTTACTTATTTTGGCATCCTACCACAGTACCAGGGCCCAAGATGGGTGTTCAAAAAGGTTTGTAAATCAATCCATAAACTAAAAACTCATCCTATGTTAGCATGCTAACTGATATCTCTTCTATAATGCAAATTTTAAAACCTGCTTATCTAGAAAGAACTCCCAGTCTGACTTTTAAGAGAATTTCATTGGTCTCTAGACCCATCCTGGCACTATAATGATAGATCTGAGTTTTGAAGTGGGATTCTGTTTTGCTATAGCTGTTTCTTATTTTGTGATTTTTCTACCCATCCTTGTTTCTTTTCCACACAGGGCCTTAGCTCCGAAGAGGCAGAGAAAATCCTGATTCGAGATGGACCTAATGTGCTTACCCCACCCCCTACCATTCCAGAATGGGTCAAATTCTGTAAACAACTGTTCGGTGGCTTCTCCATCCTCCTGTGGACTGGTGCCATTCTCTGCTTTGTGGCCTATGGCATCCAGGCATATTTCAATGAGGAGCCTACCAAAGACAACGTGAGTCTGTTCAACTACTACTGCCGAGCCTAGTGTCTGCTTAGCCCCTGAAACTCTTCTGCTCAGCAGCCTAGACTCCTGAAGCCCTCTGGTCCAAATCCATAGTACTCTCAGGACTTTCTAAGGGAGTCTACGGTCCCTCATGTTTTCTCTAGTTTTTTTTTCTTTGAAAAGCTACTGATTCGGCTCCCTGAGATGCATGGTTTCCCCCCAGAAACTTGCTCTCCTTTGATTATCTTCTCAGCTGATCATCACAAGCACTTTGCAGTCCCCTTTCTCTTTCCCAGAAGTTTAATCTCTTCACCAACTTCCTCTCCATCTCCCTCACTATCCATCCCCCACCCCATAAACAGCCTACCTGGAGAGGAAAATATAGGCCTTCATGGATCTGGGATTTTGTTGCTACTTCACTGTAGCTCAGGGTTCCTTCACCAAGAAGCTGAGTAAGCCAACCCTGTCTCGGACTCGTCTCAGTTTCTGTACTCTTCAACTGAGTCTTATAGTTTCTTGCACCTGGAGAATGGCAAATCTTCTTGCAGTGTTCTGAGGATGAAGAGGAAGAGAAAGACCTACTGATAAGCCCTTTCTTTCCCTACCCCCAGCTATACCTAGGCATTGTACTAGCCGTTGTGGTTGTCATCACTGGCTGCTTCTCCTATTCTCAGGAGGCCAAGAGTTCCAAGATTATGGAGTCTTTTAAGAGCATGGTGCCTCAGGTAGGATTGGTATGGGAGGATCTAGTGAGAGGAGGTATAGAATGTGACTAAATACGTAATTATTAAGTCCCTTGGAGGAATTATATCCTACAATGAGTGAGGTGAGTGAGGCTGGTTATACTTTATCTGGCCTTAAAAGTACTCTTTGATTTTACTCTATCTGGCCTTAAAAGTACCCTGAGAAAGACACAGCATTATGTATGAAGTAGTGTGCTCTAGAGTGAATAATTTGAATCTAATGAGCACTATGTTAAGCCCCAAATAAGAACATTCTATTTTTTTAAAGGGCAAAGGAGTTTGGGGAGGCTGGATTCTTCAAATGTCAATGACCTTAAAGACGAAGTACAGCCGTGGAAATGTTTCAGATTAAAGGAGGGTAAAGAGACATGACAACTAAATGGCATACCTAACCCTAGACTGACTCCTGTCTTGGAGGAGAAAAAAGTTCTATAAAATGTATTTTGGGTCAAATTGACAAAACTGGAATACAGACAATAGATTAAAATATTATGTCAATTTGAAATTTACTGAAATTGATAACCGTGTTATGGTTGTTTGAAATCTGATTCTTAGGAAATTTACACTGAAGTATGTAGAATGAAAGATCATTATGTGTGTAACCCATCCTTAAGTGATTTGGGAAAAAAAAGTATTCACATGTATACATATGTAAAGACAAAGGAATAATGAGAAAGCAAATGAAATAAAATATTAATAGGTGAATCTGAGTAAAGGTTATACTGGTGTTCTTGGTACAATTTTTATTCTTGCAACTTTTCCAAAGGTTCAGATTATTTTCAGATAAAAAGTATTTTTAAGTACCTGGAAATAATATGAAGTAGAAAAAAGTTTCCCAGGCACAGGGCTGGAAAGCTGGAAAGGAATGGAACAGGTTCTGAAATTTCCGGCAATATGATCATGTTCTAGCATTGTAAACTAGGTTCATCATCTCCCTTTGATATGAACATAACTTAATTTCTTCCTTGGGTAAAGTTTCAGGAAAATGTTTTTGTAGAATAAACTAGGAGTTTGGAGACTATCAGTTAGCTTTTGCTGCCTAACAATCTAACCCAAAACTTAGTGGCTCAAAACAACAAATATATTATTTCTCATAATTCTACAGCCAGGGTATTTTTCTGATTTGAGCTGAGCTTAGGTGGTGCTGAATGGTTTAAGATGACCTCATTCACACATCCGGTGCCTCAGCTGAGATTACTGGGACAACTGGGGCTTTTCTCCTTATGATCTCTCTTCCTTCAGGAAGCTAGCTTGGGCTTGTCCAGTGTGGTGGCAGAAGGGTTCCCAGAAACAACAGGGCAAGCCCCAGTGTGCAAGCACTTTTTAAGCCTCTGCTTGCATTACAATTGCTAATGTCTTATGGGCCAAAGCAGGCTATAGCTAAGCCTACGTGTGGATATGGAGAAGTAAACCCTGTCTCTTAGTGTGAGAAGCATCAAAGTCACACTGCAAAAGCACTACAGATAGCAATGGTAAGAATTTGCAAACTACCAAAGAGCCCTTCAAGAATTATAATAACCTCGTACACCTGAAAATGATATGTTATTAGCTATTGTTATTCCAATACATTTCAAAATAACAATTTTTTTTAAAAAGGATGATGTGGTGAAGTGACAATGTAAGAAAGGCTGGAGTTAGAGAAGTTGACCAGGAATAGGAGGTTACAGGCCAGGAGCAGGAGGAGGGAAACAGAAAACTTTGGGAATGTCCCTGCACTATCTTCCCGCAGCAAGCTCTGGTAATTCGAGGGGGAGAGAAGATACAGATCGATGTACAAAATGTGGTACTGGGAGATCTGGTAGAAGTGAAGGGTGGAGACCGGATCCCTGCTGACATCCGGCTTATCTCTGCACAAGGATGCAAGGTGAGTGAGGTGTGGAAAGCTAGGGGAAGGGGCTAAGCATGGCCTTAGGGCACTGTGGTGACCTGGGCTTAGTGAAAGAAAGTATGATCTTATTATCCAGAATCTTGAGAAGTTACAAGTGCAAATTTGAGATGAAAGACAATAAAGTGCTGGCATGTAAATTTATGTTTCTCTCTGCATGTCAATAATGATAATGTTGGTAGCAAATAAGATGTATCATCTTAATAGATAAATCTTTTTCCCCCACATTTTCACTTTACAACCCATTCTTCTTCCCATCCCAGGTGGACAACTCATCTTTGACTGGAGAATCAGAGCCCCAAACACGCTCCCCTGATTTCACACATGAGAACCCTCTGGAGACCCGAAACATCTGCTTCTTCTCCACCAATTGTGTGGAAGGTGAATATGGCATCATAAATAGACTAGACTCAAAAGCAGAGATTGAATGATTTCAGGAACTCTTTAGTTTCTAAAAGTAGTAGAGTAGATAATGGCTGGTAAATAGTCTAGACTCTCTATCATTCATTAGCTGTATGACCTTTGGTAAAAGGTCAAAGCCATAATTTTCACATTTGTACAGCGATGATACTAAAAGTTGCTACTTTAGAGATATATAATTATTAAAGGAATAATACACATAAAATGCTTAGCACAAGACCTAGCACATTGTAAGTGCCCTATAATTGCTAGCTATTATTATTCTAGCTAATGAATAGACTATGCTCTATGGGCTGAAAAACAGCACAGAAGGGAAGAAAATTATTCACCCCTGAAAATTATTCAGCCCTGCTAGGTCATTCTCCTGAGGTAAGCCCCATCTTCTCACTATTCCAAAAGAGGGTATGGGCATTGGAAATTTCATTCCCAGGGGTGCCACTCACATTTTGGCTTTGTTCCTGGTATCTAGGATATCCTTGCACTGGGAGACAGCTATGGCCAAAGTGATAACAGTGACTCAATTACATTATGTCAATTTCTTCATCTTTTCATCTTAAGGAGATCTGCAAGACTCTCTGGAACACAATTTAAACCATTATTCATACTTAAGAACAAGTATTTGGGTATCTAAGAAATAGCTTTTTATTTTAATTGAATGCTTAGTATGTTTCAAGTGCTATAGATAGCTCTGATTCTCACAACACTATACAACAAATATTACCCCTCTTTTACACATGAAAGACTAAGGTTCAAAGAAATCAAATGCAGTATTCAAGGGCACAACTCGATAGAAAAGGAGAGGACCAAGAATTCTAATGCAGGTTTGTCTCCAAAGCCCATGCTCTTTCCATAGTCTCCCCTCTGGAATAAAGCTTCCTAATGACTCCTCTGGTAATAAAATTAGTTAATTTGAAATTACCCTAAAGGATAAGAGTAACGTTAAAACTAAAGAAGCCTATTCCTGTGAGGGCCACCAGGTTGAGGGGAGCATGGCCTTCTCTCCCTGCTGCGGCCTGGGCTTGTCCACTGACATCAGTGTAGTACAAAAAGAGGAAATCATCTGGGAAAATGTCACTTTTTTGACTACCGTGTTCAAGGCTCCCATTCAGCCAGATATTGTGAACTTTGTTCACACCAACTTGTGCAAAAACAATAGATAGCCCTATGTTGTCAGTGAATTAGCAGGTCATCAAACCAACGCTTGTTGTGGAGTACTGGCAGAGCTGTGGCTCGAATTCCATGTTCGAGGTGGTGGGACTCATCATTCTGGCCAGGGTGCTTTTGGCAATATGTGTTGTGGGGTCACACGTTTCATCAATTAAAACCTTGCACCATTGACACTGCAGAGTGAACACAACACAGAAGTGATATGCCATCTGCTCTGCCCTGCCTGCTCCAGCCTTACCAGCACTGATCATGTCTAAAAATCATCATTTCAAGGAAGTTTCTAAACTTCCTTTGATGGTTGGAGGTAAAATTGAAGGCTACAAGAAAATCAAGGAAGCTATTTTGCTTCTTTAAAAACTTAAAGCCTGGAATGATATCAGCAAATGAGAGTTGGCAAAGGCAAAAGGAGAAACCATAGTCATATACAGCACAGGAGACCTTGCATCATCTATAATGAGGACAATGGCATCATTAAAGCCTTCCAAAAATACCTGGAATTACTCTGCTTAATGTAAGCAAACTGAACATTTTGAACCTTGCTCCTGGTGGGCATGTGGGCCATTTGGACTGAAAGTTCTTTCCACAAGTTAGATGATCTGTATGGCACTTAGTATAGAGTTGCCTCCCTCAAGAGTAACTACCATCTTCCCATGTGCAAGATGCTCAATACAGCCTTAGCAGAATCCTGAAAAGCCCAGAGACCCAAAGAGCCCTCCAAGCACCACACAACGAGATTCATCGCATAGTCCTGAAGAAGAATCCACTGAAAATCCTGAGGATCACATTGAAGCTAAACCCTAGATTGGAGCTGCCTCTACAAACTGAACATGTGATTTTGGAGGCCCTAAATTCATCTAAATGAAGAAAAAAAAAAAACTAGTATTCGAGTGCCTACTATGTACTCAACACTCTTCTAAGCTATTTTAAAAATATTTATTCCTTAGAGCTTTCATCCTATTTTAAAGATGAGGAACCTGAGTCTCAGAGCTTTTAAGCAACTTTCCCCAAGCCATTAGCTAGAATGTTGGAAAGATGAACTTCCTAAGTCTTTCCGATTCTAAAATAAGTACTATTTTTATAATATGTTGCTTTTCTGAGCAACTGGGTGTGATTTTAATGGTAGAAATTTCAGCCATTATGGTAAAGCAGGAAAAATTGTTTTGAGCAAAGAACCTTTCCAGGCCCCTCATTAGAAGCCATTTAAGTGAGTGGCCTGCATCATGTATGTACAAGGTCAAACATGACAGTGCTGGTGGAGGCAAGAGCAGAGAAGCCCTGCTGTGATGACCTATGCTACCCAGCAGGGGTCACACTGGCTCCAGCCATCACAGCAGGGAGAGAGGATTCAGGTCAGAGCAGAGTTTTTCACCACACATTTTTTTTTTCCTGTTTTATTGAATGTAATAGACAATTAGTTGCTTGTATTTACATTGTACAATTCAATTAGTTATTTTTCAATTATAGTTGGCATACAATAATATATTAGTTTCAGTTGTACAGCATAACGATTAGAGATTTATCTAACTCACAAAGTGATCACCCCACTAAACCTAGTACCCCTCTTCCTCCTTACATATTTATCACTTTATTGTCTATTTTTCTTATGCTACACTTTATATCTCCATGTTGATTTTGTAACTATCCATTTGTACTTCATAATTCTTTTGCCCATTTCACCATCCCATCCAACCCCCAACCATCTAGTAGCCCTCAAAATATTTTCTTTATCTATGAGTTTATTTCTGTTTTTGTTGTTGTTGTTTACTTTGTTCTTTAGATTCCACATGTATGTGAAATCATGCGATATTCGTCTTTCTCTATCTTACTTATTTCATTCAGTGCAATACCCTCTAGGTCCATCAAGGCAATATCTTTTTCCATCCCCTTCCTTTAGTCTGTGCGTGTCTTTTAATCTGAAGTGTGTCTCTTGTAAGCAGCATATGTAGAGGTCTTGTTTTCTTATCCATTCAGCCACTCTACCTTTTGGTTGGAGCACGTAATTCTTTTCCATTTGAAGTACTTGTTGATAGGAATGTAGTTGTTAACATTCTTTGTTCATGCTTTTGATACATGTTTTTTCTTCTTAAAGAAGTCCTTCCAACACCAAATACTGGTTTAGTGTTGATAAATTCCTTTAGCTTATTGTTGTCTAGGAAGTTCTTTATCTGTCCTTTGACTTGAAATGATAGCTTTGCTGGGTAAAGTATTCTTGGTTGTAGATTCTGGGTTTTCATCACTTGACTATGTTATACCAAGCCCTTCTGTCCTGCAGAGTTTTTTTTGAGACATCAAATGCCGGTCTTATGGGTGCTCCCTTATAAGTAACTAACTGCTTTTCTCTTACAGCTTTTAAGATTCTTTCTTTGTATTTAACCTTTAGTATTTTAGTTATGATGTGCCTTGGTGTGGGCCTCTTTGAGTTCCTCTTTTTTGGGACTCTCTGGTCTTCCTGGGGTTGTATGTCTATTTCCTTCACCAGGTTAAGGAAGTTTCTTGTCATTATTTCTTCAAATAGCTCTTCAACTTTTGTTTTCCTTCCAATACCCCTATGATGTGGATATTTTTTAATTTAATAGTGTCCCATAGACTTCTTAAACTATTATTATAGTCTTAGCTTCTTTTTTCTTGCCCTTCTGATTAGGTGTCTTTGGCTTTCCCATGCCGTATATCAGTGGTTTGACCCTGTGTTCTCATTTCCGACTGTTCTCTTTTATAATTTCCATTACCATTTTTATGTTTTTTTTATCTCTTTGTTAAAGTTCTCACTGAATTCATCTACACTTCCCCTAAGTTCATTGAGTATCTTTATAACCAGTGTTTTGAACTCTGCATCTGTTAGATTACTTGATGCCATTATTCCTGGATCTCTGTTCTGTTCTCTCATATGGGTTCTGCTTCTTTGTCTTCCCATCTTGGCTGCCTTTCTATGTCTGTTTCTGTGTACTAAGTAAAGCTCCTTGGTTTCTCGGTCTTATTAGCCTGGCTTTGTGTAGTGAGTATTCAGCGGCACAGTCCTGAGAGGGGTTCAACTGAAGGCCAAGTTTAGCCTCAGTCTGTGCCCCTCTGGGGCCACCTGTTAAGATTCAGCAAGCAATCCACAGATGCTGTGCTTATAGTTTCCTCGAGAACCCACACCAGAAACCAAGGCCAGCTGCCACCAGTGTGAGTCTTAGCGCAGCTCAGCAAGGAGCACTGGACTCGCAAAGGACACACCTGGATGTGACTTGGGTGGAGCCACAAGCTGAGGGAGGCAGAGTTTCAGGGAATCCTTTAAGCAGAGCAACCTCTGTTTTCTAGTTGGATGCCGTCTTCACTACGGCTGTGCTGGGTCCACAAACTGGAAGAGGGGAGGGCTCAACAGAGGAACAATGGATATGCCAGCACTTCTGCTGGCAAGAGAGCCTCGCCTCAGGCCCTCACTCTGACAACTCAGTGTCCCCCTGTAAGTCCCTGGTGCTCCCTATAAAGCCAACCTGGCACTGGTGTTCAGAGCAAGCAAGTATAATACCACTAAAGTCTGCTCGTGCACGTGGCCCCCTTAAGAAACGTCTGCAGCTGCTGGCTGCCACTGCCGTAGCCTCTGCCCCACTCAGCCTCTCAGGTCCAGGCAGCCTCGCGTCTTTACCCCCGCCTACCTTCTACTATTGCAGATTGATTAATTATTTCTCTTCCTAGTTGTAGTGCTTCTGTTCACCTAGATCCCAGGTGACTTTATGTGCCGTTTGCTCCGTGTTGCTGTCACAACTTTGATTTGGTTGCAAGAGGGATGAACAAAGCCTCTATAATCTATGCCATTTTCCCCATCCTCCACCTCACACTATTGACATTTTGGGCAGGATAATTTTTCTTTGTAAGGGGAGAGAAGGGCTGCCCTGGGGATGGCAGGATGGTTAGCAGCATCCTTTGCCCTCTACTCACTAGATGTCAGTAGCAACCCCTTCCCAGCCCGTTATGACAACCAAAACTGTCTCCAGACATTGCTAAATGTCTCCTGGGGGGGTAAATTGCCCCCACTTGAGAACTAGTAAGTTAGAGGACTAGGAGATACTGGAACATAGGACTCTAGCAGGGAGGTAACCACTATTCCTGGGGATCTAGAAATTTTCAGCTCCTTAAGGCAATATGAGAAATATACAGACGACAAGATATTTAGATTAAGTGTAATGAAGATGTTGACAATGAAGGCAATCAGGCAATAAAATTGGGTATATTTGGAGAGCTATGAGATCTCTTCAGAGATTTTTCAGACTAGGAGACCCTTATTTGCATAAACTAAATATGAGGGAAATAGAACATAACCTCTCAGAGGACCTTGAGTTTCTACCTTGTTTCTGAACACTGACAGCTTTCTCTTTGTAGAAACCAACCCAACAGCCTTCCCCACTTAGTTGTCCCCTTGTCCGCAGGAACAGCCCGAGGCATCGTGATCGCCACAGGAGACTCTACAATAATGGGCCGCATTGCCATCCTGACATCAGGCCTGAAAGTTGGCAAGACACCTATTGCTATAGAGATTGAGAACTTCATCCATCTGATCACTTCAGTGGCCATCTTCCTTGGTGTTGCTTTCTTTGGGCTCTCCCTTTTCTTGGGCTACAGCTGGCTGGAGGCTGTCATTTTCCTTATTGGCATCATTGTGGCCAATGTGCCTGAGGGGCTGCTGGCCACTGTCACTGTGAGTAGCCAGGGTGGAGGGTTACCTCAGGGCAGACAAACCACTACAGGGAAATGAAATCACTAGTATCTCTTTTGTTGTAACCGCTCAAGCGCAGCATACTCTTGACGTGTGTACAAATCATTTAGCTCCCAGATTACGCTGACTTCCTCCACCCATATTTTCTGGTGACTTTTCTTTTTTTCAGTGAGAAAGGAAGTGAGTTGCAATGCAGAAAGCATTAGATTATAAGTCTCTGGAAGGGAATTCCAGTCCTGGGTGTACTGGCTGATGAACTTGACCAAATCGTTTAACTCCAGGACTCAATTTACTCAACAGTTTATAAAGGAAGGTTGATTTAGAATCAGAATCTGATTGGAAAGGATTTCAAAGCCCATATAAATTCACCTTCCAACCATTGCCGACTGTCTTATACAAAGTCCATTGAAGATGATAATTGTTTCGAGTTATGGGAGGCCCGCCCCTTTCTGTCTCAGTTCATTTCATTGTTGAGCTCCTCTAGTTTGATTGCTTTATTTGAGCAGAAATATGATTCCACTTTTGGTCCCAGTTTTCCCATCTGAAGAAAACAAAGTAAGTTAATTCTCTCTCTCCCACAAACCACTCTTTAGATTTTTTGCAATAGTGGTTATGTCCCCTCACATTCCCCAGGTGTGAGGTGAAATAATCCCTTTCTCTTAGCCATATGACTCTATCTTCAGGCCCATTGTCTTGCTGATCATCTATTTAGGGTATGCTCTGGTTTACCAATACCCTTCCTAAAACGGAAATGAGAATAATACTTGGAGTGTGGTTGGACTAGCACAAAAACATCAAGACTAGTGATATTATGTAAGTAAACCATGACCCCATGATTAGAATTCTGCACTTACATAACCACAGCCCAAGAATTCATTAGCTTTTAAAACAACATTGCCACACATCTGACTTTTATTGAGCGTATGGTCAACAAAAATCTTCTGGCTTAAATGATTCCACAAATCCTTTTTAGTGCTGCAATATCCCTTCTCATTTCATCATTCTCTCCATTTTTTAAAACTATTGGTACAACACCCCTCCACACACAGCATCTTTACCACAATAAAAGTTCAGCTATCAATGACTTGAGAAAGAGATGTGGTGGGAACTTGAACGAAAAAGAGGCTACTGAATAAAAAAGATGAAAGGATTGTGGAGGAGTGAAATATTCTGGGGATAATAAGGAAATCCTAATCTATTATACCTTGGCAAAGGAATACACTCTGGCATTGAAACTGTGCCATAAAGCCCAAACCAAAATCACTTTCCCAATTTCCTATACTGTGGCCACAGATGGAGTTTCTAAAGACTAGGTGGAAACAAAAGGGAAGTTACTACAAAAAAATTAAAATAGCAAAAAAAAAAAAAATATATATATATATTAAAAAAGTGGTATGAGAAGAAACATCTTCTCTCTGTTTATTCTCTCACCTGTTCATGGTCTTAGGTTTGTCTGACCCTGACAGCCAAGCGCATGGTGAGGAAGAACTGCCTGGTGAAGAACCTGGAGGCGGTGGAGACACTGGGCTCCACCTCCACCATCTGCTCCGACAAGACGGGCACCCTCACCCAGAACCGCATGACCGTCGCCCACTTATGGTTCGATAAGACCATCTATGAGGCTGATACCAGCGGAGAACATATTGGTGACTAGCAGCATTGGTGGGCTAAGAGTGGATGGATTTGGGGGATGTGATGAGTGAGTTGAGGGGGAATGGTGAGTTCAGACAAAGATAGCTGGAAAGTGAATGAGAGAAGGGGGGTGTAGAGGAAAGGAGATTTTGTTTCTATGAAGTTTGAAGTACAGAACAGGATGGGAATAACTCCCTCTCACCTGCTCACAGTCTGTTCTTTCTCTCTAGGGAATACATTTGACAAAGGCTCTGATACTTGGTTTATCCTGGCCCAAATTGCTGGCCTCTGCAACCGGGCTGACTTTAAGGCTAATCAGGAGAACCTTCCCATAGCTAAGGTGTCAGGGCTAAGGGGGTAGTGGGTACCTCAGTGTCCAGAGTATAACCTAACTTCTCCCCTCAAAAATCTCTTTCCTGGTGCTCAGTGATTTCCCCAAGCACCCCCTCTCTACTCTGCCCCTCTCCCTGTCCCACGGGCAAGCCCAGGTGCCCTGCCCCTCTAGCTTATATACAAAACCCCATCCTGTCAGCGGGAAACAGCAGGGGATGCCTCTGAGTCAGCCCTCCTCAAGTTCATCGAGCAGTTCTACAGTTCTGTGAAGGAAATGAGAGAGAAAAGCCCCAAGGTGGCAGAGATTCCCTTTAATTCTACCAACAAGTACCAGGTACAGAACCGAAAAGGTAGGAGAGTGGTAGGGGGTGAGGAATAGGCTCATCGTTTGGGGAATGGAAGCTATGCATTAGCCTTCAACCTCACCTCTGAGCAGTAGGATAAGCAGTGAGTAACCAGCATCCCAACTAGGAGGAAGGCTCACCTCAAGAGAAAGTGACAGGTGCAAAGAGGAGCAGTTGATAAAAGAAAAGCCATTCAGTCCTAAGCAGAAGCTCCAGGCTATGCTATTTATGGAGAGAGCAAGTCATAAAATGCTCTCTTAAGGCTGGTAAGTCATGGTACAGTTTCTGCAGCTGTTAGGAGGCATCTCTGGCTACTGCAAGATTAGCCATGGAAGAATAAGGTTAGATTTACATAATACTTCTCAGACATGCCTTACGCCATTAATCATCAAATATTTATTTTCATTCCATGCCTGCTATTCTAGCAGCTGCTGTCAGGTAGGTGATCAGGGGTCTCCACCATTTTGTGAAGTTAATTTCCTAGGAGCATTTTACCATTATCCAGGGAGGAGTAACAAGGGAAGGAGAAATATGTGAGGGACACTGGTGGAACTAACAATAAAATCCATAACAGGGACAGAAAACAGTATTTCTCTCATGTGAGAATCCTGGGACACTTGGAAGGAGGGTTTTGGTGGAAAGTAGGATGCGGCAGCATTGCCATAACTGGGACTGTACCAGCTAAGATCTGAGTTCTATGGGACAATTGTGATTTGCTTGTAGGGGAGTGGGATTCTCCAAGTTCATGCACTACTGTGAAGGTCAGACATTCGGATACAGGTAACAGAGAAGAAACTGTACTCACAAAAGTCAGTTTGTTTTTGTGTCTTAAAAAACACATATTTAGTATATGTCTACAGCACATATACTAAAACTGGAATGATACAGAGAAGATCAGCATGGCCCCTGGATAACATGCAAATTAGTGAATTGTTCCATAATTTTATATTCAAAAGCTGCTTAAGAGGGTAGATGTTAAAAGCTTTCATCACAACAAAAAATATTTTAACTAAAAATAATAACTAAAAAATAGCAAAAACTATATATATTTTAAAAACCCAATTACCTATATTTTCACATTGAATGCTGAATTAAAGTAAGAGTTAAAGAAACAGATCCATAGTTTTTTATTTCAACTGGCTTTTAGTCAGTGTAATAAGATAGGTTTCCTAGGCCCAAACTGCAAACTTACTTCCATTTTTTTCTGACATTTAGTGGCCTCACTAACCAGATAGGAATTTTGTGCTAGGCTGGGTCCGATTAAAGCCTTTGACCAGAAAGAATTAGGTACCTTTCCCTCTATGGGATTCAGATAAAAAGCAAAACATAGCCACAACATTTGTTGCGATGTCCAACAAAATAGCAACTTTCCCAAAAATGACTACATTAGTGCCTTTTCCAAGCTATTGAATATCAAATTCAAAAGACAAAATCCACCTCTATGGTGCACTCAGTGTGCTCAGCCAGCCCGCCAGCTGCTCAGCTCTGCTCAGCTCTGGTGGGGCCTGCTTTGAGGGGACACCAGGAAAACCCCTCTGGCCACTTCCACTCTGGTAGATGGCTTATTAGAGAGGCTCCCATCTGCAAGGGGCTTCTTAGCCTGCTGGTGGTTTGCAGAGCTTGGTTTCTTTCCCTCTCTGAGATGGAAATGAAACAAAGAAGCTCCTCTGTTCTGATATTTCCAGATTTTTATCTGTAATTTTCTCTCAAGATGCAATTTTTCTGTGACCAAGTTACTAGCTTATGCAGGCCTTGCTGTCAACTCCAATAATTTCAGAAAGCCTACAAAAATATGTATTAAGCACTCAGAATATTAAACTTTTTAAACCTTTTGCAGCTTTCCATTTAAATGAGTTAAGGCTTTTCCTCTTAACTGCTTAAGCATATTTTGAATATAATTGAACAGTTTTTTAAAAGTTCCTGATGGAATGCTTTTAAACACATTTTACACAGAGGTTTCTCACCTTGCAGTGTAGTCTGGCCGCCTCTGCGCCAGCTCCCTTCCTTCCAATGTGCTGGTTTTGTTACCCAACAGGCTGAGTAGCAGGCATTTCCTATGGACCCTAAGAGGGACCCCAGAGAGAGTTCCTTTTCATGGATCAGAGATCAAGGGATAATGCAAAACTAAAGCTGACCTTATTGTTTTCTCTTCGTGTGTGTTGTCTCTTCAGATTCCCTTCACGAACCTTCCCTGCCCTTCCCGTACCAGCCACTCTGACTCTGATCCTTGACCTCCCCTCAGGAAACTTTTCGGGCTTTTAGGAGAGAGTGGAAAGGAGACTAAAACAACTAACCTATTTTTGAATTGTGCTTAACAGTTTTTAAAGTATTTTTTACAAATATTATCTCATAAAAAAACAATTGTCTACAGCCATGCCACCCTGAATGAGCCCAATCTCGTCTGATCTCGGAAGCTAAGCAGGGTTGGGCTTGGTTAGTATTTGGATGGGAGAACACCTAGGAAGACCAGGTGCTGTAGGCGTAAAAAATAAAAATATAAGGAGTTGTAAGCTGACAAACTTCTTTCAATCTGTGAGGGCAACCAAGGGTTGCCTAGCCAAAAAGAAAAAAAAAAAACAACGAAATAATCATCACAGAATCTTTCCCATTTTGTCAAAGCCACCAACATTTTGAGATGTCAAACGGATTGACCTGAGGTCATAAAGTATTTGTGCTGGTGCTAGAACAAAAGTCTTTGGGCTCTAAACTTTCTCTCCTGCCCACTCTGCTGTCTTTATCCACCCCACCACTCTTACTCTCTAGCCATCCAGGCAGAGAGAAAGCAGGAAAAGTGAGGATGCCTGCTTCTGCCCTCAGTTTCTAGTGGGGCTGAGAAGATTAAGATGTGTGTGCAAATAATACCATGCCTGGAGGGTTCCTGGAAAGGAGGAAGAATGGAGGGAAAGGGCTGCATTGGGGTTCGAGGACCAAGAAAATGGAGGAGTATGAAACAAGTCCCCTGTGTGTTTTACCCTCAAAAACCTTTCTCTTGCTTTTTGCCCTCCTGCCCTTGTCCCTCTCTCCTATTCCACCCATGCATCCTCTCCTTCCCCTAGATGTCCATCCACCTTCGGGAAGACAGCTCCCAGGCTCATGTGCTGCTGATGAAGGGGGCTCCTGAGAGGATCTTGGGGTTTTGCTCTAGTTACCTTCTGAACGGGCAGGAGTACTCAATGGACGACGAGATGAAAGAAGCCTTCCAAGAGGCCTACTTGGAGCTGGGAGGTCTAGGGGAACGCGTGCTAGGTGAGGGGAAGCCTTTGCAAGAATGGCATCTATGTGGTTATAATTTGTGGGATGAAAAATTTAGGATGTTGGGGAAAGTGAGATAGGGACACAAATAGCTAAATGACTGTCGGTCTCTTCTTCTGCCTCTCTTCAGGGTTTTGCTTCTTGAATCTGCCTAACACTTTCTCCAAGGGATTCAAGTTTAATACAGATGAACTCAATTTTCCCATGAATGACCTTTGTTTTGTGGGGCTCATATCCATGATCGACCCGCCCCGAGCTTCAGTGCCTGATGCCGTGAGCAAGTGTCGCAGTGCAGGGGTTAAGGTAAACCCTTGACCACCCCAGAAGCCTACCTGTCACAAACTGAAGCAACAGTAGACAGCCTTGCATAGAGTTGATTCTTAATAATCTTAGTTTATTTCTGTTTTTTTTAGTTTAGGATTTTTGGTCTTAAGAGGTAACCTTATAGTAAATTTCCTCTATAGTTAGATGTCTATCTTGCATTGAACATTAGAATCACCAAGGGAACTTTAAAAATCTAATGCCTAGGCCAGACCCCAGACCCATTACATAAGAACCTCTCAGGGTAACACTTATGCATCTGTAATTTTTAACTTTCCTAGAGATTCCAATGTGCAGAGAAGTTTGAGAACCAGTGTCCTAGGACAGCGCTTCTCAAACTAATGTGCAGGGGATATCAACACCTTCCCTGCTCATACCTGATATGCTGGATCCTAGACTTGGGGGAAGGCAGGTTACAGTGGGATTGGGGGGTGGTCATTTAAAGGTTTTTAAGGAAAATGAGGTGCTATCCGTTGGCTTTATCTTAGACCTTTGACTGCTGGCAGTTTGTCCAGGGGTAGGCTGGGCCATGCTGAGTTCAATGATTGGTCAACAGAGTGGGAGCCAAGGAATGGACATAAGAAATTATTCTGAGTTTCCTAAGATGTTTGGGGTGATACAGCTCTTTGCAAAGATGTCATTATTATAACACACCTTCACAGGATAGCCAAGTTATCTTGATAGTCTCCCATGGCTCTATTAGCTACCACATCACATTGTGGGAAATAAGTGGGAAAGGGCTTCATTTGAATTTTCTGAGCTTTGAAGTGGGCTGTTAGAGTGAGGAATAACATTGTGGATGAAGTCTAAAATTGATCTCACCTGGGAATTTATGGATTCCTTTAGCAAGAAGAAGTGACGATTGTGCCCCCACGTGGGGAGGCCTAAATAGGAAACAAAGGGGTGATTTTAGCCAGGATCCCTACCACATCAGAAATGGTCACAGCCTGAGGCAGAGTGAGCCCATGATAGTCTTAGGAGGACTCGTGAAGAAGCAGAAAGCCTCTGCTTTCTGGGCCAGTCCTTGTTCTGGGCACAGGTTTATAGGTCTTACAATTTCTCACTTCTTCTGGACCCTAAGCTGACAGAAATTTGTCAGACTTGGTGAGGAATTTTGATTCATCCCTTTTCCTTACAGAGAAGTATAAGTCTTACCCTGATGTCATCCTTCAAGAACAAAATGTAATGGACAACACAAGGAGTTGTCCCACAAGGTAGAGCCTTCCAGGCTCTGTTCCATAATGGTGTTGGCACAGAGCTGAAGAACATTACACAGCTGCTGGAAGAGGTCTGATAACAGTTGCATGGCAGCAAATTTTTACAAGAAATAATTGTGGGCCTAGTATTTCTCAGGCAGAGCCATGTGTTCAGGTCTTTAGAATAAATGTACTTTTAAAAAAACGAAAATAAAATTATCCCATTACATTTGCACTACCTGAGGTTCTCAGTGGTACAAAACTATGAACCTGGTTGCCTCTAAGAACTACAGTCAAGCAGTGCAGGCCTACAGCAACATCACCAACTCTGGAATGTTCCTCTTGATGGATCCAGTCTGGGGGAAGAGGGTACAAGGGAAGAAAAGGGCGGCTTGCAAGACTGCATATAGTTAGCACCAAGAAGTTAGAAATGAAATTTCCTTAGTACTTAATGAATCCCAGAAACTGCTAGATGCCCTTTACCTCAAAGGGAGTCATTCTCTGTAGAACCACACTTTTATTGTCTGTGTGCATCTCAACACTTTGTGAAACTGTACTAGAAATTTACTCTTGGGCAACTGACTTTGTGTTTCCATTTCTCCAAGCCGGCATGGAGGTGATATTGCCAGGAACTTCTACAGAATAGTCCATTTAAATGGTCAAACTGGTCTAGGTACTAGGCAAATATCCAGACGATACTACACCTGTCTTATAGGTCCCAGGTCACTACTGAAGGTCAGGACACTGTAAGCCTGAAAGACATCACTGAGGGCTCAGTCTGAACCACATCTGGAATCTTCTAATCTTTTATGCAGTTCTCTCTCAGGTTCTCACCAGTTACATAAGCTTGGTGAGGATCCAGTGGCCCACAACTGAGCCAGAAAACTCAAAATTAGTGGTGTGGGTAACAACTCATAGTGCAACTTTCCTCAGTCGCTGGAATCACAGCTTAGTCACACTTCACTCTTCTTCCAGCCAACCAGGGGTGCCAGTATGGAATGATGAAGGTTCATGGGAAAACTCCTCCAAGGCTTATTTTTGGGAAAGTAAATAGACTGACATTTCTAGGACCTCTGTTCCCACAAGCAGTTGGATAGTTCAATCACAATCAGAGAGTTTCCTTCTTCCTCCTATCGGAGTCGGAAAATCATATTTGAAGGGCAATTGGAAACCAGGGGTAGTGGTCCCCAGGAAGCGATCATTCCCTCATTCCTTCATTCGATAATTGTTTATTGACAGAGTGCTATGTACCAGGCATTGTGTAGGGCAGGAAACTTAACAAGGAGTCTTAGACATGGCTCTACCCTCACAGAACTCTCAGTCCAGCAGGGGAGAAAGACAGATAAGCAATCACCACACAGAAAGTAGAGAATGCTAGGGAAGCGCAGAGCACAGGCACCTGATCTTTGGGAAAAAGTGAGACCGGACTGGGGCTGGTACTAGATATCAAAAAAGTACTGGAATCCAGGGGTTCAGGGAGGCAGTGGGAAGAAGAGAGGAAGAGTGAGGATTGGAATGTACCTGCGCCTAGATGAAATTTTGCTAGGCAAAATTTCTAGACGTTCCTTTATTACCACTTCTTCTATGTGTAGGTGTTTCTATCTCTGAGCTTTAAGAAGCAGAATAGCTTCTGGAGCAATTGAATGAAATTCTGAATGTAGCAATTTACCTAAACCCTTGATTTATTCCAGGGAAACATTGACCTCAGATTGTCCTATGTTTTATGGTCTGATAGTCCTGACCCACTCCTAAGGATTGAAACACAAGTTCTTGGGAATAAGTTACTAAAATCTCTGCACAATGAAAGCAGTAATCTGTGAGTTCTTAGAAAGATGAAGGACCCAGGACCTTCCTAAAGATGATTCTACTCTTTTGCCTTCCCTTCCCAACCCAGGTGATTATGGTAACAGGGGATCATCCCATTACAGCCAAGGCCATTGCCAAGGGTGTGGGCATCATCTCAGAAGGCGCTGAGACAGTAGAGGACATTGCTGCCCGGCTCAAGGTTCCTGTCAGCCAGATTGATACCAAGTGAGACTCCTGTAGAGATCAGATTTGCTATTCTTTCGCCCATTGTCGGCCTGCCCCACCCAGATCCCACTTACTAAAGTTCTTAAAGTCTCCTTCAGTAGCTAGGATATGCAGTGTATACATGAGTACAAAGTAAACTAATAGAAAACTAATGGTCAAGTAGGTTTTTAGAGGAAGTAGGACAAAGAAAGAAGCAGAAAACAGGGAGCAATAGTTGGAAAAAGGGAAGGGATAAAACGTGTCAATATAGAGATAGTGAATGACTGTAGACAAGTGAGGAGATTTGGTTGAAAGGAGAAAGGAGGTCATAGTAAACTTGCTTAGAGGGCACCAGGACCCCTGGTGAATTTTTAACACTCTGAACTAAACTTTTGAAATTCTTTTCTCTCAGGGATGCCACAGCCATTGTGATTCATGGCTCACAACTGAAGGATATGAACTCAGAGGACCTTGATAACATCCTCCAAAACCACACGGAGATTGTGTTTGCTCGAACCTCCCCTCAGCAGAAGCTGATCATTGTAGAGGGATGTCAAAGGCTGGTAAGGGAGACAAAGGAGCATTGGGGAATAAGGCTGCGGCATATAGCCCAGCCTTAAATCAAGCAGAGGAATGTGTGCTGGGCTAAAAGAGACTCCAGAGAGTATCCTGTCTTGAACCTCAGAGTTGGGCATCAGTTCGGGGGCTCCATGAGAGTTTAATATCAGGAGGAGCAGGAGAAGGAAGGGCTAAGAAGCTGAAATCAAGCATGATTACATCAAGAAACAAGAGCTGACGAAATCAAACTGATCTTTGGGACTGACCTTGAATCTGACATGGTAATTATTTCACCCCCAGGGAGCCATTGTTGCCGTGACGGGGGATGGTGTGAACGACTCCCCCGCGCTGAAGAAGGCAGACATTGGCATTGCCATGGGCATCGCTGGCTCCGACGTCTCTAAGCAGGCGGCTGACATGATCCTGCTGGATGACAACTTTGCCTCCATTGTCACTGGCGTGGAGGAGGGTGAGGAAGCAGGGCTGGGACTTGATTCTCAGACTCAGGTGAGAGGTGGTGTGCAGTACTCTCATTCCCATTGCCCATCATCCAACCTCCATGATCCTGAAGAGATTGGGGAAAATCACTGGAAGACAAAATTTTGCAAATTAAATTCAGGTACTTAGAACATCACTATCAGGAGCCCATTTTTATTAGATGGAAGGAAAATCCAGATTTGCTAGGGAGACAAGGCCTATGGCATAATATTGTATCTTCCTTCTTCTCTCATGGAAATTCAAGTAGGTCCACAGTAAGTTCCAAGATGTAGCCATGCACTTGGGACTACTTCATATTCCATAAACGTCAGGAGCCCCCCTTTCTCAGTCGACATCTGACTGATGTTGACATAGTAAGACCAGTTGGAGCCTGATCTATAAGTTGACTGCATGAGCCAAAATTCAGAAGATAATACTAATTGGTGGATAGGAGAACCCTAGAATTCTGCACCCCAGTCTCCCTGCTTTCTGACTGGAGCTATCTTATTAAAACCTATAACAATTCACATGACAGCAATAACTACCATTTTATTGAGACTTCATATGATCCTGTATTTTGTATCTATTCAATTCAATAGACTTTTTGAGCAGCAACTATGTAACAGGTACTGTTCTAGGGGATGTGACAGTGGGGACTAAAAAGACACACATCCCTGCTCTCATGTCACTTAATTTCTAGTGGAGTGAGACAGACAGTAAGGTAAATTGCATAGTATATTAAAAGAAGTTAAATTCAATGGAAAAAATCAAGCAGAAAGTATAGGGAGGGATTACAGTTTTAGAAGGGGTCATCAAAGAAAGTGTCAAGCCATCTTGCAAGGCAGGAGGAATGAAGTTCAGAGAATTGAGGGGTGTTCAAGGTCACAAGCCAGTTATGGCAGAAAAAAAGACTAGAACCTAAGCCCAGGTTCTTTCCACTTCAGCCTTAATCTTCCAATGGCTTTTGTATTGGAACATCTTTAAGTATTAACCAGGTCTAACCCTGCTTAATTTTTTAGAGATCAGATAACATTAGCCAGGTTGAATCCAAGAACAAAGAGTACACAGATATGGTATGCTAATAAATCCTGGCTCTAATCAATAGTCACAATTTAGAAACAAAACTGGGATTGCCCAGGTATAGGTTCTCCATGCCCTTTCATGGAGTGTGGCACTGCTTTGTAGTGGTCTCTCTGTCCAGGAGCTGGTTTGTGGGAGGTGTGTTTTCTTTATGTTTTTCACAAAAGGTTGACCATCCTCCCCAGGCCGCCTCATCTTTGACAATCTGAAGAAATCTATTGCGTACACCCTGACCAGCAACATCCCCGAGATCACCCCCTTCCTGCTCTTCATCGTCCTCGGCATCCCCCTGCCTCTGGGCACCATAACTATTCTCTGCATTGACCTGGGCACTGACATGGTGAGGGCCAAACTGGAGGCCAGCTCATGCAGCTCTTGTGAGGTGGTCTGAGCAATAGGAAGAACCTCTGTCCAGGGAGAAGGACAGAGCTCAATTACTTCTGAACTGTATGTCTCTTGTTACTCCCACCCTCCATTCTCCAGGTCCCTGCTATCTCGTTGGCTTATGAGTCAGCTGAAAGTGACATAATGAAGAGGGCTCCACGGAATCCAAAGACTGATAATCTAGTGAACCATCGTCTCATCGGCATGGCCTATGGACAGATTGGTGCGGCCAGAGGAATGCGGGGTGAAGGGAAGGGGCGATGGCTGTACCTGTCTAGTAACTGGAGCCTTCTTGGCGTGGAAGTCAGGGAGATATTTTCTTAACAAGAGTATTAGGCCCTGAGAACACAAAGAACCATTGATCTCTGATCTGCCCTTGATTTAAGATGCTAGTCAGGAAGGAACGATCATACATGACGTGATAGCATCTTTCAAAGTGCCAAATAATGAGTATAGACAGGAATGTTACTGGAGTACAAAGTGAGCAGATTCACCAATCATGAGGACTGTCAGAGAGGCCTTGTGGAGGAAACTACTTAAAATGTGTTGGACGATAAGGCTAGGTATGGGGGTCCAGAGGAGAGGGGAAATTCACATGACCTAGTTGTTGAAGAGTGAATAAATCAGTTTGGTGGAACATTTATTCCTGAATAAGGAGTAGTGGAAAATAAGGCTATAGACGCAAGTAGCGTTTACACCGAGGCCAGCCTTGAAAGACACTTGAGAGCCATTAGAGATCTTTGTTCTTGAGTTACCAGGTTCAGTGAGGTGTTTCAAGGAGTAGATTGAGGGCTAGACAAGAAAGAGATTGAGAACAGGGGAAACTATCCCAATATCTAGAGGAGGAAACACATAGAAAAAGCACAGATACAGGAGGCAGACCTATGTTTGAATCCCAGTTTCACCACTTACTACTTGCATGACCTTGGACAATGACTGAATCTTTTCGGTGCTTTAGTTTTCCCACTTATGAGATGTAAGTAATAGTTCAGACTTGTTGTGAGGACCAGTGTCCATGGGTACCTACACAGTGCATAGCTTTGTAGTTAGTAGGTTATCATTGTGTTCCAAGCATGGGGTCCGGGGACAGAGGTTTTGATTAAGGGAAAGGCAAGGGTCAGAGAGAGGAGGGGAGGAGAGGACTTGATGAGTGTCCTAGTGTCAGAGGAAATGGAGAAGATGGAGTTCAGCACTCAGTGGGGAAAAGGAAGAAATCCTCTTTAAGGTCTTTTCAAGTTTTAAGATTATATGATTGAAAGATGACTTTGGGTTAGAAACAAACGTCGAGGCTTGGATGCCAGTCCTACAGAAATCATGAGATCAGATCAGCATTGCAGCTTAACATACACCAACACAGCTAGAACCATTCCTTCCAAGGTCTGCCTTTTGAGGTTTCATTCTGAACCAGATTCGCTTGTCTTGTGACTCTACCACTCACAGGGATGATCCAGGCTCTAGCTGGATTCTTTACCTACTTTGTGGTCCTGGCTGAGAATGGTTTTAAGCCTCTAGATCTTCTGGGCATCCGCCTCAGTTGGGAAAATAAATACCTCAATGACCTGGAAGATAGCTATGGACAGCAATGGGTGAGTAAAAGGGGTAGGGTAGTAGATAGTGACCAGTAAGTTTTTGAAGAGTGGGAGAATAGAGGAACCACACAGAGTTGATGCTTTATTCTCAGTCCTATCTGAGCATTCTAACATTTGACCTCAATCTCTGATCGTGTAAGCAAATATTCTTCTCTGTTTTCAGTGACTTCATTTGTGTTCTTTTCTACTGTCTGTCGTCTGTCCTTGCCTTCCTTTTGTCTTTCTTGGACCTGGAAGCCTTCTTTTTCATGACAACTTTTGGGGTCTGACTTCTGTTTTTCTAACTTTTAACTATCACTGCCCCAGAAATGAGTGCTGGGTCTTCTCTCTCCTGTTATGCTCCCTCCCTCCATGGGAGTTCAAATAATATTATTTTAAATCTGAAAACCTATTTTCTTTGTATATTCTTTCCTTGTCATTTTAAACTTTTTAAATCTAGAGGATAGCTCTCTGCAGTAGTCTTTCTTAACACTCAAGATAAATCAGGCCCCAAACTGAAGCCCTCTAACTGACACTATGTGTTTAAGAATTTTAGTAAGTATGCTTTCTTTGTATCTGAGAATATTTCTGTCCCAAGTATTAAGACAGTGGGATATGTGTTATTGCTATGATCATAGCAACATAGAGGACACATAGTCTACTATCACCATTCTGTAAATGAGGGAACCGAGTCTGGAATGACTTGCTCAAAGTCCCATAGTGAATCCTAGAAGAGTTGGACCAGAATTCTTGATTTATTCCTGTCTGGCACTTTTCTTCTTCACCTTAACACCTCCAACCAAATGAATTTCAGGTTTCTCAAAAATAGGTCAAAATCTGGGTTGTTGGAAAGATGCCCCTCATACACACTTGGCTTGTACTGGCTGAGTCTCATGTGGCCATCAGATGTCAATGTTCCCAGCCTCCAACACTGCTCCAGGATCCAGTGATGCTCAGAGTCCTCATCGCTGTGCACCTGTCCACTTCACCTCAATCCTAAACTCAAGCATCTGTTAGTTTTATATCTTGATACCATTTCCCTGTTGCCAAGATGCAGCTTGACATACATTCGTTTATAATAAATTAAAGGTAATTAAAATTAATTTGAAATAACATCAAATTACATCAAAAATATATTGAGGTACTGAAAAGCAAGTTAAGATCACCCTGACACATAAACTCTAAAGAGGCAGAGTCTATATCTCTTCCAGTGCTGTAACTCTTAGACAGTCGAGTACAGAGCTGCTCACCCCAAAAGTTCTCTACATACTGCTAGAAACAGGGTTAGCTTCTTACCTTCTAAATATCTCTCTTCAGTAATTCCATTGATCACCACTCATCCATTCATTCAGCAAATATTTCTTGAGCATCTTCTAGGTACCAGGTACTGTTCCTCCCAGGGGATATGGTAATAAACAAAAATAACCAAGTTACTGCTCTTGTGGAGCTTATATTCAAGTCAGGGGTAACTACTCTCAGAAGGGAGACAGATAATAACCAAATATAGAACATACTGGGTCAATGGATTGTAAATGCAAGTAGAGTCCAAGAGGTGTTGGAATTGAGATATTAGAGTCAATGAGATGGAAAAGTAAAGATGGTGATCAGAGAGAAAGAAATGCTTGAGATTGAAATTACAAAGAAATTGTAGCTATTGAAAAGAACAATACCTGGAGTTTAACCACGGGAGCAAGCAGCCCAGGTGAGTAGACGATAACACCCCTAGAGGAGAAAGAAGCCAAGGAACTGTAAGACCATAATATTGCAAAGATCATCAACATTGATATTTAAATCTCCAAAAAGGAGGCTAGGAGTGTCTTAGAGCGACAGTGAGTCAGACACTAAACTCTTCAAATGATGATGAGAGTGCCATCATCTGAATGCAATGAAGGATAGTTGTGGTGCAATCTTATGCATACTAACAAGCTAATTGGTTTTTCTAAATTTGATGCTTGGCTCATCAATTTTCAGCCTTTGTGTTCTAATCATTTAAGGCTCTATATTTCCCTCCAAGTACAACTTTGACCATATCCCATGAGGTTCTGTATGTGGTATCTCATTACTGTTCAGTCCTATATATTTTCAAATTTTTTATTCAGTCTACAAGTTATTTATAAACATGCTATTTTATTTTTTTAAAACATGGGCTTTTTCTCCAGTCTCATTTATATACTTCTCTGTGTTCCCATAACCCTCTGTTTTCTCTCTCTTATATCCTACCTATTGTGCTGACATAACATATTTATCTTCCCCACAAGAGTCTAAGCTCCTTACATGAAAAGTGTGAATGAAAGAATAAATGAATGGGTGAATTATGTCTCCTATCTGGTACCACCCTTCAGACATTCCTCTCCCTCTGCATTCAGATTCTCTTCTGGCCCCACCTTCCTTACTGACCTATTTCTCCAGATCTTGCTTTCCGCTCTAAGTACACCTTCTTCTCTTACACCACCCTTCTTATTACCTTAGGATTTACTGAGCCATACTGCACTCCATGCACTGAACTAAGCATATGGAGAGGGACACAAAGATAAATAAGACATGTCTTATGGCTAACTCTCTCAGTCGGGTAAAGAAAAGATATAAGCCACTTATAATATGACATGAAAGGTGCTAAGACAGAGATAGGAGCAAAGTGCTACGAGCATCTCAAGACCTACCTCGGCCCTGAGGTCTGGGAAGGCAAGAGAGGAAATAAAACTTTGAGATATATCTGAATCCCTTCTGACACTGCTTGCCCTTCCTGCAGACATTTGAGCAGCGGAAGGTGTTGGAGTTCACCTGCCAAACGGCCTTCTTTGTCAGCATCGTGATCGTGCAGTGGGCTGACCTCATCATCTGCAAGACTCGTCGTAACTCAGTCTTCCAGCAGGGCATGAAGTGAGCACCCTCAGAGTCCCAGTGCTCTCCCAAGCCTGCACGCAGGGCCATGCCATTATCCCTACTTCTCCCTCCCTGTCTCCAACACACCCTGAAACATTTCTTCCAGGAACAAGATCTTAATATTTGGGATCCTGGAGGAGACATTACTGGCTGCCTTTCTGTCCTACACTCCAGGCATGGATGTGGCCCTGAGAATGTATCCACTCAAGTGAGTAAGGGAAGGGTGCAAGTAAGGGGGTCTCAGGGACCCAGGGAACCTGCGCCTGAATAGGGAAGTCCCAAGCTGAGGACCACTAGCAGGGCTACACTCAGTGATGTAAGGAGAATCATCTGACAAATGTTGCTTATTTAAGGAGGAATTAGACACTGTGCCAAGTGATCACAAATCACTAGACATGAATATTTGCAGACTTACCAGGACTTACCAAAGTGGCATCTTTTTATGATGATGTGTGGTTAGCTGCCCAAGAATATATATTGCTTGTAGCTGAAGTAATCATAAAATTAGCTCAATATGCATGGCTAATACTGTTGTACTTATGTAAATATGTTTTAATGTGCACGTTATATGAATGGGCATATTGAAAGTCTCATTGTTTGGTACCTTGTTTTTTCAAGTCCTATGTTTTTTTTTTTATTTTTTACACTACTATATGCGTATGAAAAAATTCTATTTAAAATGTTTACAGAGAAAAAAAGCAAAACTCCCATTCCACTTCTACTCCCACTTCCCTCGCCCCTACGTAGGTAGCCTCTGTTAATGAGCTGGTGTGCATTCTTCTAGCTCATTTTCTATGCATGTACATACTTTGCTTACTCTTCTGTCCCTTACAGTGTTTTTCATAATGCTTTGTATAGTGTAGGTGCTCAATTAATGTTTAATAAAAGACATTGGCATTGACCTTAGAAACTGACAACCAGAGGTTTGAATTTCTTTTTTTTTAATTTTATTATTATAATTGGCATACAATACTATATTAGTTTTGGGTGTATGACATAGCGATTCAAGACTTACATGCCTTACAAAGTGATCACCACAATAAGTCTAGGAACCATCTGCCACCAAACATAGTTACCCAGGTTTGAATTTCAACTCTATGGTGTATAATTCTGGGAGCTTGGACAACTTCGTAACCATTCTGAGCCTCAGTTTCACCAGCAAAGTCTCAATAATACAAACCAGGAGGATTGTTGTGAGAATTACATATAGAAATGCATATAATACACCAAGCACACAGCTTGGGTCATGGTGGGCACTTTGTTAAAAGTAGCTCTGTTACTGTTGCCATTAATGCCAATATATAAGAAAGAGTAAGTGCGGTTGAGCATTACCTGTGTCCCAAACACTCTATATATACCTTGACCATAAAACTCATCACGTAATATTGAGATTATTTACTTTGTGTGGTTCTCTATCCTCTTTTTCTGACCACCTGAGCTCCTTGAGGTCAAAGACCATCACGTCATCAGTTTTATTTCCCCAGGACCTAACACAGACGCAGAGTAGACGTACAATGATTGTTGTTGAATAAATTGGTGACTGTATGTCTATAACTGTTTATATTTGTGTGTGTGTGTGTGTGTGTGTATGTATGTATGTGTGTGTGTGGAAGAAACCAAGGCCTAGGCCTGTGTTGTTCAGTATGGTAGCCACTACCCTTATGTGCCTATTGAGCTCTTGAAACATGGCTAGTAAAACGGAAAAACTAAATTTGTAATTTTATTTAATTTTAGTAAATTTAAAGTTAAAAACTAAAGCAGTATCAAACATGTTTTCTATTAAATACAATTTTACTGTTTTGATTGGACTACATTTTCCTTTAACCATTGAAAATTTAGTGTCTGCCTTTTGATGTGCTAAGAGTGTAAAACACTGGATTTTGAAGACTTAGAATTAAAAGAAAAAAATACCTCATTAATAACATTGATAATGATTACATTTTGAAATGATAATATTTTGTATATATTGGGTTAAGTAAAATATATTATTAAAATTAATTGTACTGTTCCTTTTTATCTATTTTAATGTGGCTCCTAGCAAATCTTAAATTTTGCATGTGGCTTGCAATACATCTCTATTAGACAGCACTGGCCTAGACTGTCTCTCTGTTATCAAAGAAAACAAACGTGGTTCTACTTTGACTTCTCCCCGCAGTCCATCTTTCTCTGCTCTCTAATTATAGAAGAGGTTCAGGAAGAACTTGTTTCCCCATCTTTGCAATGTGAAGGAGTGTATATATTCCCTAAAGAAATAACTCTCAGATAGACCCCTCCTACGTGGACAACCTCCCCTTGGTGGGTACAAGACCTAGAGTGCCCAGAAAGCATAGGGGACCTCTCTTAGCAACTTCACAAACTCAAGAGATCATCTCCATGAACACTACCTCTACCTCTAATGTGACATTTATCCCTCTCCTCCCTCAGCCCCAGGTTCTGACCTCCTCAGAGGTGGGGATCAACCCTACACTCAATGCCCGTTCTCTGTGCCTGCCCTACTCCGGTCCCTCTGTTTCTTGCCACGCTGACTAACTCTTGCTCTCTACAGGATATTATGGTGGTTCTGTGCCTCTCCCTACAGCCTTCTTATCTTTATCTATGATGAAATAAGAAAACTCATCATCCGTCGTCATCCTGGAGGTGAGGATCCCTGTACCTCACTCTGACTGAGTGGTCACAAGCCTCCTAAATATAGTTCTCCCATCCCGCTTGGTCCTTCCAGGTCTATTGCCCTTCTACCCCTCTCACTGCCTGGCCTGTGCGTGGAACCCAGTCCTCGAGCTCTTGATTCTACCACTCTGCTCCAGCCTCAGGCCTCCCACCGGGTCCTCACTTACCCTTCTGGCCCTCCCCTCTTGCTGCCGCCCTCCTGCCTTCTCCAGTTCACTCTAGTCTCATCTCTTCCACAGGCTGGCTGGAAAGGGAGACGTACTACTAAAGTCGTAAGAAGAAGAGCTTCACATGACACGGTGGTGTCCTGAGGGCTGGGTACGGGGTTTAAAATTATGAGTTTGGCACAAGATCTGAGTTGGGACAGAATGATGCTGGGATGAATCACCTTGGATGAGAAAGACAGGGAATCCTGGGGCTGGACTGAGTGCATCATGGGTAGGAGATAGAGTGGATTGAGACAGAAGAAGCCTAGCCTACATCTGACTGGAGCCCAGCAGGGAAGGGCCTTGTCCTGTTGAATGAGTAGCCAGTCTAGAGAGTAAATGTTTTTCCACATCTCTCACCTGGCTGGTTGTGTCACATCTGATTTGGGGAGAGTGGGGATTACTGTGATGCTCTCAGTCTAGATCTTCATGGCAGCCAAGCTGGGGAAGTCAGGGACCACAGTTGAGGTTGGGAGGGGATCAGAATCAAGCCCTGGAGGGCTATCCCCATCTTAAAGCCACTTTCCAACCCAGTGGAGGCTAAAGATAGGACAAGTCAAGCTGGGATCAGAGAAATGGGAGTGGGGTGAGAAAAGATTAGCAGAGCCACAACCTATAAAGGGGACCCCAGCACCTACATCCAGTGCTGGCAAGTGTACTCATCTAGCTCCCAATTCAGTTCCTCAGATCAGCTTATAAAATCAAAGTTTGAGCCCTAGAAGAGATCTTATTTCATCAATGAGAATCAGGTCTAGAGAGGTTAAATGACTTGGGAAGGGTCGCATGACGAGTGGTGAATGTGGGGCCGCAGCTCCTCCTCTGAGGAGGGCACTAGTTGTCCCTGCCCTCCACTCTCTGCCATCAGGGAGTTATCTTGACCCATCCCACCCCTCTGTCCCTTTTCTCTGATGTTGCCTTGAAAGAGAGGCTGAAACAATGTTAACGGAATCCCTGTAGCTTCTAGTTTAGGGGAAGCACCACACCATCTCATGCCCCAGGCTTCACAAAGGGTGATGGACATTCCCAAATGCCTGGAGTCTGAGCCTGGGCACACACACATTGCTGTGTCTCAGGTGGTTGAGGAGTTCCAGGGGAGACTTTCTCTCCTGTCCACCCTTGACAGCGATTCTTTCTTCTTCACTCACTCATTGGCTTTTGCTTTGTGAGTTGGTTCAGTTTGCCCTGTGGGTCAGTTCATTTTTAGGCCTTCTTTAAAGGAGAGGGCTGGCTGTGACCAAAAACATATAGAGCAAGAGAGAAATGCTAAGGAAAGCTGGGGGAAATCGTAGACTGTCACCAAAAACAAGGCACATGTGACCAGTGACTGCTCATTATGCTTGGCAGTGGGACAAGGGCCTTACACACATCATCCATTAATTCACACAATAAATATATTCTTATCACTCCACCCCATTTTACAGATGAGGAAACCAAGGTCTGTCTGATTCCAGAACTTATGCCCTTCTCAGACTAATCTTACAATGAAGGCTGAGCCGAAAAAATGTACAAATACAAAACAAAACAAAATAGGATAGTCTGACAGGCCATAGACAGGTCTGGAGGATGGGAAGCCATGGGCTAGCAAAGAGAAGGCTATTGTAGAGTACATTCGGCCACTTTCCCCCTATATCAGCCCCTCCTCAGAGGTTTCCCCACCCATGCTCCCCTCCCTCCTCCAATGAAAGGTCTCTTGGGGACAGGACTATATCGGTCTGGGGTCCTTTTCTGGCTGCTGACATGGCTGAACCAGACCCTGGAAGATGGAGGGCCAGGGTGTATGGAAGTGAGGTGTGGAGGGGTCAGCTCCTCAGGTTTCAGGAGCAGGAGCTTCGGGTGTCTGGTGGGTTAAAAATACAGAGGTCCCAACTCAGTGTCATTTGATACCAGTGGCTGAGCCTGCTAAGTCCGAGGGCCTGAAGGCAGCAGACCAAAGAGAAGGGACTGAGTAGAGAGCAAAGCATCAGAGAGAGGAGGATGGAGGGGGTGCAGCTACTGGAAAGCATAAGGTAGAACTGGAGAGCCAAGGACAAGGAGAGGGAGCAGGATGGGATGAAAGGTATTGTGGCTGCAGGAGAGCTTGAGGAAATGGAGCAGGCCTGAACTACCATTTAGTCCCATCTCATACCCTTGTAGGTACAGAAGGTCAGCTGCATCATAGATATGTCTTATGTTCCAATGTCTCTGTCCTGTCCAAATGTTTCCCCTCCCCCAGAGTGCAGCAGAAATGAGAAGTCAGGGCTGGATGTCATCTAGATCGCCTACTTTCATGGGGGGGTCTGCCCATCTGTCCTGCTGTCTACTCTGGTTGTGGGGCTGTGGACACGTTAGTCACTCTCTTGTGAGACCAGGAGATGGATTCTGATTTCCTCTGGCTCCAACATGTTCCCTTAGGCTAGCTATAGCATCTCCAGCTCCAGTGACAGCTGTCCCTCTTGCACCAACTCCTGCCACAATCCCGAGATTTTCCATGGCCTTCCTTATTTAGCTGTGTAAGATTTGTCCCATGGGAATGTGAAAAGGTTACCCTTATAACTGAATTTCATGCCACTGTCTGCGTGCAAAATAAACACCACAGTAAAAAATCAGAGATATCTCAGGACGGAGATGGAGAGGCTTCTGACTGTGATCTAGCCCCTCCATGATCTCCTTCATGCCTCAATTTTCTTGTAAGAGCCCTGGAGGGTCATAAAAGTGGTTCTTTCTTTCTAGGTACCCAGAGCTGAACTCATCTAGGTCGTCATCCGCAAGCTGAGTTCCAAGAAGTTAGAGCCCTTCCCCTCCAACTCTGGTTGGCTCTCAGGTGCACAGAATTAAACTACATCCTTGGCTCTGGGCATATAGCCCATATTTTTTCACGATTTCCCAATATTAATTTTTCCCCTAGTGTTTATACCTGATCCTCCTTGTCAAAGATGTAGGAACGAATGACCACTATTCACTCCTCTCCTCGGAACCATTTGGTCTGGGGACCCTCCCTCCCCACTGCACCACAGGAAAACCAAGCCCATAGGATCAGTTGCAAGCTCAGACAGGAGGCAGCAGCCAAGGGCTTCCCCCTTCCTCATGAGCATATGAAGCCCAAACACATGCCTCTACAGGACAACTATGGCCAGCACTTCCTACCCCACGCCTGTCCTTCGCCTGCATTCCCGAGTTAGAAGTGTTGAGTGAAGTAAAGGAAACAGGCTGGAGCTGAGCCCAGTTGCCAGCCCCGGACAAGGCTTCATCTTTTATGCAGAGAATGACCTCATCCTTGGTCCTTGTTCTTTAAAGGAAAGTGCAGGGGGTCTCTTTCCTATGGCCTGGGTTACGTTTTCATTGCCCCCTCTTCACAAGACCAAAGAAATAGACTTTACCTAGAAGAGATTCCGTGTTTTAAGCCTCGGAGTCAACACTGCAATACAGTCTCCTGTATTATGAATTTAACCTCTGACCCAGAATATCTCCTCCTCTTTACCCTCATTTCCTTCTCTCTCAGTCCCCTTGTTCTCCCTCACTTCTCCTAATTACCCCAACCTCCCCCTCCCCCAGCCCCAGCTTCATTTATCTCCAGACTCATCTGGTCTTATTTTTAGCTCTAGCTTTTTCCTTTCTTAATATGGAGTTGAGCTCTTAGGCTAGTGTGGGGACAGGGGCCGAGGAGCCCTGAACATTGTGGCAAGGGGAGGGGAAGGAGGCTCTAGGAGCCTGGGGGAGAGGAGCAGGAGGTGGGAGGATTCCTGCCTCATGGAGCTGTCCTGGCCTCAGAAGGTTACCCATCACTCCTGCCAACCCCAGAGACATATTTAGACAGGACCAGGTGGAGCCAGAGGGTGCCAGTCTCCAGGGCAGCTCCAGTTCCCTCCCCGCCCCCTGCTCCTATTCCTCTCCCTGACCCTCTTTCTCTTGGCTCTGCTGACAATTTCTTCAGGACCCAGCAGTGTCCTCTGTCCACTGCTCTAGGCCATTCCCTACACCACCCCCACTGTGAGCCCCTAACTCAGGATTCAGGACCCAGGGGCCCCTCCCTACCCCAGCAAACCTCTTCTCGACCAGGATTGCTGACTCAGATCGCACTATCTCCATACGTGCTGCAGACAGGATGGGGGCCAGGGCTATGCTGGGTCTGCGGCTGGCACTACTGTTACTGCTGGTGCTTGGGACACCCACATCAGTGGTGCAGGGGGAGGACGGGCTGGATTTTCCCCAGTATGATGGCGTGGACCGTGTGGTCAATGTCAACGCAAAGAACTACAAAAATGTGTTCAAGAAGTACGAGGTGCTGGCACTGCTCTACCACGAGCCCCCCGAAGACGACAAGGCCTCACAAAGACAATTTGAGATGGAAGAGCTGACCCTGGAGGTGAGTGGTGGGGTCTGCAGGTCTGCAGAACACACTAAGCCCCTCTGAAATTCCCCCATCGTACAACCCCGTGCAAGTCTTTGAGGGTTGGGTCTGGGGGCCAGGAGCATTGTGGCAGGATCCCTGTTTTGACTAACGGGACCCAAGTGGCATGTGGCCTTAGTCAATTTGAGAAACAGAGACTTGGGCATCTAAAAGTACCACCAGTCAGGCAATTTTAGGAGAGAGGAGGACTGTGAGATGTCTCCATGCTATAGGAGGCTGGTTGTACTAGGCTTGGCTAGGACTGGGGTGTCCTTGAAAGGAAGATAAAAAAGGAAAAGAGAGGTTCTTCAGGGGAAAAGGGACTACACTCATCCATCTACTTTCCTAGCCAGAGTGGCCCCCTCTCCATATACTGTAGGGGCAGCACCTCAAAGAGATCCAAACTAAGTATAAATTTAAATGTTATTAATATCTTACTTGTATGTCATTTATTTCATGGCTAAAGGTTTACTCGAGACCACTATGCCCCCCACTGGCTTCTCTCTTTCTCTCCTCCGTAACTCCCCATCTTCCCCTATTGGATCAAGCCAGAGTTCTTTTATATTTTTTCAAGCCAGAAGTTCTGATCAGAAAATTCTTGTAGCTGGAGGAGGCTTTGGAATGACCCAACTTCTCTTCGTGGGAAGATTTTTCTCACCCTTAAGCTGACTTCAGGCCCAAAGGAGAGAGGGTCTATTGTAACAAGAAAAAAAAAAAAAACAACCTGCGTTTGGGGTGGCAGGCTATGTGGTCACATACACCTCTCCAGGCACCAGCATATGTTAGCGGCTCATTGTCCAAGCTTTGGCAGCTCCTTCTCTAGCTTGGCAGTACAGAAAGGCCCCTGCTTGCCCCAAGCTAGGAGTATTTCAGGGCAAGACACCAGGACCACAGGCTCTCACTTCTATATGCTGCTGGGTGCTAGAACTTGCTATCTGATTAATGAGTTGAGTATTTTTATCCCGAGCGCTCAGCATCCGTGGCCATCCACCTGCCAACCTCCTTGTTTCCCATCCTCCTGAGACTCCAGAGGCCGAGCCTGCGTTAGTTAGGTTAAGCCACAAGCTGTGCCCAAGGCAGAGCACGACAGGGCTGAGAGCTCAGCTAGCAGGCTAAGAGGAGAGAGACACGGGGTGTGACTGTCCACAGACAGGCCAAGGCAGTGAGTGAAGGGGAAGGTTCATCCAGATGAGGAGAATCAGCCCTGTCTCACCTCTAGTCTCTGGTTCTTTCCCTCTGAAGGTGACGAGCCCTGACCACAGTGACCTCTACTCTCAGCTCTTCTGAAGTTCTCCATTCTTTTAGCAATGTGACCAGACCCCTACCATCCTCCAGCCTTCCAAAATTCTTACCACTGGGGGGTGCTCCAGGGAGAATCTCAGGAACTGCTAGCACCCCATACTCAGCACTGCCTTTGATGAGGATGGAGTACACTGCTCAGCTCCGGGCCAGTGAAGGACCTCAGTCCCTCCAAAGCCCGACTCCTCAGCATCCCTGAGGAACCGGCAGTTATCTTGCATAGCACCTCAAAGTTCATCATGACAAGCACATGTAAATGAGCAATAAATGTTTGGGGATTAAAAATGAGCTAAAGACCAAAAGGGTGTGGTTATAGGGGAAGTGGAGATATTCTGGATCTAACTTGCACAGCATCAAGGTCAACTCTTGTATCCCTTGCATCCCAAATGACCCGACTTGAAAGCATGAGATAGGAAGGAGGGGTTACAAAGAATCCCAGGGCTGACTTTACGCTAACCCTCCCTGCAGTTAGCAGCCCAAGTCCTAGAAGACAAGGGTGTTGGCTTCGGGATGGTGGACTCTGAGAAGGATGCAGCTGTAGCCAAGAAACTAGGTAAGGGCTGGATGGGGATGCAGGGAGGGGAAGATGGAATGGGAGACTGGAAGGCCGGCCCTTGCGTAGGCTAGGGACCCCACCTGAAAGGTGGGGAGAATATACTAAAATTAGGAGGGTCCCAGACTCTCTTCTATTCCTTATAGAGACCCATGCTCAAATCTCAAAAAGAGGTGGTCTTCATTATACGTTTTTGAGGTAAATAAAAATCAGGGCTAAATGCTTGAGGAGCGGGGGCGGGGAGGGGGGGAATCAGAAAAAACAAGTGGGACTGGAGAAGACTGCAATATCCTTTACCCACCCCTCCTCCCCCTCTAGAGCGTAGCTAAGTTGTTACAGCACGGCCACCAGGGGGCAGCACATGCCTGAGAGTGGACTCCGGATGTGGATGGGGAGGGGTAATCGGTGATGAAATCATCTGGTCAGTAATAGCAGAAGGTTAAAGGGCTAGACTGGGGATTGGCTGCCACTGGAATCCTCAGAGGAGGTTAACATGTCTCTCTCTAGTATGGCAGGCACAGAAAGGGAGAAATCTTGCTAGACTCTATATCTCCCTAAGTCCTCCCCTAACACCCTCACCTGATCCTAGCTTCTTCCTGGAGTGTCCCTGGGGCCAGGGAAGCCGCCTGGGTAAATCTAAGGTCAGAAAGGGATGTAGGTCTAAGGGGCAGTGGAGGTGAGCGAGGCTGGGAGGGGAGGTGGAGGATGTGGGGTCCAGTGGGATTATGGGGTGAGCTGCAGCCCTAGATTTGGACCCTTGGCCCTGTGGGAAGGTTGGGATCATGGACCACCTCTGGCCCACTCCCTAGGACTCACTGAAGAGGACAGCATCTATGTGTTCAAAGGAGATGAAGTAATTGAGTATGATGGCGAGCTTTCTGCTGACACCCTGGTGGAGTTTCTGCTTGATGTGAGAGGATTCATTACCCTGGACCTGCATGCCCATCCCTAACCAACCCCAACCTTACATGTGCGTGCATGCATGTGTGCGCGTACGCGTGCACACACACACACCCTAAAGAGCCCCTTCCTTCCATTCCCCAGCCCCCTTCTCCCTCATCCCTCTACCTGCTTCCACCAGTGAAGACAGAAACTCACCCTCTTCCTTCAATGTCCCTGTTCTTCCAGGTTCTAGAGGACCCTGTGGAATTGATTGAGGGTGAACGAGAGTTGCAGGCATTTGAGAACATCGAGGATGAGAACAAACTCATTGGCTACTTCAAGAACAAAGACTCAGAGCGTGGGTAACCCTGAGACACCACGGTTCTCCTCCCGGGGTCCCCCACTCCACCCACTGCACAGCCTCTCTACCTCCTAATTCTTCTTGCCATGGTTAGCTCTGTCAACTGCTCTGATCTGCACTCTGGAGGCTCCCAAACAGGCCCCACCAGCAGTCCACCTCCCCCCACACCATGTTTTAATCACACTCAGAGGGCTAGAGGGGGTGGGTCTCAGAATGAACCCCACCTGCCAAAGCAGCACTGGGGGAGATAGAGGGGAGATGGCTCCCTGGAAGACCCTGCTGTCCCGGAGACTGACTCTGCTCCCCCCTCAGACTTCAAAGCCTACGAGGATGCCGCGGAGGAGTTTCATCCATACATACCCTTCTTCGCCACCTTCGACAGCAAGGTTCTGCCTCACCCTCTTCAATGGCCCTCCAGCCCCTCTCTCAGAATCTATGGGGGACCTGGTCCCTCCCTACACTTGACACTTCCCACACCCACCTCGGGCCTCCCCCACCCCAAAGGTTTTAGATGATCTAACCCACTCCTCTCATGTTCCACTAAAGGCTAGAGAAGCGCAGACACTTTTCCAATGTCCCAGTGACAGTGACAAGGGCCAAGAGTATCTGATTCCCTTCCTAATACCTGCTCTTCCATAATACTGCTTCTTACTGTGATCCCACATGCCCTGCTCCACTCCCCCCCCGCCCCCCCCCCCCCCCCGCCGCTTCACCCTACCCCAAAGGTGGCAAAGAAGCTGACCTTGAAGCTGAATGAGATCGATTTCTATGAAGCCTTCATGGAAGAGCCTGTGACCATCCCAGACAAGCCCAACAGTGAAGAGGAGATTGTCAACTTCGTGGAGGAGCACAGGAGGTGGGGGCAGGGGCAACCCTCTGAGCAAGGCTGGAACACCCGCCTGTGACATGAGCTGGGGGAACCTCAGCCGACCGGGGAGCTGCTCTCTCTCCTGGAGATAATACATTTCTGGATGCCAGTGCTCATGATATGCTGACCCTTTCCCACAGTATTTTGCATTCTATCCAGCCCTGAGTCCTGTACGTAGGAGGTCTTCCATAAATGTGTATAGTTCATTGTGGGGCTGATTGTGATGAGTGCCTGTGGTCTGCCAGGAACTGAGAGGTGCTTTCCATATCTATTATTATATTTAATCCTTTTAACAACCTCAGTTAAAGAGGTTCCATAGTCGGTAAGGGTCAGAACTGGATTACAACCCAGATCTGGTCTGTGTTCTTTCTTAGACATTACCCTACACCTGTGGTTCTCAACAGGAGTGGAAGTATTGGGGAGGGAGGGGAAGAATTTTGCTCTCCAGGGGATATTTGGCAATGCCTGGAGATATTTTTGGTTGTGGGGCGTGCTGCTGGTATTAAATGGTTAGAGGCCAGGGAGGCTGCTAAGCGTCCTACAGTGCACAGAACAGTCTCCGCAAGAAAGAATTACCTGGCCCCAAATGTCAGTAGGGCTGAGGCTGAGAAGCCCTGCCCTGCACTCACACATAGTTCTCTTCCTTCGCAGTGCTCCACAGCTGGAAATACCCTTTCATCAATGCAAACTACATTTATTCGCAGCACTCTGCTCCTAGATGATGGTCTTGTTCATCGAGGCAGGGACATGTCTGCTTTGTTCAACTCTATCTACACAGCCCCTAGCACAGGGCTTAGAATATCTCAGACACTCAATTTTATTAAAAGAATGAGTGAATGAACAAATTAATACCCAGATGTCCAGTTCTTACCTTTCTCTCAAAAATCTCTTACGCAGTCCCTTTGTCCACCCTCTGTTCTCCCACCTGCTTTAACTATGCAAAGATTTGGGCCTGGTGCCCAGAGCTTAGACTTTGCTGGAAGGCTTTGTTTTGTGCTACGAGCTGTCTGTGCCCTAGGCATGACCCAGAGGCAGCCTCTGTTATGGGGACCTCTGGGGGAAGGTGTCCTTCTCACCCACTGAGAAGTGACTCTGTCTCTGTTCTAGGTCAACCCTGAGGAAACTGAAGCCTGAGAGTATGTATGAGACCTGGGTGAGTGCCCCTGGATGGGGCCAGGCCCTGGGGGCGCATGGGTAGCTAGCTGCAGACTCGAGTCCTAGAGACATCTCACCCTGCTGTTCCTCATGCCTCACTTGTAGGAAAGACAATGCACCAGCAAACTTTGGGGGGTTTTGTTCTAAAAAATGGTCACACATAAGTTAGTGAAGAAGAAAAGGGAGGAGCCACAAACTTTGGGCTGAAGACTATGCCAGAGGAGGTATGGAGCCCTGGAGCTGAACAGGGCAGTGTCACTTGGAAAAGGGTCACCACCACAAGAATATACCTTATCCAGAAACTGAATTTCCATAAAATTTAGGTCCAAGAAAGATCTAGAGTCCATTTTGGGCTCTCTCATTTCAGAGAGTATACCTAAGCACCTTCTCCTCCCCACAATAGGAGGATGATCTGGATGGAATCCATATTGTGGCCTTTGCAGAGGAAGCTGATCCAGGTGAGAAAGGAATACTGGCTGGGGGTGGGGTGATAAAAGGCGGAGACAGGGTTAGAGCACAGTCTTCGCTCTGGGAGGCATTCCTAGGAGAGTGCAACTGGCCTGGGGCTAAAAATGTGGAGTGTAGGAAGCAGAGAAAGTGATTTGGACTACTGTGTTCTCTGTGTCCCATCCCTCTCCACCCCACCTCACATTTCTTGCTTGTGTTCCCTCCAAGATGGCTATGAGTTCTTAGAGACTCTCAAGGCTGTAGCCCAAGATAACACTGAAAACCCTGATCTTAGCATCATCTGGATTGACCCTGATGACTTCCCCCTGGTAAGAGTTGCCACTCAGGCAAAGCTATCCTAAGGTGGGACCTAGACTGTGGCATGTTCTGAGGGGCGCTTGTTTCAGAGTTCCTACCTCATCTCCTAGCTGGGGGCCCTGGGAAATTATGCCTGCTGTGTGCTCAAGGACACTGAGGGCATGGAGAGAGCCTGAGAAAGGGGAGCAGGATAGAAAATGAACCGCATAGGACATCACCCACACAACTCCAAGTGCAGAGGCTGGGCAGGGAACTCATGTGCCCAGGGCTCACTCCTAGAGAAAACCAGTGTTTGGGGGAGCAGATGGGCACATTAACCCTGCCTGTGACTGCATACAATTACAGAATCAAAGCAAAGAGTTTCCATGTCTCAGGGGATGGCTTTGTTCCCAGCTTAATCACCAACACTCAGCACTCAATGTTGAAAGGCTAACTGAATGAAGAAACAGAAATGTGAGGAAATCGGCAATTATCGGGTATAACTACCTAGTTTAGAGATGTAGAAACTGAGGACCAGGGAGAAGTGACTTGCCCAAAGTCACAGGGTCACTCAGTAGCAGATCTAGGATCAGAAAAGGGGTTTCCTATCGAGTTTCCTTAGAAAGGAGGGGTCAGTAGTGCTAGCTGAGCCTCTCCTTACTTTCCCTTTGGAATTTCTACCCATTAACTGCTTAACTCTACCCTTTTCCTCAGGCCCTGCAGCTAGACTCATCCCCCATCCACCATGGGTGCATAGTATCCCCTCAGTCCCTGGATTGACCCTCATATTCACTCTTCTGGACTCATGTGCTCATCAACTTCATTAAGTTGCTTCATATGGTCTCTTTACAGCTGGTTCCGTACTGGGAGAAGACATTTGATATCGACTTGTCAGCTCCACAAATAGGAGTTGTCAATGTTACTGATGTAAGTTTCCTTTCCTCACCTCCAGCTGCCCCCCAACTCTGCTTCCCAGCGTAGCTGGCTCTCCTCTGCCCTGCTAACAAGGAGCTGAATTCTTTCTAGAGGAATCAGACATGCCCACTCTAACAACTGGATAGAGGGAGAAATTTGTGCCCTGAACACATCCATCTCCACCTTTTAGAATTGGCTGCTCATCCTTCAAGGCCCAGTTCGAAACCTCTCTTCTCCATAAAGTCTTTCCAGATCTTGGAAAGATCTTGGAATCATTCCTTTCTTGAACTCTCAGATCCTATTCAGCATTGAGAACATGACTTTCATATGGCTATTTATGTACTATGTGTGTCTCTTCCAGTAGACTTTGAGCTTTTTGAGGGCAGAAATCTTCTCATTCACACTTTGAAATTGTTAGGTTGAATTGAATAAGCCGCAGTCTTTGCTTTCATACAATTCTCAGTCTAACTGGAGAGCCAGGCATTCCATTAACTACCAGGCCAGATCTGATAAACTCTGTAATAAAAATACAAATAAAATGCTAGGAAAGCACAGAAATCAAAGTGATATCTGCTTGAGAGAATCAGAGAAAGGTTTAAAGGAGCAGCATTCAAAGTGGAGAATGTACAATACATAGTTGTTCTACAAGTGAAAATCAAGTCATTTGTAAACTGATGGAAAAGTTAGCGCAAAATGTCGAAAGTAGGAAAATAGATATCAGGTTCAGGAAAAGGCGAGTAGTTTCTTATGGCTTGAGAGTCTAGAGATTTCTGAGGATGGCGGTAGAAAAGCGGGTTATGAAAAGCCTTGAATGCTGAAGTGTTTCTAACTTTATTCCTTAGGCCATGAAGAGACACCTGTACTCTTGCATCAAGGGCATGATAGGTCTGTTTAGGAAGCTCACAAGAGAATGGAAGAAAGATTGAAGGGAGAAGTTCTATTTGCCAATTCAGCCATTCTTTCTACTCCCACTATCACTAATTCTAACCTAGACCTTCATCCCTGTCCACTGACAAATGAAGGGAGGGGACAGAGGAAGCAGGGAAGGATATACAGAGTCCAGTGAGTAGGAACACAGCTTCAAACACCTGAGTCAGGCTTAGCTCCAGCCCTCTGTCTGTGCCATGTCCTAGGCGGACAGCATATGGATGGAGATGGATGATGAAGAGGACCTGCCTTCCGCTGAGGAGCTGGAGGACTGGCTGGAGGATGTACTAGAGGGCGAGATCAACACAGAAGACGATGATGATGAGGACGAGGATGATGATGATGATGATTAGTTGCTATGACAACCATCTCCCTGCCCCACCTGCTCTCCTCATGCTCCTTCCTGCCTTCCCTGTCCTTCCCTGAGCTCCTCCAGGGTCACTAGCTCATTTTCTGTCATAGGGCCCACTGGGGATCTGTATGCTGAGTGCTCAGACTCTGGTCCCCCTCACCTAATGAGGAAAGGAGCTACTTTTTCCTGAACAACATACTAGCTATCTCATCCAACTTCTGTTTCCTGTCCAAAAATGTCCCTGTATCTATTATTTGTTTCTTCCATTACTCCCTGAACTATTTCTTGTGATTTTCTTCTTGCCATATCTCTGGGCCCCCACCTCTCTTCTGTTCCCTCCACCTATGCACACTCTTCTCCCACTCTCTCAAATCCTATATTCTTCTGATGGTTCTCGCCCTGGCCAGGAGGAAGGGAGGGCACTGTAGTTGGGGCTGTATCTCAGCGATCTCTTGTTAATGTATTTGGGTCAAATGAGAGACCTCAATAAAGGATCTGGGGTGGCTGAGCAAGTGTCTGTAGGGTAAGGTCTTGTCCTTATGGCAGGAGAGAGGCAGCCAGAGAGGGGCTTAGGTGTGAGTGCCTTATTAGGGGCTGCAATAGCAGGGGATTGGGGCTCCCTCTAGGCAATTATCCCAGAGAAGCTTGGATTATTTATCTGCTGCAAGCCAACAAGCCTTTTCTGAACACATGGTGTTTGTCCAGCACCGCAGTTAGATTCTGAGAGAACAGAGAGTGCTGGGCCTGTCCCTGCTCTTGAGCTGATTAGCCTCACTGGGAAGTCAAGACAAGCACACTAAACAATTGAAGAAAAATACAAAGCAATATGTAATTAAGTGATTATATGCTGCTTGATAGCACCCTCCCTGCAGCTCTTATTTGAATGTCAACACTGAGCCCAAATAACACTTCCTCAGTGAGGCCTTTCCAGAGGCGGCCCCTTCCACATCTCCCTCCTCTGGGTTCACAATGCCCCCTCTCTATACATCGCTAGTCTACTACTCAGCACATTCTATCCTAAGTCTTCAGTTATATGTCTTTCACATTAGACTGTGTCCGCTCGAAGGCAGGAACCCAGGCCTTTTCTTTGTGTCCATAGGTCCTGGCACACAAAATCAGTCCTTAATAAATGTTGGTTAAAAGAAGGAAAAAATGAACAGAATGGGCTCAGGAGAGAGAGATGAGAATGGGCTTTAATGGACTTATAAAGGAAGTAAATATTTTTATAGGTCTTAAATAAAAGAGTGCGATTTGATTAAGGGCAAAGAATTGGGGAGGGGACATTTCAGTCAGCAGAAACATCAAAAGCACCAGAAACAATGCATGTGTCCTACTGGGGCCACAGAGGAGACCAGAGAGACAAGAAGAGAAGCTCAAGTGGTGGCAGTGACATGGGGTGGGCATGATGCGCCTTGGCTGTAGAGGTGTTTGAATTGAACCCTGTGAGCCGGGGAGGAAAGGCAAAATTTAATCTGGCAGTAACGGACAGGATGGATCTAGAGAGGGAAGACAACAGAGATACCAGAAATAGGGAGCCCAGGGAGGCTGTAATAATCATTGCAGTGAAGTTGGGAGAACATGAACCTGAGTGGTGGTAATGGGAATGGAGAGGAGATATTGAGTTTTGTACACTGAGGATCCCCTAGACCTGAGCCCACTGGAGTTCCCAAGAGGGAGGATCCACATTCTCTCCAGCAGAGCCCAGGCCACACAGCCCAGGCCAGGGTATGTGTAAAGGAGTCAGGAGTGGGGGCAGGGAACCAAGCAACGGAACAAGCCCATAACTAATAGACAGTTTTCATGAATCAGGTGCAAGGGTGTTGCTGGGAGGCTTAGAGGATTTCTGAATGTGGAAGAATGAAATCTAAAGTAAGAGAAATTTTCACCCTCCACAGACAAATACCGGAAGTATTCCTAGAGAAGGTGGCAGGAGTGTAGAGTAGAAACCATGTATATTCATCCAACTTGTTTAATACATAGCATGATCATTGTGCCAATACAATAGGTCAGTGAAAAGCCCGGACTAAGCCAAAGCTCCCATGTTTTAAGCCCCCAAATGTGCCAGCCCCTAGAGACTGGCAATTTCTAAATCTCAGAAGAACCCCATTTTACCAACAAGGTCACTCAGGCTCAGAAGCATAACCTGCCCAAGAAAAGAGTAGAGGGAGCATGAAACTCAAGTCTCCTGGATCTGGTTGCTTCTGAAAACCTGAACCCTTTCTTTAATACAGATAAGTCATTTAGTTTTTTTGAATCTCAAAGATAGGTCAGTGAAATCATTTTGGCCCTACCACACAGAACAGATGAGATGCATACAAAGGCAAATTATGAGTGTGTTCCCAACAAAGGGGCAGTAGTGACAGGGCATACTAGGGGACAGAGTGAAGAGCAAAGAGAAGGAGTATGAAAGCTAAAGCAGCAGGAGCCTGAGCCTCTTCTAGGGGCAGTGTGGACTCTAGAAGGAGTGCTTGCCTGTGGCTTCCTCAGGGGTCTCTGCCAGGCTGGAACTGAGGGAAAGCCGGGGCTGTCCCAGACACTGGCGGGGCTCAGATCTCTTCTTCCCAGGATCAGACTCTGCTGGAGTTGAGGCAAGACTCCTTAGGCTGGAGATAGGGGTGAAAATGGATTCTTCTCCACTCCTTCCTTCCTTCTTTCAGTCTGGCTGAGAATCTGGGGTAGGAAAGTCCCTGGGGTGGAAAGGAAGTGAGAGCTGTTATACCAGGCCTGGCAGAGGGGCAGAGCTAGGAGACAGAGCTAAGTGTGGCCTTGCAAGTTGTCTATATTTACATGCTGAGCTCACTGCTGCTTTTTCTCCCCAGAAAATAAAATGACATCATGATGGGGGGAAGGTGGCAGGGTGGTATATTTGGGAAAGATGAGAGCAACACAAGGGGGACAGCTGGCTTCATCTTAGAGGGAGCTCTGTGGCTCCAGGTCCAGCGAAGAAGGTGCCAGTGTTGCTTCTGGCCCTGACGCCTACCTCCACTCCCACCCTCCGACGTGGATAGTCCGAGCGGTCATTACCCCTGACCCATAAGGGGGGAAAAGAGGTTTTTCCAAATACCAAGTCAGATAGCTAAGAGGACCCAGAGCCCAAAGGCCTTCCAAACCCCTGGACCATTACTTGTTCTGTGCCTCCCTGGGTCCTAGCCATTGTAGTCATAGGTCATCATGGGAGGAGGGTGCCCTATTGAGAAAGAAATGTGGGAATTGGATTCTGAGGTTTAGGGGAGAAGGTAGCAACCCCCTTCCAGGAGTCTTCCAGAATCCCAGCCCCTCGGTTCCCCCCCCCCCCACCGCTACTCCCCGCCCCTCCCCGGCTCTGACGTCACGGCCGGCCGGGTGGGGCGAGGCAGCGTTGGGCTCAGGCTTGGGCTCCGCGGGCGGAAGCGGCGCGGCAGCGGGACCCGAGGAGGAGGCTCCGGACGCTGCTCAGAAACCGGGGACGCCGGAGTGCCCGTGCCCTGCGCACTCAGCCCCGAGGCGGTGAGAGGGTGCACAGGGGCGAGTTGCGGGGAGGGAGCCGATTTCGCGTCTGGTTTGGAGGGGTGTGTATCGGGACGCCCGGGGAGGCGGGGAGCGTGGGGCCCTGGGCGGGTCCGCGGGGTCAGGCCCCAGGGCTCCGACCCCGGCGGGACGCCCCGAGCATGTGCCAGAGGCGACGCGGCTCCGGCCAACCAGTCCCCGCTGGCCGGCTTTGGGAGTCGGACGGGCCTGCTTCCCGCCCAGCCGGCTTGGCAGCCAGCTCCCACCGCCTTCCCTTCCTCTGGCTGCAGACTTGTGTCGGGGGTGGCCTCCCTCCTGTCCCAGTCCGCTTCAGCCCTCCAGCAGCCCCGCTGGCACCGTGAGCTCCCACCCTGCCCCCTCTGCACCTGGGAAGAGGTGTTTGGCGACAGCATGTCCGGAGGGAAGGAAGGAGCTGGGGGTGCAGAGAACTGAAGTAGCTAACATAAAACCCCTAATTAATTTAATATAGTCTGTGTCAAAACTGACACATACCAACAAGAGACACGCCAGCACATACGGTGACACACACCCATGTGACTCCTTGCACACAGCAGATCACAAACGTCCCTGCACTACACATCCAATCCCCACCTCACTCCGCTCGCAAGTCTCCTGGAAGAACATCAGTCTTAACAGGACAGCAGAGTGGGGGCCACTGTCCCCAAGTCCAGCCTAATTTTCTGGGCATCTTCTCCCAGAATGCCCCACTTTAAAACAGTGGGGGAAAGATGGGAGAGAATCCTGGTCTCACTTCAGGACAGGTTGACAGGATGGTGAGTGTGAGTGAGCCTGGTGCTGTGAAACTGGGTGAGCAGGGAGAGTAGGGGCTGCTGCTGGCCAGTCTTGCTGGGTCCAGTTAGAGCTTAGGTTGCTGGGAGTGGCTGGTTTCTGGGCATCAGAGTGGCCAGCAGATGGAGGAGGGGAGGGGTAGAAGCAAGGGAGAGGGAGAAAAAGAATGAGTATGAGTCAGCCAAGGATGGAGCCCAAGTTAGAGGGAATGAGGGGAATGTGTGTGAGAAGGATAGAGATACAATCAGGAAATAGAGAGAGGAAGTGAGAGACAGAGCTGGTCAGAGGAATGGGAATAGTACTGGGGAACGGACAACAGGGAGTCAGAAAGCAGAGAGGACGGAAGCGGGATGGGGGTGAGGCCACAGGGAGTTAGGGGAAACATGCTGAATCTGTGTGTTTTCTCTACTACAGTGTCTGCCCCCAGGCTGTCAGAGCGATTAGCTTTAATTGCTTTTCCCTTTGTGGTTAAACACTGTATTGGGGAAATTGCCAGAGATGCCCTAGGCTGCCAATTGCCCCTGTTGCCTACTTCCTCACTTCCCTGACACCTGTGCCCATCAAGCATACGTGCATTATCAGGCATGGAGAGCCACAGCGTCATGACCTGCCATGCCATCCCCTCAGTCTCTCTCACACACAGTGCAATGGGGACATCACCAACTTGTATGCAGCCAGCCAATCCAGGCCCCTCCTCACAGACTTTCTCTACAGCAGCAAGCTCACTCCTTCCTAACAGGCTGGTGTTCAGATGCGGACACTGAGTCACAGAACCCAGGAGTCCTCAGTATCCATGGCTACCACCAAGTGAGGTAGGATGAAAGCCCATTGAAAGGAAAGGAGGAAGAGACTGAGAGATTAGGGAGAGAGGAAATGGTTGAGGAAGAGACAGAGCAGAAACAGGAGTAGGGAGAAACACTATCAGATGAGGGGAAAGCAGCACAGGGTCCACCCCCTTCTCACCATCAGGTGGCCCTCTGCCCTGCCTGGTCCAATGCTCAGTATCTCCTTATGGCCCCATCTTGTTCTGGTCTTTCTTCTCTTAGACTAAGGGTTTTGCATTATCCCTGTGCCCAAGGATGACCCATTTTGCTTCTTGGACTGAACTGAACATCCTGAAACCCAGGTATCCTGCCTCCCCTCACTCTCACTGACTATAGAATCTTAGAGCCTTATTTTTCTTGGTTGCAGGAATAAAGACAACCCCTTCCCTTTCAAAAAAAAGAAAAAAAGCTGAATAGAAGTTAAGGGAACAAGTCAGTTGAGTATCATATTAATGGAATAATTAGGGATGAACTACAGGACTGCTTGAATTTGGGGCCTAGACAAAATTTAAAATAGAAGCCTGTGTTCTCCCTTCCCACCCCTCTGCTTCTCCTTGATTACCACTGTCCCCTCCCCCCCCCCCCCCCCCCCCCGCCGCCCAAAACATACACACAGGACTGACAGACTTGCGTGCCCACAAGCCCCCTCCTGCCCACTCTGGGGATCGCCAGGCCCTTGCAGCTGTGTGGGATAGGCCCTCTCCACAGCTGTTGGCACCTGCAGCAGATGTAGAGGGTGGGGGTGGGTAGCAGCTCCTAATTCTCAGGCTTTCTTAAATATATTGAGGATTTGGAAGCAAATGCTAGTGAGAGGGGATAATCATGAATTAATGTCAAAATACACAAATACTTTTGGTGATGCTACCTCCTCCACAGGTGGTTATCCCATTTTACTAGGCTTTTCAGAGTGCCCCTTAGGCCCTACTCCTTCTTCCCCGAGTGCCCACGGAGCACCTATCATACTCCCAACTCCTCCCCTATAGTCTAGTATATAATGGTCTTACACCTTGCCCCTCTGCCTCAGTGTCCTAAGTTGGTTGGACCTTTGAAAGGGCTTCACCTGGGGCCTTCTTGGAAGGCAAGGGAGGAAGGAAGAAAAGAAGGTATAGGAAGCCATGCGAGCAGAGAACAGAATGATCTGGGAGGGAAGGGGCTGACTTCCTGGCAGCCTCAGCTCCGGTTCCCGGTTCCTGCCCTGGTATCCTGTCCCAGGAATGGCCTCCACCCAGGCTGCCTGGTGTTTCCATGGGCAACCTCTGCACTGCTCTAGAGATCAGGAGGACTCTTCAGAGATACGAGGGCAGGAGACTGCTCCATAGGCCCCAGGGGATCTGATTCTCAGTAAGGAAAGTGACATGGAGGGTGAAGGAGCCAAACTTTTGTCAAGCCCCAGCATGGCCAGAACACTCCCGGAACCATGATCAGCGAGACTTGAAAGCTACGTAAGGAGATTCTACCTCCTTGTACCCCCAAAATTCCCCAAGAACTGTCTTGCTCTTTCCCCTGCTGCCTCACTGAAGCCTGGGCAAATGGACTCTGGGGAGGGAGGCAACCCAGGGACCTGTACATGCTCCTTCAAAGGCCTTACTCCTGCTTTCTGTCCTTTCTTACAACTCCCCACACTCTCCCTTCCAGTGGTATCCCTGTCCCAAGGACCGAAGTGGGGGCACCCAGAAAAGAGGTTGCCATGGTAACACTAAGTTGAGGTGGTAGCCTTCTCCTGGACTCTGCTCCCTGCCCTCTTGCCCCATTCCTTATTCGCAGCCTCCTTCCCTCTCTCAGCCTCAGCTCTTCCTCAACTCCATAGGATCCCCTCACCCTTCCCTTTTCTATTCATGTGAGCCTATGGTTATCCACCTTCTTACACATATTCTCAGCTGGTTCGAACACATACACAGACCACATACACTCAAAGCCACACGTTATCCAGTGCTAGCAGGTACACATCCATTGCTAGTATACCCACATACCCACTGAACCAGCCACGCCTCCTCCCATGCCTGTCCCCACACCCAGGGGTGAGCATCAGTGGAACCCCGGCACATGCTTCCTTCCCCCTGCCACTTTAACATGCCCACCCTCCCTTTTAGAGGCCTACTTGTCTCTGTTTCACTCTTAGAAAGCTCCTACACACCACCCCCCAGCCTGTGTGGGTGAGTCTCACACATATTAATCCCTTCCCTCCCACCTCCCCTGTAAATCTGTTTTAGATTCAGAGCCCTAAATCTTAACTCCTCCCAGAAGATACACACACACAGACACACACATTCTCTCTCTCCCCACCCCTCCTTCCCTCTCACTCTCTCCTCCCCACCAACTAGATCTGTCCTTTTACACTCTTTCATATGAAGGCAGGGCAGAATGATCCTAAATTCTGTCCCATTTTCCAGCTGAGGACTTGGTCCTAGGGTCTCTTCCATTGGGGCTGGGTCTTCATGGAAGCATCTTGCCTCCTTCTCGTGTTGTCCTTTTCATCTCTTCTCATATTCCCGCCTCCATTATTGTCCTCTCTGCACTGCCCCTTTCTGTCCTCGGATTATCAGTGGAGGGGGAAGCTGGGCTCCAGAGCCTGCTGCTGTGACCTAGATTTCAAGGCAGACACGGTTCCTGGTGCTGACAGTCAGAGAGCATTGTTCCTGGGCCGGCCTGGCGGGGCCACTGCTGGGCCCTTCTCTTTGTACCTGGGTGTGCAAGTGAGCGTGTCTGTAAGTGCCTGTTTACTGTGGGGGTCGTTCATGCTGGCCCTGCTGCCTGGCTCATTGTTTGTGTCACAGTGCCTGCCACCAAGGGAAAGCGTCTTTGTTCTGGTCCTAGTAGGGGGCTGGGAATGAGGACTTCTGGTTCCATGCCTCTTACTCTGCCTCAGTTTCTCTGCTTATAGGCCAGAAAGAAAAGGAAATCGAGGTGTCAACCAGCCTCCTTCTATCTGCCACATTCTCAGCCCATTGTTGGGATGATTTGTGGGCAGTCTCAGTTAAGTACAAGGTCATCTAGCTCCTTGTCCCACCCCTGGTTCTAGTCGGAGTGTTTGTAACAATTTACTTTTTAAAAACACTTTACTTTTCTGATTACAAAATACTCATTGTGAGAAAAAAGCCCCCTTTTTAAACTCACCACTAGAGTTTCACATTTTATCAAATCCAGAAATTTCATTCTAAGGTCTGACCTTCCTGTCATAGCCACAGTTCTTCCCGTAGTGAGGAGAAGGCAGGCCTTGAATGTTCTCTACCCAAGGATCTTCGTGAAGAGGGGTGGGGAAAAGCCTAGGTGAGATCTAGCCTTGTTCAGCCCCTTTTGGAAGGCCATACTGAAGATAGTGCCAGCCAGATGTTGGTGCAAGCAGGAGTGGCAGCCCCTATCTGCCAGACTCTCCCAAAGCTGTATCGAAACCCCTGCCACCCAGCCGGTCTGGGAACTGGGCAGGGGGCCAGAGCCAGCCGCTTGGTATTCTTGGGCGCGGGGGCTGCAGGCACAGCACAAAGGCTAGGAGAGAGGGCTGTGCGGAGGCCCAGCAGCAATCAAGGGAGAAAATGGGCTTCACCAAGGTGGGGGTGGCTCATTGCTTTCGCCACTCCTTGCCCCAACCCCTAAGCCCTAATGACTGAATACAATGCTGAGCATAGAGGGGCCAGGGGCCATTAGACCAAGCAACTAGGCATCCATCCAGAATTAGTCATTCATGAGGTGGAGGGGAGTTGAAGTGAGAGATCCCTTTGCTTCTGTGGAAGAATGGAAGCTAGAACACATGAGATCCAACCAATCCCCTCTAGCCCCCTCTTTTTAGCTTCTCACTGCCACAGCAAGCCTCTCTCTGTGGTTGTTTTGGAGTGGGTTTTTTTGTTTGTTTTTCCTGATGGGGGGGGGCGTTGCAGGTGGGTGAGGCAATCCTGGGGGGGACTTGGAGGCAGTGGGTGAGAAAGTCTGGAGCTGGTTGTTATGGTAACTACCTCCTCAGTCAGGAAAGTTGTTGCCAGGGTTACTATGGGGGGAGAGGGGGAGACGAAGGAAAATGAAGGGGGAAGGAGGTGTGACTTGTCACTCTAGGCTCCAGCCTGGTCCCTAGCTTCCAAATATCTTCCTGTCTACTCCCACCTCCCACCTCCCTTTGGTCTTTTCTCCTTCTAGTACTGGCCCTCCCCAACTTGCGTATTATAGGCACTTGCCTGACAGTGTAGGGGGTAGGAAGTGCTAGTGAGTGAACCAGATCCCAAACCTCAAGCTCAGCCTCCTCTCCCCGTTCTTCTCAACCCTAGTCATGGCCGAGTACGGGACCCTCCTCCAGGATCTGACCAACAACATCACTCTTGAAGATCTGGAGCAGCTCAAATCGGCCTGCAAGGAGGACATCCCCAGTGAGAAGAGTGAGGAGATCACAACAGGCAGTGCTTGGTTTAGCTTCCTGGAGAGCCACAACAAGCTGGACAAAGGTGGGGGAGAACACAGGCATCCTGCCAGCAACCGTTCTCAGGGCTCAGTGCATTCAGCAAATAGAAATGAGCTCAGAGCTCCTGTACCTACAACGTGCACTCCTCTCCAACAAGGCAGGAGAAGAGGGATGCTTTAACCACTGGAGGGGCTCTAGGGCCGTGGTCTTTACATTCTTCATTGTGTCACTTGTCGGTGAAAAATGTTATTCAGATATGATTGTGCTATTAGCACATATATAATAAAACATTAAAACAAGTCAAAAGTGATAGATTTAAAATAAAACAAGTTGGAAGGTTTTCTTATTCACTTTTAGAGACCACTGCTGTGGGAGGGGCTTTATGGAAGAATTGGTATGTAAGAAGGCCTAAAAGACAAGTGGGATTTCAGAGGCAGGATCCAAAGAAGGGCATGCCCAGCCTAGGACCATAGTCACAGAGGTGGAGGAGTGCCTGGCATGTTCGAAAAAGCAAGAGGTCCTGTCTAGCTTAGCACAGGGTATGTTTAGAAGTGTCTAGAAAGGTAACTTAAGTCTGTGCTATACGGGCTTTGTGTGATAGGATATTTGATAGGTGACCAGAGGGCCCTTTAGAGACATGAATATGACTATAGCAGGGAGGAAGGCTGAGGAGGAATACAGTGAAGACTACTGCAGCAGTCAGAGAGAGGCCAGGGAAGAAGGTCCAAGGGTGCCTGCAATCTCCTAGAACTGGTCAAGCCATGGAGATCATCCTGTGATCACGGCTGTGCCTTCTCTGATAGAGAATTACCTTTCTCACTAGGCGCAGAAGCTGTCTAGGTTGTCTAGAGATTCCACCCCTCCAAGTCCCACCTTTGCTATAAGGAAATTTTAATGCTTTCTTGGAGGAAAAGTAAAGAGGGACAGAGTAGGTGAGGTGGATATTTTGAAGTCCAGTTAATTCTAATTTTGCCTTGCCCCCAATGTCAGAACTGGGCAGATTTAGGTGGGAGGGTTGCTAAACCTCATGCTAAACCCATAATCTAGAAACCACTGATCAATGATCTGCCTTTCATGGAACAGTCCTCTATACTGTTTTTTGATGTCGTAGCATTCTTTCTTGGCTTAGTAGGCCCTCTTCTTCCAGTGTTGCCCCTTCCAATAACCACTGTGGGCAACTCAGCCTTGGTTCCAAAAGCCTGGTTTGAGAGAATGGGGGAAGCTGACCTCTGCAGCTTCGCTCTGACCGTCAGTCTCCTGCCTTGCTCCAGACAACCTCTCCTACATTGAGCACATCTTTGAGATCTCTCGCCGTCCTGACCTGCTCACTATGGTGGTTGACTACAGAACCCGTGTTCTGAAGATCTCCGAGGAAGATGAGCTGGACACCAAGCTAACTCGTATCCCCAGTGCCAAGAAGTACAAAGGTAAGAGGCTATGCCTTTACTGAGCACCTCTGCCCCCTCCCAGGGATGATCCTTGTAGTGCTTGAATTCTGGGAGCATGATGGCTGGTGTTCAGTGGGCCTGCCTCGTATCTCCAACTTCTGTCCCTGGACACATCCTTTTTGCCCCCAGACATTATCCGGCAGCCCTCTGAGGAAGAGATCATCAAATTGGCTCCTCCACCGAAGAAAGCCTAAGCAAGGGGGAGGAAGAGGAGGAAGGTCGGACCTTCATCGAACCACTCCCTTCTCCCATCCTGCAGGGAAGGGGGCAAGGGCAACCCTCCCCCCTAAATCTACCCACTTACTAACCTGGTCCTAACCCCCTTACTGTGCGCGTGTGTGTGCGTGTGCGCACGCTCTGGCTGTCTGTCTACATGTCTAGCTCATTTAGCTCCTCTTCCTCATGAGGAGCTGGGGGTCAGAGGCTTGGGGGGACTGTTTTCCCACTCTAGGGGGAGGTAGGGTCTGCTTCTATGCATATAGAAATGGGCGTATTCCTCCTATTTCCCCTTCCTCCACTCTCCCCAACATCTCTCAAGTGTGGGAGCAGAAAGGACCTGCATTTTCCTACACTGAGCAGCTGAGGTGGGGGTGAGGTACAGGAGAGGTAAGTGGATCTAATGAAGAGCAGTGGGAGGAAAGGTGAAGAGGCTACCCAACTGCCACCAGGGAGAAGCAAAGAAAAGCCAGATTTCAGTGTCTGTAACCCATACTGTACCCCTCTTAGGGGCTTAGGCAGGGTATAAGCCAGGGACCTAATGACAGAAGACCACTGGATTCTTTCCTGGCCCCAAAGTTCAAACTCAACTGAGCACCCATCTTTAGTTAACTCTCTGTCCACCTCTGCCCTGGAGAGACTGCTGGGAGAATGAATGCCCCACTGAGCAAGCTGGGGCTGAGGGACAGAGAGGGGGCCCCTTTTCCACTCCTTTATTCCTACTCAGACTGTTGCACATACTGACCTAGGGAGGTTGGGGAATGAGATTCCTAGGATTTAACTCTAATTCTGCCCCCATCTACAGGATCCCAGTGTGCTTTTGTAGGCAACCTTCCTTCCTCCCTTGTCTAGGACACCACAAGTCCGAAAGAAGTGAAGAATTAGTGTTTCCTTTGCACCGATCCCCAGTTCAATCCGGTAGACTTGGTAACACTCTCTCAATACTCTGGAGACTTGGGCTTGTGATCACCTCTGAGACAGATTGCTAGAGTACCGTGACCCCAGCCTCCTGCCTGTCCCAGGATGCCCTTCCCTATCCTGACCGTGCTAACTGTGTGTACATATATATTCTACATATATGTATATTAAACCCACACTGCCATGTCTGCCCTTTTTTGTGGTGTCTAGCATTAACTTATTGTCCAGGCCAGAGTGGAGGTGGGAGGGGGAATGCCACAGTGGCAGAGTCAAATTGCTACATAGTCAAAACAAAAAGAAAACTTTTAAACTTTAAATTCACATGCAATCTCAAAACACTATTTAGAGAAAGTTCAAGTTAGGGGCTTTTAGGATGTGGGAGCAAAACTCTAGTTGGAAGGGAGGCCTGGTTGATGGAAGAGGGAAGAAGCCAGACTGGTTGGAGAGTACCCTCTACTCCTAGCCTAGCCCAGCCTGTCTGTCCCCTCTGGCCATTGCTGCGGACACCTGCCTTAACACATGCAACCTCGAGTACTCCAGTTTTGCCTTAAAGGACCTCCCCAAGTTCCCCCAACCCTGTCTGGGCTTCTCCCTCAAGGAGAGATACTTGTAGAATTGGGAGAGGGAAATGAATTGTCTTTCCAGTCAGGATATGAGAGAGCAAGCAAGAGAGAACATGAATGAGAATGAATAGGGAGCCTTCCTTTGAAGAGAGGAGAGAATGAGATGGGAGAAGGAAGACAGAGTCATTTTTAGCAGTCTAGTAATTTCTCTGTAAGGCAAAATAATCTAAAAAGACTAACCTGCCCTCCCACCCCTGTACTGCTGTGAGACTGCTCCGTCCTGTGCTCCTGTGTGTGATGTGCACGGCCTTGTTCTAACCCTGGAATAAAGGTAATTGACTATAAATGTACCTGACTTATTCTAGAATTTTTATGAATGATCAGGATTTTGGATAACTAGGAAGGGAGGGGGAGCAAAATTTACCTCCAAATCCCTCACTACCGCCAGAAAAGAAGCCAGGAAAACACTTCTAATAGTACCTTACCTGTCCTCATCTTCTATATATCACTGAGCCATGGGGCCTATTCCACATACAGCAGTCTCCAGTTGGACTCCAAGACGAAACACGGCTATCTCAGACTGGGCTTCTTAAAACTATAATAAGGGCAGGGCCAGGTACCTATGCTGGAAGGAGCAAAATCAGCCCATCACAAGTGAATGGCTCACATATCACACAGAGCAGCAGTTGGCGGGGAGGGGGGGGGGGGCGGGAAGCTTTACTAAAAGAAAATACACAACAAATTCCAGAGTGCATGGTTTTTTAGCCCATTCCATCACCCTATTAGCAACAGGAGCACAGACCATTAGGATACCACATTCCCTACCTCAGAAAGGAAGTGCAGCAGCTAGCATATGGTATGAAAGCTGCTAGGAAAAGGGACAGGAAGATGTCAGGGAATCCCATCCTTTTACTCTTCCCTTCCTTCCTGGCCTGTTCTAATAGAATCTGACTGTCCTAGAATGCAGAATCCTACCTAGAATGTTGGGACGCAAAGAAATAGCAAAAGCATTTAAGGGCAAGAATTTAATTGGGACTTTCATATTCAGTGACCAGTGATAAGACAAGTGTCCAAGGCCCAGCTATCTTAATCAATCCTTAGATATTAAGAGGTGGAAAAGGTATAAAGTCAAATCTGACAGGTCTTCTCCTATATATACTCTTCCATTATCAGTAAGGAAGCTGGTATGGGGTTGGATGGCGTAAAGAATGAAGCAGCTAAAGGTCCAGAGTGAGTGTCTTCTGTCGCACAAGATATTAAAAGAGACAGCCTGCAGTGGCAGGATCTTTCCTGAAGTCAAAGTTCAGTCAAGCTTTAAAGACAGGCCAGTCTCTGGTTAGAAGAACCTTCCTGGGAACCTCCACAAGACTTAAGGAGAGGTAGATCTGAGGCAAAGAGCTGAAAGCAATTTCCCATTTCCCGAACCCTGAAACCATGGCAAGGAAGCAGGGAAGGGCAAAATTGAGGATCCTTCCATTCTTGAGCCTCCTAAAACCTAAGGAGTAAACCCCAACCTCTAATGGCCATACAGAGAGGGTACATTGACCCCAGGTGTCACGTCCACATCATTATTTTCACTCTCTCTCCTTTAAGTCCCTTTATTGCAGTCATTGAGAATATATAGGTATTAAACTTTGACAATAATTTTAACGTCATATATCCAAGTTTGACTTGCTTTTTAATATATTTATAGATATAAAATTAGGCCTCTAACAGTGATAGGGACAGGGAGATTGCTGCCATCAAACTTTTTTTTTTTTAAAGTAACAGAAGAGGTAACATCCTTCCTATTCTTCCTCCACTTCTGCCCCTCGTCCCACTTGCCCCCAATTTCTCTCGCCAGACATATTTAGGGGGTGATGGGATGAAGAGAAGAAAGTAAAGGATACATAATCAAGTGCAAAACACTGTGGTAAGTACAGAGAATGAATGGGGTGGAAAAGAAAGTGAAGAGTATGGGACAGTTAGGGGCTCTGAGGACTTCCCAGGAAAACAGGATCCTGGGATGGGGTTGCTGGGGCAGGGGGTGGGGAGGAAGAATAATAAAACTGTCACAGATTTTTTAAAAATAAAGGAGAAAAAAAGTCAAAAAACCTAAACCAAAGAGATAGTGGCACTTCTACCACCCTCACTCTGGCCCGTTGGTACTGAACAGCCAGTTATATCCCCAACCCCCACCCAAGAAACAAGGGAGATTAAAGAAAAGGAAACCCCATTCCCTATCCCAAAGCAGTTAACAAGATAGACGACCCACTCCCTCCCAAAAAAAGGCATTGGGAGAGGCCATTTCTGCTCAGTCCTATGGACCTTTCTATGGAACCCCATTCCAGGGCTCAACCCCACCCCTAGGTACTCTCTGTAGGTTCACTCCTCTCCAGTTTGTCCTTCTCCTGGGATGTCTTTCTTTTATCTAAAGCAAAAAGTCCAAAGTGCATTTCTGCTGAATGTAAGGGCCTGGGACAGGAAAGGGCTCCCAGGCAGGATCGGCTTGGCAGCCCCAGCCTGCCCCTCCTGGGTACGAGGCTTCAGGACGGCATGCACTGCACTCGGTCAGGGCCCTCCTCCTCGTCTGATGTTTCTGAGGAGCTGGGAGACTCATCCGAGTCTGCATCTGTGGCCCCAACCCCAGGTTCTCGCCAGCGCTGTAAAATGGGAAAGGCTTGTTAGTAACTTCCCCGGAACAAGGATAAGCTTGTTGGGTGTTTTAGCTATAATTCAGATGCTCTAGGCCAGGGGTCAGCAGAAGTTTTCTTAAGGGGCCAGAGAGTAAATATTTTAGACTAACGGGCCATTAGCTCTGTCGCAAATACTCTGCTGATGTAGTGTGAAAGCAGCCAGACCATACATAAAATGGGTGTGGCTGTGTTCCAATAAAACTTTATTTATAAAAACAGGCAGCCAACCAACTGCCATGGTTTGCTAACCTCTCTGCCCTAGACCTCTTCTAGCATGAAAGGAAAAAAAGGAAGGTCACCCTGACCTTAATCCTTTTCAACTCCTTACCCACCCTCAGGACCTTGGCCTTTATGAAGGCAGCACTGTGAATGCACGGTGACAGAACAAAACAGACACCACCCATTTCTGCTGGTGGCTCTTCTAAGGCTACAAAAGGCTCTGATGGGGACGGAGGACAATGGATAGGAAACCCAACCAAGACCACATGATTCCTCTTTAAGTATGCACTGGACCTTGGGAGTTTAGTTCTCACACTCCAGCTTACCCGGTGGTGGCGTCTCTGTCTCAGGTGATGCATGAGGAACCAGAGCATGTGGCTATCGAACAAGTCAGTGTGGTGCAAGCTATCTTCATCCCGCTCCCGCTTGTTCTTCTTAATCACCTGGAACCAAAAAGGGTTGCGGATGTGGGGAATAGGTAATGAATAGGGACCTTGGACCTGATCAGAAAAGGCTGGTGTTCTATCCCAATAAAAACTTCCCTTAGGAACTGTTAAGCTGATGTGGAGCTAATTTAGGAAATGATGCCACAGGCTCATCCACTGAGAAGATAGGCAGCTTTAAAACAGAATGAGTTTTCCTAAAAATGCCCCCTACCCCCATTTTAGCACGAATTAGGAGCACTTCAAAGCTGCCCCCTGGAATAGGACTTTCTAGAGGTGTCGGGGAAGAGGGTGTTAGATCAGTGCCTTGAAAGAACTGGGCAGCAAGTCATTCTCTCCTGTGACGAAAAAGACTCAAAACAGTATGCAAATAAAGAAAAAGAACATTTGCAGTCAGCTACTTACATCCTTTAAACCTGTAAGCTCAGTAGAAGCTTCAGCTGTGGGTGCCCAGATCTTGACATCATGGTCTAGGCCGCTGGTTGCCAACACAGGCAGGTGAGGGTGGGGCTCAAGACAGTTTACCTGATCGGGAGGAAGAGAAAGCAAAGGCTGAGGTATATGGGAGCAGGGTTTAAAAACCTCTACTCACCTTGAGCCAAATCACTATCTCCAATTAGAACTGAGGCAGCTGCTGGAAAGGTAGGCCCACCCATTATGAAGCTAGGCCAAAGAACCCTGAAGGTGGAAGAAACCCTGGACACAGACTGGGTATAACACCAGGCCCATCTCTCACTTCCTACATATAGGCAGGAATAGCCTCATCCCTAGACATAGCCCTAGGGGTAAGGGGTGACCAGCCAAGCTTACTGCTAGCTTCACAAAAAGGCAATGAGGTCCAGGTGACCTCATTCACTATGGAGTCCACAGCTACAATTTGCCCAAGGCTGAAAAAACCATCTCAGTGGTTTTCACCAAGTGGCAAATAAATTTTAAAAAAGAAAGCAGAAACTGCCACTGAGCCCCCAGAGAAGAGTCAGTCAGAGAACAATTATATTCACTTGGCACTATTTACTAGAACTGGAGGAAAGCACAGGCTGGAAAGAGTCTGAGCTGGGGAGTAGTGGGGCAATGGAGGCACATTCATATCTGGTTGAGGACCCTACACATCTCAGGGGACAGCATCCTGGTACCTGCCCTGAACGCACAACAGACTTAGCTATAGGACGGCACAGCATAGCAGGGCAGCTTCCTGGGGTGCCCACAGCCTCAATCTCAGCCACCCTCTGGGTATATTCACTCAGCAGGAGAAATGAACTAGGGCAGGCTTAAGCGGCTTCCTTCTGTCTGAAGGCCTCCATGCCCCCTGCTGTCTGACTTGGACATTTCAGCCTTCCTAACAAAGCAGGGCAAGGGCAGGGCAGCTCCCATCCCCGCGGAAAGAGCTAGTCCAGACTGGGCTGCTAAAGCATTTTTGGTCTCTTAGTCAGATGAGGAATAGACAAGAAAGGCACCCAAAAGGAAGGTGTGGTCCTACCCACTCCTCACCTCACCCCACCCCGCCTTGCAGCTGCCCTATAGTCCAAGAAAACAACCCCTGGCAAAAAGCCTAGCTCAGTTCTCTCTGGACCAACCTCCTCTGTCTCGCCTGCACACACAAGGCAGCTGAGGGGAAGCTGGGCCAGCATGGAAAATAAAACTGACCTACAGACTTCCAATCTTCTTTGTCTTCCATTTTACAAATAAACAAATGCTGAGAAAAGGCTGGAAGCTAAGTCTGAGCCTGAGGAACATAGAAACCTCATTTCCCCCCTTCTTCTCTCACTCTACGTTACCAGCTCATGTCGTTTTTATTGGGCTCTTTAAGGCAATGTGGAAGAGGTTCCAGCATCTGAAGTATGAGCAGGCACTAGAGAGAAACTCCACTGCCCAGGAACATTACCAAAAGATAATGTGACAACTTACACACACAAAGCTGCACTCACTCATCCACCTCCTGATAAGCCCATTACTCCTCTACTCTGACCTAGTTCTGCTTGGACAAGTCAGTAAAATAAAAAAGCACAGAGAAGAAATTCCTTGGAACTTAAGATTAAGGACAAAGCCAATGGCAAAAGGAGCAATAATAAATTACACACAGTACCTGAGTTGGAGCCTGCAGGGGGAGCCGACAGAAAGCTTCTGGGCCAGGGTACCTACCTGGTCACTTCACTAGACCTGTCTGAATGCCAGGACTTATCCTGTCAATAATGCCCAAGCAGAGAAAAGATCTCTGGCCTTAGAGGACTGGTCTAGGGGATACAGGGAATGAGATGAAGCAGCAAAGTGCTTTTGGGAGACAAAGAGTTGTCCCTTGATATCATCTCCCACCTTTGTCCCTGAATAGGAACAAAGAAACGACTAGAGTCTGAGCCAAAAACAGAGTCAAGAAACCTAGGCAAGGTAGACAACAATCTCTAAGATCTCTTCTAGTTCTAACATTCTACTTTATGATACAAAACTGCTGTGAGTCTGCACTGAAGCTGGTGCGTGGTGACCCCACTGCTGGGAGGTTAAGACAAAACAAAACAACAAAAAAAGTCAAGTGAGGACCACATGGACCACTAAGCTTACACAAGAATAAGCCAGGAAATTCACTTCAGGGTACAGTCTCTATACTTCTTGGTACAACCCCTCACTCCTATGACTACTAAAACTCAGGTCTGGGACCCACCCACCCCAACCAGATGCCCTCCCCACCTGAGTACCTAGTTTAATCATCAAACCCTAATACTGGCTAGACTGAAAGCAAACTGGCCTGCAAATCTGGAGCAGAATTCAACACAACAGTTTATGATCAAGAAAGGATTAATGGCCCCTTTTGACTACCTTCTGACTATATGCCTATTGCAGAATTCTCATTAATACTCCAGTGTTTTGGGTTTGTTCACTGCAGCTGATACAAGAGGACTTATGGAGGAGAAGGAAATGAAGCAGATAACAGTGATATACACCTTCAAGTTCTGCAGTCCTCTCTACTTAAACTCAGGCCTAGAAGCTTTGGATCTATTCTGGTCACAGGTACCAGAAACTTAGAGGAAACCAAAAGAAAATCTCAGTCTCATACCAAGGCAGGCCATACAAGGAATGGGGTCTTGACTGCAAGAAATCCTTCTAAATTCTAAAACCACTCTCTCAATAAAACTCATCAAGAGATGGCTGGGCTCTTTACAACTCCCCACAGCTTAGAAGGATGAAAAGGAAGAGAGCCTAAGCTGTCTCAGCCATTCCTTAGAGGCTTTTGACCAGACTACCTTGGGTAATCACTATAATGCGGTCTCCTAAACTGTCACATCTTCTGAAAAGCTGCTGAACTACTGCCTAACGCTCTCTCAAAAAAGCAAAAATATACATGGCTAGCCAGATACATGTTAAGAGCTGACCATGCTTCACTCCTCAACTCAAGAATCCTCATGCTTCCTTTATGCCCTATTTGTCTGTAGAATTCAAGGACAGGCAGATTGTGATATGATCATGGGTTGTACAGCAGGCCAGTCATTCTCCAAAAAAACAAAAACAAAAACATTTTGCCATATTTACTCTCTCTCTGTATATTCATATATATTATGTTTTTATACATTTAAATGTAAGCATGACACTTCACTACTTCATCCTACTTAATATGTATCTCCTAAGTACATAAAAAGAATGCTATCATCACATCAAATAAATTTAACATTGAATGCCACATTATCTAATGTATAGATCATATTCTGATTTTCCCAATATTCTGAACAATGCTCCTTCCAACTTGTATCTGCTGGTCCAGAATCTTATAATCAAGATCACTATTTAGCTGCTCATCAGGAGTAAGACATGGAGACAGCTTTGGCACTGTGTGGGATGGTATGCCCTCAACTCCGATGTTTTCTTTTGGGAGATCCATACCTAGAGATATCTCAGTCAGGCCATAAGTTCTTCCCTAAGATCACTTTCTCCTCTCAATAAACTGTGCTTTAGAGGAGCAGAAGAAAGAAAACACCCCATCGAAACCCTAGCACCCCCAGACCACACTGCCTCTTAGTTGGCTAGCCCTATAAGACATGGTATTACATTTTCACAGTGGGAATTCAGTGGCCCTGCCAAAACCTACCTTAATGACTGAAGAGAGTAGGGAGCAAGCCAGCCCAGCACACCATACTCACCACACCTCCCTTGTCCCCCTCCATGAACTGAATGATCTGGCAGGATGATTTCTCCCAGAGGAATATGTGCCCACAGTCACTACCGCTCACCACAAACTCACTCTTGGGGCCATAGAAATTGACGCCTTTTACTGAAATGATAAATGAGGGAATAAACCACATGAGGGTTGGCATCAGGCCTATATGTATTTACCTCACAGGGAACTTAGTTATTCACAAATTCTAAATCAGTTAAGAGCCAAAGAATTCCTTTCATTTTCACAAAACAATCAAAGGATTATGCATGCATAACAGACAGATATAACAATCACACTAGTCCCTGAGACTATTTCTATTCCCCTGAAGAGTTCCAAGGGTTAAGAAGTTGGCAGTCTCTCAGCAACAGCCTAAGTCTCATTAGTCTACACCCTAGGAAGCAACCACAGGCCTCACTAATGCCTTACCCTCCCAACCTGAATTGTCCCAGCACTGTCAGCACTGTCCTATGCCCTAGGATTATCCTTGGGATGGGTACTTCATTGGTACCTTATCAATGCTTCCTGGGTCATCAGCTGACATGACACTGGAGGGATACATACCACAACTGCCTTTAAGAAGCATTTGAACTGTGCTTGTTACCAAGACTCTGAACAACAGGGCTCCATTCTCTGTCCAGTCTCATACCAGTATTGAGACTGGCACTCCTTTAGTATGCCCATGTACTAAGACCTAAACACAGGTTTTTCCTTCTTAATCTCACCGGCCTAAGAGAAAAAAAGAAATGAACTGCTCTCTCCAAGTCAGAATTATGACACATTTGTTAGAAGTGGTAGCAACAACAAAGGGCAGTGATTTCCCAACTTCTCTGTACACTGGAATTAAACATCCCAATCAGGTTGTATCCAATATTAATTAAATTAGAATGCCTGGGGATAGGAGCCAGGCATCATTATTTTTATGACTGTCACGTGGCTCCAATGCATAGCGAAGAACCACAGACAGAACAAAAAAATGCCAATCTTCATTGCAGACTTGGGAGAGGGATTTCACCGTTCCTCCTCCTCTGACTTACTCCTCCCTAGAGGTATAAGCTCACCATGTTCTAGGAAGTTCAATACCACTGACTTCCCTACAAGCCTTTCAATTCTGAAGTTAACTGAAAAATCAGTCTCCTTATGCTCAAACCAAGTAATGTCACTGCAGTTGTGAGAGATGCCCCTGAGCCTTCTCCTCTAGCACAGTAGCCCATGGCAACTCCAGCCCAATTAGGGATCCCCTCCTACACCCTCAGTGGCAAGCAGTCTACTCCTTTAGGTAGTTCCTATTTGTACAACCTGAATGAGAACCTGTGGTTCTCCAAGCCAAGAGACTTGGCTACAGAAACCTAGAAAGACAGCCTCACCTGTGGCATTATTTCTGTGGCCCTTATATCTCTTAACATACTGGGCCCCATCACTGTGAGAGGAGTTGAAGAGATAAATGTCTTCATCATTGTAACTGGCCAGGAGCTCTGCCAAGAACAAGCACACAGCAGTGAAGGCAAAGGCTGAAAAAAGCTGGGATCAGGAGCTGGGGGTTGGGGTGGGGCTTCTTGCCAGTAGTGCCCCCTCTTAATACCCAGGTATATAGCACCCATCTGACAACCGGAATAGCAGGCAAGTCAAGTGTCTAGAGTAGACTAGGAACACACTGCCAACCCAGGGGTAGCAGAATGCTCAGAAAGATCACACCCAAAACTCAAGAATGAGTCAAAGGTCTAAGAACCTGCTTAGGCAAATAGCCTGGACTTGAGGACAGGCAATGCTAAATCTCATCTGTAGCATTCTTGCACGTGGTGCCTGGCATCTCCAAGGGTCATCTCCTGCATCCTCCCACTGTGTGCTCACCATCAGCAACTACTCCCAAGCTGCTCCACTTGGAGCCAAAGCACAGCAGTGAGCACTGGAGGGCGCATGCCTCACTGCTCAGCAGCTCCCCAGACAGAGGGGGCGTGCCAGCCTAGGAGCTGGGCCCTGCTCACGTACCTGTGCCGTCGTGGCTGTACACAAGACAGGTGATGTTTGCTTTGGACTCACTGTTCACCTGCAATAAGGAGCAGATACTGACTGATGCCCCACCCCCCTCCCCCCATTTGTTATACCATCTTCAGGAAACAGGTTTTCCTTCAAATTCCCCTATATCTTCTCCCAGACTGAGAGACAGAGACAGAGAAAGGAATACAACTGATGAAGTGTGACCACTTTCGGGGGGAGAAGACTTTCTGTTGGTTGTCTTCTGCGTGCTAGCCTTTTTATATATACATTATCTCATTAGGCCTTACCATCACAGTACAAGGCAATTATCTCTACTTTGTTGATAAGAAAACTGGCCAACAGAGGTGAAGTGACTGCCCAAGACCACAAAGTTGGTTAAGTAGTAGAGCCAGGATTCAAATCCAGGTATCTGACTTGAATGTCCAAGCTCTTCTCAGCAAATCAACAAGTTTGGGCAGGGAAGCCTGGAGCCACTGGCCCTTCATGAATCTTACCAGGTGATGAGGACAGAATTTCTTGAGTACTCCATTATTTTCATTCTCATCAATTTTCCTCTGATCATAAATCCTGCGGTGGAAGAAGCAATGAAAATGTCAAAAGTTACAAACTGATCCCTTAAAAAGATGCAATTCAATGTAGTGGCAGAACAGCTGTCAGTGGGATGTCACAACAGATAAAGAACATTCCCCAAGCAAGCCAGAAGGTCCTCCTCTATCTCTCCCTTTCCAAACCCTAACTCTTTTATCCAGGTATTTCTCATTTCACGTGGTAATCAAGCCTCAGTTATATCAATTTAAAATGGGTTATCCTTCCTCTCAGCGTTTATATCACTATTTATTTTCATATAAATAACATTATTATAGAGCTTTTTGTGTGTCTGCTGCCTGCCCAATTGGGCTTATTACTCATGGGAAGAGGTTATGCTTTACATATTAGTAGATCTTCAATCTCTTCTTGAAACATTTGGCCAGTTCTCTCTATCATACCGCACAACTATTATAAACCACTACCTATATCTAAAAACCCCTCTCCTCCCTTCATTTTCATCAAGCATCAAACTTTCCCTCATCTCTCCAAATCCAAACTTTAATCATGTCTTCAAATTTTTTATGACACATATTATGTGCCAAGTATTATGCTAGGTGCTGAAAATATGGCGAGGGGCAAGATAGATCTAATCACTGTCCTCACCTACCAGTCTCCTCCGATCTCAGAGTTTCATTTCTCCACAGCAGCTCATCCCTCCAAGGATCTTGTTTGATTAGTCCATTCTCAAACTCTTCCTCATCACTCTCCCTGCCCATTTCCTAAAAATCCTCCTTTTACTGACTGTCCTTTCTATTATAGCTTTTTCTGTCCTTCCCCTTATAGTCAAATTACATAATCTACATTCACTATTTTCATTTCCTCACTTCTTACGCATTCCTTAATCCACTCCTATTTAGCTTTGGACTATTCACCACTGAAACCTCTCTGGCTAAAGTCATCAGTAACCTAACTGCCAATGCCAACAAGAGATACTTTTTAGGCCTTTCTCTCTCATCCTGACATTGTTCATTACTCCTTCCCTGAAATACTTTCTTCCCTTGATGTCCAACCACTCTCTATTGTTCATAGGCTTGTCTTTCTGGGTCCATCCCTTAAATGCTGACATTCCCCTGAGGTTTGATCTTAAGTTCTCAACTGACTCTTAAGGAAATTTTAACCTAGTGTCCAACTAGTATGTGAATGTCCAGAAACTGTGCTTATGTGCTTTTTCCAGGAAGAAGAGATCAGTTCTCCTTATGTTCTCAAAGAGACCACAGAATCAAAAGAGGAGTGGGGGAAAGAATTCTAACACTTTCCTTTGGTGATCAAATTCCATTACCAATGCTTTAACTACCACCTATATGCAGACATGTTTCATAAATTTGTCTCCAGCCCACACTTATTCTAAGCTCCAGATTCATAACTACGTGCCAACTGGATGTTGTAATGGGATGCCCACAAGTAAACTCATTCTCTTTCTTCTAAAACTAAAGCTACTTCTTCTAAAACTAAACCTACCCTTTCCCCTAAATCTGTTAATGGCACTATCCTAAATTGAGGTTGTCGAACCAGAAATCAGGTCCTTTCTTTCCTATGCAACTAATTTCTGTCCTGTCAATCCAACTACCTGGACGTATTTCTTGACTATATCTGCTTTCTTCGAGCTTAGCCAATTTTTGCCTAGATTATATAGCATCCTTCTAAACTGATTTTGTTGCTTATATTGTCACCAGAATTATGACCAAAATGCAAAATTTTATGTAAATTTCCTGATTAAATTTCTTCGGTGATTTTGTACTTTCTATTAAATAAAATTTAAACTCCTTAGTATGGCTACCTACCACTTCTCATAGATCCCATACATTATATAAAAATCAAAACAAAAAAACAATGCTCCTTGAACATACCATGTCACATCTTGTAATCTTACTTCTACACATATTGTTCCTCTATCCGAAATACTAATTTCTCATTTGAATATCAATACTAATTTGAATATTTCAATCTTGTCTTTAATACTTCTGTGAGGAAGAACAGCATAGTGAAATGGTTTCTACTACATTTAAGGAGTCTGATCTGAGTTCAAATATTAACTCTGCCACTTACTAGATGAGTAATATTGGGTACTTAATATTTGTAGTACTTATATGTTTCTCCAAAAAGTTCCTTGAAGACAGAGACTACGTCTAGCCAAGTGCCTATCTAGCACACAACAGATGCTCAGTAAATGCTAGATTAATAAATGAATCAATATATGTTTGTATTCTCCACCAATCCCTTGTTTAATATCCTGAATAAAGAGAATATCCAGGAAGCATTTGCTAAATCAGAGGTCCTCAACCCCTGGGCTGCAGACCAGTACCAATTCGTGGCCTCTTAGGAACTGGGCTACATAGAAGGAGGTGAGCAGAGGGCTAGTGAGCAAAGCTTCACCGCCTTAGCTCCACCTCAGATCATCAGGCATTAAGATTCTCATAAGAGCACTGGTCCCTGGTGCCAAAAAGGTTGGGGACTGCTATTCTAAATGAATCAGAAAAAGAAAAGAGTAGTACTGCTATACTACCAATTACTACTCTTCAGCAAACATATATCAGCTGAAAATCAGATTTTCCCCCCCTCTAAACTAAGTCTAAATCACAGCTCTTAAATGTCACTAAGCCGTCATAAACTTCAGCAAGTCAGCAAATTAATTTTAAAAATTTGAATATTTAATACTTTGCTGTATGGACTATTCTGTGTTCTTCAGTATCTAACGCTCTTTGTCCTTCTTTATGGGGAAATAGTTACCTTTTCTCCTCTTATAAATAAAATTAATTTCAGAATATAGTTGTACAAATGTGCTGTCATTTATTATTTAAAATGTGCTGTCATTTAAAAAGAAAGATAATGGTTTTCACTTACCATCAAACTGACAATCCCTCAGCGAAAGAAGAAATATAGTTAAAAATAAGCCAATTGGATAGGGATGGGATACAGTTGTGACTAAGGACCAGAAGGAAACTGGTATACATGGGGATTGAATCCATAAACTGTTTTCCTTAGGATAAGCCTTCAACAGCCAGTGTTACACAGTGTTCACAGTAACAAAAATATCACTACGGATAGTTCAAATTAATGGTAGCCAAAAATCTGAGTTCACACTGAGTATTCCCAAGTCACATCATTTCTGTACATGAAACCAGCATTCGAAATTTCTAGTGCATGTTAGCATATATTTGAAAAGTAGTAGAAGACATTCACTAATATAGCATTTACTAGTAAACCTGGGTTTATGTTATCTGGGGACCTTGGTTAATTCATTAAACTTCTTTAAAACTTCATAATCTCTATGTTAAGTTATTCCTCAGAGATTGTTCTATTAGGGAGAAGAATAACTCATAAGGGTAAAAAACTCAAGATGGTGGTTAATGGATTCATAGGCAATTCACACCTTTCCATAAAGGACACCTGGTAGTACACAATGCATCAGAGTCTCAAACTCACCTTACAAACTGATCTCGTCCACCCACTGCAAACTGGTGGGTATTGGCAGGATTAACATAGATTGTATACAGTCCCACTTTCTTCTCCTTCTCTTTTGTCACCACCAGTTTCCTTGAAGAGTATAAAAGCAAAGAAGTTATATTCTTCAAAAGATCCAGATGGTCACAGCAAGTGAGAGCAGAGAGTAATGCAGACATGGCTAATAAGAAACCAAACAGATTCTCATTTGGAAAGAAAAAAAAAAAGTGGTTATAGTCGTTCTAAGCACTTTGCTACTTTGGAGATTGAAAAAAATGTAGTGAAATCATTTTTCTGGTGTTCCTCAAGAAGTATAAGTTAAAGGTATATGAAAGTATTGCTCCTCAAGTAGTCTGTTTAGCTGGAGTCCCACATGATAACCAATCGTTAAACAGACAATACTGTCCACATCTTCCCATCCCTCATTTATAAATACATGTTCTCAATCATCTGAAAGCAAGGAGTGAGGGAAGGATGAATCACAGAATGGACATAAAAGACCTTTAAGGTCAGAGTCTACCTCCTAGATTTCAGAATAATGTCACTTAAAATTCAGTGTTAAAAATGCAAAGAAATGACAAGCTACAGTTTTCCAGCACAGGGGCAATCCAAAGGAAAATAGCATTCTGCTTCCCTTATCTGAAACAAGTTGAGAGAAGATTCTTATGAAGATGGCTATTCTTAAGGCTGGAAAATAATTTCTAAATTATTCTTCTAGTTTACCACAAAAAAAGGGGAGTGGGGTTCCTCAGAAGAGCATGGGGCCCTGAGGAAATGCTATGAAATCCCAGAGTTTTAGAAAATTCTGGCTTTCAGCTATAAGTTGTTCCAGCTTAACACTAAGAATACTTTTCCCAGATCTAAGTGTTCAACCAGTCAAATATGACATCATAAAGATTAATAAATTTACAGAAAAAGGAAAGACAGGAAAAAAAGGAACTGGTCTTTAGCTTTCATTTTTAATCTAAGATTTTGCTCATTTTTGGTTGCTATGAAAACTGAAAGAAATATAACCATGACAACAAGTTTCTTGTAAAGACACAATGTTAGTCCTCTCTGCATGGTCAGTCACTCCAGCCTAGACCTGCTCTAGGTAAAGTGGAGAGATTTTATTTGATTTTAAAATCTCTATAGCCATCCATTAAAAGAATAGTGTATAAAAGTCATTAAAAATCAATGCCATTACAGACAACGCACACATACACACACAACCCTCAAAACACCAGGCAGAAAACATCAAAAAAAGAATTTCGAGAACACAGTTAGCAATGGATAAAAGGCAGCTCTATTGGGTTTTAGACAGGGACAAGTAGTAGGAGCAAAAGCTGCTCCTTTTCACAAGACCATCTTATTTCATCAGCAATTTGGATTTTCTGAAGAGGGTCGGACAAATATAAAAGTACGAAAGCAAAATGAAAAAAGTGTAGGAATTGATTATAAAGTACCTGCTCCACTGTCATGTAATCCTGAAAAAGAGCTCAATCTTTCCATGTCTCAATATACTCACTTAAACCAAGTAATTCTCTCTCCCAATGTAAAATGCACAGAGTACCTTGAGCTCTCTAACCAAATTTTGCCTTAAAATTTGCAGTTTTTTAATGAGCAGGTATGTTACAGCAAAAATGGAAAAATAATTATAGATCAGACCAAAGGATTCCTTTGAAGAATATCTCAAACTGGCTTCCACTGGCTAAAGGACTATCTACCCACAGATTCAAATCCAACTCTTTTTCCTGAGATGTTAGCCAGTTTCACCAGCTTCCAGAGACTCAGCTATCATATACACAAAAGAAAAATTCCCTTCTGCCAACTTCACACAACAATGCCTCTGAGATAAGCACATGTCAGGCATCAGCTTAACACATAAGGATAGCTTAAATTTTCTGGCCATGACCTTCACATTCAGTCCTCCCACTGCACTCTAGCCTTCTACCACTTTTTCAACACCTAAAATGAAATCTCTTTTAAGGCTGTCTCTTATTTCCCAAATCCAGAATTTGGGCCTCTTCCTACTTTAAGTTTCTCCTATGTTTCCCCTCTTAGTTTCTAGTCCATCTATCATCTAGATCCACTGGTCATCTCTCAGCCAGATTTTTCTGCCTACCTCATTTCATTCCAAATTCAATAATCTGCCAAAGTTATCTGCTCTTTCCATCATTAGAAATAGATTCCCAATTCCTTGTCGCCTAAGAGTAGTTTCCTCAGACCCTGATCCACAGAATAAGATCTCACTCTGCTTCACAACTCTCTCTACCAGACAGGCCAAACAAACTCTTACTATTTTTCCCATCTTTGCCCTTCCTCTCCCCTCTTGAAAATTCACTAATATCCCATTATCATCACAGAACCATGGAACTTTAGAACTCAAACTAACACCATTCAGTTCAAGAGAATAAATGGTTTTCTGAAAGCTAAATAATTGCAAGATAGTACTAGAAGGCACATCCCTTGTCACCCAGGCCTATTCCCTTTCCAGTATAAACCCGGTATCTCTCAACCCTCATCCTCTCGAAGAAAAGTTTATATAAGTAACCACTATATCCTTTCCACAAGCCTAAAACATTGCCATCACTTAATCAGTTTTTTAAGTTCTTCCACTTCTTCTATACTTATGTCTAATCTTAATCAGCCTTAAGATTATGTTCTCTAAATTAACTTGTATTTTACATGTATGCTATGTAAATCAATGACATCTCTTATTCGACACTGGTATTGACATTCAAGATTTGTTATTGTAATTTATTATTATAATTTTTAAGACGAACAAGACAGTAAGTATTCTAGATAATAATGCACCAACGAGGTTGTGGTTAAACACACTGTAGTACGACAATGCTGTAACAGATATGTCATGGTTAAAAATGAGGTAGCCCTTTGCGGTCTGATGGAGAAAGAGCTCTAAAATACATGATAACATGAACAAAGAAAATTGCAGGAACATGCATGTTTCTATACACATACATGTTTATATATGTAAACATAATTATTCCATTTATGGGGAAAAGTGTAAATGCATATATTAAGATACATAAAAATACACAAAATTAAAAAATTTTAACGATGATTACCAGTAGCCCAAAAAGTAGGGGGCAGAGGAGGTGTACGTGAGGGAGCATTTACATTTTGTCCATATACTTTATTATTTGAATCTCTTACTTGAGACAGACACAGATAGACACACACAAACACACCTACCCACCCAAGACTGCCTGGATCCAAACAAGATGCTATGATATCACACAGCTAAAAGGGATATAATTTTTCCATAAGTTTCAAATTCATGTAAAAATAAGCTGTGCTATGAGTTCTACTATAACTACCAATATTTTTGTTCAAAATTTATCATTTACTTGTTTACATATTTTATAGGTAACTGAACTGATAACTACATAGGACCATATCTTTAAGCTACTTTGTAGAGTAATATGATTCTTGTGGATAAGTTAAGTTGTACCTAAGTGAATGGAGTTATTAAAGCCCACGCATAAGATAACTGAACCTTGCTTTAAAAATAAAGGTAGACTGAATAATACTCACTGCTGACAGACAAATAAGAACAAAGTAGTAATGAATTCCCCTAACCCCTGATCTGCTTATCACAGGCACAAATGGACTATTGTGATGGACCAGAAAGCTGAGCACTTCTGTAAAAATATGGTTGCTATACTTACGAAGCTGGTCTGTCTTGTCTGAGGTCAATGGTGAAGACGACTGCATCTTCACCTGCAGATAGGAACGTACAGGGAGAGTCTGGTTCCAGGGCCAACTGAAAGAGAAAAAAGGGAAAGGATGAGGTTTTTAAAGATTAGAATTAGAAGTCATTTATCTTTAGGAAGAGCTGCATTTAAAATGCCTCATCAAAAAATAATAAAAAAAAAAAATCAAATGTCTCATCTAGAAAAATGTCATTGTAAAATCCCCCAAAAGGAGATAATTTAATAAGTCCACCCTCTCTGTTTCCATGTGAATTACTTACAGCTTATTTACTCTATACAAGTCAAAAGGACAGCTGCTTTACTATGTTAACTAAGTACCCAAAGGTTGTAAACAGTGCTACTAAAGGAAAACATCAGCCATTAGTCCTCATTCTCAAATTAAATCAGCTCCACACCCTCAGGTGGGGAGAGAAATGGCGCCCAAGTTTCATTCTCTACATCTCAGTTCTAAAAACTAGTTACCTAGTGGGTTGGAGGTATACTTAGGATTCAAAGAAACAGGTAATTTCCACAATGGCAGAGTCATCTAGGAAAGGATACTCTAGGTCCAACTACATATTTACTTAGGCTTTGTAAGAAGAGAGGACCATTCTTTCCATGGCATGAAAAGAACTTGGTACCCACTATGAAACTAGACAGCTCTTAGCTCCTCATTGGCTGCCACCGTGACTATTTGGCCTATTTTCCCTGGTTTATATAGAGCTTCCAAAAACAGTGCTGTCTGTACACTAAGAGTTGTAAGCAGAAAAGTTGAAGTTCTTACTTATGATAAGTCAACCACTAGCACCTTGGAGTTGTTAACGAGATGTTCTAAATATGATCAGAGTAAAGTTTAAAGGTTTGGAAGGCCTAGGAGACCTCAAGCATCTCCAAACTAAACCCCTGGCTCACCTTAGGGATTAGGTATAATCAACTAAATACTGCCTGTGTAAGATCTACAGATCTCTCAAATACTTATTTTCCAAGAAGTTTAGGGTGGTGGCTGATTTCCTTCCCTTCCAATCTACAAATCTTAGAACTGAAAGGAGGGAGGCAGGTGACCACACAAAGGGGACACAATGAGCAGAGATAGGAGAAGGCCTTGGCTGAGATTTAGAGGTACTGGATTTCACATCCTTTGAGACAAAGGCTTGCTTACCTTGTGGGACGCTCCCTTATGTTGGGCCACACGCTTTGTATTCTTGCAGCACTGTGTGGCAGACAACTCTGCTACCCGCACCTGCCCATCACGGGCACACATGGCCAGGGTGGAATCACCACTGTTAGGAAGAAACTTGGCCTGGTTGTTAAGAATAAAAAAAGAGTCATACAAGAAATTGAGGTGAATATGAGAGGAAAAAATGTGATGACAACCCCAACTCACCCCCTTTTGTTGCACAACAGTTGGAAATTTAGCTCCCCTACTCTCACATAATTGGCTAAAGTCCAATTCCTTCCAAGATTTAAAGGAGAGGAAAAGAAAAAACTTATCTGATGTAAGAGAGCATTTTAGTTGACTCTGGAAGGTTAAGCTGGTACAGAATAAATGCTCAGGTGAACTAGGACTCTACCTACTAGGGGAGAAAATAAAAGGAAAAAAGGAGGAAACTCTTGATTCAGGAAGCAAACATAAATTCACTACAAAGAAAAAGAAAACTAGAGAGGATGTTGGGGGAGGAAAGAGAACTTACTGAGGAATGGCCAGAACCAGTATGATTTATTGGGCTGATAAGTAAAACTTCTAGAGAATAATAATATTAACTTTTATCAAATGTTAATTAAGTACCAAGCACGGTACTAAACACTTAGCTTCTACTTACTTGATCCTTAAAATTCTGTTATTAGCCCTACATTATCGATAAATTGAAGACAGAGGTTAAATAACTTGCCTAAACTCACAAAGCTAGTAAGGAGTAGGGCCAGGATTTGAACCCAAGGAGTCTGGCACAAGTGCCTCCTACCAGGGTACGTATATACTAAGTACCTTCCTAATGATTTCCAAGATTCCTACTTATGAGACTTGTGACAGTCTTTATGCTCAAGGAAACAAAAGGCTGCCATGGGTCTTTCAGTGTATTTAACTCGTCTAGAGTATCATGGGAGCCAAGGTAGGACCGAGTTCTGATGTCTAATTCCTATGACTCACTATCAGCTACTACTCCAGGTAACAGCTCAGATTTGTCTAATTCATGCCTGATTTTCTAAATAGCTATTTGGCTCCCTTGCCTCACCTGGAAGACATTGCTTTTGTGGCCACTCTCAAAGTCCAGTACCGGCTGCCGCCGCACCCAGTCCCAAACCACCACCTTCAGGTCATCGCTGCCACTGGCCAACCAAGTTCCACGCTGGTTAAAATGCAAAGTATTGACACAACCAGTATGGCCCTCAAGCCCATGCTGCAGGCGGAAACGCTGCACAAATACTCTTGCACCACAAGCCTCATATACAAAGCGGGCACTTGAACCCAGCTCCCGCTCCCGAAGGGCTGGAAGGGCTTGCCAGCGAGGTCGGGGAAGGGCTGATGTTTCTGAGGACACCCAGTCCTCCAGGGCCCGCTCATCATCTGATGAGTCCTGGTCACGGTTGGCCCGCTTGCGCTGTACACGACGCCGAGGATGCTCTTCTTCCTCCTCCTCTTCCTCCTCCTCTTCTTCTGAGCGATCATGGATTTGATTTTCATCATTGATGGAGTAATGGCCAGTGTCCTCCATGCTGTCAGAGTCCTTGTCTTCACCTGAGCTCTCTGTATCTGTGCCTCGACTTTCCGTGCTGGTGCGGTTGGGGCCACCATCATCCCCTGTCAAGCTCAAGCTCAGGTCTGAGGCTTCCACTTCAATGCCTGAGGATGTCTCCCTCCCCTCTTCAGCTCCAGACATCTCTTCTGGACTGCTAGACAGGCTTCCTGCATGTAAGTGAAAAATGGATAGGTGAGAGGAAAAAAGGAGGAAATAGGAAAGTGATCAGAAGCATTTTCCCTCCTTAGTCTAAGAAATTATCATGTGAAAAAACCCAGTAACCAACTTTGCTCAAAGTGTTTTCATTACAAATGCTTATAAAGAGTACTTTTTGAGGGGGAATCTTATAAAGAAAAAGAAATTTAAAAGATTAAGACCAAAGCCACACATGAATAAAGGTATTTCAACAGAAGTGAAGAAATCCAGAACCTAAGATTATGATAAATTTTTGAAAGGCAAAGCATTGGCAGATTTGGATGAAAGTATGCTTGATATAACTACTTTAGGCTCTATTCTGCTGGATCCCTTAGTTACAGCAAATAATTTAACTAAATATAAGAAAAAGAATAGCCATCCTCACAAGAGTTAGTATAGCCATCTTCTTAGAGAAGGATGGAAAATAACTGATTAAAATCACTCTGACAGTGGATGTGGAGTTGAACTTTTCCCCACTTAAAAAAGCACCACTACCTACTTTTTGACTCCTAAATCCTAGTTTCTTTCCCCAATGTCCTAAAAGTCCACTAAGAATCTAGGAAGGAGAAGTGACAAATGAGAACTGTGATCATTTGAGTGGGTTCTTGCTCACTCTTTGCTAATAAATGTATTCTCACTTCCATTAATTAAATAACCTTAATACTATTTTTAGTTATACCAACTGTTTATTGAGACAAAGTTCTATCAGGGAGCTACATAAAAATGCTAAAAAGGAGGGGTACTACAGTGGTACTTGAGAGAAAAGTTCACCATCTTTAGGTCTGCCATGTTGGTAGCTAAAAAATAACTGGGTCATTTTGAGTGATATAGTCCCTTCCAATTAAATACTGCATTCTACTATCAAACAATAGCCAAATCATATTCCAATAAACACTTGGCAATGTTCTAGACCACAATTTCCAGCCTAAGGTCAAGGCGTGAAGAAAGGATGGGGGAAGAATAATTTTAAACAATCCTCAAGGCTTTCAATGCCCAATAAAGAACACAGGTTCAAGTACTGATAGAAGGTTGGGAGACACATAACCAAAGCTCTCTGCAAAAAGCACTTCAACTAAGAACACAGTGTGAAAACAAATGGGCTAAGAGGAAAAGTGCAGCAATTTGTTCCTAGGAACCACATTTGCTGAGACTGCTATATATGCTGAGAAAGACTAATAGTATGGTTTTCTTTGTTTTGTTTTTGTTTCTAACAGTGTGGTTTTTTAAATGCAACTGGGTTTAAGATTGGGAGTGGTGAGAAGAGATAAAGTACTACACCTACCACTTCAGGGGGAGAAGGAAAAATAAAACTTCAGAACTCCTAGCACTTGTTAAAATTATGATCAACTCTGGGGGCCTATCATATTCACATGAAGGCCAGAGCATATCACAAGCTCAACAAGAAGATTCTACGGTCAATGATCAGATTTAGCTCAAGGGTTGGTAAGTTTTTTCTGTCAAAAGCCAGGTAGCCATATGGATCTCTGTCACAACTATTCCACTCCACTGCTGTAGCAAAAAAGCAATCCCAAAGACTATGTAAATAATGGGGCGTGACTATGTTCCAACAAGTTTTTAAAAAACATTGGCAAACTGGACTTGGCCTGCATAGTTTGCCAGTTCCTGATCTAGCTCATGGCCAAACTCCAAATCAATTGTATAACTCAAACCCCTGTAGAACCCTATGTCTTGCAACTAAGTCCAGTGAAAAATGTGAATCACATTCCTTTACAGAAGATGAATAAACAGTGGTTAAGAAAAAGGCACTGAAACATGTTGAAAAATCTCATTTTCTGTCCTCAATTTCATTACTTTGCCAATCACATTAACTAGACTTTAGCCTATTATCCTGACTTGCAAAGTACTGAGGAATGATGGACGCTGTGCTGCCCAAATATATCGTCCATTTGAAGGACATTTTTCTAGTTTAGAAGTTGGCTCAGAGTTGAAGCATTGGTAGAATAACCCAGGTAGTAGCTAACTTTATCAAAATCTTGATATCCTGCCTTGAAATCTGCCCTAGGCCCAACGATTTAACACTTAGTAGCAGCAGCTACTAAAGAAAGAAAGGTGGAAGGGAGGGAAGGAGAGAGAGAGGAAGGTAGGCCAGCAGGACCAATACCAGTTGTTTTAGGTTATAATTTCATCACTCCTCTAACATCTCTCAAACTATGATCATGGAAAGAGACTTCTCGTAACTAGGGACCCTCACCGTCCCAGCAACCCCTTTCTTCCCACCATCTTTATTAACAGCATCTCCTAGGTTTTATCCACCCTTACTACCTTTCAGAATTCCAAACCATCTGGCCTCTTAGAGGCACAGTTCTATTACTGATTTTCTGAAAACAATCAGATAAAATGTGAAGTAGCAAAAGTACCAGACAGTGCAAGGTGTTTCCTGTGTAGTTTCTTGTACTCAAAACAATACAAGAAGGGTTCGTTCTTACGAAAGATTTCCCTCCCTCCACTAAAATCCATGTCTCCACTCTCTCTAGGGGAAGAGAACCTCAGTTGATAGCAAAAATAGCCTCTCCTTCATTTTGGCCCCTTACCATTAGCTAAGTCTGTTTTGCCATCTGTGCTGCTCCCTTTGCTGGACATCTTGAATGATGTTTACTGTAGCCAGCCTGGATATGGAAGAGGAAGAAAATGAAACAATCATGAAATAACCTGGAAAAGATGATAAAAGGAATAATGAGATTTAACAATGTATAGCCTTTGTCATTTTTATTAAAAAAATGATTTTTGTGCATGTGCTCAAACAGGGCTTCTCGACTGCTGAACATACCAGATTCCCCTCCCTGCCATGTATAAACTCTGTAAAGAGACAGACATATCTTTGGGAAGTCAACTGCAATCTCTTTACCTTACTCACTGAGTAACTGGTAGTATTTTTTTTTCAGATGGAAAAGAGGGAACTGAAATAAAACCTGGAACAGCAGGCATATATCATGTGACAGGTACTGCAAGCAGAGAGCCTTAACTCGATACAAAAAGCTAGCTTCGGCACTGCCCTCTATGCAAGAATCTTCCACTGCTAATATTAGTCATATGTATCCAACTCTATAAAACACTGTCTTCACAACATGAAGAGGTAGGTCAGACTATCATTTTACACAAACCAACAGATCAGAGAATTCAAGTTCATGGAGTAAGAGCTTGGGCTTTATGTTCACTCACATGCCTAGCTTGAAACTTAAGGACACAGATAGTATACGAAGTAGAGCCTAATTAGAACTCAGAAGCCCCCTACCTAAGAAAGAATGTAAAGGTTGGGGTTTTTTTTCCCCTCTTATAACTAATAATTGTCAGTCACCAAATGCAAAGCTGAAGAAAAAGGTGAAATTTCCATTAAAACATCTCAGTCCATTCCATAAAATGACAATCATTATTTCACCTAATTCCACCAACTTTCGACAGATTTATCTTTCTGACAAAGCCCTCACTAAGAATCAGCTTTTTTTCCTTTTATATCACTGTAACACATTATTTTTTGAGGACCTCACTCCCCTAGAGCAAATTCCAAAGAGCAAAGAAAAATATTATGTAGACCAGAATTTTGTTAAGCCCTTTCACTCCCTTGGACAAAAGACACTGGGGAAAAGATAAAGTATGGTTATGACTCCAATACTTATTTATACCCAGGCACTCTGGCCTCTCATCTTTCAAAAGCCTTTTCGTTCTCATAATAATTATCACAGAACCAGCCCCATCCTTATCCTTACCCCCTACTTTCCCCTACAGAAATCCAAAAAAGTGTCCTGTGCCAAGAGACAGCTGCCCAAAGCTTGCTCATAGTAGGCCAAGGCAGGAGAGTGGAAATAATGGAAGAGCAGGACCAAGGCTGAATTTGAGGGAGGAACACCTGAAAGAGCGATGATGAAAAACAAAGCCAAAACAACAACAACAACAAAAACAGATTTGTGAAGCAACATAAAGGAAAATAGTGAAGAGCTGTTTGCAGAGCAACCTGTTTCCCTCCTACTTCTGTGATATATTTTTGTACAACATTCCTCACATTGCACTTGTTTTTCCCTCTTAGAAGTCCCTGTTTATATTCTTTAATATCTCAGCAATATCTTCTTCCCCACATAGTTTTAATTAATTATATTAATTGCAAAAGCGGGAAAACAACTGTACTACTGTTAAGATTAAAAAATAAGGTCGTAAGCATACATGGTCAAATGAGAACACAGCTAATGTTTTCTGGCCTTTAGAATCAAAACTGTCAACCATACTATATTTCCCACCCTACTATTATCCACTCTCAGAGAAAAAAAATCAGCTCCAGAGAACCTTTCTCAAAACTGAATCTCATCAACGTCTATAGAAGCCCAGACTCTCTGAACTTTAGACTCACTGACTCTAGAAAACACATTTGTTTTCCCAGCCTCAATGGCCAGGAGAAACCAAAGCCTAGTTAACCCACACCCAGAGGTTGCAGACCTCATCTTTTGGAGATATTGGTTTAAGGTTCTTGCAAGAAGGGATCTCCTCTTTGAGGAAAAAGGTTGACCAAATTTATTGCTAAATTCAGAAATAGAGAAAACTCTGTGAATGCTTATGTCAACTCTGTTTAATCAGTAAGTTGATAGGCAGATGGCTTCTAAAGGTCACATTTTAGGGGCCACAGAATTTAGCAAAATTATCCTAGAATGAAAATTTAAAGTCCAAGATTCTAGTATCAGCTAAGCCATTAATATATGTTGTGACCTTGGATGAGCTGCTTAATTGTCTCTGGACTTCATTTTCTTCTTTTGTACAACAGTATCAGTAATTCTGGAGATGGTAAAAGTAAACAGAATCACATGTTAAAACTTTTGCAGAAGGATGCTCTAGAGCAGTGGTCTCAAAACTGATTAATAAACTTCCACCAGTGAAAACTCTGAGCAGGAACTTTCAATATGTGTATACGTACATTTAATCAATTCACATTAAATATTAAGCTTAATTTTTCTAGAAAAAATAGAAATGTCAACATTTTTTCTGTATACCACTGGATCATCTTCTATATCCCTTGGGGTGCATACATTCCCACTTCAAGAGACCACTTCTCTAGAAAGTCGAGAACAATGACAATAGTAAAATTCAATTGCTTAGTGAGTGAACTGTTACTCTTATCATATAAACCAGTCAAAATGAAGAAATTTAAAACAATCTTAACTCTAGGGCAGGAATTAAGAGCGTAAGTGCCCACATTAAAGCAAGCTAAGATGCTATGACTGTCTCAAGTATAGGGGCTACTCTAGAATCTCATCCATCACCAAAAAAATACAACTTTATTTGTAAACTGAGGTTAGGGACTATACTTGACCCAAACTATCTTTCTCCTTCTTTAATGTACTATATTCCTAACAAATGCTTAATTAATGTCCAGGTACAATCTAGTCCAGAGCAAACCAGACTGAGCTTAGAAGAGCTGATGAGCTCACTGCCCCAGGTAGCTGGGGGAGTTTAAATTAGATTGGCTCTACTGCCTGTACTCTAAAAATAACTACAATCCCTGCCAAACTGAAGGTTAAAGCATAAACTATTGGGGGATGGGAGAAAAAGACGCAGGTGTCATTTTAACTTCTACCTAAGAAATTCCAGTGATCTGAATTTTTCTTGTCTAAATTTAAAAAGGCCTTAAGTTTTTAACCAAATACATAACAAAATATTAAGTAATACTTTGTAGTCTATGAAAACATAACTCTACCTTACCTCATGCCCAACAGAACTTCATCATCTAAATATTAGTCCTTGATTCCTTTACTAAGATCTAAACTCACTTTCAGTGAGTTCCCATGTGTTACATAATCCCAAGGGAGTTAGAACAATAAGTAAGTATACTGTGTCAATGTCTCCCATTTGAAATTAATGGGGCTGCTTCCTTTCCCTAATATTGATGAAAGATCCGTATAACGGACCATGTATACTAGGACAATAGGACATCCAAATGCAAAAATATATATATATATAAACTTAATTGCTACATTTGTATAGTATACACAAAGTAACTCAGAATTGATCATAAGCCTAAATGTAAAAGCTAAAATAATACAACTTTCGTTAAAATACTACAACTTCCAGAATAAACAAAGGAGATAAGCTTTATAACACCAGGTTAGGCAAATATTTATTTGAATAGGACATACACACAAAAAATACAAACCTTCAAAGAAAAAATTAATTAACTGGACATATCAAAATTAAAAATCTACTCTTCAAGAGACACGGTTAAAAAGATGAAAAGACGAGCTACAGACTGGAAGAAAACATCTGCAACAGATATTTAATTAAGGACAGCAACCAGAATATATTTCAAATCTCTCACAACTAAATAATAAACACTTGAAAAGATGTTCAATACTACTAGTCATTAGAGAAATAAAAATTAAAACCACAATGAAAACCCTTTACACACCTATTAGAATGTTTAAAATTTTAGAAATAATGAAAGCTTACTTTATCAGGTGCTAACAAGGAGTAGGGCAACTAGAACTCTCATACACTGCTAGTAGAAACGCAAAATGGTAGTCACTTTGGAAAACAGTTTGACAGTTTCTTATAAACATACACTTACCAAACAACCCAGAAATCCCATTCACGCATGTTCTCAAAAATGAAAATATATGTCTACCCAAAACCTGTAGGTGAATGTTTTGGTGGCTTTATTTAGCTTCATCGAAAACTGGAAACAAATGTTCTTCAGCTTGGTCATGAATAAAACAAACTGTGGTCCATCCGCACAATGGAGTATTACTGAGCAATAAAAATGAATGAATTACTGATACACAGAGCAACACATGTGGATTTCAAAAATATCATGCTAAGTAAAAGAAGCAAGATTCAAACAGCTACATAATATGATTCCATTTATAGGACGATCTGGAAAAAATAAACTTCAGGGACAGGAAACATCATTTGCTTGGGGTTAGGGATGGGGGAAGTGACATAAGAAAACTTTTTGGAATGGAAACTGTTCTATGCCTCATTCGAGATGGTGTTGCATGACAATGTAATTGTCAGAATCCACAGAATGGGTTACTAAAAAAAGGGTAAATTTTACTGTACATGTATCATATCCCGATAAATTTGGCCAAAAAAAAAAAAAAAAGAAAAAGGAGAGAGCGAGCGAGCGAGAATGAGAGAAGGGGAAGAAGGGGGAGAAATCATGTCAAGTATTAAATGACAGATAAAACCCACAATTAAAAATACTAAATTGTCAAGGCTGTGATTATGAATAGAAGTTACCTAAATTGGTCAATATACTACAGTAAATGAGAGAAAAATGTCAGGTCTTCTTATTTAAAAATTAAAGTGCACGACTATTTTTGCTGCAACCAAAGCTGCCTGTATGATTTAGCAACAACCACATTTGAGACAAGATGAACTCATAAGGCATCCAACCTTATGGACAACTAAGATAATCAGAGGCTTAAAGTAGTTTAAAGTAATTCTAGTGATTGCAGTCCATATACTTATGCTTTTCATTTTCATTTTTAAATTTCTCTCAAGTTCATCTTAATTCCTTTGGAGTCTATTGTCTCTGAAAACTGATAACTCTACCTTACCCAACAGAACTTCAATGTCTAAATATTAATCCTTTATTCTGTTACTAAGATCTAAACTCACTTTCGGTGAGTCCCCATGCATTACATAATCCCAGCATTCTCTCAAGCCAATCCAGCAGTCTCGTCTGGCATCCCCTCATTCTGCAACTCAAGTGCCCAACTCTCCTATATAGACACCAATATTTACATAATACAAAGTTTTAGAATTTCTTCTGAAACTAAAAGAAGAAAATGCTTCCATTATTATTAAGACAGATATCTGAGAACCACACAGTCAGTCCCTGGTTCCTCTTGGGAGGACAGATGTCCCATACCACTCATAACTGAACAGCTGTTCAGGGCTGAGATCCATCCAAAGTACAAATTTGCTTTTCAGTCCTAAGTCCCACAGTCCATCTGGAATCAACCAGTTCTACTTTCCCCATCCCCAATTTTTGTTTTCAAGCTGAAAGAGGTTTAAATTCATTCCTCTTACCTTGCTATTTTCCTACTTTACAATAAACACTTCTCCAAGCCAACTTTACTGACTCCTGCTACCAGCCACTTGCCAGCTTCCTATTTATGGCACTGATTTCCTCTGGGCACCCAGCCACTCTAATAATACAGTGTTTATTAATCAGAGACCTACAGGCACTCAAATTCAAAGGATGACTCCCCTCGCCCCCCCGCCCAGGAAGCTGAGACTGTATAAAACGTGTATATAAGGGAACAGGCCTTTAGATCTGACTCTCTATTAAGTACTTGGAGGAGTTAAAATATAATACACTATCTCCTCTGGTAAACTTTGTATTATGTAAAACTTTGTATTATGTAAATATTGGTGTCTATATAGGAGAGTTGGGCATTTGAGTTGCAGAATGAACAGAAGAGCAGAAAGAAACTATGAATGTTTCTGGATCATGGAAATTCATCTCTATTCCTGTTGTGCAGAAGATTTGACAACACAGGGAAACCCAATGTACCACTGCTCTAGCCTCCCTTGTTTATCCAAATTAGAGGCATCTGGCACCACCCAGTGGCCCATCTGTACATAGACATCCTAGTAATGCAATAATGTACAAGACAATACAGGAGCTACAAATATGAACAAAGCAGTTCCCATCCCTTTTGTAGCCAATAATCAATTAGAAAAAAATGAGTATACAACTATGATACAAGAGATACAAGTATCAGTATCATTAAAAAAAGTTATACACACACACACATATATGTATATATATATATAAAAATTCAGTTGTAGTTGAACAGAGGAAAGAATTAGTTTCAGGGAGAAAGGAAAAGCTTCCATGGAGAAATTAGCTTTCAGCTGGTCTTAAAAGCTAATAAATAATTTTTAATGAGTAGAGTGACAAAGACATTCCACCAGGACAAGAATGAGAAAAAAAGGAGAAAGATGAAAAACCTAATACGTTCAAGAAAATACATGGGTAGTCTGGTTTGGTTAGATGATGGGGTGTAGTTGATTAGTTAAGAAGTATTAGTAGGAGGGGGTGTGTGTGTGTGTGAGATCAGAAAGATTATTTTCTCAAGTATTATAAGGTGGACTGAAATGGACAGAAAAAGGAGAAACAAGTTTAAAAGTTATTATTACATTGCTGAGGTAAGAAGCAATGAAGTTCCTACCTGTCTTAGACTGATGACAGAGAAAATTAAAAGGGGATCAATGTGAGAAGCATTATAGAGGAAAATTTAATAGGATTAGCTCAATAAGGCTCGAAAAGTCAAAAAGGCAAGTTTGAGTCTGGGTACCCAGAGGGAATCAAGTGCCATAAATGAGAAGATGGCACATGGGGGAAGAGATAAATTTGATTTTAATTGTTTAAAATCGAAGCTGATTTTAGACCTATATGGTCTGAAAACTTGAGAAATAAATTATGGCCAGAGATACAGACTTGGAAATTATTTGCACAGAGAAGCTTCAAAATCAAATACCTTGTAAATAATATCTCACTTGAAAAACAAATAAGTAAATTAAGTACCCAAGGAAGCTCTGAGAGTCCAAGGAAAGAATTTTATGGAATACCTACCCTTAGGAAAAAAGGAGAAGGAGATAGAAAAATGCTCAGAGAAGTAGAAGGAATAATGAGGGTGTTAAATGCCTTAGAAGGCAAGAGATAAAAAGGTTTCATGAAGGCAGGAATGGTCTATGTTTCAAATGCTACAGAGAAATATAGAAACATGCATACTGAGAAAAGGCCATTAAGAGTCAGAACAGCTTTTCTATGGGATTACCTCAGTTATGGAGACAGAATCCTCGTGTTCTCCCTATTCAAGGATTATAAACGAATTCGGCCATCTCTTCAGTTTAGTTATTAAGTCCATTAAAATTATTTCTTTAAAAAACTCCTTGGCTTACCAATTAATCATAACTTGAGTTCCACATTTAAACAATTGAAAAATGTTTTTTTCATGCTGTCATTTGGACAGACCTTTTATAACTTACATATGCTTTTTAAAAATATACTGAATTCTACCTTTCCGCTCATTTGCTTCATCAGTTGGCAGAACAGCCATGTTTAAAGACAGCATATGGTATAATAGAAAGAAAAGGGCTTTAGTGTCAGTCAGACCTGGGTTTGACTTCTATTTCTCCCACCTACTTTTGAGTGTTTATTTTTTTGTAAAATGGGATAATGCCATTACCCTCCAGAAATTGGTTTAGAGGATTAAAGATGATGTTTGCAAAGAGGCTGTCTGTACATGGTAGCATTTATACTATTTTCCTAGCCTCTCATCTCTGGTTCCAGAATGCATTTCCTAGAGAAACCTGGGCTTCTTTGCCACACAGCAATGATCCTCCAAAAATGGTACAAAACTTAGGACATAATCATGAGTCTATGAAATCTGTTTACCTGCTCTCATTGGCCTTTTAAAGAATTCAGAGAGCTCTGTCAACATCATCTTTTGCGCACTTTCATGTTCTAAGAACCAGGATAAAGCAATATACCCAGAAGCCCACAACATAACCCTCCCACTAAGGTCTTCTTCCTCTAGAAGGTTCAAAGGATAGCCAAGATGAGAACTTCAAAATGACCACAGATGAAAGATAAGGAAGTCCTACCACAACTATCCTATGAACAAGGAAATTTGTTCCTCCTTTGGATGAATACTTCCTTTCCCTGTTGATGGTACCCAATGCCCAGCATTTATAGCTTATTGGTTTTAATTCCAATAACAGTATGCAGGTATGTTAGGAAAGAACTCTAACCCTGTATGCTTTCTCTAGCTGTAGAGCTAAGGAATTTTTTAGAATGGCTAAATCCATTTATCTCAATTCAAATGATTCTTAAGAAAATCCATTTCTGAGGAAATTCCATCGTGTTTCCACTATGAAATGATTTACCTTTATTTCAGAACCCAGTCCCCATTACCAGTTTTTGCCACTCACATTCTAAATTTTTCTCAAATCGCTGGAAAGGACATGAGAGAGATAAAAGGGTGATGCTCCAAAGGTGCAATTTACAATGAAATAATAAAGAGAGACTAAAAACATCACAAGACATATCTGAGATTGTGGCAGTGCTTAAAGTACACTAGAGAACTACAGCCTCTTGGCTACCACTAGAAGTAAATCCTATAGTAGCTTTCCAGATAACTAAGAAAAACCAAGAACAACAAAAAAATGACATGTGAGACAAGCATGGATGCTTCATATCAGAACTTGGCTAAACCTCCTTAAACAGTATCTTCAGAGGATAAGAGCAAATACCTAACCTCTCAGATACAATGATGAAAATTTTTTGTAATAACCCAATCCATCAGACATACCATATATTTCATTAATAAAATGCCATCTTTGTCATATTAATCACTCATCATGCTCAATTCGCAAACACAGAACAGACTCAGTTCATTAATTTATCTCTCACATACACATTCTTGGGGTTAAGGTAGTACTTGAGAAACTGGGCTTCGGGCCCAGAAATTATGCCCTGTAGAGGTAGAGATAAAAGACTACTGTAAAGAAGCAACGAACTCAAAAAATTCATCACACACGAATTTTTAAAGAGCTTTCAAGGACTTTCTTCTCACTCCAAAAGAACTGAATCAGTAAACAAGACAGGTAGCCCCTTTTTCTGACCAGTTTTAATAGTGATGAAGTTTCTTGGGTACATTCACGAAAATGAAAGATGAAGTTTTCAATTTACTGTATAGCTAACCTAAAATCACTTACATTTGGCCCTGAAATTAAGATATGCATAGTCACTACCTCTATGCCTGTTGGTGATTCAATTCTTTCAGTTGCCTGGGTTCCAAATGGGTGAGGATAAATAACAGATTATCTTGGCTCACTGATAATCTACTTAAGAAAAAAAAAAATCTTAATTTGATTTTAAAAACTAGCTCTAACATCAATGTTAAATAAAAAACTAGCTTTAACACCAATGTTAAATAAAGAGCTCTGCTTGAATAACTGTCTTTTATAATCTGGACATTTCCTAGACATGTTTAGAATAACTTTTCTACAGTAGATTATATCCAGAAATAAATCTATTTACTGAAAACAAAGTTTAACTAGTCACTTCATGATTTCAAAAGCCTATAACTCATTGACAGAATACAGGACCTAGAGTATGAAACTCTGAAGATCTCTGTCTCTCACAACAGGGTGCATTTCTATACAACGCCTTCTTCTAGTGTCCGTTTGCTTTTGAAATGCCAGTGTTTTAAACTGGTGACAAAAAAGCTGCTTTCTTTTAGCCCTTTCTGAAGACAAACGTCTGTCTTAGGTTGATCCCTGTCAACACCAAGGATCATAGCAATGGAAATGAATCTTATACATTTAATAGAGTGCTATATAAAATGCTCTGTTAGGCTGGAAATTAAGTATGCTCTCCCACTCCAGCCATAATACTTCCTAATAAGATGTGACAATTCTTATGCAACACCCTGAAATATGAAATAGCTTCAGAAAGATAAGAATTTTAAAGTTGTGGTCTGCAGACTAAGAATACTGATTCACTGTATACACAGATGTCACCTGGAGCATACTATGTGAAACCCTTCCTTGGGGACAGGGGAGGGGGAATCTTAACCAACAAACAAAGTAAGGAACAGTTATGCCTCTTTCAATATATTTCCTTTTCTACTCTTACCCAACATAGATCTCCAGATCTCGTAAAAACACAAACAATAAAAATGCAGTCTTGGCCCACCTCACCACTCTTCATCTCAAGGCTTTACCTTTCAACAGAGAGAACTTAGACCCTGCATGGTGGTAATGCAAGTTGATGAACTCTAAGTTGATCACTGGCCTGAATGAATATAGTTGCTTTCATCACAATATAATTAACACTTTCATGTGCCTTTACCTACACCAAAAGATGTGGAAAAAAGCCAATAAGATTAAAAACTTTTCATCTGTGCTGTCATATTATTAAGATGGTCTAGCTGGGAGATGAAATAAAAAACTCTGCACGCCTAACTCCCTAGCCCAGAGTCACTTCAGAGAGAAAGGAGACCTTTTCATGGTCTAGTTCTTTGATAATCTATTGATGAAGGCCACTGCAGAGCCCAACAACTTAGAAAAAAATGTATTCCCTGTATGTCAAAAAAGGAAAAGACATACATATTGCTGGAGCAGAGGTGGTGAACAGCACTGAAGCAGGAAGAAAAGGAATTATAGGCATACCTCATTTATTGTGCTTCCCAGATGTTGTGTTTTTTACAAATTAAAGACAAGACTCTCTACCATCGAAAAGATTACAACTCGCTTTATGGCAATTATGGCTTTACTGCGGAGGTCTGGAACAGAACCCATAATCTCTCTGATATATGCCTGCACAATACCTGTGTCAACTTTGATCAGGTGTAATAATAGAGAGACCAGAGGAAGAAAGAAATGAACAAAAGAAACTTATCAATGTGTAGTTTAAAAATGCATTTTGATATACATACACCAATATCTAATATTCCTGCTGTCCTTTGGTCATGAACTGACCTGAAGCATGCTCAGAAGAAAACCAACCCCAGGTGGGCACCTACAAAGCAAACAGCTAAGCTGACCAATTAAAAGCGAATTTGAAAAAATAAACAGGAAAACATGTTCAAAAGCAAAATGCAAAGAAGTGTAAACTAACTTAGTCAAAGTCATATCGAAGATGTACCAAAAAAACAGAGGAAAAAAATTTGTGTCTATTATATGCTAGGCATAATCTTTATATAGGTTCCCTCATATAATACTAACACTGACCTTAGGAGGTAAGTGGTATTTATCCCACCTTTAGAGAAAATTAAGACAGAAGTTTAAGTAACTTGCCCAAGGTCATATGGCTAATAAATCTTAGCATAGTATTTAAACTCAGGCCTGTCTAGCTCTAAAGACTGTACTTTTTCCCTTCATATCTTACTGATGCAAATACATACCTCTAATAACAACCTTATTCCAGTTCATAACGAGCATTTTCTAATCAGAACATCGTGTGAAATAAAGCTCACCAGTGTCACACTCAATCTTTTCCTACTATAAAATCATGAAGATATTAAGAATCGGCCAGGCTTCCCTTCCAGGGCCACTCAGCTCTTCTGTCACATCCCATGAACCCCCACCATAGCACTATTCTCTACTACCAAAACCCAAGTCTTTCAAAAATTACATTTACAAGTATGTTCCGACTTCCTCTTTGGCACTTGTCCATGCTGCTGAATGTACAGGATGATTCCTCTGCTGACCAAGAATTCTTCATATCAGCTACAAAAAGCAGCCACTTTTTTCCTACCCAAAATTTACTACTATGACCTGAAAAGTTGGTGGACTGAACTCAAACAGACACCAGCTAAAGGTAGCATCACTCATCACTCCCCAGTTTTTATTGACAAGCAGTTAAATATTCCCCTCTAAATTGCAAGGACTGACAACGCAAAGCTCTCAAAGAAATCTGATTTGGCAAAAGGCTAAACAGAACTCAGGCAAACTAATTCCCAGCTTTTAACAATGTGAGAAACATGATCCACAAATGCAAAACAAAATGCAAGTGAGGGAAACACATTTACTTCTAGGCTTGAGTCATTTGAAGATATACAACAATAGTTCTGGACAGAAAAAGTCAAGACGCCAACAGCCAATCAAACATGTAAAAGTAATTTAACCAGAGCTGGAACACAACCAAAAACAAGACCCCAATTCTTTTGGAACTTGTGGTAAGAATTTTGTGACTTTAGTGGTCAGCTCTTGAACACGGGGGCGGGGGGGGGGGGGATCTTGAATTCAGGAATTTAAATGCCCTCAACTCCTACTCACCTTTCCTCCTTTATCACTGAAGTAGGGCCAAGCTGAGCTTCTGAGAAAATAGGCCTGTAGATTCACTGAAGGACTGAGAAAAATTAAAGTTTAAATGGCAACGGTGTCTCCTCTACTACACATAATAAAAAAAATTGATGCCTACATTTTAGCATTTTTAGACCTCAAAATTATTTAAAACCAGAGTATCTAATCCAGAGTATCTAATTTATCTAATCCTTACTAGTGAGTACATAACCTACAAAGTTACAGAAATAAAATGAACCAGGCAAGTAATCTCCCAGCTCCACTAACGCGTAAAAGTCATTTAAAAGGAAAACCTGAATCTTTTCAACCCTAACCCACAAGCGAACCTCTCAAAAGAAGCCACACAGTCGGGGGTGGGGGTGAATCCTGGAGAGAACGTGATAGCGCTGGGGCCGGTTTGTTTACAGACTCCAGCAACAATCATGAGTCAGAAATTCAAGCCACAAGATGCTTTCCAACTAACAGGGACCAAACAGGACCGTTCTACAGTGTCCTGAAAGATCTCAGGGTGAAGGAAGGTAAACTAAGAATTATATTACAAAGGGTGCAAGACCAGCCTGCAACAACTGGCTCCAGGGTTCTTGGACCTCGGCCTTCCGTACAAGGTGCTGGGCCCGAGAACTCGGGATGGGGGAGGGTGCGCATTGCCCGGTGGCCCCGAGGTGACGGGAAACGTAGGGCGAGCCGTGTCCCTCAATCTAAGAGGGAGAAAAAACACACACAAATGGGTCACCCAACGAAGGAAGATGTCCCAGTGGATTATGGGGCAGGCTCTTGGGGGCAACCCCAGGGCTGACCAGACGAAAGGGCAGCCAGTCCTCCCAGCGGAGACTTGGGTCAGGGGAAAAGGACCTGAGCCCGGGGAGCTTGGGAAAGAAGTCAAACCTATTCTGAAGGGGAATGGACCAGCGGAGAGAGGGGCAGGCCAAGCCGGAACGAGACACGGACCGGGTAGGTCAAGGGGTGGGGGGTGTCCGGCTGGGGCAGTTACAAGCATGTGAGCCGGCGAGGCTCAGCAGCCCGCTTCCCGTTTCGGGTCATCCTTCTGCTAGCAGCTGCTCCGACTGTTCCAGGCCCAGCCGCCCTGTCCACTGCCGCCACCAACGCCGCCGCCATCTTACAAAGGCCAGCGGCCGCCACCACCACCACTACCACCACCGCCTCCGCTCTCTGCGCTTGCGCCTGCGCTGCCACGCTTTCCGGCCCCGTTTGCGACGATGCTGGAAAAGACGGAGGCAAGAGTGGTCGCGCGAGATCACGGCTCCCAACTCTCCTCGAAGGATGCGTAAGGGGCGGGGCTTAAGGGTAACGGAAAACAGGGCGAGGGGGCGCGTGCGCATTACCTAGGAGGCGACGTTGTTTTTGTAGTCCTTCGGAGGGTGGCATCCCTTGCGATATTAAGAACAAACGCAAGTTAAGGCCAGCTTAGAGTTGTGGTAATAATAAAATTCAGTCCTAACGGGCAGGCAGGCGGCCTCCATTTTCTACCCGGTTTTTGAATACTGGGACCAGCAGTTCTCACCATTTTTTCTCTGAAAACCGTACTTCCTATGAAGACCATTTTCTTAAGTGGTTTCTATACCTTTGAGGCCGACTTCCCCCTGAGAATCTCTATTTACCCATTTTTTAAGAAGGGATTCAGAAGCTCGAAGTGCAGCTAAACTACTAGAGACTTTTTCTCTAAAGGGTGGTGGTGTGTTGAAGGTTCCCAAGAATGGGCCCAGTGATGTACTCTCTGCTTCCGACACCTTAAGGAGGCTGCAGAAGATCCCTGACAAAGTTACTCCCAGGTGCAAGGTGCTAGAACCTGACTCCGTCTCACCTCTTCTACAGCTACCCTCCTATTGTAAGTCATGTATTAGACTGTTGGAATAGACACCTAGCTGTTTTGTGTATTTCCATTATTGTCATGCTAGTTCAGCATAAGGCAGCCAGAGTGCCCTTTTAAACTGCAAGGTCATAGTTCCCTGCTCAAAACTTCCGAAAGCTTCCCATGACACAATAAAAATGAAAATGATCACAATGGCTTTCAAGGTGGGCCTTCCATGATCTGGCACCTATTTCTCCGATATGAATTACCATGCTGCCCAGTTCTGCTCTAGCTTTATTGGCCTTCCCCCTGTAATGCCAACCAAAACATGTTGCAGGCCCAAACATGTTGCAGCCGGGGGCTTTTGCACATGTTCCCTCTTTTTGGAATGTTCATCTAACATCTTTTCTTCTGATATTTAGAAATGCAAATTATTTTAGTGTGCTCTCCTTGTATCCAGTAACCTTGCTAAGCTCACTAATTCTAATAGTTCATTTGTAGGTTCGTTTGGGTTTCTACATATATAATCATAGTATACTAGTTAAGAACACTGGTGTTATTTATGTTCCAAAACAGAACTTTTCTCCCATCTCCCCACCTCCCTCCACATTGGCAACCATCAGCTTGTTCTCTATATCTATGGGTCTGTTTCAGTTTTTTGTTTATTCACTTTTTTTTTTTTTAGATTCCACATATAAGTGAAATCATACAAATTTTTCTTTGACTTATTTCACTTAGCATAATACCCTCTATGTCTGTCCATGTTGTTGTAGATGGCAAGATTTTATTCTTTTTATTGCTGAGTAATATCCCATTGTATGTATACCATATCATCTTTACCCATTCATCTAGGTTACCTCCCTATTGTAAGTAATGCTGAAATGAACATAGTTTTTTTGTCTTCTCCAGATAAATACCCAAAAGTGGAATTGCTGGGTCATATGGCAGCTATTTTTAATTTTTTGTGGCATCTCCATACTATTTTTCCATAGTGGCTGCACCAATTTAAATCCCTTAACACATCTTTACTAGACTTGCATTCTCTGCTTAATCAGCTCTCTACTCAAATCTACATCCTCTGAGAGGCAGCTCTTGACTATTACAACTAAAATGGGACCCTACACCACCATCTTTTTTTTGTCCTGTTAGTTAAACATAAGGCAGCCATGTTTACTCTGCATTTATTTACTCTGCATTTTTTCCATAACATTTTTTACCTGTAACATTTAATCTATAATTATAAATGTTTTTAAATCTAATTGTACTGCTAGAATATAAGCTCTATGAGGGCAGGTTCTTTGTGTTTTTCATCTTTGTAACCCCAACATCTAGAAAAGTGCCAAAGCACAAAGCTATCTAATACCCTACCATTCTACTCATTCACTCATTCCATCAACAACTATTGAATTCCTACTACATATGAGGTCCTGTTCTAGGTGCTGGAGCTGCAGTAGTAAATAAGACAAATCAAGATTCCTACATTCATGGAACTTATTTATTAGTGTAGGAGTTGGGAGTATAGGGGGAAGAGCGGGACACACAGATAAGAGCACTGTAAAGGAAAGGAGAGCACTGTGAAGGAAAGGAGAGCAGAGTGTGCTCTTTTTTATAGGGGATTCAAGGAAGGCCCCTCTGCTGAAGTGACATTTGAATAGAGATCTGAAGTGAGTGAGCCATACATACTGGGAAAATAACCTTCCAGGCAGAGAAAACAGGAAGGTCAAACAAACAAACAAACAAAAAACCCTGAACCTTGAGTGTGCTTGACATATTCAAAGAATAGCAAGGAAGGCAAAAGAGCAGGTTAGAAATTAGTTCAGGGAAACAAGATGGAAGCCAGACTTTGGGTTTTCCCCTAAGAGTGCTAGGAAGCCATGGAGAATTTTGCATAAAAGAGTGCTATGATCCAGTTTATCAATGAAGAAATTTACTTTGGTTGATTCTTTGACTGCCTGTAGAGAGGCAAAATAGAAGCTGAAAGGCCAGTTAGGAAGCTATTGCAGACCTAAAAGGCTAGTGTTACAATGGAAGTGGTTGGATTCAGGATATACTTTAGGTGCAAGATAAAAAGTCAAGATATCTCAGTTATATTTTTACTTCAACAGGATGAATAGCAATGCCATTTACTGAGTAGGAGGACAGGAGCAGGTATGAAGGGGAATTGTCCAATTCTAGTTTAGACACGTTAAGCAGCAGATACCTATTAGATTTCCAAATGGAGCTACTGAGTAAACAATTGAAATACGAATCTGAATTTAACAGAAGGGACAATTGGTGATATTATCTGGGGAGTCACTAAGATAGCCATGGGATGAGGAGCACTCACTTTGTTAATGTGGAAGGAAAGAGAGATTGTCTATAGACTGAGTCTCTAATCCTGAGGCACTGAACTAGTATATGGCAAAGAGAAAGAAAATCCAGCAAAATTTATTTAAAAGAAGCAACCAGAAAATAGGAAGAATTTAAAAACCAAGAGAGCAAGGGGTCTTATAAATGTTTTAAATATTTCCAGAAGGACACTATAAGCTGTCATTCCTGTTTGAGAGTTTGAGGTTGAAAATGACTGAAAATTGACCACTCCTTTAGAAACATGGATGTTATTTAAGATCTTAACAAGAGTGATTTTAGTGGAACTATAAAGATCTTCTGTGATCGGGTTTCTGTGCTCACTGCTTTGATGGACACCACCAAATTAATTGTTATTACCACCATATCTTCTTTTATTTTGGGCTTTCCTATTGCATTTGAGGTTGTCGTGATCATTACCCCTTCTAAGATATTCAATCCCACTGATTTCTGTGACACTGTATTCCGTAGTTCTATTTATATTTCTCTGCCCATTTATTTTTTAAGCTTCTCTTCCTCTTAATTCTAAATGCTCTTCCAAAGTGAACTTATTATCAGTTTAAACTACCAACAACATAGTGATGATTCCCAAGTCTTTATTTCCAACCCAGACTTCTTCAAGCTTTAGACTCACATACCTGATTGACAATGGCACTTTTTTAAAAAACAGCCTTGAGATAAAATTCACATACCATACAATTCTCTCATTTAAAATGTACAATTGAATGGCTTTTAGTACACTCACAGATATGTGCAACCATCACCACAGTCAATTTTCAACCATTTTCATCACTTCGAAAAGAAAACCAGTACCCTTTAGCTATCACCCCCCGCCCCTGCCCATCTTCTCATCCCCTCCAGCTCCAAGAAACCATGAATCTACATTATCTCTACAGATTTCCCTATTCTGGGCTTCTGTATGAATGGAACCATATGGTATATGGTCTTTTATGACTGGCTTCTCTCACTTAGCATGTTTTCAAGGTTCATCCATGTTGTAGCATGTATGCTTACTTTATTCCTTTTTATAACCAAATATTTATTGTATGGATGTACCACATTTTGTTTGTCCATTTGTCTGTTGTTGAACACTTGAATTGTTTCTACCTTTTGGCTATTATGAAAAATGCTGCTATAAATTGCACATTCATGTGCAATTTTTATGTGGATGTTTCATTTCATTTATCTTGGGTATATATACCCAGGAATGGAATTGTTGGGTCAGATAATTAACTCTGTATTTAATCATTTGAGGGTCTGGCAGACTGTTTTTCAAAGAAGTTATAAAATTCTACAGTCACACCAGCAATGTATAAGGGTTCCAGTTCTCACCATCCTTAATAATATTTGATATCTGACTTTTTGATTCTAGACATCTCAGTGGGTTTGAAGTGTTTATGTCATTGTGGTTGATTTACACTTCTCTAATGACTAACGAGATCAAGCATCTTTTCCTGTTTATTTAACATTGTTATCTTCTTTGGAGAAATTTCTGTCAGATCCTTTGCCCATTTTTAAGTTGAGTTATTTGTCCTTTTATTATTGAGTTGTAAAAATTCTTTATATATTCTAGATACAAGTCCCTTATCAGGTATGTGACTTGCAAAAATGTTCTCCCATTTTATAGGCTGTCTTTTCACTGTTTTGATGGTGTCCTTTTTAAATTTTGTTGAGTCCAATTTATTTTTTTTTTCTTTTTGCTCATGCTGTTGGTGTCATGTTTAAGAATCCTCAGCCAAATCCAAAGTTATGAAGGTTTTACTCCTGTGTTTTCTTCTAAAAACTTTATGGTTTTATTAATTTTAGATCTTTGGTCTATTTTGAGTTAATTTTTGTATATGGTGCAAAGTAAGGTTTGAATTCATTCTTTTGCATGTGGCTATCCAATTGTCTCAGAACTATTTGTTAAAAAGACTATTCTTTCCCCACTGGATGGTTTTGGCACCCTTGCCAAAAATCAGTTGACCACATAATGGATTAAGGACCTGAATATAAGATGTGAAACATAAAATGCAAAAAACAAAAACAAAAAACCCATAGGAACGGGACCTTGGACTTAAAGAGGATTTTATTAATTTGACCTCAAAGGCAGGAGAAGTAAAAGCAAAAATAAATGAATGAGACTAAATCAAACTAAAAAGCTTCTGCCCAGTAAAAGAAACCATCAACAAGGTAAAGAGACAACCATCCGAATGGGAAAATGTATTTGCAAACAACACCTTCGGTAAGGGCCTAATATCCAAAATACACAAAGAACTCATACAACTCAGTAACAGCAACAACAAAAATCCCAAACAATCCAATTAAAAAAGCAAGCAGAAGACCTGAACAGACATCTCTCCCAAGAAGACATACAAATGGCCAAGAAACATGAAGAGATACTCAACATTGCTATTAGGGAGATGCAAATCAAAACCACAATGAGGTAACATCTCACACCTGTTAGAAGAACTAGTGTTGGAGAGGATGCAGAGAAAAAGGAACCCTCATACACTGCTGGTGAGACTGCAAATTGGGATAGTCACTATGGAAAACTTTTCTCAAAAAACTAAGAATTGATATACTATATGACCCAGCAATCCCTCTACTGGGTATTTAGCCCCCAAAGAATTGAAAACCCATATCCAAAAAGATATTTGCACACTGATATTCATAGCAGCATTATTCACCATGGCCAGGATATGGGAGCAACTGAAGTGTCATATGACAGATGATTGGTGAAAGAAGCTGTGGTACATCTATACAATGGAATATATTACTCAGCCATAATAAGAGATGAAATACTGCCATTTGCGGCAGCATGGATGGACCTCAAGATAACCATGCTAAGTGAAATAAGCCAGACAGAAAAAGTTGAAAACCACATATCACCTATATGTAGGATATAAACCTAAAATCAACAAATGAACGGGACAGAGACTTATGGACATGGACAACAGACTAGTGGTTACCAGAGGGGAGGGGGAAGGTAGATGGGGTAAAAGGGAATCAAATATGTGGTGACAGAAATATAACTATGGGAGGTGAGCATACATTGTAAATATATACATGACTTACTGTTAAAATGTACAGCTGAAACTTACTGGATTTCATTAATCAATGTCACCATAAAAAAAGAAATTAAAAAAAAAATTTTTTTTTAAATCAGTTGACCACAGATGTATGGGTTTATTTCTGGGCTCTTTATTCTGTTTCACTGGTATCTGTGTCTGTTCTTGTGCCAATAACATAATGTTTTGATTACCATTACTTTGTAGTAAGTTTTGAAATTGGGAAGTGTGAATCCTCTTTATTCTTTTTCATGGTCATTTTCTTACTGAGTCTTGTGATTCCATATGAATTTTAGAATGAGCTAGTAAATTTTCCACAAAAAAAAGTCAGCTGGGATTGCACTGAATCTGTAACTGCATTGAATCTGTAGATTGTTTGGGGAGTATTGCCATTTTAATGATGTTAGGTCTTCTCCATGAATGAGATGTTTTTCCATTTATTTAGGTCTTCATTTAACTAAGTTTTGTAGTTTTCACATTATAATTTTGCAATTTTTTGTAAATTTATTTCTAAGTATTGTTTTTTTAACCTAAGTATTCTTTTTGGTGCTATTATGAATGGAACTTTCTTATTTTCATTTTTGGATTGTTCATTGCAAATCTGTAGAAATACAACTGATTTTTGTATATTGATGTTAATGTCCTGCAGCCTGAATACCTTAGTTCTTATAGTTTTTTAGGGGATTCCTTAGGATTTCCTATAAACAAGATCATGCCATCTGCAAATAGTTTTATTTCTTCCTTTCCAATCTTAATGCATTTCTTTTTCTTTCCTAATTGCTCTATCAATTAGAACCTCCAGCAAAATATTGACTAGAAGTGGTGAGAGCTGATATCATGTTCTTGATCTTAGGAGGAAAGCATTCAGTCTTTCACTATTAAGTATGATGTTAGCTGTAGCTTTTTTGTAGATGCGCTTTATCAAGTTGAGAATGTTCCCTTCTATTCCAGAGAATAGCACGTCGACATTACCAAACTGAACTCATGTTTGCTCTATTTTCTGTCAAACTCTAACTGCTCCTATTCTTATTAGTTGACAGTACTTTTCTCCTATCTTAGGTTGGATTCCCTTGAAGCAGAGTCTCAGAAAGGGATTCTGTTTAAGTAGTTTATTGATGAAGTGCTCTCAAGTAAAACCTGTAATGTAATGAGGGAAGAAAGATAGGACAAGGGGAAAAGTTAGGGTTAAGCTGATTGGTTTAGCCCCCACTGGGAACTTTTGGCACACAAATGGCACATTTGTCCCACCTTGAGAAAAGGGGAAAGGAATTTTGTACGCTAGTATCATTTACTGATAACTTAATCACTGATAATACAATCCCTATCAATCTCAACTGACGACTTTGTAGGAATTGACATTATACCATTGGCTGTGGTGCTGTCTCTGGGAGGGCATAACCTTCCTGAAGTTTCCAGAAATGGCTCTTCCTGGCACAGAGGGTAATTCTCAAGAGGATGCAGATGCAAGCTATTAGCAGCTAACACTCAGACTTCCTGGACAGGGTACCAGCAATGTCTACTACAGTCTACCTCTAGCATCAGTCAGATATATTTGTTTTGTATATTAAGTTTACTCTATCCAGGCAGTTGCTCTAGTGTTCTGGTTAGTCACAATTTCTGGGGAAACTTACAAAAAGAGGTTCTGAGCCCCTGGACATGATGTCCTTATTAGGTCATAATAGTTTACTTACTCATTTACAGTTAAAACTGAGTATAGGAAGACCAAGAAATATCCTAGGGATCACATGTGCATCACTTTACTTTCTGCATTCATAATGTAGCAGCAGCCCTACCTCCTCAAAACAAATTGTCACTTTTCCCAGATGATCTGGTAACTTCTTTCTTTGCTTGATAGTTGCTGGCATTAGGAACCTAAAGTGACCACACGGCAACCGTATCTTTAAGGTTATTGAAATTCTTATGTTGTGCCTGGTAGAAACATCCCCTCTTTGGGAACCAGGACCTCCAGACCCACAGAATTTAAAGTAGCAGGAATGGGAAGCACAAATGGGATGATTTTGAATAGGGTCATTCCTATTTCTACCCCTTGGTTCCAGAGCCCATGAATTCTACTTAGGATAAACCACCTTACTATGGTCATGTAGGTTTATACTATATTGCAAAGGACAGCACCCCATCCTTGCTGGCACCACAAATGCACCTTCAAATGTCATTCTACTCTGCCAAGTCAGTATCTTTGGGATGGAATAGTATTTGGTAGGAACAGCAGATCACACTGTCATGTGCCCACTGCTGCACCTGCTTTGTCATTAAGTGGGTCCATTGTTCCAAGGCATTATTATATAGGACCCTATGCCACCAGTAGATCAAGCATCTCTTGAGTCCTTGGATGGTAGTACGAGCTGAGGCATTTAGGTTTGATAGGCAAAGCAAAACATATATCAGTCCTGATCAGAATAAATTATTGCCTTTTTCAGAATGGAAAATGTTCAATATAATCAACTTGTCACCAAGCGGCTGGTTATTCTTGAGCAGTGGGACTAAGGGATCAGCATTGCTTTGTTGCTGACAGGTTGGTAGCACTAGCAAAGTTAGCTTTAGGTGAGAGAGGAGTCTATGCTAATAGGTCGGTCAAGAGCTTTCGTATCTGCTACTGGGGTGATTCTACTTATGGGCAAACTGTGTAAGAACTGGGACAGGTTAGGTGGTCCTGAAATCATCTTGTTTATATTGGTTATTATTTAGTATTTTTCTGGTGAATACTTTAATAGCTCTCACTCTCATAGATCACCCAAATGCTCCATGCCAGACCTTATTTGCCCCCATTTTCCTGTCTAGCTTCTCTGGGCCCCTGACCAACTAGCCCACCGACTGTGCTTCATTTGTATTCCCTTGCCTCAGGCCACTCCTCTCTCCAAAGTAGATGATCAGGTACATTGTCTAAAGACCTACTCATTGAATTTCCCCTTTGTCTTTCAGGATTACTCTGGATGGAGCTGTTGAGAAGCAGTAGTCCATATTTGGCTTGCCCTAACATATCAAGCCACCCTACCCACGAACCAGACCTGAATTTTTTCCTTCTCTATCCAATGGTTGAAGGAATTCTTATGTTGCTATAGGTATGAACTAAAAGAAAGCTAGCTATCAGTGCAACAGATGTAGGTAATAGGGAGGTCTGGGGCCCCTTGTTCAATTAACTTACTTGCGCCCACCAAGTCTGCTTGGGCTTCTTTCCAAATGTACAATTACTATTGTAACATGGATGGCTGTTGTATCCACCCTATCTTACAGCTTGGCAGGTCTGACAAGAACCAGCTTGTTATATGAGTAACTGGTCACACAGTCAACTTGACATTTTGTGGTCATGCACTGAGTCTCTATCAGAACCTAACAGTATGCCAGGAGATGCTTTTCAAATGGTAAAAGTTTCTCTACTGCAGATAACATCACCTTACTCACACCTAGAGATCTGTACTGTGGATTGTCAGAGAATTCACACAGCATCTTTTCATTCCACAGATACCTCTAATACCATGGAATTTTCCAGGTCATATGGCCCAAGCAGGAGGGCAACTTGTATCATAGTCTGGACCTGCTGCAGAGGCCTTTCTTGCATTCCCATGTACAGAATATGCTGCCTACAAAACTGAAAGAGGCCTACCAAGGCATTGTACTTATTTCTTGGGGTAAAAAACACAAGATGCAATAACTTATCTTACTTTGGAGAGGATGTTGCAGAATGCTCCAGATTGCTGGAATGGTAAACTTAACCAATGTGACAGGGCTCTGCATCTTTGCCCTCTGTAGTGTATGTGTCTTACCAAGGAATCTAGAATACAGCAGGTCCTCAAATAACATTTCATTATAACATTGATGAGATGCCAAAGGAATCAAATTCCTGTTTGTATCAATTAGCCTATGGGAAATTGGTTTCATTATATGTCATTTCCCTTAAAGTCACAAAACCTACTGACATCAATAAATGAAGACTTACTGTATTCACTATTATCATTAGGAATGTCAGCAAACTTTCTGTAAAGGACCAGATAGTACATATTAATGCTACATATCCATACCAGAAGCTATGTTACTCTCTCCAGTAAAGAAAACACATCCAGTACAGGACTGAAGTAGTACTACTACTTGCTTAATTTTGTAGTAGTCCTCTGTAATCCGCCACAGGCCATCCAGTTTTTGCAAGGGCCACACATGTGAAAGTAAATGATATGGAGACTAATACCTTGCATCCTTTTAAGTTTTAAAGGCAGAACTAATCTGTCATTTCCCCAGAATGTAAAATTTTTTATTTACTATTCTTGTAGAGGTGGGAATGCAGTTTCAGGGGATTCTACTTGACCTTTCTCTCAAACTACGCCGCATATATCTATTCTGATTATACATTAGAAACTGGAAAAATGACCGAAAGTGGTTTTCTGGACCAATTGTGAGACAGATTTGGGTAAGCATTTCACTTATTACCTGACCCCGTTACTTTCCTACTGTAATAAGGGTGGAGTGTGGAGCTTGGGGTAGGGGAGGCGCTTTGATGATGCTTTGGGTCCTTGGTGGTGTCAATTCAGACCCCTTATCTGTTTTCCAACTCAAAATATCTGGGTATCCTTTCTCTAGTGTATGGTTAAGTAAATGGCTCCTTTCAGTTGCTAGGCTGAGTCTGAGAACTCTCTCAGACCTAAAAATTGGGCAGAGAACTCTATCTTTTCATTGAAGTTAGTCACCTCAGTGTCCTGGTCAACCATTCTTGATCTTTTAATTATATAGAAATCAGTACCCTCCTTGGCTGCCTACCTTTCTAATCCCTAAGACCACCCATGTTCCATTAGTCATCTCCACTGCCCTTATGGAAATCCACTCACCCTGCCTCTGAGAGTTAAGTGTTGCCATTTGGCCTCTGCTATGCCAGAGTTGTCATCCTGACTGCTACTAGGAAAACCAGATGTTAAACAACATTCCCTTCCACCAGCCTCCACCCAGAGACAGACACTTCTAAACTTCTCAAAGATGCTGGTGATCCCTTTTTTAGTGCCTTTCCTTTAAGTTTTTCCCAGGCCTTCCTGAAGGATATAGTCAGCTGGTGGGTTTTCCATCATAATATATGTTAATTCTCACATGCCCACTTCCTCTTTTTGATTATTTCTTATAGTCTGTATTCTCCACTTCATTTACTGTGGGTCATCACTTTTCCCAAGCTCCCCAAAACCAATTCCAAAGTATGTTATAAACACCTCATGGGGGCCTCGCTAAGGATGTTCAGGAAAATACCTCTATTATCACAAATTCTGTACAAAATTGATTCTAAATTCATAAATCCAAACCACAAATTTCTTTTTTAACATACAGAATTTTGGAACAGAGGTACCTCCTTTAAGTTTGAGAGTAGCATGAACACTTCAAATATAGCTTAAACATAAGCATTGTAATGGTTATTTTTAAGTCACAGAAAATGCAGACTAAAAAAAACACTAATGTCCTTACAGTGACATATTCTTGCTGAAGAAAAAGTTCACTTAGTAGCAATCTGCACTGAGGAGGGAGAGACCTACAAATAGAAACGTATGTTTGGCTGATGGAGCTAACAGATTGAGGAGGGCCCCAGAGCAGTGCTACTCAAAGGTGATTAGAAGATATACACTGGTCTGTGAACATTTTACCAGTCTGCAACATGAGTTAGAAATTGAGAGCTTAGAAACTTTTTAGCATTTTGATATTGCTGTGATATACAAGTGCTTGATCAGTGGACTTATCCTGGTGAATGAGGTCTGGCCAGTTTGGGTGTTGACAAACTTGCGTTGCGAGGAGCATACAGTGTGAACTGCACACTTGTCATGGGCAATAGGAACACATATTGGTGTATGAAGAATTGGATATTTATAAAACAAAAAACCTGGTCCTTTACCACAGACAGTATGAGGAGTGCTCCATCCTACCACAAGTCCTAGAATAATTCAAATAGTGCTTTTAGAACAGAGAGTCCCTGAGGTCAATTTGCTCATGTTCAATCAAAATAAAAGTGAAAACAAATGGCTTGAGAACAAAACTAAAGTGGACTGGGGTATCTATTCAGATTCCTGGATTAAGCCCTAACCAGCAAAAAGTGAGAAATTGTAAATGAAAACTGGCAAGACAGCAAGCACACAGTTCAAGAGGCAGGATCCCTTTGTGCTTCCCTCCCACCTCTATCCTCACTCAGCTTTTGGCTAGAGCTGTAAGGAGAGAATTTGGGCCATTTAGGCCCATAACCATAATCACAAATCTGTCAATATGTCTCCCATCTCATGGAGAATAAAGGAGTCTTAGATTTAGACCTGGGCTCTTTCATACTCTGATTAGGAACAGCAGCTAGACTTTCCCAAAAAGCCTGAGGGCTCAAGAATGTTTCCTTCCTTGCGAATACCACAGAACATGTGAGATCTTAAGGGGTGAAAAGTCTTATCCCGGGGCAAAGTGACATGTCAGGAGCTCAAAAGTGACTCAAATGATGAATGTGAATTTGCTCTGGTAGTTATTTTCTGTGTGCAGAACTGGATAGCTAGCTGGTCTGACCAGAGTATACCAACATAAGGCAGCCTAGGTCCATAGATCCACTGGCTCCCATAGAGGAGGACATGGTCAGCTCAAAGAAAAATAATTTAGAAAACATGTTAATAATATATTATCAATAATGTGAAATGTTAAAATCAATACTAATTAAAGGACTTCCCAGACTGAAGTACTCAGAGGAAATGAGGAGAGGCCATTCATTCTCCTTTGCCAAATGAGGTGCAGACTGAGCTGGAGAAGGGGGATGGTGGTGGAACCCAGCACTGCAGTTATGCAGAACTAGTCTAACATTACTCAAGCTGCAGCTTACAGAAGCTGTGGAAGATCAGAAAAAGACCTGGATGAAAAATAGGCCACACTCCTCACTCAGAATATTTATTAGTTAAGAAAAAGGACCCAGGCTGCACCCCAACCCTTTTCCCAAGCTACCTCTTTGAATCAAGGGACAGGATTCAAAGGAAAGAGATGGCTCAAATAAGCCAGAATGTCTAGGGAAGAGCAGTCATTCATTTCCTAGACCTGATAGTATAATTATATGTGTTTTCCAGGGAGACGGGGCCAGTGAGTGGTAGATGGACTAGATGAATGGGAAACAGGATGGGCCCTGCTTTGTCAGTTTGGGCTCAGAGAAGAGTTGGAATAAACAGGTATTTTTCAAGAGAGGAGATAAGAGGAGAGGCAAAGGACAAAGGAAGGTCAAGGGCTGGGTTCACTCAGATCACACAGCATTGTAGAAAGAACCAAGGCAGCAACTTGAATTCTCAGGCTGGAACAGGGACTAGAGGACTCAGCACCCACAGAGGAAGGAATACCAGGGTTTCTCTCTCAACCTTACTGTGATTAAATACAAAAGCCTCCACTTCCTTTCCCTTCAGAGAATTCTCAAAGGTCTGTCTGAAGGCAAGATGGCATGGTAACAAACCTATAGCTCCAGTCTAAGCTGTTTCTCCCCATTCATTCCCAAAGACTCTGTCCAAGAAAACCACAGAAATAGAGTCACAGGACTCTGTCCCCTTTCCCCAGGTCCAAGAGGGAAAGCAGAGAAAAAGCACAAAGACTCCGGGTACAAAGGTGAACATCAATGTGGCCAAATATAACATTACTTTGGAAGAAGGAAGATACATGTCCCAAAAGGGATGCCTTCCTTCACCTCATAGGTAGTTGGACCTTTGCTAGCAGCAGAAACCACAATTGAAAGAGCTCACAAAAATGGCCTGCTCAACAGGTCTAATTCCTGAAAAGACAGAGAAAAAGCCTGAACTGGTATGGCACAATCTTGGGTGGGATGACAGAGGGCAATGAGCAGACCACTCCTGCAGACGACACTCCTGCCTCAGCTTCCAGTAGTTCTGCTGACTCCAGATGTTCCCCATGACTGAGAAGCGAGGAAAAAAACATGCTGTGTTTCACATAATCAGACACTGTTCACCATTGGCACTTGGTGGGCCCGACAGATTGAGGGCATCCAGGTCAAAGTTGAGGCCAGGAGGCTGGGGAGAGATGAAGGTACTCAGGCAACTACTCGTATTTCAGGTCACAGTATGTAAAGGTCCATCCCTAGTAGCCACAATTATCACCTGAGGTAGAATCACTAAAGGTTAAAGAATTCTGGAAACTTGGGCTCAAATTAAAATCTGGAAGATATACTCACCATCTCCCCAGCCAGCTCTTTTGGAGGATGGCCCAAATCCTGTAGCTGGAAAATAAGGAGAGGAACATGAGACAGAGAAAATCTCAGAAGACAATATAGCAGCCGCAAAGAATCTGAGCCATGATCTTTGTTCTCTCCTGAGGACCGTATTATGTGGCCTCTCTTGTGCATCCTCCTCCACCTGGGTTTGGCAATGTGGCCTCCTTTCTAGATGCTTCCTCCACCAAACACTCAAGCAAACAGCACCAGTGGGCAGGAAGAAGGAAGCCTTACCTGCTGCATAAGATCCAGCACTGTCTCAAAACGAGCTTTCCGAGTGGCCTCACTATCTTCAGAGGTCTCTGCCTCAAACTGCTCACATATCTTGCCCATCACACTGTGTTGCTCCTGGTATTTTTCAAACTGCTCTGGAGGTAGAGATTCCTGGTGACTCTGCAACCATTCTGGATACTAAGGAAAGAGAAAATGGGAGGAGAAGAATTAAGTGAACAATGAGGAAGACAGGATAATAAAATATGAAGAAAAATAAAGTATGAAGGGAAGAAAGACATAACAGAAGGAAAAGGTAAATTAGCTAATTCAGAATGAGAAGTAGTGCTGACTCCAACCAGATCCTCTGGTTTTGCGAGCATTCATGGCCATGAGAGGATGGCAAACTTTTTCTGTGAAGGGCCAGATAGTAAATATTTTAGGCTTTAAGGGCCACATATAGTCTCTGTCATATATTCTTTCCTTCTTTTTTCTTTGTTTTGGATCTGCGACCTTTAGAAATGCAAGGATCTGATCAGACAATGAAAGAGTTTCAAATCAGTTTACAGAAAATGAGAGCTAAAGGATTTCCTCTTCTACCTTATATATCCTCAGTGTGGTAGCTTTATTCTCTTAAAGACACAATTCCTCTCCAATTCTCCCCACTCCAAATAAATAAACAAAAGAGAAAAGAAAAACAAATGGACTTGTGTACTCAAATTTCTCTATCTCTGCAGGCTCTAAGCAGACAAAGTAGCCCAAAGGAATTGATACAATGGAGAGCAAGGAGGAAAAGCAAAAATAGAAGTTCACAAACCTTTTCTGTAATCTCCTTCAGTGATGGGTACAGCACATCCTTAGACAGTAGGTTCTGCATGATACTCTGCATGATGGGGAGGATGTTCCCTTCCCCATCCCCTTCGTCTAAGCCAAGCCCTTCCATGGCCTTGGTCAGCTCCTCCTCTGACATACCTGAGTTCTAGAAAGAGAAATATAAGCAAGTATAAGGTCTCATTGGGATGCTTACTACCCTTTCAGGTGGGAAAGAACATTTAAACTTGCCTGTAGCAAAAGAGTGTGTCAGGGATATGATACCCAAAAGAGTCCATCTTTGAGACTCTGTTGGTAAAGTGTCTGGGAGTGGGCCCCTTGTAGACTCCTACCTCCTCCTCCCTCTCACCTGCAAATCTGTGGCATTTTTAGCTAGTCCACTTAGTGTCTCCTTTAGGCAAGAAGTAAATTCTTGTTGGGAAGTTGCATCACTGCCTAGTAGAGATCGAAAGAGCCAAAGTCATTTAGGAGTTTAACTGTTTGCTTATCTAAACTGGCCTGGTTATGAGCTTAGATATGGAGCATTTACTAGTGAGTCACTAGCACTCCAAATCTTTGAATGCTCTATGGTTATCTTTATAGTCATTTTCACAAAACTACATGATCTGTATATCAATTTGTTATCCATGAGAACATCCAAAATAACATTGTAACCTTTAAAAGGTTTCAATAATTCTTCCTATTACTTTCTACTTATCTCACTCCTTTCATTAAAAAGGGTTCCCATCCTTCCTCCCATCTCCTTGCCCCACCCCATGGCAGTGGTATTATGATTGCTATCAACTTTACTAAGAATTTTGGTGTACTCAAGCAACGATGACTTAAGAGGTTTGTTTAGATATTTCTAGTTGTCTGGGCACCCCCCTCACCCACTCTCCCAGCAGCCTCTGAGAGCTTTTGGAACTGTTCCACCAGGTGGGGCTCTTCCTCAGCCAACTCCTTCATTGCCTTCTCAAACTCTGCAGTGGCTTGGGAAGCCAGCTCGCTGTCAAATAGTTCCTGGAAAAACTTCTCTTGGGAAGCGAAGAGGGCATCCTGCAGGGGAGAAGTAGCCAAATGAATCTCTTATTTGGCACTGCACTACAGCTGGCCTCTGACAAAAGCCACAGGCAGAGGCTATTGGAAGTATAGTGCCTCTCTCCTACTCACCTCCATTGGACATTCTAACTCACTCTCTTAATGAGGATAGAAAGAAAAGGAAGGGTATGGAGTGGTATTCCCAAACAATTTCAACCTTCTCTTTTCTCAAGGAACTTCTTTAAGATCTCTCACTTCCACCTTAAGTCCTTGTTTCACAAGGACTGAAACCTGCAAGAGCACTCAGCAATGTGAGGTCAAGGCACCCGCCTCCCCACTCCCTTTGGCCCACAGGGGCCTGCCACACCTCTGCTCAGAGCTGCATGCTATCCCCACCCCTTCCCTTAAGCGAGTGGAATTTATACTTTGGCAGTGTCTCCTGGTAATCTCTTCTGGGGTCCCGAAGCATCAGGGGCCATGGTGGTAGGAGGGGGTGCTGGGGAGGGTTTGGCCTTTTCGAAATCATCAAGAGCACCTTCAGAGACAAAGAGACATGGTATGTGTGTTGAAGATGGACGATGATGGAAAGCTGAGGGGTTTCTGAGCAAAGCATTGAGAGAACAATCTTCCAAACTGCCAGCCTTCCTAGATTTTTCTTTTGAGTCTCCCTTTTTTGGCCCACTTTTCAGTAAGCCTCCCAATTCCCTCCTCATTACCTAATTTATTAAGATCAAAGGGGAAGAAATGCCTTAAGGTGGAACAGGTGTCTCTCTCAGAGCTGGAAGGAGTTAAAGGAAGTTCTACAGAGACATCTCCATCTACAGTGCCTTCCCTGCCACACTCTAATGATTCCCTAGGAACCCCACACAAATATCCAACAGGATCAGAGAACATAGATGTCCTTAACCCCCTGAACTCCCTCTGGAGCCCTAAAAGGAATAATCTTTGACGAAAGGGCATAAGCGACAAGATGTCCCATCTAACCTCCCATGTACCCTGGTACTAGTACAAACTGAGTGAGGGACTCTATACTGTACTCCATGGAATGGCATCAAACTCTCATCTCTTATCCTCCAACATAACTTTCCGTGGCAAAGCTCCTAGAACTAGCTCCCTCTGGCCCCAACTCTGCAAATAACTATGTGCCAATTCACACAAAATCACTTGGCACCCTTCACTGTGTTCATCCTTACACCTGCCCACATCTTTGTGACCTCTGTCCTGAAAAGCCTGTCCTCACATTCTGCTTGCCAGGCCTAGGGGAAGGGCACTGGTCCCACTCTGGGCAAGAAGCCAAGATGAGTGAATGGCAGGGCTAAGGAAGAAAAGAACATACATTCTCTTTTGGGAGGGTGAACTGTGTCCCCTTAAGACCTCTCATCCTCACTTTTTAAAAATAATGGAAAGAGAGTCGGTTTCAGCTATGACCTGATGAAAGAACTGGAAAGAGGCCTGGTGAGAGAAAGATGAAAGGACTAAGAAGGAAAGAAGTGTCTTTTGCGTTAAGGAGGACAGGACACTGCACAGAAGGACGCACCGCAGGCTAGTTAAGAGTTAATGTAAACTGTCCGTGAGTGTCGGGCTCGCTGCCCACCGAGGACTGAATGAAGTTAGTTCTCAAGAACTTAATCTTAACTAAGATGGGGGCCGGATTAGAGCCAGAACGTGAAACGCAGAACTCTGGGTTACTGTTTCCCCTCTCACAGAGAAATCAACGGTCTGGGTTCTCAGAGGTCCAACATGAACTTCCCAGCTCCCGCCGCAGCAGTAGGAGAGGGGGACCCAGAGATCTTCGGACTCGCAGTCAGACCCTCCGCCCCCCGTCCAATCTCTGCGCAGCCTCCCCGTCCTGCCCCAAATAGCTCAGATTCACTTGACCCCGTGAATAGGTCCTCATACTCGCCCTCCACGGGCCTTTCCATTATAAGCTCTTACTTTCTAGAAGCTCTTCCAATTCCTGGTCCGCTTCGGTCACGCCTGGACAGTCCTCCTCCGCGGCGGCCATCTTGCTACCTTCGACTCGCCGTAGGAGGCGGGACTCCGCAGCGCCACGCCACGCCTTTTCCGTCTCTGAGACCAATGGAAATTTCGGCCAGTGCGGAACCGTCATTTTTAAAGGGACAGGAAGTTTTGGTTTGGGGGTTTTTGTTTTTCTCTTTCTTTTTTTTTACTTTCACCAGGAATTATTGACCCCACAGAAGGGAACTTCCTGTTATCTTTTGCTAGGTTTCTTATTGGCCTGGCCTGTGTTCATTCAACTTATCATATTATCCAGAGAAGTAGCTTTTCCATTATTTTTCTCAACACAACACTTTTTGACATACTGTATAGTTTACTTATAGTACTTATTGCCTCCTCTTTCCCCGCCCTCACTCCTCCACCCTAGAATTTCAGCACCATGATGGCAAGGATTTTAGTCCTGTGTCTTCACTGCTGTAGGGTCGGGTCTAAAATTTAGTAGGCACTCGTTGGCCACACTTTGCTCTCTCAGCCCCGTATGAAGCATGTTTCTCTTCAGAATCTAATGGACATCTCTGGTTTCCTATTCTCCATTAGAATTGTTAGACTAAAGGACACAGGGCTAGGAACTTAGTTACAACTCAATGTCGGTTGAATCGGTTCAGCCAGGAAAAGCGACTCTGGGACTTTAGATGGAGCAAGAGGGCAATTTGAATATTGTAATAGACCTGCCTTACCTGATCTGTTTCCTTTTCTCTGTACAGAACCGAACCTCCAATGGAGTGAAGTTGTGGAGACTCAAATAGACAACTCTGGAACCAGCCCCCCCCCCCCCACCGGATTTGTTCTCCTATTCATATCTGTCACCATACATCAACCATCTCAGACACAAATCTATTTTAGCACTTAAAGACATCTACTGTTGGTTTATGACCCAGTGCCGTGAATGGTGGAGGACAGAGATAAATCAGGAGCAGACCCTGCTGTAAAATGGCTGACTGGGAATTAGGCTGGAGATAGAAACAGACATACAGTAAGAATGGCACAAGGTAAGTGTCTTAAAAGAGGTAAGAGTAAAGTCCGATAAAGTTTAAAAGGGAGAAATCACCTCAAAATGAAAAAGGTCACTTCATGGTTTTCATCCTTAGCTTCCCAAACACACACCTGAATAATGGGTCAAGCACCAGATTAGGTACTTGCTCATTGCTTTACAAATTGGGCACAGACTAATAAAATCATATTTGTGCAAAAACTACTATATTCTTCCAAGCACAAGTGGTGTGGCTTGGGAGAACATTCTGAATTAGAAGTCAGAAGACTTAAATTCTAGTCCAAACTCTGTCAAAAATTTACTCTGTTGAAAACCCTTCACTACTCTAGGACTCAGATTACAAATATGTAACAATAAAGATGGGATCCTTTTCAATACTAAACTTCGCTAATCTTTTTAAAAATTTTTTTATTAGTTTCAGGTGTATAGTACATTGGTTAGACATTTACAGTTTATGAAATGATCCCGCCGATTACTCTGTCACCCATCTGGTTCTACCCATGGCCACTACAATACTGACTACATTTCTTATGTCGTACTCCCTATTTCCATGACCACTTTTGACTACTAATTTGTACCTGTTTAACCCTTCACCTCTTTCTCCCGGCCTCCCAACCCCCTCCTCTCTGGCAGTCACAAAAAGCCCTCTGTGAGTCTGTTTTTCATTTAGTTTTTTTGTTCCTTAGATTCACACATAAATGAACTCATGTGGTATTTGTCTTTCTCTGACTTATTTCATTCAGAATAACCTCTACGTCCACCTGTGTCATTGCAAATGGTAGGATTTCTATTTATAGCTGAGTAATATTCCATTGCATATATGAACCATAACTTCTTTATCCAATCGTCTGTTAATGGGCATTTAGGTTGTTTCCAGTTCTTGACTATTGTAAATAGTGCTGCCATGAACATTGGGGTGCATAAATCTTTATGAATTAGTGTTTTGGTTTTCTTTGGACAAATACCCAGAAGTATAATTGCTGGCTCAAAAGGCAGATCCACTTTGGCTGTATCGATTCTAATTTTCTGATTAACCTTTCTCCCCCAACACCTGTAACAATCTATTACAGGCTAACTTTCTCATTCAACTCCAAATTTACATGTGTATCTCTAAAATGACTATAGTTATATCAAACATGTTTAAAAATGACATTTTTCATTAATGTAGTAATATGATCATATTAATAAGGAAAATACTAGATAGTAATTGAGAAAATTAAGATGGAGTTTAAAATGAGCATGGTTCTTTTGCATTCATAAATTTGCTTCTGCTTTTGTTTTTACTACTGATACTCTTAACACCTCATCTCAGTATTTTTACTCACTTTCTGCTTTTCTAATATATAGAGAACACTGTTGCACACAGTAACTTACAGCACTTTTTTTTTTCACTTTTAAAACTTGGTATAGAAGAATATTAAGGAAAAATAGGATTTAGCATTATTAGTCATGCTAATGGTTTTAAACTATAAAATTCTAATATTCTGTACTTTAGTTACTTAGAATAAACCATTTAATGACAAAAGTACATATTTTAGCAAATTGGGATTTCACATGGAAAAAATATTGATTTGGCACTCCATCTTTATCTGTCACCTCATATACTTCTAATATTTCTGGGTAGACATAAAATCATTTTGAACCTATTAAAATGGACACAAGTGACAAAAGTTGATTATATGAAATGCAGTCTCTGTGTTCTCTTTATATCACTTTCTCGTTTAAGGACATAATGGTTTTCCATTATTTATTGACTAACTTCAAATTCTTACCTGGTATTCACAATTATTTCGCACATATCTATTTTGTTTCCCTAATTCCATAAGCTTCAAGAAGCATGGACTGCCTACTTTTTTTCATATCCCTAAGTTCAGAATAATGTTTATGTTTATATACAGTTATATTTGTAATTTAATCTTTAAACTTACAATAGATTTTTTTGCTCAAATTTATCACCAACTTGCCAATGTTTACAGAAAGAATGTTTATAACTTGAGAAAGTATTATCAAAGTAATATGAAAATTTTTGAGGCAGCAGGCTCATAGGGGATACCATGTTAAAGAAAGTGATTCTCATAGCTAAAAAAAAAAAAAAAAAATGGCCATGCATTTGACATAGGAATTCCACTTCTAGTTTATCCTCCAAACACACTTCCCCTCGCATGCACAATGTACGTTCAAGTTATTCATTGTACCACTGTTGATAATAGCTGAAGAAATAACTTAAATATCCATCAAGAAAGCAATTTATATAAATTATAGTAAATAACACATGGTACATGTACACATGGTACTACGCAGAGAAGTATGAAATAAATGTGAAGCTCTTCAATATACTGATATAACAAAATTTCTGATTCTCAATTCAAGATGGTATAGAAGGTAAAGGCTGTACACGCCTCCTCTAGCAACCACACCAAAATTATAACAAAACTACAGAGCAACCAGTTCATGGAATCGCCAGAGGTCTGACTGAACAGAAGCCCTACAACTAGATCACCTCAAATAACAAGTCACCTCAAAATGCTAAGAGGGGCGGAGATGCCAAAAGGCCTGGTCCCACAACTATGTGTGGCGATCAAGAATTAGGAGGGCTATCTTGGCTGCAAAGGCCCCTCTCCTACCTGAGGAGTGAGGGGTCCCGGCCATATACTGAGCTCCCCAGCCTAGGATTCCAGTGCCAGTAAGAGAAGTCTCCATGACCTCTGGCTATGAAAACCAGCAGTGGATGCCACTAAGTGAGAAAGAGAGCTGCGGGAAATGGAGACTCCTTCTAAAGGGCCCACGCCCAGCCTTGCTCACTGACAAGACTCACTCGCTCTGAGCTCCAGCTCTGGGGTAGCTGCTCAAGGAGTTCCAGAGTCATACAGGGAGATGCTGAGCTGTTGGACTTCAGGGTAAGGCCAGGAGAAGTGGCTGGCCCCTGGATAGAGTGCAGGCAGAAGCCATTGTTCCTTTGTTGAGCCCTTCCCCCTCCCAGGCTGCAGATGTAGGCACCATCAACCTGGATAACAGGTTCCTCAACCCAGAGGAATTCCCTGAGACTCCCCCTTTCCCAACTTGTGGGCCCACCCAAGCAGCTTCCAGTGATTTATTTTATACAAACAAGCTGTCTTGGCTCCACCTGCAAATTTTCATAGAATCTCTCAAAGGCTCACAAAACCCAAAGCGGCAGCATCTGGCCTCAGCGTGCCCTGTACCCCTTAGTGTGCAGCTCCAAGACCCACACCAGTGGCAGCTAGCCTCGTTTTCTGACTTGGCCCCTTGAGGCACCTATAAGCCCAGCACAGGCGGCAGCTATAAGTGGATTGCTTGGTGACTCTCATCAGTTGGCCCCGGAGGTACATAGGCTGCAACTAAACTTGGCCTGCAGCTGGACCCTTCCCAGCTCTGTGCCAAGGGGTCCCATAACACAACTACTACATAAAGCCATTCTACTAAGACTGGGAGACTTAGGACCCCTACCTAATATATAGAAACAGACATAGGGAGGCAGCCAAAATGCAAACACAAAGAAGCATGTCCTGCTTGAAAGAACAGAACAAAGCTACAGAAAAAGTTCACCTAAATGGAGACAAGCAATGTACCAGATGCAGAGTTCAAAACACTGGTTATAAGGATGCTCAAAGAACATAGGGGAAGAGTAGATAAACTCAGTGAAAACTTTAACAAAGAGATAAACCTAATTGAAGAAATAATGATGGAAAACCTCCCTAACCTGGTAAAATAGACATACAGCCCTAGGAAGTTCAAAGTCCCAAACAAGATGAACCTAAAGAGGCCCACATCTAGACACATCATAATTATTGCCAAAGGTTAAATTTGGAGAGAATCTTAAAAGCAGCAAGAGAAAAGCAATTATTTACATACAAAGGAATGCCCATAAGACAGCTGATTTCCCAACAGAAACTTTATAGGCCAGAAGGGCTTGGCACAAAATATTCAAAGTGATGAAAAGCAAGGACCTATAACCAAGATTACTTCACCCAGTAAAATTATCAATTAGAATCGCAGGACAGATAAAGAGCTTCTCAGATAAGGAAAAGCTAAAGGAATTCATCACCACTCAACCAGTATTACAGGAAATGTTAGAAGGACTTTAAGAAGGAAAAAAGAAATATGTATCAAAGGTCCAAACAAAGAATGGCAATAACTACATATCTATCAATGAGTACTTCAAATGAAAAAGAATTAAATGCTCCAATCAAAATATAAGATGGCTGAACGGATAAGGAAAGAAGACCCTTACGTAGGCTGCCTACAAAGACTCGCTTCAGATTAAAGACACACATACTAAAAGTAAGGGTACAGAGAAAGATATTTCATGATGGACCTAGAGTGTAGTGTCCTGAATGGAGTCAGAGGAAGACAAATGCCACAATTCATGTATATGTGGAATCTAAAGAACAAAATAAACAAACAAAAAAACAGAAACAATTCAGATACAATGAACATTTTGAGGGTTTACCAGACAGGAGAGGGTTGGGGGGATCAGTAAAAAGAGGAGAAATAATTAAGAAGTACAAATTGGTAGTTACGAAATCGTCATGGGGATACAAAGCATAGCATAAGGGAATGTAGCCAATAACAACACCTATGTATAGTGTTAGAGGGGCACTAGATTAGGGTGATCACTTTGTGAGTTATATAGATGCCTAATCACTACATTGTACACCTGAAACTAGTACTGTATTCCAGCTATAACTGAAAAATAATTAATTAAAAAAATCTCAATATGTTAAGTGAAAAAACTAATAAGGTGCAAAATCATTTAATACTATACTTTCCACTCATGTAAAACAGGAGAATATAGAAAAATGTATTCATATCTGCTTGTATACACATAAAAATATCTGGCAAGATAAGGAAGCAAACAACAGTTGCTATTTGTTTTGGGGAAGGTGTTAGGAACTGGGTGGCTGAAGAAAGGGGTGGGAAGAAGACATCATAAAACAGCTTTTTACATTTACTGATTTTTGAACTATGAGTGTACCATTTATGGAAAACATTAATTTAAAATGAAGAAAAAAGGTACATATTTTAATCGAAGTCACAGCATGTCACTCTACTCATTCTTAGCACATGACAAGCAATACAATGTACTGCCAATGTAATCACTATAATAAATACAATGTATCTACTACTAATTAATCTTAGATATATATGTTGCATGTAAAATATCTAGAATAGTGACAGGTACATGATAGGCGCTCAATAAATACTGGCTATAATTAGCAATAGATGGAAGGATGCAATCAATAATGGATTAGGAAAGTTACTTCTACCATTCTCACAGCAGTTCAATATGTCCTATGTGTGCTTTAAAAAGAAATGGTTATTTCTTTTGTAATTAAAGATGATTATTAAAGGAAAGATATCTGCTTTGGTGGGGCAGCTGCATGGAATAAGTAGGAACATAAGAGTGTCCAGGAAACAAATGACAAACCACAAAACTCTTGCAGAAATTTATTTAGTGTGAGAAATAAAAAATAAGAACAATGATTGTAAACAAAAATATGAACAAGTCAATAAAAAGTGACGTGCATTTCTGGAAAACCAAACAGTTTCTTCTCAGACTTTACATTTCTGGGCACACAGAGGATACCTGCCTGGGACTTTAAACTGGGCAACGGCTAACAGCTGTGGCTGAGTAGAAGATACTATCTTCCTTATTACATTTCACTTCTTTCTAGCAAAAAAGGATAAAAAGGTGGTGGGGAGGAAAAGGATAAATATTGAAGGAATTTACTAAGTAAATTTCACCACTAAGTTTTCATTTGTTCTTTGAAAGAGCTAAGCTGGAAGGCAAGTTCACTGTAGTGACCTTGAGAGAATTAAAGGTTCTCAGAAGCAAAAAAAAAAAAAGGTCAAGTTTAGACTTTTGACTAGCCATTGAAGAGAAAAAGACACTAGATTTTTAGGGCAGGGATAGCTAAATGTCAATTTGAAAGGCAGTTAAAGAACAGGGAGTTACAAGGATAGGGAGACTAATTATCTGAGAGAGAAGATGGGGAGAAATATGGTGATTGACTCTACACACTCAAAGCAGGCCTTAGCGAAACTGCAGAGGACTGATCCTTAAACCAATCACATCTTTGCCAATCTCTGTCACCTGTGGAGAGGAAAGAGGAAAAAGTTAGAGGTTTGTGAGGGTGAGAAGCCTAGAAAGCTTACTCCCTCCACTCCTCAATGAGCATAGTAGAGGGATTGGTAAAGAGCAGCGGGGAGAAGCTCTAGCTTTCTCGAGTATCACTACCTCAAGAAGCTAGGGGCAAATACAGGAGAAATAGGACCAACGTGTTTCTTTCTCCTTCCCCCTCCCTCAATATCCGAGATACATTTCTCAAGGACAGTACTTACTGTAGTGACCCTGCAGATTTGACCCTTGAACTCAGGACAATAGCAGGCCCCACTGAGTGGACATTTCTCCACCGGCTTTCCACGGTAGATGGGCCGATAAGATGTAGCACAGATGTCGAAAGGGTTGTGCATGTCATAATTGAGCTGGTAGGCATCTGTGGGGTTCTTCTCACAAGCAGACAGGATTTTGCGGGTCTAAGGGAGAGAAGGAATATTTTATTTAAGAGGACCAAAAGCTGCACACCACAACTCAAATGATCTCATCTTTACGGTTTAGTAGTTTATTTGATACAAGCTGCAATTGTACTGTATTAATACAGAATATGCCCTCTGTATAGGACATTATAAAGAGATAACAATCACTATTCCTATGGTATCAAGCTTTCCCCTTCCCAAAACCAAAGAGGCTCCATGGATCTATACCTATACTCCTCCACCAAGCCTGGGAATTATCAGGCCTGAAAGAGTTAGAACCGGCTTCCACTGCCCAAGAATGCTTTTGGAGCACACAAGTAATGGGACATGTATGCGGAGGTTAGTGGTGGTGGTTATAGGAGATCTGGAGCTACAGGAATGGGTTTTTTTCCAAGTGCAGTGGAGCTATTCTAGGTTGCCAGTCAACGTCACACTGGCACCATGTCTGAATAAGTTATAAGTTCAGTTTCCAGGAAAAAAAGGAGGCACCCATGCCAGTAAGTAAACATAGGAGGGCACTCTGTTGGCTCTTTTTTGTTGAATGTCATTCAGTGCTTTGTTTCAGAGTCAAGAGCTTTGGTCTTCTACTCCCTCATGTAAGAGCAGATCTGGTTCACTGAAGGGGTTCGTATCCACCTGTTGAGCCACCTCTGGCTTGGGCCCAAGTTCCAATAGGCGCCGAGCAAAGGTGGCAGCTGTCTTAAAGTTCTTGAGCTTGAAGAAGAGGTTGAGGGCTGTGCGTAGCACCAGGATCATGTGCACAGGCTGCAGGTTTGAGTGGGTGAAGTAGGCTGCCATCTGGTGGACAAAAAGAAGAACATATGCCAGGCTGATGCTACAGGTCAATCACAGCTGCTATACATTCATTAAAAACAAAACAAAAAATAGATACATGCATTTTTTTCCAGTCAAGATGGCAAAGTAAGGTAAATACTGTGCTCGCCTCTTTTCATGACCACATCAAAATTGCCCAAAGTCCAGCTGAACAGAAGTCCCACAACTAAGGACACACAGAAGCCACTTTGAGGTTGATAGGAGAGGTAGATATGCAAAATGAGCTTGCCCCAAACCCATGTGACAGTTAAAAATTAGGAGGGATATCCCAGCTACAGAGGTCCTCTTCTGAGGAGCAAGGGGTTCCAGCCCCATACCAGTCTCCCCAACTCAAGGTTCCAGTGCCAGGGAGAGAAGTTCCTGTAAATGCTGGCTGTGGATACCAACAGAGATTGTGGATGAGTGAGACAGAGGGCAGCTGGACTCCCAGGCGCTCCTCTTAGAGCACCCACATGTGGACTTACTGATGAACTCAATTGCTTTGAGCTCTAGCACTGGGGCAGCAACTTGAAAGGTGCCAGGGACGTAGAGAGAGAAACTGAGTTGTCTGGCTTCAGGGCGAGGGCTGATGGAGTAGCTTTCTCTCAGACAGAAATGCTGGCAGTATCTTTGTTTAGCCCTCCCCTGACCCGGCATGCAGACACAGGCAGATACCATATCTGAGTCTCATCAACCAAGCTAACACTGGTCATTCTGTCCTGGTGATTTTGAGACCCCACCCCTCCCAACTTGCAAGCTCACCCAAGCTGCTTCCAATGGCTTTTCCATGCAAATGGCCTGTCTTGGCTCATGCTGTGGACTTTCCTAAAATCTCTCAAAGGTTCACGAAACCCAAATAAGCAGCATCTGGCCTTGATGTGCCCCATACCTCTTGCTGAGCAGCCCCAAGCTGGGCACTAGTGGCAGCCAGCCTCAGTTCACAGCTTGGCCTCTCGAGGCACCACCAGCCCAGTGTGGGTGGTGGCAAACTGCAGATTGCTTGGTGGCTTATACCAGATGGCTCCAGGCAGTGCACAGGCCATGGATGAACCCTTTCCAGGAGGCCTTAGGGCCATCACAGCTGGTAACCAGCTTTGGACTGTGCCAGAGCACCACCTGGGGCCACATCTAAGGACAACACACGCAAAGGGCAGAGTGGGCAGACATCAGAGCCATGCTAATACGAATCCTGCTCTGTAGGGTCAGCCCCTACATTACAGCTCCTCTATGGTAGTCACTAGCCAGTCCTCACAACCAATCAGCCCAATAGTCAATTCCTCCCACTGATATGCAATAGCAACCAAGGGTCAACTACAACAGGAGGGTATGCACAATCCATATGAAAGACATAACTGGAGCATTTGGCTCAGGTGATTAGGGAGACTGTGCCACTGGGACCCATAGCACACCTGCTATATGATGCCACTCTACTAAGCCCAGGAGACAATAGCAACCCTATCTAGTACATAGAAACAAACAAAGGGCTATAGGAAAAATGGAGAGACAAAAAAACATGACCCAAATGAAAGAATATAACAAAGCTCCAGAAAAAGAACTAAACAAAATGAAGACAAGCAATCTACCAGATACGGAGTTCAAAACACTGGTTATAAGGATACTCAAGGCACTTAGGGGAAAAGTATATGAACTCAGTGAGAACTTTAACAAAGAGACAAAAAACATCAAAATGGAGATAGAAAACATAAAAGAGAACCAATCAAAAATAAATACAATAACTGAAAAGAAGACTACATTAGAGAGAATCAACAGATTGGATGAAGTAGAGTATTGAACCAGTGATTTAAAAGATAAAGTAGCAGAAAACAATCAAAAGAGCAACAAGAAAAAAAAAATCCAGGGGCCTCTAGAATAACATCATTATATCAACAATTGCATTATAAGGGTACCAAAAAGAGGAGAGAGCAAGGAATTGAAAACCTATTTCATGAAATAATGACAGAAAGGTTTCCTAACGTGGCAAAGAAAATAGACATACAAGTCCAGGAAGTGCAGGGTCCCAAACAAGATGAAATCAAAGAGGCCCATACCAAGACACATCATACATAAAATGCCAAAGGTTAAATTCAAAGAGACTCTTAAAAGCAGCAAGAGAAAAGCAGTTAGTTACCTACAAGGGAGCTCCCATAAGACTCACTGTCGAATGTTTTCTCAACAGAAACTTTGCAGACCAGCAGGAATTGGCATAAAACATTCAAAATGATGGAAAGCAAGTACCTAAAACCAAGATTACTCTACCTAGCAAAGTTATCATGTAGAATCAAAGGACAGATAAAGAGCTTCCCACACAAGAAAAAGCTAAAGGAGTTCATCACCACCAAGCCAGTATTATAGGAAATGTTGGGGGTGGGGGAGGGGAGGGAACTTCTTTAAGAAGAAAAATAAAAGATCAAAAATATAATAAAATGGCAATAACTACCTATCTTGCAACAATGACTTTAAATGTAAATGGATTAAATGCACAAATCAAAAGATGGGATGCTTTTATAGATAAGAAAACAAGACCCTTACATATACAGCCTACAAGGGACTTCAGATCGAAAGATACACACAGACTGAGAGCAAAGGGATGGAAAAAGGTATTTCATAAAAATGAAAATAAAACAATAACAGCTGAGGTAGCAATACAGACAAAACAGACTTTAAAATAAAGGCTATAACAAGAGACAAAGAAGGACCGATTAATTCCACTTCTGGGTATTTATCTGCAGAAACCCTAAACACTACTTTGAAGGGACATGTGCATCTATATGTTTATTGCAGCATTATTTACAAGAGCCAAAATATGAAGACAATCTGAGTGTCTGTCAATGGGTGAATGGATAAAGAAGTGGTACATCTATACAAGGGAATATTACTCAGCCATAAAAAACAATTAAATCTTGTCATGTGCAACAACATGCATGTGCCTAGAGAATATAGTGCTGAGAGGAGCAAGTCAGACAGAGAAAGACAAATGCCATATGATTTCACTTACATGTAGAATCTATACAGAATAAAATAAAACAGAAACAAACTCATATACACAGAAAACAATGTGATGGTTGCCAGATGGGAGGGGGGCTAAGAGGGTGGGTGAAAAGGGGGAAGGTATTAAGACGTATAAATTGGTAGTTACAAAATAGTCACAGGGATGTAAAGTATAACATAAAGAATATAGTCAATAATATTGTAATAATAACTATCTGGGGTGTCAGATGGGTACCAGATTTATTGGGGTGATCACAAGTTGTATAAATGTCTTATCACTATGTTGTACACTTGAAACTAATGTAATATTGTATGCCAACTGTAATTGAAAAATAAAAAACTACTTAAAAATAATAAAATTAAAAATAAAAATAAAAATAAAAATAAAAACAGGACAGGCTATAAAGTAGAGAAGTCTTCTTCTAGGTATGGAAGACGATGGAATGAGGAAGGGTGGAGACAGATATACATTTCTCTCCTCAAAGAAACGGGACCAAATTTCTCTTAACTCTTCAGATTGAACTCTGGGGTTTAGAATTAAAGAATTCAGACCTAATGGAGGATGAAGGGGAGGATGTCTCCGTACTGCTCAAAAACTCAGAGAACTTACCTCACAGATGCGCTTCTGCTGTTCCAGAGTCTCTTTGGGCAGCTTTTTCCTTTCTATCTCCATGGACAAACCCACAATGTACTCACGGCAAATAGTGATGAGTTGTTGAGCCTGGAGAGAGAGGAAAGGTCATGGTACAGAGAAGAAATGTGAGGGTGCCCTTGACTAGGACAAGTGGCCAGACCCTTCCTAACCTCTGCAATCTCCTGTTTATTGTCCACAACAAGGAGTGGTACACTGAGTAAAATGGAACGGAATTTTTCCACAGCCTCCTCAAACTTGCCGACTGTGGTAAGCTGGTAGCATAGCTGCAACCGTTGGATAAGGTCATTAAGCTTCAGACCCACAGCTGGAACACCATTCTTCAGCCCTGCATCCTTCCTAGAAATGGAAAAGTAGTAAGAAGACAGGATAATCAGAAGCCCACTAGGACTCAATTTCTTTTTCTGGCAACATGATCACAACCACTCTGTTGTGAAAGTAGCTGGGGAATAGATGCAGAAGGTGTAAACAAAACCTCAAGTGGCCAAAGATTTTTTCCGACTAGGAAACCTTGGCTCTGGGACAACTGTGACTGTCTCTCAGGCTGCCACCTGAAACGTCTACCCCAAGTTGGAATAGATAGAAGCCAGGAGCAAGGGGCCTTACCAATTGCGATTAGGGTAGCCATACATGGAGGGCAGGCAGGGCAGAGCTTGATAGGTAGTACGGCCTCGGGCGTAGGTCTGTAGGAACAGTTGCTTGTAGGGGCCAAACTGGGTTACTCCCACCTGGTCGTGAAGGAGCTGGAATACAGGAGTAAAGAGATATATAAGGATTTTGGCCATACCATTTAAAAACTAGTTGACCTTGGGCAAGGTACTTAACTCCTCTGTACTTTTTCCTCCTCAGTAAATTATACTAAATTATAGGGTCTTCATTTAATAATACCTATAAAGCGTTTAGGATAGTGCTTGGCACATAGTCAACAGTGACTATGTTAGTTGTTGTTGCAGTTGTGGTGATTGTTGTTATTGCTATTATAACACATAGCTTAGTGTTCAAAACATTTATCTGTTCATGAAGGGGTGCTGATTTGACTAATGTGAACCAGAAATCAGGCTATAAAATGAGTGGAATATGGCTGGAAGGATCCACCTTAAGAGATTACTAAGGCAAATGGAAAGCAGTTAAGAGGAAGGCCTTATGATGCAAGTTTCCTTAATCAAGACTAAGGGCTTCCATGATAAATACATGCCTCTGCCCTTGCAGGTGGGACAATTTTCATTTGGTTAAGGTGAATCTCTCTGGGGCCCTAGGCAAGCCATACTCAATAAAAGTTACTTTAAGACTTACCCGCATGGCAGTTTCAAAAGAGCCTGCCAGGATGTGATCAACTGGAAGCTGAGAGTTATTGCACCAGATCTATCAAGAGACAAAAAATCCAAATCAAATGAAATCTTGCTCTTTCTCTACCCAAACTATCCTAACTCTGTATCTACAATAGAAAAGTATCTGCACTTCCTACATATTAATCAAATATAGCCATCTCGGAAACACTCATCCCTACAGAGCTGTGTATCCCTGCTTACCTGAGTTGGGCTGGTTCCCTTGGTGGGGGGCACAAAGAACCCATCCTCAGCCCCACCAGCTGCCCCAGGGGGTATATCCTAGGGGAAAACAAAAAGTGTGTCATTTTTTAAACCACTGAAGCATTCTGTCCTTATAAATCTAAACAGAGTCCTTTCACCTTATTCCCAGCCTCTCTCAGGGAGGAAGGGTGGCACTGGTGAGAGAAGACCCTCAAAAGAGGAGGAGCTACACCACTAACTGCTGGTGATATACCAAAAGCTTGTTGACAAAAAAAGCTTGCTGCCTTTTTTTAAGCTGCCACTGGCACAACCTGACTATTTCATTCTTTTTTTCAAATTGGAGATAAGGATCAGATTAGGAGAATCTAGACCCCTTCCCTTTTGGGGACTTCAGGACAAGGGTGTCAGGGGCAATAAGGCCACTGGCTTCCACAAGGAGAAATAGAGAGAACCTTGGAATAAGAATTCCACATACCAGCTCAGGAGGGAGCTCCAGATCTTCTTCTACATCCCAGCCACCTCCTTCTTCCTGTCCCTTCCCAAGAGCATCATCCCCTAAACCTTCTGTAGCCTCCATAAACCCATCTGTAAGAAAAATCCAGTCTCAATAGATCTTCGTAGTGACACAATCTCAGCCAAAGGAAAGCAAAATGCTGAAATCCTTGTTGGTCCCATGGTTTGGAACCCTGCAACTGCGCACAGCCCAGTCCCAACCCAAGGGGTCCATCTGCCTAGACCAATCTTAGCACAGCATTCTTACCTTCATCCAGCTGCAGTTCTGCATCCTCTCCCCAGCCCTCTGTACCAACAGTGTCAAGGTCAATGTCAGCAGCCAGTGCTCCTCCCTTCCCTACAGAGGAAAGGGACAAAAAGGAGCTGGTTGTTGTCTGGCAAATCTGATATGGCTTCCTCTTCAGGTAAGTTGCATCCTTAAAAACACAGGTGTCAAGGTCCTGTCCATTTATTGTTTTTGTTTATTATTTATTTTTGCAATATATATGTTATGCTAACTTTCAGTAGGTTTCACAGAGAAAGGAAATAGAAAAGAGATGGAAAAATTGGCCTTCCTGCTACCCAAAACTGCCTCTTAAATCAGTTTTTACTTACCTACCAACCTTTGGCTACCAACTCTTAGAATTTCTTGCTGGGATCTTTGCTAAGTTATCACCACTGCGGTGTGTACAGGGCATGAGACATTGAGTAGGTAAGAGGAGATGGAGGAAAATGCAGATCTAGGCACAAAATGCCTAAGAGTCAAGGATCTCATAATGCTTTTATTTAGATTTTAAAAAGACTGTACCATAACTCTGGCATCTCAGTGCTCCATGAGGCTTCATACAAAAAAAAGGACAGAAAGTCAGAAAGACCAATGGTATTCTCTGGGACAGTTCTTCAAAAAATGAACAACCAATCAAAATGCTATGGGAGAAGTGGGCACTTACCCTTGCTGGCAATGGAGCCTTCAAAGAATCCTTTGGACACAGTCAGTAGAGGCCAATTGGTATCTAATGGCATGATAGGTGCAGGTGGCTGGAGCAACTTGGCATTAGGGTCAATGTCTGGGATCTGAAAGGTGGAAGGTTAAAAATAAATAGCTTTCAGAAATCATGTAGGGAAGGTTATAGAAGATCATGTAGGAGAGTGACATTTGGTTTAAACTGCCCCAAGATCTCAGAGTTAATGCTGTAATCAGAGACATTCATGTAAATAAAGACTCACTATCTCCTTCTCTGGGTCAAACGTCTCTTTCAGGCTCTCAGCTTCTTCATCTAAGCCATGGGTAGCAGCTGTGAGATAGGCCAGTGATTCTGTGCCGAGAAAACAGACTTTATGGTATAAGTACATTTCCAAGTGAATATTGCTATGGTACGCAGACTCCAGGACGTCCCCATAGTAATCCCTGCCTACTGGTATCCAAGTCTTTGCATAATCCCCTCTCCTTATGTGTGGGCTGAACTTGCTGACTCACTTCTAATGAATAGAACACAGAAGTAATGAGATGTCAATTCCAAGATTAGTATATAAAGACTATAGCTTCCATTTTGGATACCCTCTCTCGCTCACTTGCTCTAAGGGAAACTAGCTGTCATGTTGTGATCTGCATTATGGAAAAGCCTACATGGCAGAAATTTGTCATCTCCCAGTCAACAGCAGCGAGGACCTAAGACTGCCTGTAGACATGTAGTGAGTGGAGGAGTGGACCTTCCCCACTTGGCCTTGAGATGTCTGCAGCCTTGGCCAACTCTTCGATTGCAGCTTCATGAGACACTGAGCCAGAGGCATCCAGAAAATTATGCTGCAAACTGAGATAATCAATGTTTGTTGTTTTAAATTACTAAGTTTTGTGGTAATTTGTTACACAGCAATAGATAACTAATAGAGTTGCTTATTTTTGAGATCAGTGTTGATGATCATCTTGGGATCCTCTGACTCCTCTTTTTCACATCCTATGTCTAGCCCTTCAATAAATCGTGTTGAATCTACCTTTATATGCTGAATCTGACCATTGCTCATCTCCTCCCTGCTAGCACCTTGGTCAAAACCACATCTTTTAGTTTTCTTGTTCCCTAATGCAGCGGTCCCCAACCTTTTTGGTACCACGGGCCAGTGCTCCTACGACAATCTAATGCCTGATGATCTGAGGTGAGGCTGAGGCAGTGATGCTAGTGCTAGGGAGCAGCTACAAATACAGATAGATGAAGCTTCGCTGGCTCACTCACTTGTTCACTTGCCACTCACCTCCTGCTGTGCGGCCGGGTTCCTAACAGGTCACGGACCAGTACTGGTCTGTGGCCCAGAGGTTGGAGACTCCTGTCCTAATATATCTCAAATGCTAGTATAATGTTTGGTATAGAGTGGCTTCTCGAAAAATTTCCCTTGAATATATAAAGAAATATATGAGTAAAACCTTCAGACTTGAAGTGAAAGAATAAAATTCTAATGGCATCCAACCAACTGTATTTACTAGGGCATCTGCTCCAAAACCTTTTAAAACCTACTATCTCCTCCATGACTATTAACTATCTTCCTAAGAGTGCTTGGCCAGACTGAATCTTCTGGTTGTACCTCTATTTGGCTTTCAAGAAAATCTTCTGAGCATGGAAGGAGAATATTGTCTCTTCTGAAAAAAAATACACTGAAGGCAAATCCCTCACTGTTATACATGAATAACTCACCATGAAGAGAAAATAACTCCCCAAAGGAGCCTATGAGTGAATACTTACTCTGCCCACAGTTCTTCAGGATTCGCACCCGTTCTGACACATCACCCAGGTATAGGGCATTCTGATAATGGCCACTCATGTCCTTTCGGATCTCAGCTGCACCAAGCCAATAACAGAACCAAGTTAGGTTCTCTCCTCTATTTGCCTTCCTCCTTCCCCCACGAATCCCTATTCCAACTCTTAGTTTCTGGGGCCTCACCAATCTTCATCATCTTGCGGAGTTTTTCTAAGTTGCCAGTGATAAGGTACAGGAAGGAAAGTTTGTCAAAGTTTTTGGTCCGCTGGTAACACATTTCCACAATCTGGTGGTTACCCTGTAGCAAGGCCACTTCTCCCAGCTTTTCCCAGCAGTTCTTGTCATCCAGTGCTTTAGCTGCCTCCAAAGCAATCTAAAGAATCCCCAGGGTCAGGGTTAAAAATTGGAGGATAGTGTGGCTCCAAACCAGGGAGTACAAAGTGTCTATCTCTAAATAATTCTCCCAAGCAACACTTTATACTTTCAATCACATCTAGCTTTCAGTCGAATTGTATTGAAAATCCTATTAACAAATAGGATCCATGGATAGATGAATCGCATCACATTACTTTCCTCAGAAATTTATTTTTACAACAAAATTATCTCATAGTAGTTGTTTTTCCATAGGGCCAATTCTTTCTTAGCCACCTATTTCCTACTTGTCAAGTATGAAGATCCACAGGGGCTTTAGGAAAGGCAGAAGAAATAAAATAATAAAGTTTGGAACTGGAAAGTCAAAGTTCCTAAGCCCTCTACCACTTAAAATAATGCCTATAGACGCTATGCTCAATATTTAATAAGTACTCCATCATTTAAGCAACCAAACAGTAAAGTCAAATGTTAATTAAGTAATAAGATTTTTCAAATCCCATTGCTATCTCACTCCCATTCTAGAAATTACTGGCTTCATAATAACTGAGCATGACAACAGTAGAAATGCTATGGCGGAAACAGATTGGAAAAGTAGAGATGGGTGAACAGCAACAGAAATATGGCTATACCTAACAACTTAAAAAATCCCAAATTATATTATACTGGCTAAAAAAACAAGCCCAGAGCAATGCCTTCTCAGTGCCACCCTAACCCTCTTACCATCTCTACAATGATATGGGGCTTAATACCACATTTCTCTCACCTCAATGTTTCCACACTCCAGTGCCAGACTAAAGCGAGTTTTCTCATCCTTGACAAAATGCAATGCCACTTCAGGATAGCCCTTCTTCTGGAGATAAGCAATGATAGACTGGCCTACTAGTTTGGCATTCCTTACCATGTGCAGTACCTAGACATTTGGGGTGTAACAAATAGAAATTACTTATAGGGAAAAAAGAAAGCGCTGCCCCTCTCTATACTCCCAGTATGCTCTCTCCTTTCATACCTCATCATATTTTCTGTTGATCAGGGCCAGCTTGAACTTGAACTCAGTGGGATCTATGGTGAGCACCCGAGGACGACATTCCCTGTCTAGGCAGTATACATTGTTGCCCTTCACCCTCGTGACATAGATGGGTAAATCCAGAGTTCGGATGATCCCATAGTCCCTAAGAAAGGGAGTTAGTGAGCACAACTTTCAGTGAATAAAGGGGGAAAATCCAGCCTGTAAAAAAATGGAACAAGCCTAGGACACAGCTTTTTATCTTCTCATCACCTTTGTCAAGTGCCATTTGAACAATGGTACACAGATGGAAAGTGATTCAAAACAAGGAAAACTATAATGCCATATTTATTTATTTTATTCTTTTGTATGAAGTGGGAAAATATGGGGCAGATAGTATTCTTTCTTCATAAACTATTACTCTAGGAGCTAACAGATATGGCTATAGGAATCTGACCTAAAAGTTAAATAATCACTAGGCCACTATTTAAGCTACAGGAGAAAGTAGAAGAGAGAGGTGAAGAGTTCTGACACACAAAGAAATGATAAAAAGCACAAAATATTTTAAATTGAATGAAAATAAAAAGTTTACACATTAAAACTTATGGGTATAGCCAACACAATGTTCGATGGATAATTTATAGCACAAAATGCATATACTATATTAGAATACTGAAAACTAATGAGCTCTAATGCATATTTTAGGAGAAAAACTAAAGATTACTAACCACCTATCTCGAAACTTTTGCTCTTTTTTGAAGTTAAACTAAAGAAGTATACTTAGAAGGAAATAATAAAGCCAGTAGTAGAAATTAAGAAATAAAAAAACAAAAATACAATAGAGAAGTTCAATAAAAGTAAAAGCTTGATAAAATGGATAAATCTCTTGTGAGGCTTATTAAAAAAAGAGAAAATGACAATAATAGGAATGGAAAAGGGGATATCCCTATAGATCCTGCAGAATGAGGAGGCTAAGTGTAAACTTTATAAAAATGATCTAATTCTGAGAAAAATAAAATTTACCAAACTTACTAAAAAGGAATAGAAAACTCATACGGTTGTATACTTACAACATAAAAACACTGAATCAGATTTTAAAAAAATCCTTCTATACATAAAGTCCCAGTCCTGGATGACTTCACTGGCAAATTCTACCCTACATTCAAGGAATTAGTTCTAATCTTATACAAACTCATTAAGATAAGAGAAAAAGGTAGCATATTATTTTGCTTATTTTATGAAATAAAGCACAACCTCAATACCAAAATCTGACATGAACAGAAAAAAAGGGGGAGGGGAGGGAATCAGAAGCCAATCACATACCTACAGATGCAAAAGTCCTAAATAAATATTAGCAAACTAAAACTAGCAATATTTGAAAAAGGTAAAACATTGTGACCAAATTAGATTTGTATCAGGAATACAATGTTGGTCGAACATTTTTAAAAAATCAATTTAATTTACTAATTAATCAATGAAAGGAGAGAAAAACTGTATGACCACCTCAGTATATGCAGAAAAGGTATATAATAAAATTCAGTATTTATTCATGATACAGCAAGGAAATTCCTTAATAAAAGACATCTATAAAAATCTACAAGTACACATAATGCCAATACAATGAAAGCTCACCCTTTAAATTCAAAGAAAACAAAAAAGTTCACTACCACAATGTTTATTCAACACTGGAGACAAAATATATATATATACATATGAGAGTATATGTATTGGAGAATAAATGAAACTGTCATTGACATTACTCACAATTGCTATGGTTTGTAAAGAAAATACAAATGAATTAATACAAGTCTAGCAGGGTCTCTGAAATAAAATCAATTTAAAGTTTAATTCTATTTCTAAATATCAGCAAAAATTAGAAAATTAAAATTTTAAATGGATAATAAAAAGTATCAAGTGCCAAAGAATAAATCTAAAAAAGAAATGCACATTCTCTATAGAGATAATCATAAAACTTTACTGAAAGATGTTTCATAAGACTTAAGTAAATGAAGAACTACTATACGATGTTTGCAGATTAGAAAATTTTAATATTGTAAAGATGACAATTATGCCCAAAATGACATAGAGATAAATGTAATCCAAATTGAAATCACAAAGTTTTTTTTTTTGTTTCATTTTGTGTGGAATTTCATAACATGATTCTAAAACTTTTACTTTTTCAAGGCAAAAAATTACTTGAAATTTTCCTTTTCAAGACAAAATTATTTTGAAAATAGTCTAATAACTAAAAAAAATAAAAGTGGGAAAGATTTGAGGACCTGCTTTATCAGATGTGAAGGCTAATAAAGCTATAATACTTAAAGTATAGAATTAGATCAGAGATAGACGGTCCATAGAAAACAGATCTTTGCATTTGTGCAAACATAATTTATATACAACAAAGATGGAACTGTAGAACTATAAAGAAAGGCTGGTCTTTTCAATATATGACAATAAACCAGACAGCTGAGTGTCTTAATTTTTAAAAATGTGGGAATTTGGAGAAACATGGCAGAGTGAGAGATATCCCCAGATCTCTCCCCTTGAAACAACAATAAGCTAAACATCTAAAATTCACCCAAACTGCCCACCAGCACATCTGAACATGGGATCTGCGCCTACGAGCTACCACAAGTCAGAACCCCGGGTGGACTGGGAGAAATAAAGAAGCTGCCTCTTGCAGACACTGGAGCTCCCTGTAGGAGGAGGGGGAGGGGCGAAGGTGCAGCCACTTCCCTGAACAACCCAGCCTGGGAGACTGCCCTGCCTGGGAGAGTCATGAGCTTCATGCAGCTGGCGGCAGTACCCAGTCATCAGGGCAGAAAGCAGAGAAGCGGGACGGCAGAGAAACAACAGTTGATTTTTACTAGCCATGGTTGGAAAGCTGAGACTAAGCTGCAACCCCTAACTTGCAACCCAGAGGGCCCCTTCCCCAAATCCTCTGAGACCAAATGGCATGGAGCCCCAGGGGAATCTAAGCAAACACTACCGACATTGTCACTAACACTGACAGGGACTGAGACTGAGGGTAGTGAGCGTGATTAAATATCTACAAGAAAATAAAAGGCATTATTAAAACTTTATAGAAAGTAGAATGCAAGAGGTTTAGATGCCACCTACTGGAAACCAAAAGAAAGGCACCTTCTTTGCAGCAGGCTAAAGAGAGACCTTTATATAGTAAATGTTTTTTCGGAGAGGAAGCAGAATACATTTCCATTAATGCCCAGACTGAAAAATAGTCCATTAAACACCATGAACAACCAAGATGAGACAGCATCTCAGAAAGAAAGAGAAAAATCTCCAGAAAATAAGCTTACAGACATAGAAATATGCAACTTAAATGACAGAGAATTCAGGATGTTACTTCTGAAAAAACTCAGTGAGTTCCGAAACGAGTCATATCAACAATTTCAGGAACTGAAAAAACATCTAGATCAGCAGAATGAGTTCTTTAGCAAGGAGACCGAAACCCTAAAAAAGGATAGAATAGATCTTCTGGAGATAAAAAGCACACTGCAAGAGTTGAAAAATGACATAGCAAGCTTGAGAAATAGAGTTGACCTAATGGAGGAAAGGATCAGTGATATCAAAGACAGAAACCTAGAAATAAATCAGAAGGAAGAAGAGAGAAACTCAAGAATGAAAAATAATGAAAAAGAAATACAAGAACTAGCTGATACCATCAGGAGGAGAAACGTAAGAATAATGGGCATTATCAAAGGCAAGGGAAAGGCGCAGGGACTAGAAAGCATTTTCAGACAAAGAGTTGCTGAGAATTTCCCAAATCTAAGAAATGAACTGGAGCTTGGAATTCAAGAAGTCAACAGAACACCCAATTATCTCAACCTAAAAAGGCCTTCAGCAAGACACATTGCATTAAAGTTATCAGAAAAAATGTGAAACTGAGTCCCATATACCTCACACCATACACAAAACTTCAGGTAGATTATAGACCTAAATATAAAAGGCAAAACTATGAAGTTTCTATACGAGAATATAAAAAGAATGCCTTTATGATCTTGGAGTTAATAAAGATTTCTTAAATAGAACACAAAATTCAATATCTATAATGGATAAGATTCATAGATTCACTACATTAAAATTAGGAACTTCTGTTCATTAAAAGATATCATTAATAGAGTCAAAAGACATGCTATAGAATAGTAGGAGATACTAATATCTGCAACACATAGCACTGACAAAGGAATGATATTCACATCCACTTGATCCTTGAACAACAAGGGTTTGAACTGCATGGGTATATAATATAAGTGTATTTTCTCCTTATGATAAATAACAATTTTTTCTCTAGTTTACTTTTTCATGAGAATATATATATAACATACAAAATATTTGTCATCGACTACTGATGTTATCTGTAAGGATTCCAGTCGACAGCAGGCTATTAGTAAAGTTTTTAGAAAGTCAAAGTTAAGTAAGGAATTTCAACTGCGCAGGGTGGGAAGATGTCAGTGTGCCTAATCCCAGCCTTGTTCAAAGGTCAACTGTAAGTAAAGAAATCCTAAAAATTAACAAGGATAACTCATTAAAAAAATGGATAAAAGATTTTAACAGAATTCACAGAATATGAAATCCTGATTGATAGCCAAATGAAAATTGTCCAATCTCATTAGGAATCACAGAATACCAAAGTAAACTTACAATGAGATACAATCACACATCAACCAGATAGACAAAAATAAGTCTGACAAAGGCAAGTGTTGGCCAGGATGACAAATAAACTTTTACACAATGCTGGTGGCATGCAAATTGGTACAACCACTTTGGAAAGCAGTTTTCACATTACCTAGAAAATATAAAGACATGTACACTCCATGACTCAGCAATTCTGCTCTAAGTAGAAACCCTGGAGGAATGTATGTTCATATGTACCAAAGTACATGTGAAAGAATATTTAAAAGGACATTTTCTTAATAGCCAAAACCTAGAAATCATTCAAATATCCCTCTGGAGTAGAACTGATAAACTGTGGTATGTTCATATAAAATAATATATACAACAATAAAAGTAAATAAGTTAGAACTATAACATGGATGAATGAATCTCATAAAATATTGAACAAAATAAGCAAAATACAAAATAATGTATTCAGTATTATTTCATTTACATGACATTTAAAACCATGCAAAATTAAATCATATTAAGACACACACTGGGTGCTAAAATTGCAAAGAAAAGCAAGGAAGAAACTACTAGAAAGTTAGAATAATGTTATCTTTGGATGGGGGATGGAGGAGGTTGTGATCAATAATGACCCCATGGTAAGGTGCTTCTGGGGTGTCAGAACTGTTCTATTTCTTGACTCCGGTAGCAGTTGTACAGATGTTCACTACATAACTATTTGCTATTCTGTATATATAAAATCTGTTTTTTTATATTTGTGTCATATTTCACAATTTTAAAAGAGCTGAATAAAGCATATTCTCATGCCCCTAGCACATATATGCTAGACAAAGCTTTTCCACGAAGAAAGTTCAGGGAGGACTTCAGTTATATCTCTTGAGACGGGACAATGATTTCAAGAAGCACCTTCTCCCACTCTGTATCTCAGATAATTAACTTACCCAGTGGTGACAGCATATTTGATGTGGTTGCTTGTGGTATAGATAAATACCCCACTCTCATCCCAGGCCCCACTCTTGACACGAATGTTCTCATGAATGTTACATAGAGCCTCCAGTTTGCGGTTACAGATCACAATGGCTGTAAGAGGCAAAGGGCATGAGTGTTCTGCTGGACAGAGTGAATGAAGTAGACTGGCAGGGATGGGGAGGGAGGGACTGGTCTCCAAATCAGGGTGGATATATGAAGACTTACCATGTTTGGCCAGCAGTGCTACATGGGACATGTCTGCTGACCAGATTACATATTTCACCTTGGAAATCTTCACAGATGCCAGAGTTCTGGGACACAGAGAGAAAGGCAAACATGAGTGGATCTGATCCCCTTGTCCCAGGTTGTGAACTACACCTCCTTCTCACCACCAAATTAATATAAACTCCAGTTTCTTAAAATAATATCAAATAAAAATTCTCTATAATGTAGCGCAGTGACTTATAACATTTTGGCTCCCACTGTATACTTCTCTCTTCCTCATCTCTCTGACCTTATCCCAAGTATTATTAGGGATTTCTGTATGGCTGTTTTCAACACTAAACTGTAAGCTCCTTTAAGTACAGAAACTGCATTTTTCATTCCTGTGTTCCTGTCATTCTAAGTCTGAAGAGTACTCTTGTTAGGTAAGTGATCTAAATACAAGCCCTTCATTGTAATGCTAATGCTCATGTACAGGATAAAGAGTGATCACTGAGGGAAAAACATGGCTAGAAAGTCTTAGAATTACAGCACAAGAAGTGGTCAAGCCAAGAAGCAAACTCATGTGGGGGTAAAAAGTTCCCACTAAAGATGTCTACTCTCCCCCACCATATGCCTGTCTACCCAGAACAGCTGACATGTTACCGCTTCTGCTGCACATCGAAGAGTGTGATGGATTCTGCGTCTCGAAGCAGGAGGTTGCCTGTGCCAGCATAAAAGATCTCATCACAGTTGGGCACCTGTACTTTTTTGGTGATCTCATTCTTTAGATTCTTGATCAGAAGCTGAAATGAGTATTAGAGAGAGGCTTAAGTACGTGTATATAAAACGACAACAGTCGACAATGTCTTTTACCCATTATTCCTTAGCGTCGATAAACATTTTTTTTTTCTTTTTTTCCTGTGCAGGTAAATCAGCGGTCTAGGTAGACCCTCCAACCAAGATTCTCTCCAAGGGCCCTGATAGCTCTTTTTTCTTTCAATTGAAATATTCTGAGTAGTCCAACCAAATTCCTAATAATAATAGTCCTAATTCCTCAATCAACCAGAGAGAACAGTGCTTCTTAGCTTGCATTTGTTAAATATTTTCTTGAGAGAGCTTTGTTTATTTTGTTTAGGACCTATTACATTTTAAGTACCAATGAAAGTAGTAAGATAAAGAGAAGAATCAACTTCTTATCCAGCCCACCTTTTAAAAATTTGATGGGGTTTTTTTGGCTCCTGGGTTGTTGAAGTGACTTTAGCTTGGTTCTTAAGCCCAGAACCAGAGTGACCATTGACCCAATCAAATCAATTTTAAGGTCTTTTTCCTGGGAGGATAGGGATAGTACTAAGGATAGAGGTAGAGATGATACATAAGGAACACAGCTGCCCAGAGTACAGAAAGGCAAAAAAAAATGTTCTTTATTCTGCAATACACAGCCATTGCTATCATACCCCCCAAATTAGTTTCCCCTTTTAGTCTTAACTCACTGAGTGCATCCGATCTAGGACAGCAAATCGGTTTCGAGCAACCCAAACAGCTGTCAGGCCCGAGGATCGTTTCCCTTCAGGAGCTAGAAGAACAAAATTGAAGGGCGGAAGCATGTGGTGAGCCACTGGCAGGTGACAAAGTCAGGTGCCATGGAGCCACCAGTCTTGCTGGCTGCCATGTTGGCTTTGCCAGTTCAGCTGCTTCATAACTAATTCAGCCATAACCTGGGGCTATTGTCAGTGACTTTTCCCCACCAGTTCGCTCCAAACTCCAACCTCCACCCCTGCCAAGCCTCTCTTCTCTAGGCCAAGTGGCTGCATTTCAGCCAATACCATGTACTGGCAGAAGGACTGCCCATCTTGGGAGACAGCACACTCCATCAAACTAACGAGCAGGGCCTTGCTGGCCAATATGTGGCACATTTTAAACAGTCTGTCAGTGTCATAGGACCTCCTATCTCAACAAGCTGTAGTAGAGACTGAGCCCCCTGCTCAGGATGCAGCTGCTTGCTGCTTTTAATATGCAAATGTAGACCTCAAAATAGAACAAGGTGGGATAGAGCTCCCAACAAATCTTGACAGGCAAGCTCAATGCTAGGGAGTATTTAGCACCAAGCTGTTGCTCTATAAATGTCAGCTGGTCATTCTCATGACAAAAGTTAAAAAATGTTCCTCAGTACCCAAACATTTCACTAGCTGATGAGAATGCTGAGTCGGCACTCAACTCTGGAAAACTTCAAGGGGGATACAAGAAAAGGTATGCTAAAATATTCTTTTATCTATTACCATCAGCAGAAAACTGGTCAGAATGTGCTGGCCAGACTTGCTTTGTACTTCTCTGGCACCTGGGGATGACAGGTGATTTACAAAACAAATTCTTATGACAACCAACACTCCTATCTTCCAGGGGCCGATGAACCTCGCTACTCAGGCTTTGTTCTTCTTCCTCTCTGCTGCCTACCTTTGGAATGCACCTTTACTCCTTTACTAATTATCATCTCTCTCAAAAGATGGAGAAGCAAAAATAAAAGAAGACAAAACTAAGATATTTTGAACTCTATTCACTGTAAACACATGGAAGAAAAAAAGCAAGTCTGTGGGTAGGGAGGAGCCAAATCACAAAATTCAGTCAGAAATGGTTTAGCTAGTTAATTTATAATGGAAACTTTGATTTATAGATATCAGAGACTATAGGTTTTCTCTCTTCTGGCTATAACCACATTTAAAGAGAGTAAATTATATTAGCAGAAACAATGACACAATGGCACTCGATAGGGACAGAGTGAGCAAAATATTTCTCAGAATTTGTTGATGGGTCTAAAATATCATGAAAGTATGCTAATTAAGAGTGGGGACCAAGGACTAAACCTCTGACCTATATACCACCTGAGAAAGTACACTGAAAGGAGTATTAGTAAGACTCAAATCTATTCTGAGAATGTTTTGTCAGCAAGTTCTAATAGTAAGTATATCAATAAGAGATGGTGGTGATGGAAGAGGTAAGCAGGGGTCTCAGCTGGATTCTGGGATCCCTGGTGGAATGTGAGGCTGTTATCAGCTCCATCTTTTTGACATGCAAAAGAAAGCAAATTGGATCTGGATGTGGATGGGAGAGCATAAATCCCTACTGCCAGGATGAAACACTGCAAGATTGGAACCACATTTTTAAATAAATGAAATTACCAGGGTGAAAGTCATATCAACTGACAATAAACTAGGATAACATGCTGCGCTGAAAAAGAAATTGGAGAGTTTCTAATAACCAAATTATAAAATATATATATCTAACTGGAGTAATAAAATGGAGGCGGAACATGAATATTTCACACCATGGTCGCCTCTGATGCAATTGTCAGCAGCACCTGCCATAGACTTGAGTGATGTAGCCACAGCCTGGGGAAGGAATGTGAAAAATTCAAAGAGGAGTGATGATGTGGGGAAGGAGAGGTGGAAGCAGAGTTGGGTAGACAAATAGAACATGTACCATCAGGATTCTGGGAATCGGCATCCTTGGGGATGGTGTACAGGTCATAGGTACTATTCTCTAAATTGCTGGCTCTCTGTAGAAGGAAGAAATTAAACTGTTAGTGAGAGGCACGCAAGATACCAGTTTATTCTGACAGAGAAAACAGTACAATTACACAGACAACAACATGAAACTATACTTTTCTCACCCTTCACCCAGATGGCATTTGAGTATCTCCACAGCTAAAACAAATAGGGCTCATTGCCAAGGAACTCATCATTCCCATCTCTATTTTATCCTCCAAATATGCAGATATTATTTGAATGAAAGCTAGGATCACTCTCTATTTCACAAATAAACAGACTAAAACCTCAATATTCTAGTGCCCCACCTAAATATACTCAACAACTTGAAAGTCTGTTTGAAGGGGGGAAAAAGGCATCAAAGAAAAGACATTTAAAAAAAGGCCAGGGGGCAAATGTGGAACTACTAGATATTGAAAAGGGGCGGGGATCACCAACACTAGAAGTCATAAAGGGAAAGACAGGTTGTCATTATTTTTAATTTGGCATCCAGGGCTCTAAAAATAGAATGTCATTTCTTTTTTGAATTGTAAGGCAAGAAATGAGAAAGGCTATTTGATGATCCTGAAGGCAACTGAACTGAAAGAAATCCCTCTCAAAATCAGCTCTGTTTTTGCCCAGAGGGATCAAGGTAAGCATTGTTTTTACCTAAGATATAGTCCTAAACATTCTCTCGAATTACTTTTAATGATTTGAGTCATTCATCTTAATGCTTCATTAAGTTTAGAAGATATCAGCCTTAAGAAAGACATAGGTTCACAAACCCTTAACATGTTTATGACAACTAAAACCTACTGAGTGTGAGCCTCTGTTTTCTGTGTTAGCTCTCTCAAAATGACCATTAAATAGCTTCTAAGAATACATTAGAGATTTCAAAAGCATGAGAAAAAGACCTACAGGAAATGGGAAGGCCCTAAAAGGACTCCATGGTTACTTACTGTACATAGTAGGACTGCATTTTCTGCTGGATTATATGACATATTGAATACTGGAAACTTGGAACCACTAGAAATATTTAGAGGGAAAAAAAAGGAAAGAGGCATAAAGAATACAAAAAAGGAATTATTCCTATACCTCCTACTTATTTAATCTTTACACATATGCTTGTCACTTCTACAATTAGGAAAAAAATAAATAAATATTGCATCTATTTTCTTCCTTCCCTTAAGGTTTGGGGATTTCTCTATCTCAGCTTTACATAAACAGTCTTTAAAATGCAACTCTAGTACAAGTTAAATTATTCAACAGAAGGTAGGGTTAACATTTACTATAGTGAGTGGAATTGGTTCTTATATGTACAAATTCCTACACATAAATGACACAGAGTAACATGATGTGATGTCTCTGGCTAATTTCTCATATCCCTTGAAGTGTTCACATAAAACCATCTTTTTATTATAGTCATGCTAGAGAGTGATTATCAAACCCGCATGCCAAAGTTTGCACAATGAATGTTTCAGCATGCTGATGCAGCTGGCTTTCTAAGAGGACAGTTCCTTTTGCCAGGCATCCCGGAGGTTATCATATCATATCTTCAGAGTTAAAGAGTTTCCAGAGACATATTTCTGGTTTAAAGTTGCGTGTATTTTGCTGGAAAGGAAAAATGAGTTATAGAAATGCAAAAGGCAAAAGGGCCTATCACCAAGTTGGACTATTCTCTACCAGGAAGCTTTCTCTAGATTGTAAGAGACCTGAAGAGCTGTGGCAGGATAATTTCCTCTCCACAGAGTCACTACCATTCTCAACAGGGGAATTTCCCTTCCCCTCAGGGCCACCTCCTTGCCCACCATGTTCCTGAGCTTTAAAATGAGCAGCTTTGGCCATTGGGGGCTTGATCTGCGACAGGAGATGAGATCCAAAATGTTGTTAAAAGAACACAGTATGATTTGTGCATATATCATGGTGACAGAGAGGGTTTGGGGGGAAAAACAAGTCTGATTTACCTCCGCAGCTGCATCACAGCTACATCTTTAGAGCTATTGAAATCCAACTGACGTAAGAATCGATCTTTGACATAATACAGCATATTGCCATGAACAGCATAGGCTGGCCGTTCCCGTTCCAGTTTAAACACAATCATGCCGCCATCATGGCCTGGGACACAGGGAGAAGAGAGGAAAGAATTAGTTAGGCAAGAGAGCAAGCTAAAAACAGGAGATACACAGGACAAGGATTATCTATATATGCTAAAAACAAATAGAAGACATCTAAATGCATCCTTTATTTGCCTAAATTATCATGATTCTTGGAATCTTTATTCATATAAATTTCCGTGAATCCTTTAATACAGTAAGTCCTCACTTAATTAGTGGGTAGGTTCTGCAAGTTTAAGCGAAACCATATAATGAAACCAATTTTACCGTAGGGTAATTGATATAAACAAGAGTTAAGTTCCTATGGCATCTCAACATTATAACAAAATGAAACTGAACCAAATGATGTTATTTGAAGACCTGCTGTACTCTATCACACTGCCACATTTAGACGTGCTTTCCTCTGTGTTCTAACACTTTGTACAAGCCTCCATCATAGCACTTATCACCCTAGAGTTTAACTGTGTAGGTCTATCACCTCCACTATGTCATGAGCTCTCTGAAGGCAGAAATTACAATTTCCATCCTTCCTCAGTCTCTAGCTTATAAGAACATAAAAATACTTGCTAAACAAATGGATACTAGTTTTAAAAGCCTTTGTGGTTCTGTTTTTTCAAAATGTTTTGCTTTTTCCCTGGCATCACCTATCCTTGGAGAAACTTTAGACTTTTGTCCTCTAGCCTACTCTTCACACATAAACCAGATGTCACTTCCAATGGCTTTCCGATCAGAGTAAATTGCATAATCTGGCCTGGTCTCACCTTCCTTTACTTAGCCCCTTACTCACTGTGCTCCTAACTGGCATGTTCCTCAAACATGCTCAGCATCCCTCACAGCATGGTCTTCGCATTTGCTGTTCCCACTGTCGATGCATTTGTCATCCCCTGCACATTTCTGAACACCCAATATGAAGTAGCGGTTCTCACATTCATCTGTCTCTATCTCCCTTACTTTTGCTTAACTTTTCTCCAAAGCATTTTTCACTCCAAGTGTCTAGTATTAGCTCCCTAAGTCTCCTAGGAACTAATAGGCTTTATGGTTAAGTGGTTTTTGGTGGAAAAAGAACACCAAAAGAATACTACTCCAAGACGGTAAAGGGGAAAAAGAAGAAAAGCCTCGTTATGTGGCTCTGAGGATTCCATTTCTCCTTGTCATCCTACTATGCATTTACTGGAGAAAAAGTTAATAGAGAATCACTCTCAAGTCTTATAAACTTTGAACTAAAACAAGAAAAAAAAGAGAAGATACGGCCTTTACCTGCTGCAAATAGGTTAAGGTTGGGGTGGGCAGCTAGGACCCAGAAACGATCGTGGTCCCTGCGGAAGGTCTGAACCCCAGTCCTAGGAAAACAAAAGGTGCACAAAAAAATTTCTAAGAAGTCTTCTGCTTATCATATACAAGAGTATTGCGTGGTAAGCCAGTATGCTGATTTAAATCAGGGACAGTATACTGCATTATCCTAAGTAAAGGCAATCATGATAAATTCTACCAAAAAACAGAAAGAGGAAACTCCAAAACTGATTATTATTTTGATATTTCAATTTCCTCCATCCATAATTTTCTACTATGCTACTTTCATTTCAACTTATTTCTCTGGCTACATTAGAACATGCTTAAATTTAAAGAAAAAATACACATGCAGATTTCTATTTATTGAAAAATCTGTAAATGTTGGCTGATCTCTAGACCTCTTCAAAAGTTTTCATAATACAGGTATATCTCATTTTACCAAGCTTTGCTGTATTGTGCTTTGCAGATACTGTGTTTTTTACAAATTGAAGGTGTGTGGCAACCCTGTGTCAAGTAAGTCTATGGGCATCATTTTTCCAATAGGCTCATATGAGAGTTAACATAACTTCTGTATGCACTGGGAAACCAAAAAATTCATATGACTTACTGTATTGCTCTATTTACTGGATTGCAGTGGTCTGAAACTGAACCCACAGTATCTCTGAGTTATGCCTGTATATGCTTCAAATTTCTGCATGCTGAAGATGATGATAAACTAACAGAAGTATTCTAATCTAATTTTTAAAAAGAGAAAGTAAGAAAGAAAAAGGGGTTTCCCTTGGGTTTGGTCCCACGAAATCTTAACCTCCTTACCGCTTAGACATATCCCAGACTCGGATACTCTTATCCTCAGAATTGCTGAGGATCAACTCTTGGCGAGGGTGGAAGACAGCACAAGACACATTGTTGTAATGGCCCCGGCAAGTATCAACCTCCCATGCCTTTGATTCTGAAGGACAAAAAAGAATTAGGTCATCACAACTCCCTACTACTTTAAGTTTCAGATTTGGAATTATGACATCATCTAACCAAATGCTAGGTATTACCACAAAGTGATAAATTAGCAACTTCTAATAGGGTAATTTTGTTTATTTAAGCCTTTGAATCTTTACATATTTAATTGTTTCTTTGCTTTGGCCCTCCTACCAATTATGGTACCTCTTCTCCATCATTCTTTATCCCCTTACCCAGACTTATTTGTCACTAGAGTTTACAACGTAAACTCTATATGGTAAGAATTTTATTTTAGTAACTGTTTTATCTCCAGAGCCTTGAACAATGTAGGTACTCAATAAATGTGTTGAGTAAATGAATTCCTATTCTTCACTATGTTCATACTCCTCAAAATCAACATGCCAAGAAAAAACAGGAAATGAGGCAATTTTTACGCTCCCAGGATTAGCATAACCACCTAAGGTAGAAAAATGGTCACGAAGTTCAGAAGACCTGGCTATTTCATTGTGCTGGCCAGCAGTCAATTTTTTAGACATGATGATACCGTCACTGTTCACTCACCATTCATGCGCCAAATCTTCACTTGACGGTCATCAGCCCCAGATACAATAAGGGGCATAGTAGGGTGGAAGGCAGCCCAGTTTACCCCGCGATCATGACCCTGTGGGGGAAAAAAGTGGTTCTTCTAAAATGGCTTATGTCCATTACCCAAAGCAAACCAATGGACCACTCTGATAGTTATAAAAGATGTCTCTGATTTTACTCTTCAGGGACTATGCTGCTCTAAGATTTGAACATGAGAGTTACTATGTCAATCTATCCAATATTACCTCCAAATTCTGAGAGTTCTCCTACTTCATTTGTATTTGGAATATACTGTCTTATTTGTTACTTATCTATTTATAAATTTCTCCAACTAATTATAACATCTCAAGAATAAAGACCAATTTTATAACTTAATAAAGAAATTCTCAAAGTATAGTTGAGAAACTAAACTAAGACATTATTTGCTTTTTTACTCTTATTTTCTCATGAGTGTAGCATTTTCCAGAGAACATATGACATATGATGATGTCACTGCTTTTAATGGCTAAAGGAATGAGTGCTTATATATTTCATGTTTTAAAAAGTTCTTGGTTTTAATTTCAAATATGATAAAAACTGACAGATATAACCCATATTAACAAAAACTTTGGGGTACTCAATAAGTTTTAAGAGTATAAGAGGTCCTCAGACCAAAAAGTTTAAGTACTGATAATTTTAAGATATATTATACCCTATTTATGTAGTTGTTCTTTGTATTGTGATATAATCATGAATAAGGAAGTTTCAAATTAGCAGTATTTTTTGAGATAACATGTGGTGAAAAGCATGTAGGTTTTGGAGTCAGACAGATCTAAGTTTATATCCATTTATAAGATAAACATGGACTTTGGTAAACCACTTAATTTTTTTAAATCTCTATTTTTAAATCTCATTTCAGTAAAATTAGGTTAGTAATGTCTATTTCAATGAATAGCTATAAGGATTAAATTAGATATTTTTAAAAAATCTATTTCCTGTCTTATGCTTTTGTATATTCCTACTATGCATGAGAGTTACTTATACATGGTTGGTTAGTTGGTTCTCAGTACCTTTCATTAAATTCTCCCCCACTCCTCCCTTACAAAAGGCTTGATAATGGGCTCTGCTTTGGGATGGTGATGGAGTCTATGGCAGCTTTCTAACTCTCTTCCCACTATGTTTATAAGGTAACATGACTCTCTCTGAGATGGCATATAAGCTTCATTTCTGTTGGCTCACCCACTATTCTATTTCCAGTGTTTCAAAACAGTGCCTAAGCACTGCATAAACCTTTCTTGAAGGAATGAACAATATACTATCACTGTTTCCCCAGAGAAGAGCCCATATTCAGCCAATGGTTAAGAAGATAACTACCTCCAGTACATGCTTCACAACTGCATCAGTAGTTCCAAACAGATCTACCCCAGTTATTCCTCTCACATCTGACTCCACGGCACCAGGGGACAAGTTTTTTTTCCTTAGACCTTTGAAGGGGTAAAGAGTGGGATAAAAGATATAAACATGTTACCAAAAAGAGCACAGTAACAGAAACACAGAAAGGTACAGTGACAGACTAACATTAGAGAAAAAGGAGAAACATTTTGAGAGACTGAAGAACGTAGAGAGACTCAAAAGCATTTCTTTCTAAAAATGTTTACTATCTTCTTTTTTGCTTCTTTAACACTTAATAGACCCACTACTGGGATTTCTCTCCAGAGAAGGACGATCTAAACTTCCGACACAGCTAACTTCTTCAAGAAACTTCACCTTAAGAATTGTCTACTTGACCATTTCTATTCGTCAGTGTTCCTGAAATGTGGCCTCAAAACGTAAACATTCAATTTCCACTTTTCCACTTTCAACCTTAAGAAATCTATAGCAACTTTTCTTCCATCATCTTGAAGGATTTTCAAGGAAAAGCCACTTGGGGAGGCCACAGCTCAGTGTTTCTATAACTAGAAGCTTTTAGGTGACTCATGGGGAAGTTGTAAAGGAGTTAAGGAAACTAGACCTATTAAATATAAAATGGCTATTTGGTGGAAGATACTATAAACTACACAAAAAGTGTACTCATGTCTTCTACTTGACTCTTGGTCAGGGAACAAAATAGTTAAGACTGTCATGTCCTTTGAAGCTCTTGCTTAAAATGCTGATAATAGATCTGAATACGTGTATTTTGCCATTAAAACTTTTGGAGGCTGGTTTCATTGGGAGGAATTAGCCCATAATTTGAAAAGAACGGAAAAAAAAGACACAAGGATAAGAGTTTTATTTGTACAGGACCCAAATTTATGGCAAAACTACAATTATCTTTAAAAGCTAACTATTTTGCTATGGTCAGAATCAAAATTATGATAACAATACTACCTCACATTTGAAAAGAACTTCGTGGTCTTCAAAGCACTCTGACATGTTATATGATTTGATTCTGATAATCTTTGAGACAGGCATACCAGTTTATAGATGAGATTATAGGATCAGAACTAAAATACTATTTTTTGAAGTATTTGAGGGGCAAAGAAGAAAATGAAATTCCTGGCATTTGTAAAAAAAAAAAAAAAAAAAAAAAAAACCGAAACAAAACAAAACCAAAAAAACAAAAAACAAAAATCTATAATGGAGAAAAAAATAAAAGCTATCATTGAAAATAAAACTTAGTTTTAAGCCTAAATTTTAGCATCTGTAAGAAAATACAAACATTAAATTTAATGATAATATTTACCTTTACTGTATTAAAATTATATTTTTTATTATAGTGGCACTAAATAAGAGCATTGGAGAAGTACTTAAAAGGATATGACAGTTTTAATTATTTTGACCCTGTCCAAGATAAGCATGTAACCAATAGTTAGAGAGAAATAAAGCTGATGCTTTAAAAACAAAACAAAACAAAATAAAAAAAACGGCATTCTCCCAAAGCTTCATAAATACATTATTACAGGGGTGCCTCCTTTCACTTATCTCGCTTGTCCCTTTAATTGTGATGTGTCAACTTTTTCTAATGACTCTGGGGCACCAAACAGATTCAAAGAAAGATACAAAGACAGAACACTGTGAGGAACTTCAACTCCAATAAGCTTCAACAAACACAGTAAAAGGGAAAGCTGTACAATAGAATGGAAGCCTTTGTTGCACTTGCTTATAACGATCCAGGAAAAAGGGAAGGGCAAAAACAGATAGATGAATAGTGACAGGCAGTGAAAAGATACTTAGAGAAGAAATATTTGAGCCTTTGACAATCCACTCACTAGGAGTGAACAACAGATGGAAAATTTCTACAGCAGCTACTCAAATCCAGAGGGAGGACAGGACACTCTCAGAATGGACCAGTTTGACGCATGCCTCCCACTGGAGACCAAGGGAAGTAGTGAAAAGAGACAGAGAGATGAGGACAGGAGTTGGCAGCAAATTAATACTTTTTAAGTTGTCATTTCAGAGATTAGAACTGAATTACATGGGCTTGACATGCAAAGGTGTAAGCACATTTAAGATAATTTCAATTTACTTAGAAGCTCATAGTAAAAAAGCAATCTATCTTTGATATCTAGGTTATAAATACATTCTCTTTTAACCAAATATTTTTTGACAGGCTAACACAAAAGGTTCAGGTTACGCTAAGCCCCATGGGGCTCAATTCTCATGGGAGAGGTATGAAGAATACAGGTTTTCCATTAAAGATTTCTTATTGCTTCCCTGGTTCAGAGTATCTCCTTTCAGACACTCAGAAAAACTAGAATTTTCACCAGTTCTCTAAATGTGAGCGTATTTATTCTCTGACTCACAACTAATTATTCCTTTCCTGGAAAAGGCCTTAATAGACCTGAAAGCTAATTCCTCTTCCTATGTTCAGACTTATTGGAACTCAGGCAAAAATAATTGCTAAAAAGAGTATGCTTACTTCTAGAAAAGGAAAGAATACATGTAAAAGTCTAACCCCAAAGCTCCTTCCATTTGGTTAATACCAAAGCATCCCCTTCTACTTTGGTTAAAGAGTTTTGGAAATCAAGAGTTTTAAGTAGAGAAAAACACTTAAAAGTGGTACAGAAATTATAACATTAGAGTAGCAGTTAACACAGATTTTTCAATATCAGAGATACTAAGTATAGCAATTACAACGTTACTACATAGTATAGTAACGCTTGCATTTCACACATTCAAAAGCAAGTATAAACCCCAATTGGGGTCATACTCTCTCCCTCTCTTCTCTGATTTAAGACCCTTAATACTGATGCAAAGATGTTCTCCTGTCACAAAAAGGAAAAAAAGGATTTCGTCTTGCCTTAAGCATTTCATGATCACCAATGAGAATCCATCCACCTGACTGCCCAAAATTGCTTTAGCCATTATAGGGAAAATGCCGTGCGGTTACCATCAGGTGGCATAAACTCTTAGAGTAGAGCAGTATAAAGCCCTTCTCAACCCAGTGCTCCAGGAAAGACTTAAGCCCTAATGATCAAAGCATCAGTTTATGCATGTAACAAATTAACTTCTTTATGACCTAGAATGGCATTAGTGGAGCACCATTCTTAGAACTGAGAAAACGGTCAAAGTATTTGAGTAGTCTTAATTCTCTCAAGAACCCAGTTAGGAAAAGCTATTCTAAATAATTACCCCTGATCATCTAGGGTAATTATCAACATAAGCTAGGATCCAACTCCTACATTCTGAGATAGAGAGGGTGCTCTGAATGTGTGCATATTAAAAACCCATGAAAAGCCATAGATAGGTTACTGGGAGAATGAATAATAAGCTCCCTTGTACAAGCAGTGAGGAGCGGCACAGGCTCCTAACTCCTGTGCCTAACTCCTCCTGCTGGCATGACTGGTCACATCTGGGTGTACTTCAAAACACCTAGCCAGTCTGACAAAAAAACTGCAATGGCAAAAGTTCTAGCTGAAGAAGGTCCAACTGCCCTATCTCCAGTACAACTTTGTTTATACCACTCCCTTCTAATTCAGAATCTCTGAAAAGTGCAAACACCCATCATATGCTCTAGAGGTTCTATTCGCTGACTGTCTTCATATTCCCTTTGGCTAGTTTCTATGCTACATGAATCTTAAACAACTGCTATCTTAACATTCCAAATGCTGCACCCACGAATCCACAAATTTTCGACTTGCTGTTCATTAACAGCTTGTAGGAACAGCAAGATCACACTTCCCCAGCCCACCATGCCACAAAGGAGTTGGGGAAAAGTTATCACTTCGGCCATACAATACAAATGGGTGACTCCTTTATTACCGTAGAACTAGGTAAGGACCTATGAGGGGACCTTCCTTTAATAGAATGAAAATACTGTTTTATAGTCTAGCCAATGACCTTTCAGAGAACCCAATCTCCAACAATTTCTAGGTAACGAACAGAGATGATTCGGCAGGTGACAAGTAAACTTAACTGGGCAGAGAATAAGAGCATTTAGAGTTGCATTTCCCTATTCCGACTCTCAGCAAAGCATTTTTCATTTCTCCAGCATTTCAATCTCATAGCTTCTGTATTTAAATTTCCTGGTTAGCAACTTGTCAGCTCTCTATACAGCACTAAACATTTAAATACAATCACAAAATCAAGATATATAAGCTGTGAAAGGAGGGAATATTCTAACTATCCAAAAATCTACAAGTTATTTTAATTTCTGGTCCTAGAAGTCTATCCTAATATTATAAGGTATTCTGGACAAACACCCCCCCACACACATACACACTCACACCTTCCCATGCTCCTCATGTTAGAAGAAATATAAAAGAGAGATTTTCTTATTTCTAAATGAGGCCACAGGGTCCAAGAGTCCTATTTCCCTATACTAATTCATTCCCCAAATTTGTTTGTCAAAAATTTATTTTATTTTATTTTATTAGAAAGCTTAATTCTTAATCAAATACTGCCAATAGTATATAGATTTTAACTAAAATTGATCTAACTAAAAAGTGAAACTTTCTAAAATCAAATGAACTTTCTGGAGCAACCACTCTTTTAAGGAAATACCTAACATGAGAAATCATCAAGCAGATTTAATACCCTCAGAAACAAAGATGCTATCATATGGGAACAGAATATTCTACATTTTCACGTTCTAAGTCAACTACCCTCACTACTTTAAGCAATTGCAGTTCTGCAGCAAACTTGACTAGGCTGTCCCCTGAACTTGGGCAGCTCACCAGAAATATCCCAAACACGCACAGTCTGGTCCAGGCTAGCTGATACAACTAGGTCTTCTGAAGGGTGGAACTGAGCACACATTACATAATGGTTGTGCCCCGTTAAAACACTGGAAGAAGAAAAAAGAAAGACAATGCCAAATTAGAGAAAGGAATCAACAGACTCCTACACACTAAATAATATTCTCCATATTCGACAGGTGCAGATCTAATTATACCTTTTCTGAGGCAAAGGCAAGTCATCCTAACAATTCTGAACTCATAAAAGCAAGGTCAGCTGTTCTAATAGCTCTCTTTTTACCTCTAATGCTTTAGTGTTTAATATTACTAATTTTAAGAGAACTGAGACTGTACCATTCTTCTTGAAAATATATTAAAGTGTCAAAATAAACGGAATCTTAGTAATTTGTACTAGAAACTATCTGTTGTATTTTAGTAGAATATTCCTCTTAAATGGTCGTTTCATTTTCATGGAAAGCTTGAGATCCAAACACATAGCAAGACAGAGGTCTGTACCTTGACTCAGGTTTCACAGAAACAGAAGTGAAAACCAGCTAGAAGTTTTGTTCTAAAAGCCTAGCTATATGACCTTTCTTTGGTAAGTAATTATCAGAAAATCCAGATTCATACACTACTTATGAAATTGCTTCTATATTTATCATTCTGTATGTAAAAGCATTGTACAGATACAATCAGTAGTTATTATCAGCAAACACTGCCCATTAGAGAAGGGAGATGACTGTTCTAAAGAGAAGGTGATGACAAAAACATTAGGAAGAATGAGGACACTTTTTGAACCCTCTGTCCATTGCTTTACCAGACACAGGTTCTAGACTGCCAGTTCCATACTCGGATGGTCTGATCATCTGAGGCACTCAGAATCCAAGGGTATTCCTGAAAGATATTCCAGATAAAGGGTTTGACATTTAACCAAAGTATTCTTTCAGACTCCTGTAACCACTTCTCTCTTTGGAGGGAGCATTCCATTGTCCAACATCTCAACTATATTAATAAAGGGAATGCTGCTTCTGATTTATTCAATATAACCCTGAGTGCTTTTTTTTTTTAACAGAAGGAAACAAAGCAGGAAGGTCAACACTACATAGATCCTAGAAGACCCACTCTGATAACATAATTGTTATCAAAGCATGGGTTCTTGAGGTACAAGATGATTCCTACAGGAAAAATGAAGAATATTATAAAACTAGAGGCACCATGGCTACTTACATGATGAAAAAACGTGGTGCGGATGTAGTCTAAGTGCCCAAGCAATGTGAAGAGACAACGCCGAAGCTTGTAATTCCAAACCTGCAAAGAGGGAAGTACAGCTAAGGAATAGGACCTGAGGATCTTAAGACTCTAAAAGGCTGGGATTTCTCAGTAAACAAGTTTGGATTTATATTTGGGCATTTCTAAATAAGTGGGAACTGTGATAAGGAATCTCGTTTGAGGTTGCAGGGAAAAAGAACAAGAATGAAAATGTAAGTTATCTAAATAGCATGTGTGGAGGAAAAAAGGCAAGGCTAGGGAAAACCTACAGCTAAAGCTATGGAAAAGGTTTTTCCTTTCTTTGGGGAGAAACCATCTCTATTTAATAATATGAGACAAGGTGCTCAGTCCTTCTGAGGAAGCTAAGACCACGTTGAGGTGAGGCCCTCACTTGATCCGGCAACTAGCTCCACGCCCGGCAGCGCTCACCCAGCACCGCCTGCACTATGGCTTCCATCTCAGAGCTCATGTGCATCTACTTGGCCCTCATACTGCATGACGATGAGGTGATAGTCATGGAGGATAAAATCAATGCCCTCATTAAAGCAGCAGTGTAAACATTGAACCTTTCTGGCCAGGTTTGTTTGCAAAGGCTCTGGCCAATGTCAACATTGGGAGCCTCATCTGCAATGTAGGGGCTGGTGGACCTGCTCCAGCAGCTGGTGCTGCACCAGCAGGAGGTCCTGCCCCCTCCACTGCTGCTGTCCTAGCTGAGGAGAAGAAAGTAGAAGCAAAGAAAGAAGAATCTGAGGAGTCCAATGATGACATGGGCTTTGGTCTTTTTTGACTAAGCCTCTTTTGTAATACGTTCAATAAAAAGCTGAACTCAATTTTAAAAATAAATAAATAAAACTTTAAAAAATATAATATAACACAAGATGCTTATCCAGGCTTAACTTGGAATTCTTTCTACTGAGTAACTGCATTCTCAGCTTGAATACAGATTCTTAGTGCTTTAGCTATCATCTTTGCTCAGGATAAAAAAAGGACAGATACCATAACTCCCAAGGAAACAATAATATAACATGATATCATCTTCTCTTAGACTCTTAACTTGGTGGCAAATGATGCCAAACATTCATGATCTCTACTAATCTACCATGTAAACAAACTTTAACTCATTACTATAGAAAATACTACATGCTCTGTTAATGGTCGAGCAAAGCAGAGAAACATCACATTCAGAAATAAAGTTGAGTCAACTATCAGGCATCAGTGGGCACAACTGAGGAAGGCACTAAAATCAGAACCATAAATGTAAGATAACCCATGCTCCCCATCCAAACCCCCACCCCGCTCAAAGTACAAAAATGAGAAGTTATATGCATTTTTAACATTTAATACTTGTTTATAATCTCTCTGGGCCACTTTGTTACTATTCTTTCTTTTCTTTTACTTTAAAAATTTTTAATTTTCTTTTGTAAATTACATTTAAAAAGTAACAGCATTTTCCATAACAAATTCAAACAACCCAAAACTATGATTGTCCAAATAAGAATATAAGCTTCCTAAAGGCAGGATCCTTATCCATGATGCTCAACACTATACCCCTAGCACATAATACAGTGGCTAACACTTAGTAGGTGCCCAACAGGTATGTGTAGAAAAAGTAATAACATGAAAAGTGAAAGTATGCCAATACCCACCTTCATCTGTTGAATAATCTATAAATAAATAGCACATATACAGCAGAGTAGGACCTTCACACAAAAATTAGGTCAAATCATAAATACTATTCTGTAGTCTTTTTTCTCCTTATAAAGTTCATTGATTTGAATTTTCATATATCTAACTTCAAATCATCTTGACTCCTTTACAGTCCTCTATCAAACTCCGGAACTCTGAATTCTTAAAGAACTATAGGGTTTTGTAGACTCTGACCATTTGCTGGGTTTCCTATCTTACTCTTTGTAAATTTGGATATAGCAAACAATATGATAATCCCCCTTTTATGAGAGAAATATAAAACCAAAGCATGATAGCACTACATATCTATCTGCTAGCTGAAACATCCCTTTAGATATAATTCAAATCCCATATAATTCACCAATTTAAAGTATAGAATTCAATGGTTTTTAATACATTCATAGTTATGTAACCACCACAATCAATTTGAGAACTATTTATCACCCCAACCCACTGGTAGTCACTTCAGATTTCTTCCCGACCCTAAGCAACCAATAATCTGCCTTCTGCTTTATAAATTTGCCTACTCTGGACATTTCACATAAGGGGAAGGTAACTCCTTTTTAAACATATTAATCATTTTGGAAAAACTTTGTGGAAGTAAACAGAACAAATTTTGATTTTTTTAAATATAGGTGCAAAGTCTCTGGCTCCAGCTTTTGCCTTTATCACAGTCGAGCTTCTTAAAAGAAATACCTGGGGTGGCTCCATAGTGTAGTGGTTAGCATGTCTGCTTTACAAAGAAGCTCCTGGATTCACGCTCCAGGTGGAGTCGCGGACCATACCCCAGGTGCACCAGGTCTCAGGTGCACCAGGTCTCAGGGGCACCAGGCCCCTGGGTGCACCTGGCCCCGGGTGCCCCAGGCGCCGGGTGCTCGCTGCGAGCATGTGGGAGAAGACACCCTGCCTTCACAGACCCAGTTCTTAAGGGGAAACGGCAACATCCATAGGTCAGGGGTAGAATTTTGTGTGTGTGTGTGTGTGTGTTGGGGGAAAATTAAAGGGGGGGGGGGAGCCTCTATTCTGTCTATGCTTCCTCACTTCATATTAAAGTGCTAAGATCACTAATGCCCACAGATTAAGCAATACAAGGTTACTTGGTCTTCATATCTTATTTTGACTACTTTCTCCTTTCCAAAATTCTCTCCTTCCTTGGTGTCCAAAAGGCTTTTGCTTCTCCCTCTTGATTCATCTTCAACCTCTCAGCCTCTTCTTTCCTATACTAGCTCTACTTTCTCTTTTAAATAAGTTTGTTTTTTCATTCAACATAATCCTGAGTGATATGTACTAACTACTTCTGTTTTGGCTCCCTCCTTCAAGATGGCAACTCCCAAATATATTTCCAGTGCAGACATATCTCCACTAGACTGTCCCTCGGGTAACCCAAACTAATCAGAGTCAAGATGGTAATTACTACCCATCTGGTATGGAATGAATGTTTGTGTCCTCTTCAAAATTTATGTTGAAATCCTAATTCCCAAGGTGATGAAATTAGGAGATGAGGTATTCGAGAGGTGTCCCTAAGGGTGGAGCCCTCAGGAATGGGATTAGTGTCCTTATAAGAGAGGCACCAGAGATCTCTTGCCCTCAAGTGAGTACAGAGTGAGAAGTCAACCATCTGCAGCATGGAAGGGGATCTTCACCAAACACTGACCATGCTGGCACCCTGATCTTGGACCTCCAGCCTCTAGAACTGTGATAAATAAATTCGTGTTGTTTATAAGGCATCTTTTTTGTTATAGTAGCCCAAACAGACTGAGATACCATCCTCCTCTACTCCAGAAAACTGTACCTCCTCTTGTTTTTCCTTTCCTAGTTAATGGTACCCCTTCCTTCCAGTGACCTAAGCTAGAAGAAGCCTGAGATAAAGTAATCTCATTTATTTTCCCTTATCATCACACCCATGGAACAGACTTACTGATTCATTTCCTTAAGCGCTTACATCTATCTTTCTCTCCATTTGGAATGCTACTGCTTAAGCTCAGGCTCTACTCATCTCTACAGTTTCTAATTGGTATCTGCGTCGTCTTGCCCAATTCATTCAGTCTTTCTCTATACTACCACCCAAGTAATTTTTAAAAAATGTGTTAATCTGATTATCACTCCTCTACTTAAACCCCTTTAATGGTTCTTTGTTATCTGTATAACATACAAAATCCTGAACACTGCAAACTTCGTGATCTGGCCCTTTTTCTCTCCATTTCTCCAGATTTTACCCACACAAAAACAATTATAGGTTCTCGGATGTATCCAGCTACCTCATACCTTTTTGTTTTTGTACCTGCATTGCCCTTCCCTATTTCACTTTCGTTATCTTTCTATTGTATCACTTATTAAACTACGCAACTATTATTTGAGTATATATTTATCTCTTCTATGAGAAGAAAAGCTCCTCGAGAACAGAGACCATTTCATATTCCCAAAAAATAAAACAGTGTCTGGTACATAGTAAACATTCAATAAATGTTGCTGGATAAGTGCTCTGAATAACGTTGTCAAAAGCCTGAGCTCTGTATGAATAAGATGTACTGTTTTTCAGTTCCTTCCACAATTTGCAAACTCCATATCCTCTGTGTTTTATTCCCAGTAATGACAGACTCTCTGTACCTTAATCTTATAGTCATCTCCTCCAGAGACAAACAGTGGCTGCTGCTTATGAAAGTCAATGCCTCGCACTGGACCTGGGGAAGAAGGCAGACAATATATGTCAAAGAGAGCTATGCTTCCTAATTGCTAAGGTGATTCTTATTCAGGATCTTCAGTTCTACCCTATTCTTTAAACCTAAAGGAAGCAATGTCAAACAAGGCTTAAACTACTCTAGAGGACAATAAATACTTCTATTTTTTTTAACTTCCTCCTAGAAACTATTATCTTACCATCATGTTCATCAAACTTGTCAATGAGGGTACACATCCGATAGTCCCATAACTGGATGACCCCATTGTGTAAACTGGTCAGGATCCAGGGTCTTTTGGGGTGAAAACTGAGCCCTGGAAAAAAAAAAAAAAAAAAAACAGAGAATGATCCAATGAATGAAGTAAGCCCAACAATGTCACCTTCCTGTCCATTCTGATAAGAAAAAGGAACAGTTAGGTTAACCCTAGGTTAATTCGTTCATTCACTGGATGCCAAACAATGTGAATTTAAGTTATAAGGTGCTGGATTTTTATTATGTTTCATTAAATATGTTTGGGGTTTGCTTTAATTTGCAGTTAAGTTACTTGGAATCAGTTGGTCCTTTCAAGGCTTGCTTTTTAAGTTTTGTTAGGGTGGGTCCACAGCAGCCTTTAGAGTAGGTCTAATTTAGTACCACTATTAAGGCAATATGCTTCTGAGGTCTCTGTACGATGCCTTGTAGTATTAGAAGGTCTTTCCATCCTGACTAGTAGGAACACGAATTATTCCCAGTCCTACCTCCAGGGAGTGTCCACCTTCTCCAATGGTTCTTTCCCAGGACTTGGGTCCTTTCTTCACATTAATGAGATTAGCATTAGAATTCATGTGAATTCATGTGACAGGATCCCCAGCAGAACTCTCCAGTGTTCTCTGAGCAGCTCCCTCTTCTCTGGTATTTTGCCCAGCAATTCTGTCATGGCTTCCCTGAACTCTAAACTCTATCTCCTCAGTGAGACCATGGAGCTCTTCCCACTCCCTGTACTGCAGCTTGGAAACTCTACCCAGGTGGTAAGCTAAAAACAATCATAGGATTCATGCTGTTTATTTCCCTTTTCTCAAGAAGCACTCCTGCACTACCTGTCATCCAATGTCTGAACACCTTCGCTTTATACATTTTGTTCAGTTGTGCAGCTGTTTAAGGTAGGAAGGTAAATCTGGTCTCTGTCACTCTATCATGACTGGAAATGGAACTTTAAGAAAGTAAAAACTGTCAAAAGTTTGGAGTGTATTCTTTCAAATTTTTAATGCAGACCATATTATTTTACGAAAATAATGATAAGATTATAATGTTTTCTTGCAAACTTCTTTTATCGCTTAACTATATGGCGTGGATCTCATTACATTTAAGTATATACAAACAAAACCTCATTCTTTTTAACAACTGCAAGGTACAAATGCGCCATCTTAAAATTATTTTACTAACAGGCATTAAATCTTTTTCCTAACTTTTCCAGCTGAAAATAGGGCAACAAGGAGATACTTCAACATACAGCCTATTTGCATTACTACTGCTTTAGGCTAAAGACCTGGAAGTGGGATTGTTCAAGAACACGGTATGTGCATTTGACATTTTGGTTATTATCTGACTGCAAAACAAATATATAAATATACATTTCCTGAAAGTATCCATTTGCAGACACTGGCCAACATGGGATGTTATCGGTTATTGTTTTGTTTATTTTATTAATCTAATACCAAAAAATAAAGATATTCTCATCTTTATTTAAAAAATATATCTTTAATTCTAGTGAGTCATGTAATATTTTCATTTATTTATTGAACATCTACATTTCTTCTTCTAAACTATTTTTCCGTTAGGTTGTTTACTTTTTCTTTACGATACATAAAAACACTCATTAATAGATATTAACTCTCAAATATACTGACACCTTTTTCCCCCCATTTTCCTTCTTTTATTGCCCAATAAGAAATCAGGAGAAGAGAAAACACAAAGATTATAAAGGCCCGTGACAACCATCCGGGAATTCTTAATGGTACTCTTCATGATCAAGATTCCCACGAGACTTAGAAACTGCTCAAAATCTATTCTCACATTAAAAATGGCCTCCGGTTTTTGAGCTGGGTCTATGCCAAGCACTATAACAAGCACTTTTAATACACTTTCCCATTTTAATTCTCACTACAAGAGAACATTAACTATTTACATTTTACAGATAAAGAACTAGAGATTTAGAAATGTTAAGTAAGTCACTCAAGGTCATACACCTTGCTAACGGATGTTTGAGCATTCCAAAGCCAAGCTCATATGACTCCAAGTGCCAAGTTCCCAACCACTTTGCTAAGCAGCATCTTAGTAAATGTTCACGATATATATTTTTTCCAAATCACAGAAGACCTTACTTCTCTGCCTTTACCATTCTAAAAAACTACTGCTGCAATTTCAGTCATTTGCCCTCCACTCCCATCCACTGATACTCAAACTCTAGAGTTGCCATATTTAGGAAATAAAAATGCCTAGTTAAATTTAAATTTTAGATTTAAAACACAAACAATACAGACTTTACTGGGGTTACAGGCCTAAATGTCCTATCTCCAGATAAGAAATAAAGCCCAGTGGAGTCACTGGATGTTGATCCGGTGCACCAAGGCCTCCTTAAGCGAGGTAACCAGTGTTCCTTTCCAAAAACGTTATGTACTTGGATGCGAATGACGGAGGTTGCGACTCAATCCCCAGGGACGTTCCCTACAACACGGTCATCAAAAAGCCAACAGGGAACAGGGCCTTGGGGGCAGAGGAATAAAAGTAGAGAATACAGGCCCCAGGAAAGGAAGGAAAGGGAAAGAATGGGGAAGGGACCTAAAGGATCTCCCGAGGTGTGGAAACCATTATAGGTACAACAAACTCCGAGGACACGCCAAAGAAAAGCGAGCTGGAGAGCCGCCTGCCAGATCTAAACTCCCTCCTGCCTATCTTCCTTTGGGTTCGTTCCGTGGGTCCAATTAGGCCCACAGGTCTAATTTCTCTCTTCCCCCATGACAGCGCCAGCCCTGACATTCAGCCACTGTGTCCCCCCACCCCCTACCCCTCACTTTTTCCTCTACTACCTTTGACCCGCGCGCTCTTGGTCTCGAATTTGGTTAGCATCCTTCAGGTCTAAGGCTCCGGTCTCCCAGTCCGAGCCCTGCCACTCCCTGCGGCCCTTCGGTTGCCTCCACGTCAGCGGCCCTCTATTGCGACTCCTCCCGGAAGTTCCTCTAGACAAGAGCTTCCGGTCCCTGAAGCTCCGGGTCACAGAGACGGCGCTAGTGTGGCCCTAGAGAGGCCACAGCGGGACTGGAGGAGAATAGAGGCTTCCACTCTGCGGAGAGGCAAGATGGCCACGGCTGCGGGCGGCTTTGTGGCTAACCTGGGAAGTCCGGGTCTTCTTCACCTTTTGTCTTTCTTCGCCCTTCTGGCAGGTGAGGCCTCCCCCACCCGTGAGCTCCACTCTGTAAGGAGAACCCTTCGGATCGGCCTACCCGCGAGCGTCGCCGTCTCTTCTCGTTCCCGCTGCCCCTCTGTTCCCCGACCCTGGAAATCTGCTTTCTTTTTCCTTCCCACGACAGAAGTTCCCCCGTTACGTGAACCTTAAGGTCTCTTCTCCACCGCAGCACGTCGGGTCACCCTATTTCCTCTTGCAGGTCTCCTTCTGGACTCCCAGCCCGACTTTCCCACTTTATCCTGATGCCTCCTTTTCCCCAGGGCTCCAGCCACCCCACCCACAATCAGAAAGGACAGATGTCAGAGTTCAAGCGTCCTTCCCAAAGCGTTTAGACATTTCAAAATGAAGCAGCATTGTTCACTGCGTGCAATGCAGCACTTATTAGGAAAGTAGATTCCTTATTTCTTTGTTGATACCGCCATAAACCCGCGTCCCCATACTTTGACTCAGTTTGTCTTATCAGTAAAGTGAGACAAAGGTAGGATATGGGTACTTTTAACTGTTTCAAACATGAAATAATGGTTAAGGAACTTCAGGCATTTATAATGTATATAAGTTTTTGCTTACATGCAAACATTTATTTTCTGGTATGTGGCTTTCTAGTTTGTCAAGCCCTAAAATGCGCATGTGCCTGTATATAACCATGACCATACCTTTCCCCAAGATAACATTATATTTTAAAGTCCCCAAAGGAGAAACTGTAGCTGCCTCACACTGTGGGCACACATAAATGAGCTACCAATGTTAGATTAACTGACAGGTGTGTGGCATAAGTTTTCTCCCAGTTCTGTTCAGACTCCTGAAAAAATGTCTCAGAAAAATTATTTAAATTGTAGTCTATAGTCCTAGACTGGACCCTTTTTATTAACTAATGAGTAATATACATACAGGATGAAAAAGTAGTGGTCACCCATGCAACCAGAAGCTGGTACACCTAAGGTTAAATGTATTTCCTTTGACAAATGAAATTTTCTCTTAGCTTACTGTCAGTTGCTCTATGTAGACTTTGTAATAGCCCTTCTGAGACACATAGTTGGGTGTATTTTATGTGTTCCAATAATGTACCCAAGAAGTGAGAAGAATGTACATTAGCCCCATTTTAGAAAGTATGATATGCCCAAGCCATACAGTGGGCTGATAACAGGATGGAGGCTAGTACTATCATCTCTCAATTTTTTCTAACACTTTTATCTTCTGATCAGGTCTGTGCAGGGGAAATTCAGTGGAGAGGAAGATCTACATCCCCTTAAATAAAACAGCTCCCTGTGTCCGTCTGCTGAATGCCACTCATCAGATTGGCTGCCATTGTGAGTTGAGGTTGGAATTTGTGTTTATGGCCGTTGACATTTCAGCCTATGCCCTAGATATAGATTCAAGTTCTCCTCGGGAGTCTCAGCACACAAATTAGGCTATGTAGGTGGGAGCTGGTAGAGAACCTTTTGTCAAACTAGGCAATATAATTACAGCTAACACTTAGTAATTGATGCATACTAAGCTTCTTATACATGCACCTCATTTAATCCTCACAACAACCCCATGGTGTAGGTTCTATTATTATCTCATTTTACAAATGATGAAACTGAGTGAGGCTTAAAGAAGTTGAGTAACTTTTCCAACATCATCCTGCTATTAAGTGATGAAGCCAGGATTTGAGCCCTGGTGGTCCAGGTTCCAAGCCAGGACTCTTAACCACCCAGTAGATCAAGTAGGGAACTAAACTGTTTTCTGAGGAGAAAGAAACCTCATTCTATGGAGTCCATTTATCACCTGCACTCTGAACTTTTTGGAACCAAAGTGGGCTTCTTTAAGGCAATGAACTATTTGAAGAGAAGGCAATGATAAAGCCAAATAATTGTAAGGGGGATTAATAAAGCATTTGGATTTGTCTTTATGCTTTGTAAATGTGTTCCAAAACGGTTCCATGACAACATGGCTATAAAATTAAGAAAGGGGGAAAAAGTTGTGATCTGAAGGCAGAATCCCTGTTCCTCTTCTGCTTAACTTGCTATCTTCAGATTTTGTTCTTCTGTGGATAGTAGCTCTATCAGAACATAGTTTTGCAAGTAAGCAGGACACAGAATCAGATTTTGGCTCTTTGATTAAATTAGTCACCTCTGAATTTCAGTTTACTCCTATGAAAATGGTTCAAATATACCTGCACAAAGCTGAAAGTTAGACAACCTTTAGTAGTAGATGTTTATTGATGATGCTAAGTAGTACTGTGTGATTTTCTGAAACTTCTCAATTTTCATAGGAGAAAACTGGGACAACTGGGAAGTGAAAGGCAGTTTCTACTTTTCTACCTATCCTTCCCATACTATACTCTTATGTTCATTGTCCCATGTCTCTGCTATAGGAAGTACTTGAAGTAGGTTAACTGGTTCCATACAGTTCCAAATAAGATTTTTGTTGAACTTATTTCTTAAACTGGGTTTGTGGGTAGAAAGGAGCCGGTCTTGCTGAAACCCCATTTTATTGCAAAAGGCTAGGACCCCATCCTTCTGGAGCTGGCCTCCAAGATACCCCTTTTGGGAATAAGTCACTTTGCTGCATGTTTTTAGAGCAGCCCTGTGGGAAGCAGAGCAGTAGCCTCTAGAGATAAAGCCAAGTGCCAGTATAAAGAAACAAGTGTGGAGGGGCTGGACTCTGGCTCCTTCCTCATTAAGGTCTTATTTCTTTTTCAACCTCCTCATTTCTGAGTCTTACTTCATCATACCTGCCAGTCCCGAGCAAGCTACACCCTCTTTAATTAGGGTTGCTAGCATGATAAAATTAAGGAGAAAGACCCAGGTTTGCTTTTCTGATTATAATGCTCTGTGTCTCTTGGACCCTTTTAAAATACTTAAAGGGCTTATGTAGGTTTCTTTCCTTTCCTTTTTTAATTTGTCCCCATAGTGTGAGATAAATGGGGATGGAAAAGTTCTTTGTTGAAGGCCCACAGCAAGTAAGCAAGTTACTTAAGACTGCAGTCACTCATTTGAGCCCAGATTAGAATCCAGGTTTTTTCAGTTTAGTGTCACAGCTTGTCTTCTATCTGTTCTCTTTGCAGCTGAAGTTATGTATTTTTTATTTGCCAGACTAACTTTTTCTTTTCCCGTGTCTTAAATGCTGTGGCAAGGACTCTTTTATCTTTTATTTTACTTAGTACTGTCATTGGTAGGCAGAACTTTTTTTTCTTAATAAAAATTTATTTGAGCCAAACTGATGACATATGCTTGGTGGCAAGATCTCAGATCTCAGATGTTCGCAGGTAAATCTTTACTAAAGTTATTCCAGATTCTGATAGCCCTTTGTCTTTTATTATTGTCACAGTTAACATGAACATAAGTATTTGGTGTATGTAAGACATAGTTGACTGTTGGAGACCTGCTTCCATGTCTAGATTTTACCAGATCCCATGGGAGAAAAATACTACCTCGCTGGAAATCTGAAAGTGCTTATGATTTTTGTCTCATGCAAGTTAAAAGTATTTCAGTGCCTTGGTCTAGAGCCATAAGTCTCATGATTGGCTGTGTGTAATAAAAAAACCACAAGTGGCATGTTTTGAAAATTCACATACCTGGGCCTCACTTTTTAAAGATTTTAATTTGGTAGATCTGATATAAAGCCCAAGTATCTATTTTTTAAAACTCCAAAGTGATTCTTATACACAGCCCAGGTTGAGAACTACTACTCTAAAACAAGTTATGAATTACACATTTATGTTTGGGGAGAAGACTTATGGGGAGACATGGATCACTAAGGACTTGAGAGGTGTTGCTACATAGAACTCAAGGTGATCCATCCTCTAGTGCAGTGCTTCCTGATCTTTGTCATGTCATGAGGCACATAGAAAACGTTATTTGTATGGCATTCTGACACATACAGAAATGGATGATATTTGTAGGGCATCCATTTGTAGAGTAGTGGTTGAGTCTGCTCCTGGCTGGGGTTGACCAGTCTGGGGTCTTTGGAAACACTAGGTCCCCAGAAATGAAGAGAATCAATATCGGTACATCTCTGGTCCATTTAAGGCTCATCAGTTGGGAAGCTGTGTTCTAGAGACCTCAGAGTTCTAGATAAAATTTACCTAAAACTGGCCAAAAGCAAATAAAGTTATTCCCAAGTAGGGCAAAGGAATGGAGATCCAGGGAGGCTAACAGAATCTTCACATATATTTTCAGAAAGGAAGATTCACTACTAGAATAATGAGCTAGAGATTTAGAGCCTGCCATTTCCTGAAGAAAATAACAGATTTGACTACTTTGGTGTCTGCTGTCATAGAATCTTGTATATAGGTTAAATGAGGTTGAGAGAAGAGGGCAAGAAAATGACGATCACAGAGCCTTTCTGACCTTTAATGAATAAGACCTCATGAGTAGGCTTCTTGGGCTCTTTCGTCTTCCAGTTCCTCCAGGTAGCCCTCGGGTGTAATGGGGTCTTTCAGTTCTTTAGTTCGAGTCTAGACATGGCTGCATTTACCCAAATGTCTTGTGATGTGTTTGGGGTATAGATGATCTGATCTGCAGAATCAGTAAGGTAAAGTCTAGAGCTTTACTTTGACCCATTCTGTCCTGGCAGCTTCCATTAGTGGGGACACAGGGGTTATCCATGTAGTGGAAAAAGAAGAGGACCTGCAATGGGTATTGACTGATGGCCCCAACCCCCCTTATGTGGTTCTTCTGGAGGGCACACTCTTTACCAGGTAAGAACTGCATGTACCTGCTGGAAACTGCATGCAGAGAGGGGGAAATTCAGTGAGCCGTCCTCACACTTATGAATGAAAACTTACTTTGGCTGCCCTGGCCTGATCAGGACAGGGGATAGGGTGATCCTTAGAAGAAAAGATGCACCATCAAAAGGAATCATCTCGGTGACCTTATACGTAGAGCTCTAGTGAGTAAGCACCCCAGGGAGGAAGGAGGATTATACAGGGTCACTCAGACACAGGGTAGATGAGATTAAGCCTTGAGCTCAGATGGAGTCATAGTCCCCTCAGAAATCAGAGACTGAAAATGAAAGAAATGAGTCAGCAGTTTGATTCCCCTAGTTTCCCATTTGTTTCCATCCTTGGGCCAGGATATTGGGCTACCTGACAACCCTCCTGTCTTCCTTCATGACATTCCCTCTGTGTCACAGGAAGGTGATGGAGAAGCTGAAGGGGAGCACCAGTCGAATTGCTGGTCTTGCAGTGTCCTTGGCCAAGCCCAGCCCTCCCTCAGGCTTCTCTCCTAGTGTGCAGTGTCCCAATGATGGGTTTGGTAAGAGCCTCCAAAAGAGGGAACCTACTGTCACTCAAAGCTCACTGTTGCATCAGTCTCGTGTCTTTTGTAGCCGGGGAGTGGGGGAGGAGATCTTTCTGTCTTGTGTCTGAGTGTAATATGAGCAACTGACTCCCAAACACAAAATAATGTTTCTTTGTCTTTGCCACTTCTCCTTTCCCTTCTTCTAATCCTCCATTTTTCCTTTTTGTCACATGCTCAGATCTCTAATTGGCCAGCCTAGGGCTCCCTGATACTGGTGTTTTATTTTACTATGGGTGATGACAAGGTGACATTTGCTTCATTGAGTCCTCCTCTTGTAAAACTCTTATTCCCAACCCTATGATATCCTATCCTTCCTCTTCACCTGCTATCTAGGTGCTTGGTGTCCCAACATCCCATCCCCCTCCTCCCTTTTAGGTATTTACTCCAACTCCTATGGTCCAGAGTTTGCGCACTGTGGAGAAATACAGTGGAACTACCTAGGCAATGGCTTGGCTTATGAAGACTTTAGTTTCCCCATCTTTCTTCTCGAAGATGAAAATGAAACCAATGTCATCAAGCAGGTAACAACTCTGCCAGCTCCTTACAATTCCAGTTAGAGAATTATTTTATAGCTTCTCCTCCTGTTCAGAGGGCGTTTCATTCTACTAGCGTGCCCTTTTAAAGACAGTTACTTCAATAAGGGCCAAGAAGTTTATTTTTCTCACATTTCCCTCCGTCATTTCTCTCTTACCTTAATAGCATTAAAGGCTTTTAGACAGGAAGAAAATGTAAAAGGTATTTAATATAGAGCCCCAGTTAAGAACCCACAGTATGATTTAAAAAAAAAAAAAAAAAAAGCATTATACTAAGAATTGAGAGATTCAATTCAATAATTTTTGAAGTTCTTTTTATCTCTGATATTCTCTAATTCTGGTCTACCTTCTTCACTTTGACACATAGAGCAGTTAAGAGATTTGTCCAAAGTTACATGGTAAATTGATGTCCAAGCTGTCTTGAGTTTGATTTTTGATCTCCAGTTCAGTGCTGTTTACATCAAACCACATTGGGAACAGTAGCTGAATGCTCCCAATTGGGCCAGGTCATTTGGTACAGGGTAATTTCATCTGCCCCAAATAAATAATTGAGTCAGTGCCCTTTTGTACGTCTTGACAAGTTTTTCCCTCTGACCTTATAGATCCTGTGTTTGTACCTGGACAACTATAGCTCAGGGACAGATGAGGGAGTGGCTTCAGGATAGAGTTGGGCCCTCTTTCTGGGAAGTATGGGAGGGACTCCACAGCTAGCTGCCTCAGCAGGTTCCATCTCCCTTTCTAGTGCTATCGAGATCACAACTTGAATCAGAATGGTTCAGCACCAGCTTTTCCACTGTGTGCCATGCAGCTCTTCTCACACATGCACGCTGTTATCAGCACTGTCACCTGCATGAGGCGAAGCTCCATCCAGAGCACCTTTAGCATCAACCCAGGTAGGACATATCTGAGGCATACTGGGTGCATTGGGTGAGCATAAGCGAACCAAGCCAGGGAATGTTGGGAGACTACTGTAGGGAAGGAATGAGCACAGGTAAGGAGCACTAGGCGGGAGAAGTGGAAACAGTTCTGAACAATCACAGCTTGTCCCTGAAGGTATGGCAGCAGAGAAACCGACCTAGAGCAGTGGAGATAGAGAACATGACTCACAGAGTCCATGGGGCACTAGTCAGATATTCCATGCTTGCTTTTTACCTTCTCTCTTATATATGTTGATGTCTCACTGTTTGTGTCCTGCTCAGAAATTGTCTGTGATCCCCTGTCCGACTACAACGTATGGAGCATGCTTAAGCCTATAAATGCATCTGGGACAATAGAGCCTGATGACAGGGTTGTGGTAGCTGCCACCCAGGTAAGTGTTAGTCCCTGGTCATGGTGGGCAGAGCTGGCACAGAAAAGGCTGGCAGGCCTCTTTTGGGCATATCAGGTTTCAGAGTTGTTACAGTAGGGAGCTTCAAATGGAGAGGGATCTGGGCCAAGAGACTCCTGGTTTTAGCCATCACTCCAAGACATGAGTGTTCTCTTGGCTAGTACAGGAAGGGTGCCTGGGGTCTGGTCCTAATTTTCATTTTTAAAATGTACCTCCCTGCTTTTTCTGCTGGATCCAGCTGGACAGTCGTTCCTTTTTCTGGAATGTGGCCCCAGGGGCTGAGAGTGCTGTTGCCTCCTTCGTCACCCAGCTGGCTGCAGCGGAAGCTCTGCACAAGGCACCTGATGTGACCACCTTGCCACATAACGTCATGTTTGTCTTCTTCCAGGGGGTAAGGGCTCTCTGACGAGAGCGGAATGACAGAGAATGGGGTTGGAGTAGGGGGTAAAGGTGAGAGTGGCCATCGTTTGGGTAAGATCTCAACACTTGACCTAAGTTGTTATTTAGCAGAGAGCTTCTGGATATGTCTCTTTGTGTCTGCACTTCAGATTCCCCTATTTTAGGACCTGGAGATGGTGTACTTCCTACCCCTCTTTCCCCTGTACTTAAGGCATCCTCTGGACCCCTTATACTATCATCTCTATCCAGGAGCCCTGAAGCTCCTGACTTCCCCCACTATCCCCACAGCCTAGCCCTGGAATAAGGAAACAGCAACTGTGGCTGAGTTGGCGGAGGTGTGGGAGGGGCAAGAAGCAGCCATATAGCAGCCAATGTTTGCTTTGGGCCTTACTGCCGCTGCTCTACCCATTTCTAGGCTCAAGGAGTCCTGTGATACATGTGATGGATGGTCACAACTGGGGAGTGGGGGTAGGGAGAAGGGCACAGTCACATGATTGCCAGCAATTGAGATGGCATGAGACAGTAGCCTTCATGCCGAGAGCTTTGATGATCTGGCCTCAAGGAACCAAGGCTGTTTTAACCCTTTGGAATCTCTCTTCCATTTCTTACCATCTCTGCCCCTCAGGAAACCTTTGACTACATTGGCAGCTCGAGAATGGTCTATGATATGGAAAAGGGCAAGTTTCCCATACGATTAGAAAACATTGACTCATTCGTGGAGCTGAAACAGGTGTGTAGCATGTGTCCCCACCCCCTTCCTTCCTAAAGTTTCCTCTTGTCCTCACTGCAGGTACCACCACCTCTTCCCTTGACTTTTCTTCTGATCCCACTCCTTTCTCCCAGGCATGGGTTGGAACGAGAGACTGATTATAAGTCTTGCTTCCTCATCCTTCTCCCAGGTGGCCTTAAGAAATTCACTAGAGCTTTGGATGCACACAGATCCCATGTCTCAGAAAAATGAGTCTGTACAGAACCAGGTAATCTGAGCATCTCTTCCCCTTACTTCCATTTTCAACAGCTCAGAATATGGGTACCCCCTCACCCTAGCCCTATCCCCAGCATCCCTCAGGACCCATGAGACAGGACCTGAGGTTGGGTGTTGACTAAAGGATGAACACCATGGCTGTTACAGCTCCCCAGGAAGAACCATGAGTTCAGCTCATGTCACTGGTTCCTTGGAATGGATAGTTCTCTGATCATCAGTTACCTAGCAAACTGTCGCTGCCTGTTGAAGACAAGGCAGTGACTGGCTCCCTGCTGTCCCCTGGGTTCCGTTGTCCAAGCTGCATTGCCCCATTCCTGGCATGTCAGACTCCTGACTGAAATTGTCCTCCACTTTTGTCACTTCTTGTTCAAGCCCCTTCCAACCCTCAAGGTCCAGCTTTAAGTCTCTTTTTTTCTATGAGGTCTCTTCGTGCCACTCTAGCTTCAGTGACATCCCTGCTCTGGGCTCCTACAGCATTTACTGACCGGATTACTTATTTTGTATAATTATTTGTCCTAATTCTGCACAACAAATAATAAGTGAAGCATCTACTGAGGATAAAACAGTCCTGAAGATAGTGAGGTTTACCTTTGTGAAAAACACAGGCTTCTTACTTCTTTGTGTCATAATTTAAAAAGGACAGTGAGTGCTGCAGGAAATTCAGAGGATGCAATCCCAAAGCGCTTGAAGAATTTAGATCTAGAAGGGTTTCACATAACTCGTCAAGCTGGGAACTGGAAGTAGAGAGCATTTTAGGCCTAAAAGAGATCTCCCGCTTGCCATTCCCCATGAGTTGATCCTCCTCTCCACCCCCCAGGTGGAGCATCTCCTGACTACACTGCAGAAGAGTGGTACTGGCGTCCCTGCTGTTGTCCTCCGGAGGCTGAACCAGTCCCAGCCTCTCCCACCATCTTCTCTGCAGCGATTTCTTCGAGCTCGAAACATCTCTGGTGTTGTTCTTGCTGACCACCCTACTGTCTTCCATAACCGGTAAGTTACCTAGCCTGCATCCTCTTCCTTCTTGGAGAGAGTCTGCTCTGCAATTGAGGATCCATAGAGAGAAATGTCTGCTGTGTCAAGAAAGATCACTGTTCTCTCTTCTCCCCATACTATCCTCTCAAAAACCTCAGGTCAATTCGTGTTCTTTAGTCAGTGGCCTGTTTACAGCTAAGCCGATCCCCTCATTTGACTTGATGTTCATCTTAGAAAATGATCCTCACCTTAGCCCTTTCCTGCACAATCATTCTTGCCTGTGGTTCCTCCTCTCCCAAGCTCCCCAGCAGCCTGAATTCTCCAGGGCTGCCGGCAGAGGGCATCATCTCAAACAAAAGTATTGGAACGACGATGGGGTTGGTTCTTAAGGAGTAGGACAGAGAACTGTCCCTGTTTAGGGCCCACCTGAGGGTGCCACAGACAATACTCTGAAATGTCGCATGTGATAAGTGCATGTGGTTCAGTGTGAGGGTATAATGTCCCCTACAGTTGAGGGAGCTCCAGAAATAAGGGGTAAGGCCCGTTAGTCACCCTTTTCCTGATCCTAGGCACCCTTAAATTGCCCCTAAGTTGAACCCTGGGCTGATGGGACTTTTTACTCAGGCTGGACTGCTAAAGCCTCCAGCCTCTGTTCCCCTCTTCCAACAGGCCAAAGGAGTTTCTGAGTGAAAATGCTTAAGCTCTGGTTCTCCGGCCCCAGCCAAGTAACAACTTCTCATTTATTTTGGGCAGTTCTAATGCATAGAGTCAGCTATCTTTCCCCAGTTTGTCATCCGCACCACTTTGGGGTGAGGGGTGGTTCATCGTTTGAACATATTGTGGACTTATGTGGCTGACTTGATTTCGTGTGTGTCAGGGGTGGGGGGTGCATTTATTGATGGTAATAGCGGGCAGCGCACTCATCTTAGCCCCCTTCTAAGATCTCTCTCCTTGGGGCTCCCCAAGTAGTGTCAGGGTAGCTTGACCCAGTGTAGTATCTGTGAACAGATGTGCTAATCTCTCTCTATTCCCAGCCATCCTTAATATAAACATTCACTGGAATAATCGCACAATTGCTCTGATAATGTGTGGCAGGCTTCTCTGAAAAGTCATCTTAGCAGTCCTATATCTGCAGCCCAAACAACATAGAAGCATCTCTAGTGCTTAAAGATATCCTAGAGAGGAGAGTCCTACATTCTGACATTTACCTTTTCTACCTTGTCTGTCAGAAAAGTCTAACCACTCCCGCTCTGACTCCTACCTCCGCATTTTTCACACCTTCTTCAATATAGGATCCTAATCTCTCTTCCCTTCTTCCTGGGTGATGAAAAATGAGATACCAAGTTGCTGTGTAATGGGCATTTGAGGGAGGGAAAGGGCAGGGCTGAGTGTAGCCAAAGCTCATGCTGGCTTTCCTGGCAGCTATTACCAGAGTATTTATGACACTGCTGAGAACATTAATGTGAGCTACCCTGAATGGCAGAGCCCTGAAGAGGACCTGAACTTTGTGACGGATACTGCCAAGGTAGCACTGGCCTGGGCTGGGTGGGAGCACGGGGAACACAGTGAAGATGGTTGGAATGTTACTGTTTGGGGTTAGAAAAAGTGGGCCATTCAGCCCCCCATCCTCACCCACTACAGGCCCTGGCAGATGTGGCCACGGTGCTGGGACGTGCACTATACCAGCTTGCAGGAGGAACCAAGTTCAGTGACAACATTCAGGCTGATCCCCAAACAGTAAGAGCAAATGGGCCCTAGCTCCTTTCTCAACAGGCCACCCCATGCTTTATGTCCCTTGCCTGGTCTCCTAAACCTTGGAATTCAGCATGCCCGCATGTCCCTGTGAGGATACCTGACACCCCAGAGAGCTCTTGGCCGGGCTTCATCTGCATCTTGTGAGCCAGCCACTGAACCCCCACCCAGACCCCCTGCCACTCTGGTTGCTACCCCATGGTTGAATCTCTGCTAATAACTCTGTCCCTGGGCTCCAAGTCACGAGGTTCTCTCTTCTCATTGTCCCATTCCTAGGTTACCCGCTTGCTTTATGGCTTCTTGGTCAGAGCCAACAACTCATGGTTCCAGTCATTCCTCAGGCAGGATCTCAGGTCCATCTTAGGTAAGCACCTGGTGGGAATGGGGCCATTAAGCAAAGAAACACATAGGAAAAAAAAAAATCATCATTTTGGTTTAGTTTTCTTTTTTTTTTTCTTTTTCATCTATTTTTTTTCCCAAGTTCCCTTTCTTTCCCCTGATATTTGTTGGATCCTTTTCTCTTAACTTTTCTTCTCTGGCTTCCGCTGCCCATTTATGCTGCACTTTTCACCCACCAAATCCTTCCCTGTTGTCTTCAATCAGGTGACGGACCTCTTCAGCATTACATCGCCGTCTCCAGCCCTACCAACACCACTTACATTGTCCAGTGTGCTTTGGCAAATTTGACTGGCGAGGTGACAGACCTTACCCGAGAACAGTGCCAGGATCCAAGTAAAGTCCCCAATGAAAACAAGGATGTGAGTGGTAGTGGGTTTTGGAGGTGCCCCAGGGGTCCCTTTCTCTTGGGAAAATTGGAGGATCTCCTAGGCCCAGTTGGACCCAAGGGCTTGAGATGAAGAGGTGGAGGGATGTAGCCCTCTGAACTTGAATGTTAAAGAGGAAGTAGCCTGGATGAAAGGGACCATCTGAAGGGTAAAGGGAATGAGTGAGAAAGGGTCACCTCAGCCATGCTCTGGCCTGTTTTCTCGTGCAGCTGTATGAGTACACATGGGTTCAGGGTCCTATGAACTCCAACCAGACAGATCGGCTTCCCCGGTGTGTGCGCTCCACGGCACGACTGGCCAGGGCCTTGTCCCCTGCCTTCGAACTTGGGCAGTGGGGTTCTACTGAGTACTCTACGTGGACTGAGAGCCGCTGGAAAGACATCAGCGCCCGGATATTTCTCATAGCCAGCAAGGAGCTTGAGGTGAGATGGGGGAGGAGTGGTGGCAGAAATCTACTTGATCTCTTTCTGTTTCTTCTTGTCTCATACACCCTTCCATCTCCCATTTGCCCCAAGTTTGCCACAAGAACCCACTATAGGTCTGCCTGTTGTCAGCCAGTATAGCCCCATTAGGAAGCTTGTCTTCACTGATAGACTGCGACTGTGTTCATTCTGGGGATATGCTCCCAAAGAGGACCATGGAGATACTCTTTACCCTCTGGTCCCCAGGTAGTCCTTCCACAGCTCTACTCCCACTAGCAGTACCACTTGGCATAGCTGGGATGAGTCAGTCCAGTGTTTATCAAGCACTTGTCACATATAAGTCAGTAATGTAATTGCCACGAGAGAATCAAAATTAGTGGGTCTTGCCTTCAGGATGCTAAGATTACTTGAAATTTAAGTAAGACAGGACTGAAGCAAGAACAGAGGTATTGTACTTTTCAAATGGGGAGACTGAGTCAAGATTGGGAGGTATCGTTTATGATTGTTCAATACTTGGTACTTGGAGACGGTTCCAGAATATCCGACGTCCTGGCTCCCAGCCCCAGGCAATTACCCAACACTGCACTGAGATAATCTGAGAGCACCTCTCTTCCCCCTGCAGTTCGTCACCCTGACGGTGGGCTTCGGCGTCCTCGTCTTCTCTCTCATCATCACCTACTGCATCAATGCCAAAGCCGATGTCCTGTTTATTGCTCCCCGGGAGCCAGGTGCTGTGTCTTTCTGAGGAGAACCCCAGCTTTTCCTGCCAGCTCTGCGGTTCACTTCCTAGATCATTTGTCCCGCTGGGACAGAAACCACTAGTTTGTCACTGGAACCTCTCTGGGCCTGGCTAAGGCTGAGATTAACATAAAGAAGTGGAACTGCACAATGGAGACAGTGAGATAAACAAGTCCCCTCTCTTCCCCAGCTCCCCCTTCTGGTCTCCTCTTCCCCAGTTCTTTTTCTTCACCCCTGCCAGCTTCTGGGATGACAAATAGAAGCTTTTTGCTCCTATTTAACTCCTAGTTGCCTACCCTAACTTACCATTCTTCAGGATCCCTCTTCTATGCTTTCCATCCTACCCTATACTTTTCTCTGCTCCCCGCCCCACCCCTTGTACCTAAACACCTTCCTGACTAAGAAGGACATGAAGGGTTAAATGCCAGGAACAAACTACAAGGAAGCCCTTAGGAGAAGGACAGGGTGATCTGTGGGCTGAGCCTCCTGTCTCCCTCCGACATCCTGTCTCCAGGCCCATAGATGGCACATCAGGGTGGGTGAGCTGCTGGGTGGGTATCCCACCTCCAGCCCACAGTGCTCATTTTTATTAAGCTGTAATATCTATTTTTGTTGTTTCTTTTTTCCTTTTTTTTTTGTGTGTGTGTGTATGTAAATATATAAATAGCAACTTTCATTAAAATAGACTATCCACATGACCTGTTATACTTCCCAAGCACCCTTGTTCAGTGACCCTGGACTAGAAGTTACAGAATTGTTACCTTGTGTGCTGTCTTCTGGGACTCCAGAGGCCCAGGAAGTGAGGCTCTGTCAAAACCAGCTGGCGTCCTGGAAGAACAGCTCTTTCTGCCCCCTCAGAGTCCTGGTTTCCTTCTTAGAAGAACGGTGTTAGCAGAGTTTCTTTCCACCTTGGTATTTGGCAGGCATTTATTTATTCACTTTTAGACACTGGTGACAGTACAGAAATGAAGGGGGGATACAGACCTTGAATAGGGGTGAGGGGAGAGACAGATACACTCCCAACTAGATGTGATCCAGTGTGATAAACAGTAATTACAGAATATCCAGGATGTCCTGTAGTGGGATTCGGGGCAATGGGGTGGCATTTAGAAAGGCTGCACACAGAAGGAGGCATTTGAGCCGTGATTTTAGAGTCACCATGTGTGGAGGCACAGAGCCAAGAGAAGGCACCAGTCACATTGGGGAATGGGGAGTTACTCGGTATGCCTGCGCTGTAGGGGTCATCAGGAGAAGCAGGAGCCAAGTAATGAAGGCCCTTGGGCGGCATGCTGAGAAGTGTGGGCTTTTGTTGATGGTGGGCATTTTATAGACCAAAATGAGTGGTTTTGGGACTCTTCTAGAAAGAGAACCTCAGCTCTTTGGAGATACTCTTAATTCCCCGGGTCTTAATGAAGGCAAAATTCTGGAGAATAGCAGCACCGCTAAATGAAGAACCAGCAGGAGTGGCGCTGAAGCCAGCCTTCTCCCCTCACTGTGGCCAAGAGGCTGTCTCTTGCATGCCTGGGGACCGTAGAGATGGAAAAGAACTGGCCATTTTCAGAGTCCCAAATCCTCCTCTTAGATTCCTGATTGGGCTGTTTACTTTTTCAAATCCTTTTGAGAGGAGGTGGTTTTCCTCCAGGTTTCTTTCAAAGTTCCCTCAGGGGCGTGTTTGGGGTTCTGGGAAATGGAAATACACCCTGCTGCTTCCGTTTACTGCACCCTCCCAATTTGAGCTAGAGAAGCTGTGTACTGTGCTGGCGGGCGTCGAGCACAGCTGCCACCATCGTCTGGGCTGACTCCACTCCTCCCTCGGCCAGCAGGTCTCCCAGTGGACAGTGCACTAAGCTCCCTCATCCTGCTGGCGGCTTCAGGAAGCAGGGAAGTGGCTGAGTACCAGTGAGGGGGCTGAACAGGGAGGCAGAGGTTGTGGGCAGAATCAAGGGCTTGGGATGGGCAAGAAAGAAAGCTATAAGATGCAGGACCTTTGATACTCAGTCTCCTTTTGCCTCAGGAAGAATCCTCAACACAAGCTTGTTTTCTGCCTTCCCCACTTCACACACACACACACGCCCAAATATAAAACCAAAAAATGGGGCTCTTTTCATGGCTCTCTGGGAGGCCAGGCTCTGTGGAAGGATTACAGGCCCCCAGATGACTCATTGGGGCCTCCTTTCTGGGGCTGTGGTTCGGCTTCTCACCAAGTACCGCCTGTGCCCTAGAGACTGCATGGAAATGGCTGCCGGTAGCACATCAGGGCCTCAGAGTGTAACAACTCAGCCCGCCTCCAGCTTGCTCACCTCTGCCTTCTGACATTTATCTCCCAGTCCCTCGCTTTCCCACAGGGCTTCCCTTCCTTCCTTCTTTGACCCACTGATAGCTCACATTGCTCTCTCTTTCCCAGCAAGCCCCTGCAGAAAGTTGAATAATGGATCACCCTGCCCCAGGACCCAGCCTCTCTACCTCCTTTGACACCTTGTTCATCAACACCAATGACTTTCCTGTTAGCTAGCATCTCTCTCCAGCTTCTCTGAGTGAAGATTTTACTCTTGTGTTTCCCACATCTGGGTCACTGCTCCCAAAGGCCCATCCCGGGAGGACATTTTTCATCCAGAGTTTGATGTTCTATACCAAGATCCCACCTTATTCAGTAGGACTTTATTCCAGGGACCATGTAAGACCTTAGAAATTATATACATGGCTCATGTGGCTCACCTAGGGTCACACAGCAAATTAGAGCTGAGACTACAACATTTCTTATATTTGCACTGGCAGCTGCAGTAGTAATAAACATTTATTGAGTGTGGCTATGGGTGAGGCACTGTCCTGGCATCATAAAAGGGTGGGAGATAGGCCACCTTCCCTCAGAGACTGAAGACCCAAAGTCTAGATGGCAGGATGGGACATGACACAAGATAACCAGGCAAGGCAACCTGCATCCATGCAAAACAACATCAGAGCAGCAAACTGTTCTACCCAAGTCCAGAGGGTGTAGAGTTAGCTTTGGGTGAGGCCAGTAAGGAGGAGCTTCCTGTTGTGGGAAGAGCTCAGGACCAGATTTTCTGGTGTATCCTGATGTTCTGTGTGACTTTAGAAAGGACACTTCCCCTTTTTGGGCCCCAGTGTCTATGCAAAGGGGAGCCAGAAGCTGATTTTAGTTCCCCCTGCCCTGGCTATAGCTAGGAGGTCTGGTTCTGTGTGACCTCTCTTTCTCCCTTTTATCTTAAACTCCTTGGGGCAGGATTGATTTGAAAGGTTGATAATTGATTAACTTTCTAAGTTTGTGGGGTCAATTCTAGAGAATGCAGCCTGAGGGGCTCTTATAGTCCACTGGTCCAGAGACAGTAGGAATTTAGGGAAATTGTGGCCTAATGCGATAGAAAGGAGGCCTCTCATTCAGCACCCCATTTGCAAAAAAAGCTTGGTAGGAGTTGTGGAAAGTTCTTGGGAAGCAGAGGCCCTTGCAAGGTCAGGGTCTAAATGGGCCACAGGTTGGATGTTTCTTCCTTCCTGAATCCTCACTCAGAAGGTGGAGGAGCTCCCTTACACCTACTGTGGAGAAGGGCAGCTATAGCCCCTGTCCCCAGCTAGTGAAAACTTTGAGCAGAAGTGTAGGGGGCATCTCAAGAGGCCTGAGATGGTGATGCAACTATGAGTAAATGTTACCAGCCTCTGGCCCAGACTGGGTAGCTGCTCAGGGCCTCTAGGCTAGGACCCTAGAGTCTCCACTCTCCCCCCACTGTCCCATCAACTGAAGAGAAGTTGAAGAAACTAGAGAGAAAGAAGGAAAAACAAGAAAGAAGGCACCAGGAAAAAGCAAATTAGTAATGAGATATAGGAAGTAGGGACACCTAGTAGGGCCAAAGGAGGAGAAAGAAGCTGGGAGTGCTGGGAGGGAACCAAGCCTGAGGGAAGAAAGGCTAGGGGGTGTGGCCTGGAGAGGAGTGGGCCCAGAGCTGCTGGTGACAGATGGGTGGACACAAAGAAGAGAGCTTCAGGGAAGACAGATGGATGGGGGAGGGAAGAGGAGAGGCTAGGGGAGGGTGGGCAGTGGTTGGAGGCCATAATGGGATTGGAGATGGGCTCTGAGCTGAGAAGAGGTGAGTGGAGAGGAAAGAAGAAAGGGGAGGCTGCCTTAGGAGACAAAGGCAGCAGGGCCTATGGGGCCAGGGGCAGAAGAGGGCTCAGGGACCTTGACGCTGAAACGGAGCTTCCAGCCAGGCTGGCAGCAGAGAGTGACAGATTGTGTAGTAAGCCAGAGTGGAGACCCGCTGTCACCTAGAGGCGCAGAGCGGTGGAGACAGAGAAAGACATAGAGAAAACAGTGGAAGCAGGCAAGGAGAGAACCTCAAGACTAGAAGATCTAAGACCTGCAGCTGCTCCCCACGAACTCATGGGTTCCTCCTGCCTGCCTTACTCCTGTGACCCAGAACATGGCACCTACAGCCACAGGCCACTCTCAAAAAGGGTCAGGCAGTGTGGCACAGCAAGAGTTAATGCTGTGTGCTCTCCCTGCCAGCCTGCTTGCCTAGTTGGGTCCCCAGGGCTCCCCACATATGTCACCCCCTCTCCTGCCAAATCCACTGCTTCCCAGCTCCTCAGTCCCTCCCCCCATCCTTGAGGACTAGGTCCAGGCCCCAGAGTCTTCTCTACACACCAACCTCCCTTCCCAACAATCTACTTCAAGGCTGTGTGGAGATGAAAAGAGATTGTACGAAGCTGAAAAAAAGAAGACCTATATAAAGCAAAATAATGATAACTATAGAGCCATCCATATCACTCCATCCCGAAATCCTATTCCTCCTGCCCTCCTTACAGCAACGACCCCCACAAAACTCCAGAGTTCTTCCTCCTGGCTGACTGGGGCTGCTATCAACCTGAGCTGACTTCAGAGCCTCCGCAGCCTCTCTTAATCATAGTGCCCCCTATATGTGTGGAGGAAACTTCTTGCCACCTTAAGGTTCCCATGCACAAATGTAAAAGTTGGGGTGAGCACTGCAAAGTTTACCCAGGACTTTCCTATACATTGCGTAACAAAAGCCCTTTTTGGAAGGCAACATTATCCCCACTTCGCAGATGACAAAAGCAGGCTCAGTCAACGTTAAGTGACTTGTCCAAGGTCATCAGGACTCGGACCCAATCTATTGGCCCCCAGTTCAGTACAATTAGTGGTGCTTTCCCCCACTCCATACTTGTAGCTCCTCTTTATCAAATGGTGTTCTCTTTAGCTACTCCCCTAAGGATCAAAAGCTAAATCCCTGAGTGAAGACTTGTCAGGAGGAGAAAGAGGTGGTCCTGGAGCACTCTTGGACTCCCCTTTACCATCAAACGTCAGCTTGTACTGTGGGCAGCATGGGCTGGGTGCTTCAAGGCTGGAGGTTGCAGGGTCAAAGGATCGGAGCTAAAGGAGGGAGGCTGGGAAGAGGGTTTCCTTTTGCTGCTAGGGTTTCTCTGGCTTATGCTTCTGTTTTCCTCAATGTCTCACTCTTTGGGATCAGCAGCAGTCCCTCATCTCTATAGATCTGTTTATCGTGTCCCATCTTGTCTGGGTTGTTGTTTTTGGTTTTTGGTTTTTTTGGTTCCTCACAACTGTCTGCACTCTGCCTCTCTCACGTCTGCATGTCTCTCTACCCTGTCTTGGGGATTTCCTCAGGATTCTCTCCCAATATCAGTATCTGTCCTTCCCTGAACATCAGTGTTTCTCCACATCTGTATTTTGCTCAGATCTGTGTCTCCTTAATGGTCTCCTCTTTTCCGGTCTCTCCCATGTCCCTGCCTCCCTCTCATATCTTGCACTTCTGAGTCTCCCACAAAGTCTTGGCAACCTGGCAATTCTGTTCCCATTATCAATCAATTTCTCTCTCTCTCTCTCTCTCTCTCTCTCTCTCTCTCTCTCTCTCTCTCTCTCTCTCTCTCTCTCTCTCTCTCTCTCTGCTCCTCCTTCCCCTGTCTCTCCCTCCCTCCCCTATGTCCACCTCCCTGTGACAAGTCTTCCCCATGTCTGTTATCCAGTGACTATTTTCTCATTTTTTCCTCTCTTTCTGGGTCTCAGTCTCTCTCCATGTTCCTTTTCCTCTGCTTCCTCTTCATCTCCCATTTGTCCGTATCTCTCTTCTTCATGGCATGCTCTCCCGAGTCTCTCAGTATCCCAATTTCTTGGATGGGGTGGAGGGCAGAAGAGGGGGAGGTAGAATTGTTGTAGCTGGGGGCTCATTAGGTGGAGATTGGTTTTTAATCAGCACCATGGCAATGATGATGCAAGAACTGAGATGCCACCTGATCCCCATCCCCCTCCTCAACCTCCTTTCCCCTCCAGCTCAGCCCATCTGCTGGCGCCTGGGCACCTGTCTGGGCCTGCCCAGGTGGGAGTTGGCACTTCCCAGACCTGGGAGTGGGGAGGGGTGGGGGAGCTTGGGGAAGAATCATAGGACTCCCCTTAGGGAATACCTCACCCTGGAGAAAGCCCAGAATAGGTAGATCGAAGCAGGGAAAGCCTCCAACAGCCTGAAGTGGGTGTGTGGTCCTACTAAGGTGCTGACCCTGGTCACATGCATTATCTCAATCTCCATGCCAACCTAAGAAGCGGAGAGAATTAACCCCATTTTACAGAAAAGGACAGTTGAGGCTCAAGGGGTTACGTTACTTGTTAGAGGTCACATAGCCAACAGGGCCTTCTTCACTGTAGCACACTGTCTCTAGAGTCCTCCCAGCCATGGTTCCAGGTACTCACAAAGGTTCAGTGAAGACATTCCACAGCTGAGTAGGAGAGAAAACTTAAGATACTGACACTTGTCCTGCTGCCTCTCTTGCCACTCTGCAATGTGCACGTATGTGCATGTGCGCGCGCGCGCACACACACACACACACACACACACACACATGATGGAGGCAGCTGAGCTATTGATATAAACTTAATTAATGGCAATTTGCATATAATTTTCTATCTAGCTTTCTTATTGTTCATTAGATGCCCCAGCATATGTGAAGCTGCCTGGGCTGCCCTGCCCTCCTCTCCCAGTGTCCTTCCAATGCTGGTTCTTCCTCTTTCCTCCACTTTGCTCCTTTTAGCCCTGACTTCTTTCCTTCTAAGATCCCCTAATTCCCAGTGGGTTAGATTGGGCTGGGCAACCTAGAAAAGCTCCTTGTGGGATCTATGTCAGAAATTTGATCCTGCCCCCCACCTCCTGTGATGGGGTAGGTGAGAGAATGGGGGCTGGGATAAGAGGACGTGGAGTGATCGCGTCTCAGGGTGATGAGGGCAGAGGCCTAAACAGCAGCCACAGGCAGCCTGGCATGACTATTGGGTATTGGCATTATGAAGAATGAGAGCTTGGTGAGGGCAAGGACTTCTGGGTCCTGTCCTTTGTTTTAGTGCTGTCCACCGTTTTAGTGCTGTCCACTTGTGCTTTTCTAGATTTCTCTGTTAGTACCTTGGAGAGCCTTCCTCCCATGAAAAAGAAACCTGAAAAGGAGCTGTCTAAGTCATGCTGGGACTCAGAATGGGCTCATGGCACTTAAACCGGGCTTCCTAGGGGTCTCTGTTCCTGCTGCCTCTGGTAGGAGAGACTGAGGGGTTCATCTGTGATCCTGCCCTGGCTCTCGCCCCGGCCCCACCCCTTCCCCAGCTCTCCATTTCTTGCTTATGAAATATGCATGGAGAACAGATGTCCCTGCTCCCCCACTCCCTGCCCCCCCCCCCCAGGGCCAGCCCCTGCCCCCAGCTCCCCGGAGGGTTTGCAGGTCTCTCTGCCAATGGCTGCCTGGTCTGCCTGTTTAATATTGATGAGGGGGGGAGCCTAGGCCAGCCAATGGAGAGCTGGGGGTGTGTGTGTATCTCCATATATATACATAGGGCTGGGCCAGCTCAGGTGTGTGTATGTCTGTGAGTGTGTTCGGGAGTGTGAGTACTGGTGGCTCCAGTACCTGGCCAAGCCCACTCTCTCTGCCTGGGCCCTATATCCCCACCATGTGTACCCCTCTCATCTGCCCTGGAGCCTGTCCAGCCACACCACGCTGCCCCTGAGAGCTCTAGAAAGCTGGTCACTAACTTTGCAGACGGATGTTTTCTGAGCAGCCAGAGAAGACTGGGGCTGTCAACGCTGCCCCTGTCCTGCCAGCTTGGATCCCCTCACAGGGTCCTCTTAGGTAAAGAGGGAACCATGGGCTGGGAGGGGTGGCCGTGTCCCTCCCACTCTCTGGCTGAAGTCCCCTCCCAGAACCTCCTTCTAGTTCTTCTATCTCTAGTGAGCTGTGTCTCTCTGCCCTGCCCCTTCCTCTTCCCACCTCTCTCTCCCCTTTGACTCAGTCGGGGTTGGGGATGACAGAAGTGGAGGAGGAAGTCCTATCCTGGATGCTTGGAATTGCTGCTCTCCCTGATCCTCGGAGCCTGGAACTTTGAGACCAGAAGTGGATTTTTGGGGTGAGGACTTGATGGGTAAATGGAAGCTGCTGCCAGGACTAGAACTGGGGAGGACAGTGGGACCAGGTGGAGATGGGCCAGGGGTCAGATTGGGAGCAGATAGAAGGGGAAAGGAGGGCATAGAAAAGCCATCAGGGATGCAGGAACGTGGGGACCAGGCAGAGAGAGAATCGGTCTGTGATAGACATGTTGAGAACCCCACAGCTGGACTCCTGAAGCACAGGGGTGGGGGATTGGGGCATTGAACGTGTACCAGAAGATGTTGACTTTGGGGCCTCCCACACTATTGCGATCCCCTCTTGTTCCTTTGAACCCCAGAATATGGAGTGTGTTCTAAATTTCGGGACTAACCACCTTCTGTTTTGTTATGGTTTTATGTGTATGTGCCAGTCAGATGTTGATGACCCTGCAGTGCTGCCTCCCCCCGCCCCCCCATCCCCCCAACAGCTTAGTAACTATTTGTCGACTACAACTGAGCCTGTCTTATGTACATTGGGGTGGGGCAAAGTTGGGGGGTCCTGACCCCTGTGAGAGTGTCTGTCAGGCAGGAGAACCAGAGCTGGTGAGGAAGGGGAGATGGCGACTGTGAAGGCGCCTCAGTGCTTCTGTTTCTGGCTGTTAAGTCGGCTAAGCTCACAGTGGGTGGCTCACTATTCCTGCTTAAGAGCCTCCAAAGCAGAGCCCTTTCCCTAGGCTTCCCAGGCAGTTCTCCTGCTGACTCACCTTAACCTCCTCTGGTTAAGGGACAAGCAAACCATTAGCCAAGCCCCATAATGGTGGCCTCAGGAAGCTGTCCACATCCTCCTCTGCAGGCCCTGTCTGAACTGGCCTTGGGCTGTAGGAGGGTTCAAAGTGGAAGGCTGATTATATTCCCTTTCCTCAATCTTCCTTGCAGAGGAAGGGCCAGAAGAAGGACTGAGGTTGTTGGGGACAGAGATAGAGGAAAGAGCTGGTTCTGAACAGGGGGATTATAGCCAGAGGAGATATCTTCACCTGATTCTAGTAGACAGGGTGGTAGGACGTGGTGTCTGCGGTGGTTGTGTCTGGGAGTGGGCGGTAGGCTGAGAGGGACTGAGCTGGGGCAGCTGTGCCAATCTCCATATGTCTCGGTGCACTCTACAATGGGCAATCTGCATGTTTATCCTGGCCTCCCCCCTCACACACAGAAATAGCAAGGGTGGAGTGAGGCCCTGGGAGGGAGGGGATCATAGGGGCCAAGGCTTGTATTTCTCTCCTCACAACTGGGAAAGGTTAGAGTCACAGCCAAACTCTCTTGGAGCTGTGGTTTCAGCATTGCTCAGGGTCCCTACTCCTTTTTTTTTTTTTTTTTTTGGTATTATTAAAAAATTTTTTTATTGTGGTAAAAAACACAACATAAAATTTACCATTTTAAGTTTTCAGTTCAGTAGTGTTAAGTGTATCTGCATTGTTGTGAAGCAGATGTCCAGAATTTTTCATCTTGCAAATCTGAAAATCTACAATCCATGAAACAACTACTTCCCTTCCCTAATCCCCTAGCCCCTGGGAACCTCCATCCTGCTTCCTGTTTTTATGAAGTTGACTACTTACATACCTCATATAAGTGGAATCATACAATGTCTTTTTGTCACCGGCTTATTTTACTTAGCATAATGCCCTCAAGGTTCATCTTTATGGAAGGATTTCCTTCCCTTTTAAGGCTAAATAATATTTTGTTATATGTATATGCCACTCTTTATCCATTCATCTGTCGATGGTCTTTTGAGTTGTTCTCAATTTGGCAATTGTGAGTAATGCTGTAATGAACATTGGATGGCAGATACCTATTCAAGATTCTGATTTGAATTTTTTTCCCAATTTCAGTTCTTTTTGGATATATACTGCTACACTGTTTTCCATAGTGGTTGCACCATTTTACAATCTCACTAATAGGATACAAGTGTCCCAATTTCTCCACATCTTAAACACTTGTTATTTTCTGTGTGTGTGTGTGTGTGTGTGTTTTTTTAAATTCCAAAAGTGAAATTTTATTGTTATTGTCAAAATTTCATGGTATGGTACATTCAGATAGATATATATGCATATATAAATATAGGAATTTTCTGTTTTTGATAGCAGTCATTCTAATGGGTGTAAGGTGATATCTCATTTCTCTGATGATTAATGATGTTGAGCTTCTTTTCATATGTTTGTTGGCCACTTATATATCATCTCTGGAAAAAGATGTCTATTCAAGTCCTTGCCTATTTTTTAATGAAATCATTTGATTTTTTTTTTGAGCTATACTGCTTTATAATATTCTGGATTTTAAATCCTTATTAAATATATGATTTGCAAATGTTTTCTCCCATTCTGTAGGTTGCCTTTTCACTCTACTGACTGTCTTTTGATGCACAAAAGTTATTAAATTTGATGTAGCCTCATTTGTCTATTTTTGCTCTGCTTTTGGTGTCATAGCCAAGAAATCACCTCCAAAGCCAATGCCATGTACCTTGCTCCTTGTGTTTTCTTCTAGGAACTATATAGTTTTAGGTCTTACATTTATATCTTTAATCCTCTTGCTCAGTTTTATCCTGCCCGGTGCCCTCCTCATCACTTCTCCATCCCTGTTGCTCACTTTCTGGATTCTTTTCCTTCTTATTATCTTTCCTCTGACTCCTTTACAACTGTCCACCTGCTTCTCTCTCCTGCTGCCCCTCTGCCCGCCTTGTTTCTACCCTTCTTACTCCACATTTATAGTACCTCTCACCTCCCAGCCCGTCTCAAACCTTTCTCATGCCTGCCTCATCTCTGAGCTGTCCCTCCTTCCTCGCTATCAATTTCTCCTTCTCTCTTTCAGGCTCCTGACTGGAACCCTGACCATGGAACCCTGACGTAACTCTGACTTCTTGAGCTCAGTGGCAGACCCCACCAGCCCAGGCCCTTCCTGCCCCTCCCACAACCAACTCTCAGGCTCCCAGAGGGAGGGGTGGGGAGGGGGTTCTGATCTCAAAGGGCAGGGGCCTTCCATCATGATGCTCAACTCAGACGCCATGGAGCTGGACCTGCCTCCCACCCACTCTGAGACAGAGTCAGGCTTCAGCGACTGTGGGGGCGGAGCGGGCCCTGACAGGGCTGGGCCAGGGATTTCAGGAGGGGGCCAGATCCGGGGCCTGGAGCCTGGAGAGCCTGGACAGCCTGGACGGAAAGATCTGCAGCACTTGAGCAGAGAGGAGCGGCGGCGCCGCCGCAGGGCCACAGCCAAGTACCGCACGGCTCACGCCACACGGGAGCGCATCCGCGTGGAGGCCTTCAATCTGGCCTTCGCAGAGCTGCGCAAACTGCTGCCCACGCTGCCCCCCGATAAGAAGCTCTCCAAGATTGAGATCCTTCGCTTGGCCATCTGCTACATCTCCTACCTGAACCACGTGCTGGACGTCTGAAGTGGCCTCCATGCACCACTCCTCTCCAGGCCTTGCCAGGTCCCTTCTCACCATCCATTGCCTAGAACAGATATCACTCCTTCCTGAGTCCTGTACCCTGGCATGGAGTCCCCCAGGCCCCAGGCCCAGGCAGAGTGCCCCCCACCCCCTGCTGATTTCAAAGGTGACTTTCTATTCCAGGAACCCCAGGGCTATCATGGGCACCTTCTACCATTTGTGGTTGGGGCCCAGCTGGTTCGAAGTATCTGGGAGGTCAGTATACAGTCCTTGCTGGATTTACTAAGCCTGCCGCCAATGGACCCCACCCTCCACTCTCTCATGGGCTGCTGTCTCTTCTACCCTAGGTATACGTTTTCAGAGATCCCAAACCAACTTCTTATCTCCTACCCTCTTTCCGCCCTGTTCTAGCTTCTCTTGCTCATGGTAGGGAGCAGGCGGCAGAACAGAAAGAGGGAAGGCTGGGCTCAGAGTAGGGTAGTGAGGTGAGCTTCTTCCTGCAGATCTCAGTCCAGTTTTGCAGAGGTGCCTGGTGACATAATGCCTGTGAAGCTAATCTCAGTAGCTGAAATTATGGAAAACTTCCTCCTGTTTTCTATCTTGTTACTGAGCTTTACCACATGCAGACCTTGCATCTTAATTGGTAGTGAGTGCCTTGCTCTCTCTGCTCTGTTCGGCCCCCTCCCTGCTCTCACCAACCCCTACCATCCCAATTTTCTCCCTTGGTGCAGCCAGAGAAAGGGAAACCACGATCCTGGGGTAGGGATGATGTCCCCATAGTCAACCCGAGGAATAGGTGGGCCAGATCTCACATCCGCCTCCCCCATCCCAGCCCACCACGAAAATGTGCATATCCACATCAGTTACTCCTGCAATGTAGAGGGTGCCCCATCATTGCCCTCTGGGAATGCTCAGCTCTCCTGGTTTTAGGAACTGTTTATTACATTTTTTTCTCCTTCTTTAAGCTACCTTCAGCAAAGGAAGAGACCCCCTACCTACACCACCTTAGGCTTTCTGCCCTTCCCCCTTCCTTCTACTCCCCCCCCCCCACTTTGCTGAGCCCACCTGCTCATTGTTGCCCAGTAGACTGGGGCCCTAGGACTTGTGAAGAAAAAAGGAGCTCACTGCACTTACCATGTTCATCTTCCCTCACACTAAACTCCTAGCTCTACAAGGATATTATTTATTTATGTATGTATTTATTTATTCATCTATTTATTTACTTATTTATTTATAAATATTACTATTTATTGCCGAGTTGTGCACTTTGGGGAAGAATGAGGGGGGCCCTGGCAGCCCTAGCTGGGTCTCTCTTGCTTCCTACTTATTACTTCTTTCCCTTTCATGCTCCTTCTGCAACTCTGGCTGTGTGTGGGGATCCTCTTCACTCACCACACCAGTATCCTTTCCTCAGATCCATCTGTCCTGATACCCTAGTCCTCTGGGATGGTGCCTCTCCCCTAACTTCAGGGCTCCTGGATCCTTCCTCAGCTCCCTCCATCCCCAGACAATCCCACTCTAGTCCTGCCTGCCTATTTTCTCTCTCCAGCCCTCCCCCATGACCCTCCCTTCTTCCTAATACCCCCAAGGGTAAGCCCTAGGGGTCTATGTCCTATATCCTGTGTCTGATTCCCTCCTGTTGCATTTCCAATTTCATACAAAAAGCAAAATTAAAGTGACCTCATTCTAGCACCAGGTATGGCTTGAATTATTTTGATTGGGTTGGGAAGATGGCCTGCAGGTTATGATAGGGTGGGCACTGAAGGTTCTCAGAGCTGACGGCTCTTCCGATGGAGTCATGAGAGCTTAGTGATGGGTAAATGAAGACAGAGAGAAGAAGAGGCCACAGAATAAAGAGGTGCATGGAGAGGCATAACACATGGCTCTCAGACCTCCTTACGTGAAGTCCCATGTACCCCGTGTGGCACTCACTGAGTGACACTTTCTGACCTCTCTGATGTGCTTCTGCTCCCGCTCAATGGGCCTGAGAATAAGCTAAGTGTCTCAGTGTAGTCCAAGTTAAATATGTGTCTGTGGGTTTAACACTGCTGGGAAAAGTCATGTCATGAAGCATTGCCTTCCCCATTATTTTCTCTAAGCTGGCTCGAAATTCCTTGTAATCTCAGTTCTTGGCCCATTTGTGTTCCCTAATACTTGGATACTGAGGATAACACATTGGAAGACATAGGAATAAGAGAAAAAATAGGAAAGGGATAAAAAGAAATGCTGAAGGAATATCAAAGTAATCCTGAAAGGGACCTAAAATCAATTTGTAAATGAGGGAACTAAAGCCCAAGAGAGAAGGAGGGCTTTGCCCAAGGTCACACAGCTGGTTGTGGGCAGAGATAAAGTTCAAACCCTGGTTCTTTATGTTCAATACTGCCAAGGCCCCTCCATCTCTCTGAAATGGCCCAGCCTGACAGATGGCTCTCTAATGTTCCATATTTTAATGGAACATTAATAAACTAGAGACTATTCAGAGTTGTGTGGCCAAGAAGACTAAGGGGCTGGAGGCTACTTCACAGAAGGAATAACTGAGGATATGTATCTTTACAAGAATACATTTAGGGGCAATGTGATATCCATCTTCAAATATTGAGAGAAGAAACAAAACCAGACATTCTGTGTGTCCCCAGAAGTCAGAACCAGGACCAGTAGATGGAAGTTATAGGAAACAGATTTTAACTCCAGGACAAACTGTGAAACACCTGAAAGGGCCAGCCTCAGGGAGGAGGAGTCCAAATCGACAGGCCTGAGAATCAACCACTGTGCAGTGATACCAGGGAGCTCATTCCTGCCTAGGTAGTCTCCAAGATCCTTTCCAAACTTAAGGTCATCTGAGAAGGCTGAAAGCAGACAGTGGGAGGGAAATTCTGAGTCATCCTTCAGTCCCTGAAGAGTGCCACTATTTAACTTCCATGAGCACGGAATGATGTCGGCTGCAAGAGGGGTTTTGAGTTAGACCTAGGAAGGAAAGTTGATAACTTTCCTTCCCCATCTCAGACTGAAATGTGTTCTGGCCAGAGCATGGCAAGGGGGATAGCTGAACTGAGGCCACGGAGAATCTGAGGACTGAAAGAGGCAAAAGTTGGAAGGGAGCATGGAAAGTATTGAATCCAATACCTTTATTTTAAAGGCAGGGTACTGCTGTCCATAAGAGTGATGGGACTCACACATGATTATGGCCTGAAACTGGAACCCAGGGCCTTCCATTCCTGCCCCCAAGTGCTTTGTGTCTCTTCCTGCACAGAAGCCACAGTCCCCTGAGCTCTCTGCTTCCCTCTCTCTTTATTTTGTCCAGCTAAAAGGCAGAAGGGGTTACTGGGCCCCTCCCCTCAGGGATCCCTCAGGGCCTGGGAGTAGCGAGAGAGGGGGCGGCTGCAGCTGTTCTACTGCTAGCTCTGAATTTCTTCAGATAATCAATTGGCTTCGCTGCTGCTGAGCTCACAGGACCTGAGAGGAAGGACATGGGAGGGGGAAGGGAGAGGGGACCAGGCACTGGAAAAGGAGACGGTCAGGGACATGGAGTCCCTAGGCTCAGGGCTAAGAGAAAAGTGAGAGCTTCAGGGCTAACAGACAGTAGGGGAGCAGAAAAGGAAGGCTAGAAGAGCACTGGGCTTGGGGCTGTTTGGGGAAACCAAGCAATAGGGAGTCCAGCACCTCATCCCTTCATTCCTCTTTCAGCCCCTCCCATCAGGCCATATACCTTCCAACTGTGCAAGCCCTCTTCCACTTCTAGTTACCACAGGCTCTGACCCTCCAAGTCCTGTCTGTCATAATTGCTCCCCTCTGCCGTCTTTCTCAGCAAACCACACCCCTAGTGACAGAGCAGACAGAAGGTCCCCAGGGGTTTGAGAATGGTAGTGGTGGTGGTGGTGTGGGGGGAGGGAGGACTCTTAGCCACCCCTCCCCCACTTCCCTTACACACACACACACACACACACACACACACACACACACTTTGTGTAGGCTGCCAGGCATATGGCCCCTTTGTGCCCACACAATGGAGGCCCTGCCTATGCCCCCTTCCTACGTTTACTCACCTTCCTTCTCCATCCCCAGGCCAGTGCCTGCCTTCTTTGCCTTCTCTTCCTCTATGTGGAAAGCCTCTTTTGCCCTATTCCTCATCTTTCTGCCTCTTTCTGTGTCCTTTCCTGAGCTCTTGAAATCTGACCGTGTGAGGATTGTGAACAGAAGAAAAAAGCTAATCAGAGCATTCACAATCCCCGAATGCTAGTTTGGAAAGAGAAGAAGGACACAAGCAGAGAGGGAGTGGGGAGAAGGGAGCCGGTGTGGGTGGCATCAGTAGCAGCAGCAACACTGTGCTAGAAAAAGCTCACACCTGGCTGCCAGAGCACCTGGTTCCAGCTCCAAACTCACTTTCCTCTTTGTGCTACAATGAGCAAACCACATTTCTCTCTGGGTCTCAGCTTCCTCATCTGTAAACTGGGGAAGATACTAAGACCTGCCTTACAGGGGTATTCTGAGCATTGAATGAGATCATCCTGAAACTCAGCAGGTAAGTGCTCGCCGAATGGTACCTCAGGGGCAATTATAGTAGGGCCAGCCTGTACTGTTGTACAGTTGTACACTGTGCAAGGTGCTAGGTCAGGGCAGTGAAGGAGCCTGACATCCAGCCCTGCTCCACCAGATCACTTGTGTGCCAGTGAGGATGCGTGTACTTCCCTGCCTTCCAGAGGTTGCCCTGGTATCAAGCCCTTCGTGTGGGGTCCTGAGCACCAGTCACAAATCGAAGGGAAAACAGAGGAGTCCTGACCACCTTAGAAGTAAAGATGGTGTGGGAGGGGATAAGAGGCTACAGAGATACCAGAGGGGAGATCCCTTAGCTCATTGTTCTCTGGAAAATTGGGAAGAACCAAACTATGAAATCTACTAAACCCAGGATGGAGACGCTGCAGCTGAGAAGAGGGGGACTGAAGAAACAAAAAGGAGGGAGATCTGGGTTAGGGTGTGATCAGAACACTGTGTTGGTCTAAGGACCTCTGGCCTTTGTTCCTCCTTGGTTCCCTCCCTTCAGTCAGTTTCTGTGAACCTTGCCTGATTATTGTTTGTTGAACACTGCCCCCTTGTGGACACACTCAGAGACGTTCTTACTCTTCGCCTCTGGCGGGGAACCGCTGAGACACTGAAAGAGAAGGCAAGACCAGACAGGGGACAAAGGGTGAAGGAGATGTGGGTGAACCTCTGTCCAGAATCCCGTCCTTATCAGAGGTTTCTGGAAGGTGAATGTGAATTGATTGATGACTAGGGACAAAAAAGGACAAGAATTCATAGGTGTTTCATTCATGTATGTTAATGACCTATAATTTTCAGATGGATTTTTTCCTGTCTGTCCATTTCATTTAGTGTGTCTCTCAGGGTGCTTGCCTGTTCTGTGGTTGCTGTGTGTGCAGACAGCAATGTGTTGTTTTTGTGTCCTTTTTTATGTAGGAATCTGAGTGACAGCTGTCAGGCCAGAAGCTACTTGATTTCCTCTCCCCCTAGAACTTTTTTCCTTTCCTCTAGATTTTACTTTTGCCTTCAGGCTCCATCAGCCACATGGCTATTTACAGGTGACAGTCTTTTAATAGTTCCTGCCCCACTTTGGACATTTCAAGCTCAGAGCCTTGTTCTGCTCTAACTTGGGACTCTTGGGCCTCGCCAGCAGGACCTCGATCTTGGTTCCCAAGTGAAGAGAGAGGAGAAGGTGGTCCCTGAGATCAGAACCTTGCTGCTACCAACCTCCTTACTAGCACCTAAACTCTAGCCTTCTTTTATAGCCCTGTAGCTGTCTCCTTCATTAGTCAATCCCATTTTATTAAAAACATTATACTTTCATTGAATAGCCGGTGTGTGCTAGGTTCTGAAATGCAGACTTGAGCTCTCCCACATCTACTGGGGAGGTGGTGTAGAGACACAGACATGTAAACACATCTTGCAAAGAAGGAAGGACTAACTCAGAGTGTTGGTGAGGGAGGGAGCAGGTAAAATCCGAGTTGGACTTTGAAAACCGATGGGGGTTTGCCAGGTGTGTAAACGTGCTTGCAGAGAATTCTGTGATGTGCTGTCAAGATTCCCACTTTCACAAATCTCCTCCTGCACTGCACAGGGGCGCTCACCTCCCCCCCAGCAGGAGTGTTGACTCACAGCCGGACTATCTTAACTTGAGATCCCTCATGGGATTGCCAGAGGCCTCTGCTGCAATTGCATTGCATTTCAGTTTCTCTCTCTGCTTAATCTAGCTTTTGCACAGCCAACAGGTGTTCCCAGGAGCACACCTGAGAGTACTCTCCTGCATACAATCTCGGAGTGCAAGAATCTGTTTCCCTATCTGAGACAGTGATATTCCAGGTAAAAGGCACTGTAGGGTTGAAGGCTGAGGAGGCTTGGTGAGCGAAAGCACACTATAAGCAGTTTGGTACTGTTGGGACATAAAATGTAAGGGGCTAGTGAGATAGAAGAATGATGGAGAATGGCCTGGAGGGGTAAGCAGGGGCCAGGTCAGGAGAGAGGAGAGGCCCCGTATGTTGTGTTAGGGAGCTTGTACTTTACGATGTAGTGATGGGAAACTAATGGATGTTCACCACCAGATAACATTTTAAGGGCAGTTCTGAAGATGAGCAGAGGTAAGATCTGTGCAGGGAACAGTTTTAGGAAGCCACTGCAAAGTCATCAAAGAGAAGATAAGAATCTGTATTTAGGCAGTGGCAGTGGAAATGGAGAAAAGAGAACAGATTTAGGAAAGCCATTTAAATGGTAGATTCAGTAGGGTTTGGTGCTTGGTTAAATGCAGTAGGCTAGAGGAGAACTCCCAGGTTTGTGACTTGAGAGCCAGAAGAAATAGTGGGTGTTATGGGTGGAAAATTTTCAAATGGCCAACTTCTGCTTGCTTGTTTAATGTTAACCAGGGTGTAGTTCTAGGAGATATCCTGTGCAAAGATATGCTAATGGTCAACTTCTGCTTCTGTAAACCTGCTTGCTTGTTTGATGTGGTTTTAGGCTTTATAAACTACCTCCTCTAACCCTGCATGGTAGAGAGTCTCTGGCTAATAAAGGCTCACAATTCATCTCAATTGGCTCCATGGATCTTAGATTTGATCACACCACAACATTTGGAGGCCCCAGCGAAATCTCTCCAGAGAAGATCTCCTAAGACCCACAACCCCGGCCACATTGGGTGAGGACCTGCCCCATCCAAGGGACGGCCACTGAGAGACGCTTCTCAGCCCTGGATGCCAGGTGGACTCACCCAGGAGGGCAGGTGGACAAAAGGTTCAATTCTGTAACAATTGGACATGAGCCATCTGGAGCAGCTTCACCGGTGAGTCAGACTGCACTACAGGTACTCAGATTTCTGGATATCTGTAGGTTGGTGGGCCCTAAGGGGGAACTAGTGGAAGGCTGGACACAGCAATACTTCCCTAGTTTGGTCAAGATCTGAGACGTCAGACTTGACTTCAGGTACTAAAGGTATTCAGGTTATTGGGTATCTGTCAGTGGGCCCTAAGGGGAACTAGTGGAAAGCTGGATGCAGCAATACTTTCCTAGTTCGGTTAAGGTTTGAGACGTCAGACTTGACGTCAGGTTTTTGGGTATGCTAGCATTTTGTGTTACCTGTAGTTTGTCTTGTCCGTCTGTATTGTGTCTATCTGTCCGGACTGGTCAAAATGTACCCTCTTATTGCCTTGGTTTTCAAAAGTTTACTCCATATATCGATGTGTGGTATTTTAATTCTTTCCTCAGATCTGGCCTCCGTGGCCCCGTCTGACTGGACACTAGGTCAGAAGCTGATTCTAGCCCTGGCTTATTTGGCTTTTGTGGGGGTCTTTCTTGTTTTTACTAACATGAGTCAGGCTTCTTCCTCGAATCATACTACCCCCCTTCAGTGCCTTCTTGACCATTTTAAGGATTTCAGGAGACGAGCCCAAGCCTATAGAGCTAGTGTCACTCCTTTCAATCTTCAGAGGTTCTGCCAGTTAGATTGGCCCACATTTGGAACAGGGTGGCCATCAGAGGGGTCACTCGTCCTGCAAACAGCCTTTCAGGAGCGAAATATTATCTACAGAATAATACAAGTGAAGGAAAAAATTCTGTACACAAAGTTGCAAGGAAAATAAAATATGTTTTGAGATTAAAGGATGTGTTTTTAAGAAAAAGGAGAGTGATTTTATCCTAAAAATATTTCAGGTTATTTAAAGGTCATTTGAGGCACAAAAGAGGAAAATAAAGGACAAAAACATAGGTATATATATGAAGTTGTAAAAGAAAAGAGAGAGAGAAAATCTTGTTTTATATGGTTAAGTTGGCTAAAATTAAATGTATTTATCATAAGGTTTTAAAATGAACTTTAAAATGACACAAAACTGGAGTTTGGATTATTGGTCTGTTCCTAGTAAGAGATTGTAAAAGATTTTTCTTTACCTGTGAGCAATCATAATTTCAGTTATTATAAATTGTTGTATGTCATGAATAATAAGAATGGACTTGACTATTCAGAAACAAAGAGCTCTATGATTTGAGTGAATACGTGGTCTTGATATTGAAATTAAAATTTCGGATAACAGGAAAGATCTGCATAACTGGAAGCAAAACCCTTCTTTCTCAGAGAAACCACAGGGACTAATCTCTCCTTAGAGACTATTTTCTTTACCCATCAGCCCACCTGGGATGACTGTCAACAGCTTCTCCAGGTCCTTTGTGCCTCGGAGGAACAAGAATGGATTCTCCGAGAGGCTGCCAAGACTGTGCACGACACAAATGGGCAGTCCACCCCTAATCCCACCCGTGTCTACCATGTCCTCCCACCTTGGGACCCCAACACTGAACAAGGTAAGGAGGCTCTCAATCGGTCTTGCCAGCTTCTGCTTCAGGGTCTCCAGTCTGCTACCAGAAAACCTACGAACCTTTCTAAGGTAGCAAAGTCATTCAGGCCAAGGATGAATCGCTGGCAGCGTTTCTAGAACGACTCTTAGAGTCTTACAGATTATACACCCCTATTGACCTGGAAGACCCAAATAATAAAACCTTACTTTTGTCAGACAGTCGGCCCCAAATATTAGGAAAAAGAAGTAACAAAGGATAGGAAGGTTTAAGGACAAGAATTTGATTGAGATAGTTGAGGTAGCACTGTACATCTTCAATAACCGGGATGAAGTTAATATCACCCAGACTAAAAAAATGACTAAAGTCCTACTTACAACAATAAGCCCCACATTCAGTTCCTGAAAACTGCTGCTCTCAACCTGACCACCCTGCTACCACATGATGACCCCATGCAGCCCATGCACAACTGTCTCGGGATCCTAGAAAACGTCACCTGTGCCTGACTGGACCTGACAGACGACTCCGGGCCAAATCCAGAGGCCACTCTTTTCACAGATGGAAGCAGCTTTGTCACAGAAGGAATCAGGTATGCTGGGGTGCTGTGGTGACTAATGAGACTGTTATTTAGACACAGGCTCTGAGCCGTTGAACCTCAGCACAATGGGCCGAGCTAATAGCAGTGATCTAGGCCTTGCAGTGGAAAAGGAAAAGACTGTGAACATTTATACAGACAGCAGATATGCCTTTGCCACTGCCATATACATGGAGCCATATATAAGGAACAAGGCCTCCTGACTTCAGGAGGAAAAGAAATTAAAAACAAAGAGGAAATTTTAGCCCTCCTTGAAGCTATCTGACTGCCAAAGAAGGTAGCAATCATTCATTGCCCAGGGCACCAGAACTCGGGCTCTGAGGTAGCACAGGGCAGCCTCCTTCGCTGATCAGACAGCAAAGGAGGCTGCCCCAAAACCAGCGGGGCCAATTGACATTCTGTTGGCCCTACCACCCAGGGTGCTAACAGACACCCCTACCTTGAACTATGCAACAAGCTGGGAGGCAAAGAGGAATCTACTGGGTGGGTTAGGCTCCTGGATGGCCACATTGTAGTACCTGAGGCCTTGAGCCTATACCTTATAACCCAGGTTCACCAGAGAACTCACTTGGGAGGAACCAAGTTAATTGAACTGTTGAAAAAGAGACTATTACATTCCGGGGCTGCAACAAATGGACAAACAGGTATCAGCCCGGTGTCACATCTGCGTGGACAGGCAACGAGGTAACATTGAGAGTTGGATTTCACTGAGGTCAGCCTGGGAACCTTTGGATTCAAGTACTTGCTTGTGTTCATTGTTCAGGATGGACTGAAGCCTTCCTCACCAAGCAGGAGATCTCAGGTAGCAGCAAAGAAATTAGTCTCAGAAATAGTGCCTCGATTTGGCCTGCCCATAACACTGGGGTCCAACAATGACCAGACATTCATCACCCAGACCAGTCAATCTTTAGCCAGGCTTCTAGGAATTAATTGGAAGTCACATTGCATTTGCAGGCCTCAGAGCTCAGGACAGGTAGAGAGGATGAATAGGACCCTGAAGGAAACTTTAACTAAGTTTAAATTAGAAACTGGCGAAAACTGGCTAAGCCTCCTTCCCTTCGCCCTATTAAGGGCATGGTATACCCCCTACTGTAAGGGAATCACACCTTATTGTAAGGACCTCATGCCTTATAAAATAATGTTTGGAAGACTCCCACCTCTCCTCCCTAAGTTAGGGGAAGAAAAGCTAACAAAAGTATCAAGGGTCCAGTCTGGACCATCTTAATTCTCTCCGTCCTCTTCCGGTCTTCTAACTGTAACCCCAGCAATCCCCACCAGTCTGAGTTACATTCCTATTTCTACTTAGTAGCTACAAAGGGGACTTGGTTTGCCTATAACACCAGACCCACCCCTTGTACCAACTCAAACTGGTCTCAGGGTACTAGAATTTCTCCATGTTGTTCCCCAAGTATATTTCTACTCTGGGGAAGGAGGTCATGAACTATGTATGGCAAAAAAGGGTACAGACAGTGAAACTCAGGGTTCTCAGAACTCACTACCCACTGCTCCAGGTTGACAAATAGATGATTTAAATTCCCCTAGAAAACCAGTGGGGAATGTTAAGGGTGGAAAATTTTCAAATGGCCAACTTCTGCTTGCTTGTTTAATGTTAACCAAGGTGTAGTTCTAGGAGATGTCCTGTACAAAGATATGCTAATGGCCAACTTCTGCTTCTGTAAACCTGCTTGCTTGTTTGATGTGGTTTTAGGCTTTATAAGCTACCTCCTCTGGAAGCTCAGGACTGATCTCCTCTAACCCTGAGTGGTACAGTCAGTCCCCGGCTGGCTAATAAAGGCTCACAATTCATCTTAATTGGCTTCGTGTGTCTTAGATTTGATCGTACCAGAACAGGGGGGCCATGTTCCAAAATAGATCATATAGGAGGAGAAACTTTGCCAGGAATTGTGATGGGGACAGAGGAGGTAGTGGTGATGTAATAAGGACAAGTTGAATAAGAGTCATCATCCCATGGAGCTGTCTAGAAGGAAGTTGGCTCTCTGGGTTTGTAACCAAAGAGCTCAATCTCTGTACCAGGATGTCTCCCAGGAATCTCTAGATACCCCAAACTGGCCCCCTCATTCGCTCTCCACTCAACCCTACTTTTCACTTGGTGTTCCTTATGTGAATACATGGCACCATCAGCATTCAATTGTCCTACCTATCACACTTTTTTCCCCCCTACTCCCACCTGAATCCATCATCAACAACTCTCCATTTTGCCTTCTAAACCTGGCTTGGAACTGTTCTATATCTCCACCTATAATGCCCCTGCTTGCCTTCACTGGCACAACTGCAGTCACCCAGCTAGGTTCCTTGCCTCTTGGCTAGCTCCTCTCAAATCTGCCCTTCAGACCGCCATCAGTGACCCACTCCAAATGCAAATCCAGTCAGAACAGTTCTATACTGAACTTCTCCAATATTTATAGAATAAAATACAAAATTTTCAACATGGCATAAAAATTCCTTTACTGTGCAGCCCCACATTCCATCCATAGCCATGCTGTGCTCCAGTATTCTACAGAGCTAGAAGCTCTGGCACACTCTCTGTTCCCTATTTCTGTGCCTGTGCTCATAGGAGTCCTTCTCCTACTTCACCTAGGTAAGTCCTATTCTTCCTTCAAGACAGCACAAATGTCCTCTCCTGACTTGGTGTGCCCTCCCATAACCCCAAAGTTGGCTCCTCCAGGTCCCCTTAGCTTTCTATGTATATCTCTGTGATTGCCCTCCTCACATTGAATTTGTATTGAAATCAATGGGTTTTAGTGAGACCTAGAATGAGTTACTTAAAATCCCTGAGCATCTGTTTCCTCATCAGAGATAACATTTAAGACCCTTAGCCCAATGCTAGTGCACAACAAAGTTCAGTAAATGGTGGTTATTAGAGGATAATTATTGCTCTTACTACCTTAATATATACTGCTCTTCACTTTCCTTTAGCAATACATTAGAAACATCTTTTTGTATCTGTATATGTGGACTAACTTCACTCTTTAAACTTCTGCATATGACTTATGTATTATAACTTATATAACCATCCTCCAGCTGATGGTCATTTAGATTAATTCCAATCTTTTTTTATAACAGCGCCACAGCACATATCATTCTATGCATATATTTGTACACTTATGTGAGCATTTTTGGAGAGCAGATTCTTAGAAATGGAACATCTGGATTAAAAAGAGTGCACATTTAAAATTTTGATAGACACTTCCAAATTATCCTCCAAAAAGTCTTTATCATATTTCCAGCTACACATTACTATATACTCTTTTTAGCAATGGAATTAATATTATTTTTAATATTTTTTCCAATTTGATGCACAAAAGCAAATACCAAATTTTCTTTGATGAGAATTTTTCTTATTATTTCAGATTCATAATAATAATTTAGTGCTATTTGGAAGTTTGTATTTCTTCTGCGAAGTACCTATTCATATCTTTGACCTGTTGAAAAAATTTTCATTTTTTTTTTTTACTTTATGTGGTACTTTTTCTTTTCAAAAAGTACAATTTAAGTAAAACAAAAACGTTTATCTTTACAAAAGTGAGCTGCTATGATTAATTAAATTCCTCAATTTGTGGCAGAGTAAATAATTGATTCATGCCTCCCTTTTGTTGCTTCCTCTTTTCCCATCCCTGACCTTATTTTCCTTTCCATCCCAGAGGCACCTACTCATTTATCTAGTGCATTTTATTTGAAACTCCCTTTCATTTCTCTATTTATACATTTATGAATCCATGGTCAACATATTATATTATTTTGTGTGTTTTACATTTCAGGACAATATTATGATGTACATCTCATTGTTTCTTTTCCTTTTTCTTTTTTCTTCTTACTAAATATTGGTTTAAGATTCTGTTGTGCTTTAATATATGAGATTGGATTTAAAAGTGAACTAGTTCACTTTTATCTACATATACCATATGTTCATTCCACCATCAATTTAGCATATAAGATTTCTCCCCAGTCCTTTGCTGCAATAAGTATCCTTGAATATGTCATTTTATGTATCCTTTGTAGGGTTATTTTTGTAATGTATTTCTAAAATGAAACTGAATTATAGACCATACACATATTCAATTTTACTAGCACTTCTAAATTGCCCTACAAAACATATCAATTTATGCTTACATTAGCAATTCATGAAGATCTCTATTTCCTACCACCTCACTAGCACTTGATAATATCCAATTTTTAAATTTTGCTGCTCAGGTAGATGTAAAGTGATAGGTATTCTTTTCCTATTTTGTTTGATTGTTAGGAGTTCTTCAGTTGACTGTAGCATCTCTAGGATTATAAGATTATAGGATCCATGGGATTATGGGTAGTAACTCTTTTGCCATGCAGAAAATTTTTATTTAATCAAATTTATAATCTTTTTTTCCTATGGCTTTTGTGCCTTAGCCTTCCTTCCCTGATCCAAGATCACAAAAGAAAAAAGAAACTCCATTGCTTTCTTCTAAAACATATCATTATGTTGTTGTTGTTGTTGATGATGTTCTTATTGTTGTTTACCTTTGGTCTTTTGATTTATCTGCATTCCATTCAATATAAGAATGAGGTAACAATTCAATTTTGTTTTTTCCAAATGGTTACCCAATTATCCCAATGCCATTTATTGAACAATTCATCTTTTATTTATTGAAAGAACAATTTTATTTCTTCATTTACAATGTTTATGTTATTTATTTTCATTTCTTTTCCTTTTTTTCTTTTTATTTTATTTTTTTTTAGTTTTAAGAATTTTTTATATAATCTGGATACAAGTTCTTTATCAAATATTTTATTTGCAAATATTTTCCCCAGACTTGTCTTTTTATTTCTTTAGAGTATCTTTTGAAAGCAGAAGTTCTTAATTTTGATAAAGTCCAATTTATCATTTTATACTTTCTATGGATCATGCTTTTAGTGTCATAGCTAAGAAATCTCTGCCTAATTTAAAGGTCACAAATATTTTTCTCCTGCGTTTTTTTTCTGGAAGTTTTATGTGTTGCGGTGCGATCAAATCCAAGACCCACGGAACCAATCGAGATGAATTTTGAGCCTTTATTAGCTGGCTGGCAACTGACTCTCTACCACGCAGGGTTAGAAGAGATCAGCCTCGAGCTCCCAGAAGAGGCAGCTAACGAGCATATCCTTGATCGGATTACCCTGGTTAACAGCATCTCCTTGATCAGATTACCACACCCTGGTTAACAGAATCCTTGATCAGATTACTACACCCTGGTTAACAGAATCAGAAGTAAATATTTAATACTGGCTTACTGGAAAATTGTCCACCCATAACATATGTTTTATATTTAGTTTTATGATCAATTTTGAGTTAATTTTTGTGTTTGATCCAAGGTATAGATTGATATTTTTCTTCCCATTTTTTGGCATTTAGATAGCCAACTGTTCTATGTTAAAAAGACTATCTTTTTTCTACTACATTGCCTTTGCACGTTTAATATTATATATGTGGATCTGTTATGAACTCCCTATTCTGTTCCATTGATCTATTTATCTTTTTTAATGTCTGTACTATTGTGATTACTGTAGCTTTATAATAAATCTCAAATTTATAAAAGATGTCTTTCAACTTTATTGTTTTTCAAAGTTGTTTTGGCTATTCTAGGTTCTTTGCATTTCTATATGATATTTAGAATCAGACTGTCAATTTCTATAAAAAGATTGCTTTAATTTTGTTTAGGATTGCATTGAATTTTTAGACAAATTTTGGGAGAATTGAAATCTTAACAATATTTAGCCTTCCAATCCATGAACAATGTATACCATCCCATTTATTTAGGTCTTCTTTAATTGATCAGAACTATGTTTTGTAGTTGTCGGTGCACGTATTTTGTCAGATTTATCTTTAAATATTTTTTCCAGCTATTATAAATTGTATTTTTAATTTTTTTTTGAGTATTCACTGCTAGTATTATGGGTTAAATTGTGTCCCCCCAAAATATATGTTGAAGTCCTTACTCCCAGTACCTGTGAATGCGCTTTATATAAAAACAAGATCTTTGCAGATATAATTAGTTGAGTTTATACTGTAGTAGGGTGGGCCCTTAATCTATGATTGGTGTCCTTATAAGAAGAGAGAACTTTGGATACAGACAGGCAGAAGGAAGACAATGTAAAATCTCACAGGGAAAAGATGGCCACGTGACAATGGAGGTAGAAGTTGCAGTGATACATTTACAGGCCAAGGAACTCATAAATTGCAAACAAAACAAAAAAAACCAAAACATCGTAAGCTGAAAGAGACAAGGAAAGATTTTCCCCTAGATCCTTTAGAGAAAGCATGGTCCTGCCAACATCTTGATATCAGACTTCTAGTCTCCAGAGCTATGAGGGAATATATTTCCACTGTTTTAAGCCATCCCAGCTTGTAATACTTTGTTAAGGCAGCTCTAGGAAACAAATATAGTATATAAAAATATAATTAATTTTTGTATATTAATCTTGTATCCTGAAACCTCGATAAACTCAGTTATCTAGTAACTTTTTTGTAGATTCCATTTAATTTTCTATGTAGATGATTATGTCATCTCTGAATAAAGATAATTTACTTCTTTCTTTCCAATCCACATGCCATTATTTCTTCTTCTTGCTTTATTGTACTGGCTGAAACCTATAGTATAATGTTGAATAAAGTGATGAGAGCAGATATCTTTACCTTGTTCCTGATCTTATGAAAAAAAAGTATTCAATCTTTCATCATTAAATATGATGTTTTTTAAACTTTTTTTTTTTGTAGATATCCTTTATCAACTTGAGGAAGTTCCCTTCTATTCCAATTTTGTTGAGAGGTTTCTCTCTCTCTCTTTTTTTTTTCTCTCTCCCTTTCTCTCTCTCTTTTTAATCAGAAATAAATATTGAATTTTTGCCAAATGTTTCTTTTTGATAGTGAGATGACCACATGTTTTCTTGGTTTTGATTTTTCTTTTGTTAATCTTTTAAAATGTTTTCAATGTTTGAAATGTTAAATCCACCTTGCATTTTTGGTCATGATGTATTGTCCTTTTAATACAATGTTTGTATTTGAATTACTAAGATCTTGTTAAGGATTTTCGCATTTATACTCAAGGGAAGAAGGGTGAGAAAGAAATGGGGAAGAGTTAATTTGGAGTCCTGTAGTTTTCTTATAATGTCTTTGTCTCATTCTGGTGTCAGAGTAATAATAGTTTCATATAATGAGTTGGAAAATATTCCCTATGCTTCAATATTCTAGAAGAGTGTGTATAAGATTGGCATTATTTCTTCTTTAAATGTTTGGTAAAATCACCAGTAAACCCACTTAGGCCTGCCGTTTTCTTTCTGGGAAGATTTTTAACTAAAATTCAATTTTTTAAATAGCTGTAGGGGGATTCAGATTATCTATTTCTTCTTGAGTGAGTTTGATATTTTGTTACTTTCAAGAAACTTTTACACTCATATATAATGTCATAAAGCTTTTTATAATATTCTATTATTCTTTTAATATCTTTAGAATCTGTAGTGATGTTACCTCTCATTCCAGATATTAGTCATTTGGGGGGTTTTTTCTCTTTCTGTTTTTCTGATCAGTCTGGCTAGATTTGTCTATTTTACCTATCTTCTCAGGGAACCATCTTTTGGTTTACTTGATTTTCTCTATTGATCTTCTGTTTTCTATTTCACTGATAAATGCTTAAATCTTTATTATTTCCTTTCTTCTGCTCACTTTGGGTTTAATTTGCATTTTTGTCTCTAATTTTGTAAGGTGAAAGCTGATATCATTGACCTGAGACTTTTTTCCTTTTCTAATATAGGCTGTGAGAGCTACACATTTCCCTTTAAAAACTGCTTTAGCTATATCCCACAAATTTTATTATGTTATATTTCTATTTTTATTTAGTTCAAAATTTTTAATTTCCTTTTCAATTTTATTTAATTTATTTAATTCCTTTTCAAGAAATATTTAAAATGTTTTTTAGTTTCCAAATATTTGGAGATTTTCTAGATATCTATTGTTGATATATAACTTAAAACCATTGTGGCCAGAATATATATTTTGTATGATCTGATTCCTTTACAATTTATCTAGACTTCTTTTATAGGCTGAAATATGGCCTATCTTGGTAGGTATTCTATGTGCACTTGAAAACAATGGTTATTCTGCTGTTGTTGAGTCATATGTTCTATAAATATCAATTAAGTCAAATTAGTTCATAGTGTTGGTCAAGTCCTTTATAGCTTTAATGATTTTGTCTATTTTTTTCTATCAATTATTGAGAGATGGGTATTGACATTTCTGATTGTATTGTAGTTTGTCAATTTTTCCTTGCAGTTCTATCAGTTTTCGATTCCTGTACTCTTATTAGGTACATAAATGTTTAGAATTATTATGTCTTTTTGACAAATTGACCTATTTATCATCATGAAATGAACTTCTTTATTTCTTGTAATACTGTTTCTCCTGAAATCTATGTTATTTAGTATTAACATAGCCATTTCAACTTTATTTGTATTAGTGTTAGCATGATATATATTTTCCATTTTACCTTTAACCTAGTCAAGTCTTTATATTTTAAGGTGTTTCTTATAGGAAATATATAGTTAGATATTGCTTTTATAATCCAACCTGACAAACACTGACTTTTAATTGGGGTGTTTATACTACTTACATTTAATGTGGTTTTTCGATATAGTTGGGTTTAAATTTTCCATCTTGCTATTTGTTACCTGCCTATACCATCTGTCTTTTGTTTCTTTTTTCCTCTTTTGTCTGCCTTTTCAATAACAAATAACTGAAATTCATAATACAAAACATGGTAAAAGAGGTTCAGAGAAAAATTTCAGAGAAGAGTGAGATTTAGGTCAAACTGGTGGTATCAGGAATGGCCCACTAAAGAAAATATCATTTGAATTGGACCTTGAAATATTTTAGATAATAATGATGGTGAATGGAAGGCACACCAAATAAAGGAGGGAGTAGGATGAACAAAGGGGGTGGAGGTAGGAAATATGTGTTTGTTTTAGAGAATAACAGGAGGTCCAGATGGTCCCAGAAAGAGTGGCAGGAGAATATGTGGAAGGTACTGGTGCTATTGCCAGCTTCCTATGAACATCCCCACCCTGATGGCCTGCAGACATCTAAGACACCTGTCAAACCAAACACATTATTTACCCTTCAAACCTAATCTTTCTCAGTAGTCCCTAATTTTATACATGGCATCACCATCTCTCTTAATACCTATGCCAGAAAACTTTGAGTCATCTCACATGCCTCCTTGTTCTACAACTCTATCCCACTTGCAGATCGCCTCTCAAATTTGAACTTTCTTTTTTATCTACCCTTGTCTTGGAGCCTGCTGACTTGTTCACTGTCTCAACTACTACATTGGCCCTTTCAGTAGTCTCTCCATTTCTAGATGCTTCTTCCTTCAAATCATCCCTCACTGTGCCCCTTAAACATGGATATGAAATTCTATATGCATTCTTCTGGAGAGATCCTATAACTTTCATTAAGGTCTCTAAGAGCATGATAGTCCACTAAAAGCTGAGAGCCACTGCCCTACCTTTATTCCTAGTGAAACGATTGCTCAGTTAACTTGGTACAGTTGACAGACTACTAAACACGAAGTCAAGAGATCTAGTTTCTAGTTTGAGTGCTGCCACTAAACAGTTATATAATTTTGGGGCAATGAACTACCTGTTCTGCACCTGTTTCCTCATTTGTAAAATAGAGAAAGATCTCTTACAGTCTCAAAATGTTATATTTTATTTACAATTACATTTCTTTAACATCAGATATTCCACAGTGCATCTCCTCCGAGTCTATTCTCCTCTGTTCTGTTTCACTAGACAAACATTTACTGTTGCATGTCATTTCACTGAGCTAAGTTCTGAGTGTAGAAAGATAAGTAAAGCACTGTTCCTTCCCCTTCAGAAGCTCAGAGACCAGCTGGGCAGACAGATATGTAAATAAGAAATTACCATACAATGTCATTAAAAATGCAGAGCTCTGAGAACACAAAGAAGGCTCTCTGGGGGAGGAGGCATCTAACTGCTTGAAAAAAGTTAGGAAGCAGTCAAAGGGGAGACCATGACTGAGTCCTGAAGATTGAACAGAATTTTCTAGGCAGCGAAAGAAGGGGACAACTTTTCAGGCAAAGGAAATATCATGTAAAGGCAGAGGCAATAATAGAGCCCCAGGTTGGCAGATCAACCAATAGTTGAGCATAGTTTGAATGTATATGTGTTGAATATTTGAACTTTGAATGCACAGGGAATAACAGGAGATGAGGCTGGAGGGGGTAAGTGAGTCTGATATTGGACATTGGGCATAAGAAATTTTGACTTCATCTTGTATACAGAGGGAAGCCATTGGATTGTTTCGGGCAAGCGAGAATGACAGTCTTATTTCTCCTTCAGAAAAGTAAGATAGATTGGAAGGAAATGGTTCAAGTTCGGAAGTGAAAAAGGTCTGAATAAGCCAAGGGGGTGGGTGGAGGGTGGAAAGAAGATAATGTGTTCCCTGTAAACCTATTACATTTAAAGTACCCAGAGAATAGCCAATTTAAAATGTCCAATAGTAAGCTGGAAATATGAGTCTGATGCTCAGAAGAGAGAACTGGATTTGGGACCATTAATAAGTAAGCATTAACTAAAGCCATGGAAGAGAATGACATTACTTTGGGAGACCATGTAGGATGGGGAGCAAAGAGGCCAAAGGTAGAATTCTGGGAAGTATTAGTATCTGAGGAAAAATATTGAGAAAATAGTTGAGTTGAAAGAAGCTGAGAAATGAAGGATGGTGGTGAGGAATCTACTCTTTTAAGAAAGTTGAGTGAGAAGGAAAGAGGGCTGAAGCAAGAGGCAGCTACCTAGAAGAAGGAGGTATTTTGTTATGTTGTATCTGCTAGGCAGAGATGAGTGAAGTCAAAGTTAGATATAGGGGAGATTGGGGACAATAGATGGAGGTGGGAAAGGATAGGAGCTAAGGCAAACCTGGAGAGATTAGTCCCAAGCAAGGCAGGGGAGAGGAGCACTTGTTTTGCCAAAAAAAAAAAAAAAAAAAAAAAAAAAAAGGAATTAGAGTTTGATTTAGTGGTTCTCACATTAGAATCCCTGAAGTAACTTTAAAAAATGCCAATAGCTTGGATGGACCTTGGAAATTTCTGATTTAATTAGTCTAGGATGGGTACTGAGGATGGGTATGCTTTCAGGGCTTTCCAGGTGATTCAAATCTGCAATCAAGGCTGAGAACCAGTGATTTAATTGTAGGTAACTTTTCAGATTGATGATAATGGGATGGGATTTGAGGAAACTCACACTTGATATCAAGTTTGGATGAATAGGGAATGGTAAAGGTTTGAGATGGATGAGGAATGGAGAAAGGGAAATTAGAAGGGAAGGGAACTAATATTAACTTAGTGACTTCTAGAGGCCATTAATGTAGAATAAATGAAGCTTGGTCCTGTTCTCAAAGAGATCAGGAACTCATGTGAGAGATACCTCACAACAACCCAATGACATTGCAGAGCTTTTAACCAGTTAAGTCTTTTGTTTGTTTGTTTTTTTCTACTTTGTTTTCTTTTCATTAAAAGCAAAACAAAATCCAATTGTTCTACAGTACAGACTGGTTTAACTTTTGTAAGCATTGCAGGTAATCTTTCTAGGAAAGTGAATGCTGGAGAAAAAGCTGTAATTATCATGGGAGATGAAACTGTCTTCCATTTTATCTGTGCACTACAAGAAGATGGTGGTTCTTGCTTCGGATGTGGGTATATTACTGGGGTCACTTATACCTGGGAGTGTCTGAAATTGCTAATCACTCACATTGGAGAACTTTGATGGCCGTCCTGCTAGGGTACAAATCATCTCTGTTTGAGCAAGGTACTAAGGATTCCCTTCTCTCAGCAGTGGTGCTGGGAAAGGACCCTATTTTTCATCAGAGTGGGAGACCTAACCTTTGCCAGCATGGTCTGGTTCTGACTTCTGGGAACTGCTTCATTTGCATGGGAAGCAGACACTTCTCTGCAGCTGGGACCTTCCCTTGGAGAATGTCCACTGCCATATCTTGGGCCCCAAGAGACTCAGCCTTTCAGGGTGGCCTCTGGTCTGCCTGTTCCATCCTTGCTGCTTCAGGCCTGTGAGCTGGTGAGGAATCAAAAGAGCATCTACTGAGGGCCCTGGCTCATGGCTAGGAGCTCCCTTCCTTGAACAAGATTCCTGAAAGCACTAGGAATCCCCTAGGCACGAAACAGAGAGGGGAAGTTTGATTGGGAATTGACTTGGGTATGTGGAGGGAGTTCTTTCTGTTACCTTATTAACTCCATTTTATATATAAGAATTAAGACTTGAAGAAATTAGAAAGAGTTTGATTTAGTGGTTCTCACATTAGAATCACTAAATCATGTCCTCAAAACTAGGAGCTGAGCTGTGCATTCAAATCTGTTCTACTCTGTTGTCCTTCAGGCTCCTGACCTCCCTCTGTCAGTGTAGGTGAGCCCTCTTGGGAAGATCTTAGTTGGATAACACCTCAGTGCCTTCCTCCCTCCTGAAGAATTAGTCTAAGCCTCTTGAGGCCTGGAGCACATGAGCCTCTTCTTTTGGTCTCTATTTCCCCACTCTGTGAATTAAGGATGTGAGATCCAGGTGGGTTTCCATCCTTGTAATGAGGGTGGAGGGCAGTCCAGTGAATTGCTGCATGGGACACACCACATTAATCAGATTTCATGTTGGATTTCTCTGTAATCCAGCATTTTCATTACAGAGATATAATTGAAAGGCTCTAATCTCATCCTCAGAGAAGAAAAAGGAGAGACCAAGCTTATTTCAGTTTGATGTTTGATATCTGTTAATCCTGAAGCCTCACCTGTTGACCTCTTGACTCAGGTTTTGAGCTCTATGTGGAGTCGCTGTACAAAATTATCTGTAATTCTGGTGTCAGAATCTCTGTTTCTGATTCTTTAGGCCTTTCATTCCCATTAAACCTACTGGATAGTCAGTCACAGCCATAGGAGTTAGGGGGCAGCCGGACACTCTATCAAATTATACACTTGCTGCCCAGCACTAGGGGTGTGTTCTGGGCAGAGCTGGGAACGCCCGAAGGCCTCCCTATCTCCCTTTACCCTTCCTCAGCTCTTTTGCTCTTTGTCTCTCATATACCTGGTTGTGGTTGCTGCCAGAACAGCGCAGCCCAATTCTTGGCACATGATAGGCAGCAACTGAACAAGCCTGGATGCATGCAGGAACTTGGGTACCTGAAATGACAATTCTCCATATTCCATGTAGTCATGGTGCTCGGCCCCTTGCTGACCCAGAATGTGGGAAGGGAGGATGAGGAGAGGCAAAGGTTCAGACAAAAGAGAAGGGAAGGGTTTCTAAATGTTCTCCATCTTCAAATGGTCATGTTGCCGATGAAGATGGCTCTGTCCTCATCTTTGGTCAGGTTCGAATGAACCACCACAAGGGATGAGATTAGGTCTCAGAAAAAAAAAAAAAAAATCATCAGGGAGGAGCAAAATTCCCCAAGGAGTGAGAAACAGAGGCTGGGCCTTACCGTCCTTGGGACTTCTTAATCACAAGTTTGGGAGAGAAGATATCAGGATTGGGAGCTGGAGGATGCTGAGGTGTTGAGGGTTTTGCTCTGCTCAGGGAGAAGTATGGGGAGGGGCTTTTGAAGTATTACTATTCTAGGTTAAGGGTGGGGTTGCAGGACAATACTAATGATAATATATAATCATCCTTTTGCTTTCAGTCCCTCCAAGAGGAACATGGACTTCTCACAGCCTAGACTTTTATGGTGGGGGTCACTCTTGGCGGCTTCCGTCTATTGCCCCACTTCATGAACCCCAACAGGTTTCTTGGGAGTGTTCAAAGGCAGAAATGCCCCAATTATGGCGGACATATTTAGGTACCCTATTATCCCTGTGTAGTACCTTCAACTCTAAGGTATCTGAAATCCCTGGGGTCAAGAGCCCCGCCTGCTTGGGGTTAAATGCTGGCCAGGCCAAATCATTTATACTCCCGGAGGTTTCCTAGCAGAAGGGCCCCTCTCCGCCATCCAAACTCCCAGCGCCCTAGCGGTGCCCCCTCCTCCTCCCCGCAAGCCCAGGACAGGGTTCCCTTTGTAATTAATCCCAACGCTCAAACCAGAGGGGAGGAAAAAGCGTTAATGAAGGAGCGTCCCAGACTGACTAGGCGGCCGCTGCTCGCAGCTAGAATACCGAGTAATTAAATTATTTCTGGAAGCGGGGAGTGGGGGGGCGGCGGATATGGTGGTGTCAGTGTCAGGGAAATCCCCGTAAGCATGGGAAGGGGGGCGCGCCTCTCGCCACTAATTAAAATCAGGGATGATTCTCCCGTCTCGCAGTCCTGAGGGTGGGGAGTGGGAAATCAATCTTTCCACGTCCTAGATTCCATTGGACTTTGTGTAGCCGGGTTTGTGGCCCTCAAGAACTGAACTCGGCCATCCCCGGGGTGTTGGGGGCTCCGTCTCCGACGCGGGACGAGGGGTCGAGGAAAGCAGCCTGCAGGTTGGGTCAAGGCCAGGAGTCGAGGTACCCCTAGGTTTACGTTTGGGGGCGGGGTCGCAGCCCCGCTGCGGAGTCATAGGATCGCGGAGGGCCGCAGGGTATCTGGAGGCGGCGGCTGGGGGGAGCAGTGACTCCGGGAAGAGCTGGGCCGCAAACAATGGATGCAGCGGTGGGAGGGCGGTGACCGCGGGAACAGCCGGGAGGCGGTGCTGGGAACTGGTTCCCCGCCCCCTGCAGCCCCCCACCCTCCCGGCGCCTACTCCCCTCCCGCTTCGCCGCGGGCTCCGGGTCTGATTCCCGATCCCTGATTCCTAGATCCCTGGTCCCGCCATGGGAGCCTGAGCGCCCCGCATTGCCCCAGGCCCCCTGTCCCGGGGCCTTGAGGGGGCAGAGGCAGCGGTCTGGGACGCAGAGGGGACGGACCAGGCTCCGGAGCCCCCTCCACATCTCCGCGGTCCCCGCTGGCGAGCCGGGAGCGCGGAGTTCGGAGCGACCCCGGGCGCTGCGGATACAAAGGCGCCGGGCCGAGCGCGGCGCCCGCTGACCCACGGGCAGGTCGCAGCGGCGGGTGAGTGCCGGGCCGCGGGGACGCGGGCAAAGTTTGCGGAAAAAAAAAAAAAAAGGAACAGAAAAGGACAATCATGCAAGGAACCAGGGGGTGCCCAACCCTTGATCTGGCAGGGTGGCTCATGGGGGAAGGGAGGCGCAGGGCAACCCCCTTCCGGCTCGCTCCTTCGCTGCTCAGAGGAACCCTCCCCAGTTTTGGGGAGGGGAAGGGGCGCATGGTGGGGCGGAGCCGGGCCTGGAGAGCCCGGGACTTTCCTGGGCTCGGGGCCCGGACCATGGACGCGGCCCTTAATGATCCTGGGGGAGCCGGTTAAAGCCGGAGAGTAGGAGTGTGTGTTAGAGGTGGGGGGAGAGACAGTGGAAGGATTGGGGTCTGGAGATATTGGAAGCGAGGGTGCTTAGGTGCATCAACACCACAGGAGTATAGGGAGGGACGGGGCAGGTATGGTTCAGGGTGTGATGTGGGGTCCGGAGAGCCGGCGCAGGCGAGTTAGAGGCTGTCTGTATGCAGCATGAGGATGGGAATAGCAGCTTGGGGACCTGGGCACTGAGTATGACCCGGGGGTCAGGAGCCAGCATCCCTTTCCTTACTCCTGTTTACTCATATGAGGGACCTTGGGCTCTGCACTAGTGAATTTTGAAGGATTGATGGAAGACCAGTGTGCATGATTCTTTGTTTTTATGTGTCCTGCAGGTGGGCCCTTAGGTTTGGAGGTGTAGGTGTTTTTCTGTGCCTGAATGTGTGTGCACCCAGGGAGCTGTTGACCATGAATCTGCTGTGTGTTTGGATGTGAATTTATGCGTACACTCTCGGGAAGGTATGTGTCTATGTATGTGAACCAGGGAGGGGTTTATGGGAAAGAGGTGTTTAGGTACCGGGGAAGGTTGGTAGTATAAGAGCAGAGTGGGTCATACCCCGGATATATGTAGGCACCTGTGTACTGGGAAGCAGTGTGAATGAATGTGTTCTCTTGGGTGTAACCTTTGCGGATGGATAAGTACCTGTGTATGTGTGCCTGCCTTAGGTGGTGTACGTTTTTGAGCGTGTTGGGGATACTACCTCTTACCCCTGCAGGCAGATTTTCCTGGCGGAAAGCACAAAAGGAAGGCAGTCTGAAGGATTCTAAGACTTCCTGGATGGCCCTGCCTTAGTTTGAGGGTACTGCCTTAAGTTTCCGAGACCTGTGGGTGAGAGTAAGTGGACCATCTTATGAGGGGCCTGTTTTGAGAAGTGGGTTTTTCTGGAAAAAGATGTGTGGTATTAAGGAATATGGGTTCTGGTTGTAGTCCTAGTGAAACGGGGATTGGAGGAGTCAGGGGGAAGAATAAGAGGGACTCCCGTGCCCCAAACATAGGTTTGATTCTAATGCTTGAAGAGGCTACATTCTTGGCTTTCCAGCCCCAATTCTGCCCCCTCTGGTCACAGTTCTCTTGGAAAGCTGTTTTGGAGTTTCTGCTTCCAGGCCCATTAACTGCCCTGCCTCTAGGATCTAACAGTTCCCGAAGAGTCTTGCGGTGTTGGAATGGATAGGGGCAAGAGGAAGGAGCATGCTTGCTGGAGGGATGAGACCTGGTGCAGAACAACTTGAGTTCTTCTCCATGAGGTTGAAAAGGTGGCATGGGAGCTCTGGAGAGGCCAGTGGGAGCTGGGTGGGGAAGGGGCGTGGAGTGGAGTAGGGGGTGTTCTTCAGGAGTTTCTGGAAGCGTGGCTGTGTGGTTTGTTGCATAGTTTCCCTTTTCACTGGCAAGAAGAGTGATTGGATGGGGCTGTGGTCTGGGGCCCCGTCTCAGGGTGAAGAATAGGGACTGAGCTTGCAAGAGGGGCAGATGCCCGAGTTGGAGAAGGGGCGGGCAGGCACCCATGTCCCATCATTGTGATAGTGAGGTGGGAAGTCACATTGCTCAGGAATTGGCTGTCTTCCCAGAGAAGCAGCAACCATCTCCTTTCCCTCCTCTCTCGTCTTTCTGTTTTGGAGTGCAGGGAAGGGGCTGGCCTTTCAGGTGCACACCTCGTTTGCTCATCTCACTCTCTCAGCCATTTTCCTCTTGCTGCCAGAGGTCAGGTTGAGGCATCCAGTTTTAGGAGCTGAGGTTGTGATTGCCCATTAGGGTCTCTGTGGGATTGGATTGGATTGGATTGGAATGTTAAGAGTCCCTAATGGGCACTTGTGATTGGAGTTCCCTTTTTAGTCCTCAGGCTCCCCACTTTCCCAAGACCCAGGGATAAGAGTGGTGAGGGTTAGAAAATGTTGGCACTGGGAATAGGGGCAGAGTAGGAGAAGACTGAATTTTTTAAAAAAGTATGATTCCCTCAAACTGAGACCTATCTGTTGGGTAGGTCTCCTGGGGCGAGCATTCTCCTGCATTTAGGACGGAGTGCTCTGGCCTTCGGGCTCCTCGTTCTCCCCGTGCAGTCTCACTGCATGCATGCTGTGCTATACTGGTGGGGCGCTCTTCCAAGGAGGAGGAATTGTGACCAGACAATAGGAAGTGCCATCTCTGCATCTACTTCCAAACTGGACCCAGTGGTCGCATTGGTCCCTCCTCCCCCATTGTCTTGCTTCTGCTTCTATTTCCTCTAATTCTTCTGGGGCCCGCCTCTCTGGTGTGCTCCCATCTGCTCCTTCTCCTTTGAGGTCTGAGTAAGGGCCCCCTTCCCTGTGCCTAGAGGAGGGCAGACTTTTAATCTGCTCATCTGGTTTCCAAGAGGTCTTTCCAGTTAGGGGGGCTGTGAACTTGGCTAACAGAAACTTTGGGAGAAGAGTTCTGGGACTCCCTTTATTGTCACTTGAGTTTTAGGGACTCCAGTTGTTTCTGTGATTCATTCCTCCACCAGCTCTACAAACTGTGAGGCCAAAGGAAAGAGTCTGACATGGTTGGAATTAGTGCTTAAGGGTATAGTGGTGTGACTTTGGCGTTTAAGAACCCCATTCCTCCATTCCTCAGCCTCTTAGATGTCTTAAGATGCTATCGTCCAACCCCAGATGGGGCCTTCCTCAAGGAATCCTAGGTTCCCCCCAGTGGCCTCCTTCCCTGGGTTTCAGCCTACTCTCCCCCACCCTCTTTAATTCCCCCTGCCCTTCCACCCCTGACCAATGGATGTTGCCATTTCCCCTTAAGAACTGGATCTCTTAAGGTGGAGTGTCTCCTCCACATGCTTGTGCTGCGTGCATCCCATGCATCCCGGGCCTGGCGCACCTGGGGTATGAACCTTGGCTCCACCTGGGGCACAAACCCAGGACCTTCTGCATATAAAGCAGACATGCTAACCACTACACTGTAGAGCCACCCCTCAGCTTACTCTTAAATTCTGGATTCGTCACTTTCTATTTGTGACCTCAGAGAAAAATAGATAACTTTTCGAAGCCTCACCTGTATAACTAAGTTAAAAATAGGTCTTACCTCTTAGGTTTATGAGTATTAAATGAAGTAATATATAGAGAGTACTTCACATGGTACCTGGCACACGGGAAGCACTCAGCAGGTAGCTGGTGTGGTTTGGATTCTGATTGAAGATTGCTACAGAGAGAGTTCTGGGCTGGGGAGGACAGCTAGGCTTTGGTTATGCTCTTCTTCTGGCAGGCCATCTTGGGCGTTGCCTATCTGCCAGGTGTCATGTGAAGCACAGGGGATAGAGGGGTGAATGAGACAGGCTTTCATGGGGAGATGTGCAAAACACGTGGAGTCATTTAACCTAATGAGTGCTATGTGGAGGTGTGTTCTGGGCCCAGCAGAACATAGAGTAGGAGTACTGGCCCTGGGGTGGGTATCAGGGAAGGTACCTGGAGGTATGCCCTTACCTGGATGTATTTTTTTAATTAAGATGAAATTCACATAACATAAAATTAACCATTTTAGGATGAACAATGGCGCTTAGTACATTCTCGATGTCGTACAACTATGGCCTCTATCTAAAAACATTTTTACTATTCCAAAAGGAAACCCAGTGCTCATTAAGCAGTTCCTCTCCAATCCCCATCACCAGTCTGCATTTTGTCTCTATGGACTTACCTATTCTGGATATTTCATATAAATGGAATTATACAATGTGTGACCTTTTGCGTCGAGCTTCCCTTACTTAGAGTAATCTTTTCAAGTTCGATCCACGTTGCAGCACGTATTGGACTTCATTCCTTTTCGTGGCTGAATCATATTCCATGGTGTGGATTGCCCTTAGCAGGATTTAACATGTGAGTTAGGCAGGCAGTGAGGGGACCGAGGAGGGCACTGCAGAGAGAGGCTGAGGGGGAAAGAAGAGTCAGGGGTGTCAGTGAACCACATGCAGCTTAATATTATTGGACCCCGAAGTATGCAGTGAGGACTTGGCCTCAGTTTCCCTGCTTATAATACCAAATCCTATGTGGTTGGTGGGGATGGAGGTACTAGGGAGAGGAGAGGCTGTGGGATATTACTGTCTCTTCTCAGGATCTGTGTCGGATGGGACTTTGAAACTTGACATATTCTCCTCTTTCCTGGGCAGCTCCCTCCTGGATGCATCTACCCTCATCATCGTGGGTTCCTGTTTTCCTTTTTTACAGGGTGTCAACTTACCCTTTCTCTCACTCGAACTAAAATTTCTCCTTTCACCCCTTTCCAGGTGGGTAACTTTGTTCATGGTGAGGTTTTGGTAGCAGAGGTGAAGGAGAGGTCTGGGAGTACATCCTACTCATCCCTGCCCCCCCAGCAGCCCTTCTCTTCTTTATCTTGTCTCTTGGTGACCTGATTTGATCAGCCCTCTGTCACCTTTTTGTGATGTGGAGAGAAATAAGGTGGGTCATGGAGAATCTTTCCATCTCTTTCCTCCACCCTGAGTAATATAGAGTAGGAGGCGTGGGGTGGGGTGGGGGATACCTTTTGGAATTGAGGTACTGTTGCGCTTGTCCAATGCCCCTGGCAAGGTTGGTAATTACAGACATGACAGCTGGGAATGGGTTTGGAGAAGCGTGCTTGGAATCAGCAGAGCTGAGGATATCCTGGTAAACAGGGAGGGGCAGTGAGAGGAGTGAGTAGGAACAAGCTGGAGGCAGGGGTGGGGGTCCCCTTCCCCTGCCACTGCACACACGGCTAGGCTTAGTGCCTACAGGAGAGCGGGAAATGATTGGAGCCCAGGCCCTGCCTCACTGTAAGTACAAAGAGGGAAGGAAAGAGAGAGGCTTGGGGTCCCGGAGCCCCTGAGGAAAGAGGTCGAGAGAGCAAGAGGGGTTTTGGCTGCTCTGTCAGGCATTGCAGGGTATGTTCTCACTTAGAGGGGGGCACTCATGTCGGGTGGGGGCCAACACTGTAGCCAGAGGAGACTCCTCTTATTCTGGGTGGGGTCTTATTTCCCACAATGAGGCTAAGGGAACATGAATTGGCTGTGTACTTCTAAAGGACAAAAAGAAGGGAAACTAACATTGAGCATCTATTATGTGCCCGATTGTGATATTCTGTATACATTATTTTGTTGAAAACTCTTAACCTTCTGAAGTAGGCACTATTATCCCCATTTTATAGATACAAAAACTCAAGTGTAGAGATTGCATAGCTCCTTGGAGGCTGTGTCAGCTCTAACTTCATTGCTTTTCTGTTTCCTAAAGTGCTCTTTCCACCTTTGCCTATTCTCATTCTAATTAGGTCTGATTTCATTCAATACTACTTTTAATCTTGAACTTGAATAATTCTCCTGTCTTCTGAAAAGCAGATTTGAGAAGTCTACCCATAAGGGAAAGGGTGACAGGGAGTCTCCTGGAGGAACAGGGTCTCCTAAGAGGAGCACCAGTTGTCACAAGCCTGGGGCAAGGCTGTGGCCATGGCAGAACCTCTCCGGGGCTGACCTCTTCCTCTCTGTTGGGCCACTTCACACATGGGCTCCCACCGTGATAGCCCATGGGATCTTGTTTGTGCTTGTGATCAGATGGGACCTGGCCCTCATTGTCTATATATGGTTTACTAGCAACCCCCTAACAATATCCTCAGACTCTTGCATTTACCAGGGAGCTCCTAGTTCCCCTGGCCAGAAGGGAGATGATGTGTTTATGCTTGAATCTGGGGAGCGGGGCTCTGGCTTTCTAGGGTAAGTGGGGATTGGACAGGAGCAGGTGCTGAGCCTGAGGTGTGAATATAGTAACTTCGAAAACCATGGAGTGTGAGAGAGACATTTGTGTGTGGTTTTGTTTTGTTTTGTTTTTTGTCACCAGCTTTATCCAGGAAGGTAGATGGCAGATATAAGGGGTGGGGGAGGTTGGATTTCTCAGAAAGAGTGGATTTGTTAAGGCGGTGGAAGCTAGTTGGTAAAGTTTTCCGAATGGGGAGACCCAGGCCTGCCACTTGTACCTGCAATCACACTGCGTTCCACACTCTTAGGCCCACCTTCCCACCTTTCCCATACAAACCAATCTTTATTGCCAGTGGGTTCACATCACAGCTGTCCCCATCCACATGCAAGCCTAAGGGTGGCTGACTCCCTCTCTCCAGCAGCTGCTTTCCACCTCCTACTTAGAGACAGGAGCTGTGTGAGCTGCTTTGAAGGTCCCCCTTGGGGTCAGGGATATTTGAGGCCTACCTGTGAATGTAGGCTCGAGAGAGAGAGGTGTTTTATCTTCTCTGAGGATGGGAGTGGGTGCACAGGAGGTTGGCCTGTGAGCCATTCCAGCTTGCTCACCTTCCATTGTCCACCTTCTCCTGTCGCTGTGGACAACTTGGAGGTGCCTTCTTGGCTCTTCCACAGCTTACCTGGGGGCAGGTAGGGGCCATTCTTTTGCTCTAGTTCAGGGAGGAGGCAGCTCAGAGCCTGGTGGGTGGAAATTGTGGGGCCTGCTCATTGGCGAAAATTAGAGCATCCAGGCATCTAGAAGTCCTGGTTACCTTTTTACCAGCTTAGCCTTCACCTGGGACATATGCCAAAGGGATTACTCACCCTTCCTACTGCACACTCCTCCCCTGCTCATGTTCCTTTCCAGACTGACTGGTAATGGGTCTGGGGGAGGCTAGGGAATGGAGTGCTGGGGTGTGTGTGTGAGTGTGTATGCACATGTGTGTGCTTGTGTTTGGTGTGCTGGGGGGGCAGGGACTTTAGAGAGCTGGGGTAGGGATAGGGGTGCCAGAGAAAGCAGAGCAGGTCTCTACAGAACCTGCCCAGCCGGGGTGGGTGGAGCTGGGTGGGGCAGGCAGGAGCCATTCCAGGTTTCAGAGGGGGAATAGCTGCGTGGGTATGCATGTGTGTCTGTGTTCGAGTGTGTCCGTGGGTTTGGAGGGTCCTCACCCTCACCCCTGCCTTACAAGGAGGGAAATTAAGGAAATAGGTTAGAGAGGGTCTGACTCTAGCTTCCCTGCCTCCTTTTTAGTTCAAATGCATGCTATGGTATCTCGGCCAAGAGCCCAGTCTGTGGGCCCTCCCCTGCTCCTTGCAATGGGGTCTGGTGGTGAGCAGCTGCTCTGGAAGCAGAGACGCCTAGGTGACCCAGGCGTAGCCCTTCCCTTGCCTCAGCCCTGTGAGGAGAAGGTTTCTGCCCCTTGCTCCTGGGCTCTAAGGATGGTGAGCTCATGTCTGGGGCTGTCCAGGAGAGTGCCTGCTGAGCAAGGTGGGGGTGGGGCACTTGGTGCCAGCTCCTGGTTCCTTGGTCCTCCCCCTCAGCCCACTGAGATCTAGCTGTTTTCTATGGCCTCCTGGACAGCACTGTCACATAAGGACATGGAGGCCTTTTTTAGGGTACAAGAATGAGGGTCCAGGGCCTGGGGCTGGTCCTAGCTCACTCTGTGCCTTAGTTCTTTTTGTGGTAGAGAAAACCCAGCACAGGCCTCGTGGGATGGGTGGCTTATCCATAACCTGAGGCTGGATGGGAATGAATGAGGAACATCAGGACCCTCAGCTGGGAGCCGTGGATGGTGGGGACAGAGACTGCCCCTTGGAGGGGAAAGGACTCTTTGGTCTCGGCTGTGTCTTGGCGTTGGCTCGTCTAGTCTCTGTCCCTTTGTCGCTGGTGGAAAGAGAGGGTAGGGCAGGAGTCAGTGAGTTTCCCCCTGTCCTGGCCTTACAGTCTTGGCTCTTCCAAAAAGGAGTCTTGTGGAAGAACTGGGTCTTACTCTGAGACTCTGAGAGGAGCTCACCTCAAAGTCAATGTTTGTGACATCTTTCTAACATTGGAGCCCAAAAGAGGGTTGCTTCCATTGTCATGACCATGGGCTGGCCACCTTCTTTCTCTGGGCCCCACCTTTTTCTCTGTAAAACTCGGGGTCGCATCTCGAAGGCCTCTTCCAAGTTAGTGCTGAAACCTGCTGAGAACTGGGTAGATCAGTCCACTGCCTTCTTCTGAGAGACATGATCAAAGCGGGGAGGAGCTGTGGAAGGACATGGGCACAGTCAAAGGTTCTGGCACCTCCCAGTCTTCCATGAGAGCCATGTTAGGGGCTTCATTTTCCTTGCACACCAGACACCTTCCTCCCCCGCCAATGCCTTACAGGGCAGCTTGCATTGAGCACAATGATGAGACTCAGAAGTTTGGCAAAGAGGAAAAGCCAAGGTCTGAAAGGGACGGGTGTGACTTTGGATCTCTGTTGTGCCTTACACTGGTCTGATGACCTGGCAAAGTGCTGTCTCTTTGGACAGACATCTAGCCCTGGGACACTGGGGCTCCTGGTGCCACCTTACAGGATGGGCATCCAGCACTTTGGGTGGAACTCGCATTGATATTCTTGGACATTGTGGTTGTGGTTAGGGAGCTTAGGGAGCCCTGGGCCTGGGGGCACCCACATGGGCACACCACCTGCGGGTTGCAGTGTGGAAGGGAGTGTAGGGTACATGCAAAGATCTAGGCTCTTGTGTAGGAATCAGAGACCTTTAATGGACAAGGGTCCCTAGAATCCTCTGTAGGAGGGATCTGGAGACGTGGTCACGGTTATCCCCTTGACACAAGGCAGGACCACCCTTCCCTCGTCCTGGATCTATCAGAGACCTGTTGTGTCAGAGGAACATTTTTGGCTTCTCATCCTGTTTCCTGTCCTTTTTCCCCCTCTGACTGGAAGATCATTTAAAAATCAATCCACACTTCTCTGCTGCACTGCAGCCCTGCCCACTGTGTAGGTGAGGAACAGTCAGCATTCTTTATAGGTCTGCGATTATGTCCTGTCCCCTCCCTTCCTCTTCCTACCTCCTCTACTCTGGCTCCCACAGTGCCTTCCCCAGCCCATCCGCATCTCTGTCCTGCCTCCTTTCCCTACCTCAGGCCTGAAGGAGCTGGGACTGGGCAGCAGGATGGCCTCAGAGAGCAGTGGAAGAAGGAGGTGGCGACCACAGATGCCTGGCCCCTGGTCATCTGTCCTCAGCACGTGCCCCACATAGGGGTGCTGTCGTCTGTGTCTTAGCCATTGTCCAATTGAGCTGCTCTTCTGAGTGGGGCAATGGGAAAGTGCTTAGGCTTGGTCAACGTTTGGCCAACACCAACCTCCCCCTTCCCTCCCCGCAGGGCCTTGCTCCTGCCTGTTGCCAGGTTCTGAGTGATTTTTTTTTCAGAGGCCTCTGATTGTTTTCTGAAGAAACCCGATCCCAGAGTTCAGACAAAAGCTGGGGCTGCCAGAGGAGAAACCCCATTCTTTCTCCCTCTGTCCCTAAACCCCCACCTCCATAACTTCCCTTGCTTTGGATGCTGGGTATGGGTTCCAGGACTTGGCTGCCATCACCTAGACAACAGGGGGCTTTGGTTGCCATGGTGATCAATGTGGGAGAATCTGGGCAGTGGGGACAAAAGCCCCCACATTCCCCTCTACCCCTTCCCCCATCCCCCTTGGGATGATACTGAGACACATTCCATTAATTTTATTTCTGAAAGGCCTTTGGAGGGGAGAAGGGTCTCCTTTTTGTGAGGGGCTCTCTCTTCCCTTCCTTTCTCTACTCTGGCCTCCTTTTAACCCCAGATAATCCATGGTTGGTTTGAGCAGAGGACCTAGTGTGTTTGTGTGTTTGGGGGTGGGCAAGGTGAAAGGCAATGAGACACCCTTTTACAGCCTGCCACCCCTCCCAACTCTCCCTGCCTCCAACCAAGTCAGGCCTTCCTCCTTTTCCACTTGTTGATCCCTCCCTCCACTGTCTTCCCTGGGAATGTTGCCCACCCTGGAGAACCTCCAAACTCCTGATTCCTGAGACCGATTAAACCAAGGGAACTTCTGCCCTTCTCTTTACTCACCCACCATCCCTTCCCCCAGCCTCTCCAGTGCTTGGATTAGCTCCCTGGGGTACTTGAGGGGACAGAAGGCAAAGATCTCTGAAATTTGGTTCATTTTTGGCCCCTCCATTTGGCAAGGGAGGGAGGCGCGTGCTTGGGTGCTTTTGGGGTACCCTGAGTTGGGTTGGTAGGTTGGGAGAAGCAGAGCAGGAGAGCAGGGTTTATGTCTTTAAAAAGTAGCTGGGAAGAAGGTAGGGCTCTAGGCTGAGCAGCTCCAAACAAAAGACTGGGAGGAGACTGGCAACCTTGTCTAGTTTGAAATTTATCTGTAGGGGAAACACAATGGCTTCCCTCCTGGGTGTATTTGAAGTGGTGGTTCTGGTCGGGGGGGGGGGGGGGGGGGGGGGCGGGTGTGTGTGTGTGTGTGTGTGTGTGTGTGTGTGTGTGTGTGTCTTCTTTCTTTAGTCATACAAACACTAGGATTTTTACATTCCACCTCTTTCTCGACCAACTCTTTCTCAACCAACTCTCAGAGGAAGTGTCCGGCGGTTGGAGTATGAGTGATCCTGGAGCCAGAGCATGTTAATTGCATACCTAATTACTAGCTGAGCAGTTTATAAAGGCACTTCTGTCACCCCCAGGATCCTTACAGCAGCCCTATCAAGTATATATCATTTTCCCTGTTTTCCCGATGAACCTACCAGACTAGAAAGCACTGAGAAGTAACTTGCCTGTGGTCACACAGCTAGGCAGTGGGAGAGCTAGGTTTTGAATGCAAATCCTTGGGTGCAAATACCAGGCTTTTTTCACCATTGGCTCTGGCAGACCTGAGTACTCGAGATGAGCCTGAGGACATGGACATTCTGGTGTCTCTGACCCCAATCCATGGCACTCCTTTTCACCTTAATGTCTCCACCCTCCTTGTTCTGTAATCCACTTGCTCTCTTTGAACCTCCTGGTGAAATTTATTGGGAGGAGGACTAGAAAGGATAGGCTGAACCACAGCAAGAGAGATGCAGGCGAGATGTCTAAACTGTGTCGAGGACTAAACCACTGGAGTAGGTTCTCAGGAGGTGGCTGGAAACTGTACACAGGGTGTTCAAAACAATGGCCTTGCCTGTGGCAAAGGTTTTTAGAAAGGTCTGGGATTGGGTTAAGGTCTTACATTTCTGTCCCCTAGGTGTGCCTCTATCACGTACTTGCCTCGATATAGGGATATGACAAGCATCACCAGACTATGGAGTGCCTCCAAATATCTCCATTAGGAGGATAAATGAATGGACTTAGCATTGATTTCATTTCCCTATATTCATTACCATTTCCCTGAGAGTCAGAGGCATATTCATTTACTAGGTGGGTGTCAGTTATGTGCTCTGTGCCCACAGGAGGGTAGTAGATATCACCATAGGCCTTATTTGCTAGTTGTTGATGGTTTAGTTTCATTGTGGGAAAAGTTAACAACTACACAAAGCAAACCCATTTTAGCTCTTAACATAATCAACCTCTCAGCAGCACTTGACCTGGCTGATTTTATTCTCACCTCAGAAAGCTCTGAGTCCTTGGCTGCATGAGAACTCACTCCCCTGGTCTCACCTTCTCAGCCCGTTCTCCGCTCCTTTTCCTCTGGACACATTTACATTGGGGCTCTCAGGGACCCCTTACTTAATTCCTTAGCTGATTCCCATGACCTTGCATCTCCAGCTGGGATTCGTTTCTGAGTCCAGTTTCTCTGACACCAGCTGCCTACTCTACTGCCTCTCACAGCCCTGAACTCAGCACATTGGAAATGGAGTGGATCATCTTCCTCGCTAAACTTGTTTCTTCCTCAGTCCCCCCCACCGCGCCCCCGCCCCACGTTAAAAGGGCACTACCATAAACTCTTGCTCAGGCCAGAGATCTGGACCCTGCGCTCCTCAGTCCTCGTTAAGGCCTGTGAATACTACTACCATCTATCTCAAACACATCTATTTCTTATCTCCTGCATCTCTGCCCTATCCAAGCCTGCATGGTTGCGGTGGCCTCCTTACTCATCTCCAGATTTCTACTGTCCCCTTTTAACAGACCATGTCTGCACAGCTGAAGTCCATCGCAGCCTTCCCCTTGCTTAGAATACTACCCGAGGCCTATGGATATTTCGATAACCTGACTCCTGGCAGTCTCTTCAGCTCCTCCTTCCACTGCCCTTTCCCTTCCTCGCTCCACTAGCCTTTTAAGGTTCTTTAAACACACTGAGCTCTTCGCTGCCTTTGGCCTTCCCACGTGTGATTCTCTGCTCCATGGGCTTCCTCTCCACTCTGCCTGGTTAACTCCTATTCTCCTTCAACCTTAGGTGTCTTTTTCTCAGAATTTCCAGAGCTTCCCAGTTTAAGGTAGCTCCCATTCCCTGGAATTGTCTCTATAGTTTGCTGGTCTTCTTCCACCACTCCTACAGTTAGTCATTTATACTCATCTGTTTCCTTGCTCAGTGTACACCTGCTCCGCTAGACTGTAAACTCAGGTCTCTTTCACCACTGTGTACCCAGGGTATATTGGTTCATAGTAGGTACTCAAGAAAGAGTTGATTACTTAGTAAAGATTGGACATAAGTGTTCAGTCTATGGTGACAATTGGTAGCGTCGGGGTCAGAGGGGAAGATAGAACATTGGGTGTGGAGTAGGCAGGGGACTGGGCTTTTAAGAAGGACTGGGGTCCGCTTCTGAAGAATGAACAGAATTTGGGAAAGTAAGAGAGGGAGAGGTCATTGTCTTCTGCAGAGTTAGAATGTGAAAATGTAGATGAAAGATGCTACCCCTCAGCCCACAAATAGCCAGATGAACTCACCATCTTGCCCATTTCAGGGTGTTAGGCTTTTGAAGAGTAGTTTCTACTTGCCTTCTCTCCCCACCCTCACCACATTATCTGTAGTTGCCATCCTTCACCCTGCTGCCTGGTACGCATGTGCACACACACACTCAGCCTCTAGGGCAGCAGCAGCTAACCTGACTGGAAGGGTAACTGTGAGTGTATTTGTAGATGCTGGAGAGATAGTGCCAAGAGAACAGCCATAGGAAACCCCCTGTGGGCACACTCAGAAGCTGGCGTTTGGGGAAGATGACTTGGAGAAGAGGACTGCCAGATGCTTCCTGCTCTCTGGGGTCTCCCATTGACCCAGCCTGGCTAGCACCTGCCCTTTCAGCCTGTTGGAGAATAGGAATGCATTGCCCTGGTTCTCTTCTCTGGGGGTCCAGGTTCGGGTGGTCTTCACCAGCATCTACCCTCTACCCTGAGCCCTTGGCATTTTCTGAGGGCACTCTCCAGGAGGCAGGACAGGAGGAACCAGGCCCCTTGGATAAAGCAGGAACCTGGGTGGAATGGTCTCAGGCAGTAGCCAGGCTCCCCTGAGCTTCTAGCAGCTGTCATTTAGGGATGGTCTTCCTCTGTCCTGACCTCCCCCAGGAGCTCATCTACCACTAACTAGTTGCTTCCTCTCCCTAGGAGCATCGCTTGATTTTCTCTGAGACAAGTCCACCCGTCCAGCAAAATAGAGTCCCTCAGGGTGACGGTTGATTTCCTGAAGGTGCCCCTTGGCCTGAAGAAGCCAGTGCTGAAGGAGGTGGCTGTGGGGCCCCCGCAAAGGCCCCAGCCTGTGGCCCTGGAGCGCTACAAGGCACGGCGTTCAGACGCCATGGACACTGAGTCCCAGTACTCAGGCTATTCCTACAAGTCAGGCCACTCCCGCAGCTCCCGCAAGCACAGGTGACACAGGTGGCAGAAGGAGGTTGGGGGAGGTTCAGAGGTGGGTATATGTGGGGCGGTGTGGTGGGGGTGGTTGCTGAGAAGACCCAGGTCCTCTCCTTGACCTGTGCCTGTTCCCCTGGCCTCCTCCTGCAGGGACCGCCGGGACAGACACCGCTCTAAGAGCCGAGATGGGAGCCGTGGGGACAAGTCAGTGACAATCCAGGCTCCAGGGGAGCCCCTGCTGGACAATGAGTCCACGCGAGGGGATGAGCGGGTGAGTGTTGGGATGAGGTGTAGGTCTGCCAGCAAGGGGAAGAGTCTGGAAGCCTGATCTCTTCCGACAGAAGCCAGATGTGAGAAGACATGTCCTATCCTAAGGTTGGACCCCACTTCAGTGGAATTCAGGGAATTTCAGTAGAAATCCCTCTGGAAACAGCAGCTACTTCCTCATCTCCAGAGAGGTTGGGGTTAGTAGTTTCTCTGGCCAGTGCTGGTTAGTCAGGCTCCTGGGAATGGGAGTTGGAGGGCAGCACTGGGCCTAGAGGTGTGGGCAGCCATGAGTTTCCATGAGCCTTACGGTGCTGGCACTCGGGCACCATCTGGTGTCAGCCTGTAGAATAGCATCACCTGAATCTTGGGAAAAGAGGTATGGGAGGAGTTGATGGAGAAAGGGAAAGCCGTGACAAGTGAGGCTGGGAGATGAGGGGAAGGGACAGGGAGGAAGAGAGTTCTCCAGCACAAGGATGAACAGGTTGCTCCTGCTCTAACTTCTGTGGCCTGCTGCACTCATCTGGTAGAGGGATCAGTAGGCAGAACATAGTGCTGGCATAGGACAGAGCCGGGATGTGAGATGACTCTAGGTTGCCCATGTCTTATTCCTTTTCTTCTTGGGGGCATTTTAGGGGCTGGAGACTCCCAGGTCCTTTTTCCTCACAAGAACTCTCTGTGACTGACATTGGGAATTGCTGGGTCTTGGGGACAGATTAATAACAGAGGGAAATGCTTTTTCTTTTTCTTTCCCAATCTCATCTTCTCCCCGAGACCTTGCCTCCTAAATTCTTGAAGTGACCCTAAGATGTGATAGGCTCATCTGCTGTTGGGAGGAGTTCCCAAGCCTTGATCCTTGGGGAGGGTAGGCAGTGTGTCTGGGGTTACACTGGAGTGAGCAGTAGACCTTGTTTCTTGAACTGAAGGTGGTTAGTACATCTACTTTCTTGGGAGAGGAGCTTCTTCAATTCGCTAATCATGGACCCTGCCAAGCAGTCTCCTACATTCCCCATTCCATGTCTCAGCACTGTGACCTAAGTTCCCCAGGCGTAGGATGTGACTCCATATCTTTAGGCTGTTCAGGAGTGAAGAGCATGGATACTGATGGTTCCTGGTGATCTTGGGGCTCTCCTGTGGGATGGTGTCTAGCCTTTTCAGAGAAACAGCTTGAGTGGACCTCACTTAGAAGGGCATCTAGAGACCTCAGCTTGTCCATTTCCTTGCTTCCAGGAATAGGAAACCCTGTGCTGTGGGCATTCAGATGGCCCAGCAGAGCCAGCTGGGCAGATCATAGATTCAGAGAGGCCCTAGTCTGCACTGCGTTGCCTACATCCTGTACTAAGCATTCACCTTACCCCCTCCCTTCCCTTTGGTGTCCCCTTCCCTTCACTCCCTTAGTTAGAAACCTCAAGTGGCTCTCAATGCCTGGAGAATAGGTGTTTCTTGCTGAACTTGCCACTGCAGGTGGTCTGCCTGCTTTGCCTGATGAGTATGACCTTAGGTCCCAGTCACTGCTTGAGCAGCTCCCTCGGCATCTCTCTTGTGCCCTCTGCTCTGAGGGTCATCTGTGCATGTGTAGTTTTTCCTGCCACACTGACTGCTGTGAGGGTCCCTGAGGCACTGATCTCAGATGGCCCATCCCTGCGGAGGCCAAGCTTGGACACAGTGGAGCTCAGTCTGTACCTCAATGGCTTCATACCGGCTGATGACTCTCTCTTTCTTCTCCTTCTCCTCTCTGTCTTCATCCCCTCACCCTTTCTCCTGTTCACTGCCCCCCCGCCCCCACCCCATTGCTGTGGCTCCTCCTGCTGTAGGATGACAACTGGGGGGAGACGACCACGGTAGTAACAGGCACCTCAGAGCACAGCATCTCCCATGATGATCTCACACGCATCGCCAAGGACATGGAGGACAGTGTCCCACTGGACTGCTCCCGTCACCTGGGGGTGGCAGCGGGGGCCACACTGGCGCTGCTCTCCTTCCTCACGCCACTGGCTTTCCTGCTGCTGCCCCCTCTGCTCTGGCGGGAGGAGCTGGAGCCCTGTGGGACGGCCTGCGAGGGTCTCTTCATCTCCGTGGCCTTCAAGTTGCTCATCCTGCTGCTGGGCAGCTGGGCCCTGTTCTTCCGTAGGCCCAAGGCCTCGCTGCCCCGAGTCTTCGTGCTGCGCGCCCTGCTCATGGTGCTCGTCTTCCTTCTTGTCGTCTCCTACTGGCTCTTCTACGGCGTACGCATCCTGGACGCGCGGGAGCGTAGCTACCAGGGTGTGGTGCAGTTTGCTGTATCGCTGGTGGACGCTCTACTCTTCGTGCACTACCTGGCAGTGGTCCTGCTGGAGCTGCGCCAGCTGCAGCCTCAGTTTACACTCAAGGTTGTGCGCTCCACTGATGGAGCCAGCCGCTTCTACAACGTGGGCCATCTCAGGTATGAGCGCCTGGGAGCCAGCGGATGGGCATGGGGAGGAGGCAGGGGTAACTGTAGGGCAGGGTGTTGTGGTGGTGGGGTAGGGGATGAGGGGCTAAGAGGGCTGTGTGGAAACGGGTTGAGTACTTTGCATATAGTATATTTTCAACAGTGTTTACTGCTTATTAAGAGCGTTATGTGCAGGGTCCTGCGGCTAGATGGAGTAGAAGTGAACCAATGAACAGACAGAGATGGGGATCTCAGGGATGGGCCAAAGAGGAGAAGGGTGTGGGACACAAACAAGGGCTTTTGAGTATCACTTTTCTAGCTCTTTCTTGGAGGCATAGCCTCTTATGAACACAGAATGAGTGGTCACTGAGATGACCTGGCCAGAGGAGGGACCCCTAGCAAAAGAGAATGAAGAGAGCTCTTTAGCCTACCTAAACATGCAGTCAGGAAGCTCCGAGGCTGTCCTCTTGGTATCAGCACTTCCTGGTCCTGTAGGGGATCCTAGGGGGTTTTTGGGGGGGTTTGAGCTGCCCTTGGCTGGGGGACCCAGGCTTCATGCCCTTTCTTCCCTGGGCTTCAGCACGACAGGGAAGTACCAATGGGCTCAGCCCCAGGGAAGGCTTGGGAGCCTGGTAAGTAGACCTCCGGCCCTGAGCCAGGCTTCTTGGCAGCTTGTTCCTGTCCTATGTCCTTTCCTGCCCTGCCAACCTGCCCTGATGTATCCCTTCCCCTGCGCACCTTGTCTGTCCCTTCTCCCTTCCCCTTCTGTGTCTCCCTCACAGCATCCAGCGAGTGGCAGTGTGGATCCTGGAGAAGTATTACCATGACTTCCCTGTCTACAACCCTGCCCTTCTCAACCTGCCCAAGTCCGTCCTGGCCAAGAAAGTGTCTGGCTTCAAGGTGTATTCCCTCGGAGAGGGTGAGCGGCCCTGCTCCTCCACCCTCTTGGTCTTTTCCCAAGCAGGACTCCAAATTAACTCTTCCCCATTTCTCTCTCACCCTTCTTCCCTTGCTTTCTCCTTCCCTGGCCCATGTCCCAGCCCCTTCTGTTCTGTCCTTTCCCTTGACTCCAGGTGGCTGGTCTTAGCTGCTGATTCTACATGCTATCCCTTTATGCCATGGTGTGTCCCCCGAGTCTGGCTCCTCTCCGTCTGCTCATCAGCCCTGGTCCTAAGTCCTCAGCTCTATAAGCTCCAGAACCTCCTGCACTGGCGAGGAACAAGTGCAGAGCTTTTGCTCCCCAGTGCTACAAGGGTTGGGAACAGTGGGTATTGCCAGGGGCGGGCATAGCTTCTTTTGGATGTGTCCAGAGTCTGTCTCCAGACTTCTTGGATCGAGAAGCAAGGCCACTCTCCCAAGTGACCATCCCATCTTTCTCCTGCTCCTGTGCAGAAAACAGCACCAACAACTCCACGGGCCAGTCTCGGGCTGTGATTGCAGCAGCTGCCCGGAGGCGGGACAACAGCCACAACGAGTACTATTATGAGGAGGCTGAGCATGAGCGGCGGGTGCGAAAGCGGAGGGCCAGGTGCGTCCTGGGGTGTGCATGTGCACGTGTGTGTATATGTGTGCCAGGGGGAGCTGTTGAGTGTGGATAGGCGGCTCAGGAGAGGAAGAGCAATGGGCTTCTGTAACTGTTGGAAATAGAGGAGTGAGCAATGATGACCAGGGTGGGAGGTGTGTATTTGTATTCTGTTACTGCCAGAACAAATCACCGTGAACTCAGTTCTGCAAAACAACACATATCTATTACCTCACAGTCCCATGGCTCAGGCAGGGTTCACTAGGCCTCCACTAAGGTCTCGTGCAGAGCTTGGATTGTCTTCCAGGCTCACTATCGCCTGGCCCTGAAGGCAGTTTGCAACATGCAGTTCGTTTTTTCAAGGCCAGCAGGAGCAGATCTCTCTGACTTCCACCACCAGTTGGAGGAAACTGCTTTTACGGGTTCATATGATAAGATCAAGTCCACCATGATAATCTTGTATTTTCTTTTATTTGTTTATTTTATTTATTATTATTTATGCCTACAGCACCTGATCTTCCTATGTGGTCTCCCATCCAAGTACTAATCAGGCCCGACGCTACTTAGCTTCTGAGATCAGATATCGAGTTTGTTCAGGGTGGCATGACCATAGACCATGGACAATGGCTCCACTGGGGTGTGAACCCAGGACCTTCTGCGTGTAAAGCAGACGTGCTAACTGCTATACTATGGAACATGTCCTAATCTTGTTTTTTAAAGTCAACTGATTTGGCACTTTAAATATATCCTCAAGATGTACCAAGATTGGATCACCAGGGGGTGGGAATCTGGCAGAGGTGAATGGGGACATCTTTGAATTTTACCTGCCACAGTAGGCCAGGGACCCAGAGAAGGGATGTGAGCCTCCCTTGCAGCAGCAGGGACTGAGGCTGGGCGAGACCTCCTTCCAGTACTGTCTATCACAGGCTTGTTCAGCAAATGGTACATTTTTACCTGCAAAAAATGAAAGTCTAGTGTTCATGTCTTGGTAAATTCTTAAATACTGTCCTCACTCCTCCTTTCTTCCCATTTATATTATTATGTGAATTTAAGTTACGCCTAAAGATTCTTTCTTGGTGCAAGGTCCAACCTGGATCTGCCCGATTTCCACTGAGGAGCAGTCGGGGGCCTCAAGCCCCTCCACGACAAGATCTCCAGACCTTAAGGGAGGAAGGTAGCTCTTAGCTTGTTCTTACACGAGCCTGGTGTCTCCTGAAGTATATCAAAGATCACCAGCCTCATTTCTGCAACATTCCAGTGGGTTTCCAATTGTCTCAGGAGTGGCCCTCATGGGAAGGAGGCGAGGTGTCTGTCTCCTTTGCTCCCTGTACCTTTACCCTGCCTAGGGTCTTTGTATCTTCTGCTTGGCCACCACCATTCTTGGCCCATAGGTGACCCTCTCCTTCTCCATTACCTGGGTTGTTATCAGGAGAAAACTTTCTTTTAGTTCTCCTGAGACAAAAAGATCATTTCAAAAGGAACTTTATTTACTGAGACACTTAGGGAAAGCAAAAGAATAAACAAAGAAACTGTAGGTGTACGTAGATGCACAGATTTACTTAGCCTAGAATCCCATTCTAAGCTACTTGAAAGATTTCTGAATACTGGTGTTGGTTTGTATATGTATCTCAATGCTTTTCATGTAAATTGGCTTATTTTTCCTGTTTCTCCACAACTGTTTCTGAGAGTCACCCATGTTACCTACACACCTGGCTTGTTGCATCCTATCTCTGCATAGTAGTTCATGGAATACTCACAACATCCTAACTGATATTTGGATTATCATCTTCCTAATTTTTTCCACTTTGATGGATAAGTAATATATTAGTAACATTTTAAACATCTCTCTAATTACCAGCAAGTGACTAATTCATAGTTTGGCCTTTCATGAATTGTTTGTTCACCTCCTTTGCCCTTTTCTCTATGGTGTTTTTGCCTTTTTCTTCTTGGTTTGTAGCAAATTCTTTGCATATCCCTCCCACCACCCCAACAGATGTTTGTTAATGTTGCACATGCTGTCGTGGTTAAATAGAAATCTGCCATTTTGGTGGAGTTCTATTTATTAATTTTTCACTCAGTGCAGTGTGATTTGAGGGTCTTATTTAAGAACACTTTTCTTAGGGTTTGATGTAACAACGCTGGTCTTTCCCATAACATAGTTCCTAGTTGTCTCTAGATTTCACACTAGATGTTTTCTTTCAGTCCCTGGGATGAGCTCACTGAGCTGTACAGCTGAAGAGCCCTTCCCTTCCCCCAATAGTATATGCACATGAGCACACGCAGCCCCTAAAGCCCAGCCTTGGCTGCAAATGGGTTCATATTTCTTCCTTGAGAGCACAAAGGCCTCACCTTGTTCAGACTGTTGGATGGTTGGAGCTGGGGGGAAGATGAGAGGTGGGCATCTGGTTTAGACCCCTCCTATCTGCCAGGCTTGTGGTGGCCGTGGAGGAGGCTTTCACTCATATTAAGCGGCTACAGGAGGAGGAGCAGAAGAACCCCAGGGAGGTGATGGATCCCCGAGAGGCAGCCCAAGCCATCTTTGCATCCATGGCCCGTGCCATGCAGAAGTACCTCCGGACCACCAAGCAGCAACCTTACCACACCATGGAGAGCATCCTGCAGCACCTGGAGTTCTGCATCACGCATGACATGACACCCAAGGTAGGCCTGCTCAGCTCCCAGCGTCTTCCTCCTTCTCCAGTTCTGGCACCCTTCTTCTCCACATCCTTTTGCCCATATTCTCTCACTTCTTTCCTTACTCTCCATTTCTCTCTCGCACTCATCTCTACCTCCCTATAGCCTCTTCTTTCATCCTTACGCCATCCACCCTGTCTCTGCATGGCTGAAGTTCTTAGTGGTGAGGAGAAGGGGGAGCTTAGGACCATTTTGAGAATGGGTGAGACTTATTTCTCATCTCTAGAAAGGCTCTGAAATTTCCAGACCCAAAGTCCCACCTTTACCCATTCACCCCCACCAGGTCTTCTTTGTTCTTTTTGATCCATTTGGAGCCATTTCATCCCCCTCAGCTCTACTGCCCACTTATACTTGCTTCCTCTGAGCCATCCTTGGTGCATGGGTAACTAAAGATGTTGCATTTTAATCATGACACCTCTAGCAGACACACTTGTCGCTAACCATGCCAGATGGGTGGAGAGGAAGGAGGAAAGTATGAGGGCTCGACTGGGTCACCGCCTGGTGTCGGGGGAGGAGTAGAGAATAAAGGCGTCAGAAGAGCCAAGTTCTAGTGCTGACCCCGCTGAGCCAAATCACCTCTGTGGGCTTCCACTTTTTTATTTATAAAACAGGAGTCTGAAGCAGATAATCTTAGGCCTCTTCCAGTTCTCCCATTCTCACATCATATGCAGAGTGAGCTGGAGGCATCTTGGTTGTCTTTGGAAGCTGTGCCTCTAGGGGATGCAGGATGGTGGGTGGGAGAGCTTCCCACCCAGGCCCTTATTCCCTCCTCAGGCCTTCCTGGAGCGGTACCTGGCAGCTGGACCCACCATCCAGTACCATAAGGAACGCTGGCTGGCCAAACAGTGGACACTGGTGAGCGAGGAGCCGGTGACCAATGGGCTTAAGGATGGCATAGTTTTCCTCTTAAAACGCCAGGACTTCAGCCTGGTGGTGAGCACCAAGAAGGTTCCATTTTTCAAACTCTCTGAGGAATTTGTGGACCCCAAGTCACACAAGTTTGTTATGCGGCTGCAGTCTGAGACCTCAGTGTGACCGTGCAACAACAGCAGGGGAGTGGGTGGTGCCGGGCTCCTGGGGTGGTGGGAGGGGTTCAGGGCTTGGAACTCAGGCCCAGCCATATTCTTGGCTGACCACCTCCCTCTTGTCCCCCGCCACCACCATTTTTTTACTTGAATTAACTTACCCCCATCCTGTCTCCTCCCTTCTTCCTTATTCACCCCATATGAACCTGGAGAGACCATCCTGCTGTCAACAGTACCTGGGAAGTTCCCTCCCCCGCCCACTCCCACTTTTGTATCATTCCAGGCCCTGCAAAAATCAGTGCCTCTCTCTATCTCCTTCCCCTGGATGACAGTCTTTTCTAAAAGCGCACAGAGCTCTCCTAAGCCTCCACTCTTGAACCTAGGTTCTTGTGGCTTTTCTCTCAAGTGGCCCCAATAAAGTGTTTCTGGGGTCACAGACATGACTCCAGAGAACTGTGGTGCCAAACTCCTCCAGGGCAGCACCTTTTCCCAACCCAGCTGGTAGGTGATCCACCTCTCCTATCACTCACCCTATGTGTAACAAACCTTGAGTTCTTGGGGCAAGGATATGCCATATTCCCCCAGACTGCCCCAGAGTTAGGGGTCTCCTACCAGAGTTATTTGCTTCCAATTGTTAGAACTTTCCTCCCCCATCCACACATATTCAGAGCAAAGGAAGATCCCTCCTTTACCCTGAAACTCCATCTTCTATTTCTGACTTGTATGGTCACATGTGACCACAAGCAAACTGAGGCAGAAACCCTCTGTGATGCCCTTTCCTGGGACCTTTCTTCAAATAGCTCTTTCCTAGGCATCTTCTGAGGGGAGGGCAGGAGAGACCCCAGTAAACATCACCGACCCCTGACCTCTGTACCTGCCCTCACCTCCCTTCCCACCTTGGTGGGGCAGGTTCCCCCTCCCTGTGAAGGATGTCATATAGACTCCTGTACAGAATTAGTGGCTTGCAGACCCCAACCCAACCCTGGTGGTCTTAGGCAAATATTTTTCTTTCCTTCACCAGCCACCCCCAGTCTTGCTGTCCCTTCTCTCAGCTCCAGAGACCGATTGCCTCATCATTTTTGTGGGGGGAGCCAGCAGCTCCTCTTTATCCCCTGCCTTAAGCCCACTTCTTTGCCTCAGGGGTCTCTTCCTTGGCTGGCCAGGGTCTGCTCCACTTCTCCCTCTGCCTGGTTCTCTGGGCTCTGGTCTCCCTCTGTATTGGGGTGAGAGACCAGGATTGCTGCCTTTTGTGTGGGTACTTAGCCCCTTACTCCAATTAGCTTCTGTAGTCTTTGCACCCAGTTCGAATTTTTGAGAATTTCTGTCTCATTTTGAGCAAAATCGCTGACCTTCTAATACATATATTCAGTGTAAATCTGAGCCTTTAAATCATGTAGTTTCAGCCAAGGGCAATAGAACTAGGAAGCATCCAGATACCTCCAGCCAAGATCCACATGGTGACAGTTCTTGTGACTGGGCTGGAGTGTGCCCCTGGGTCAGCTCTCTGAGTAACACAATGTCCCTTACAGGCCGGTATTTCCTCTGAAAACTCATTGGTTATTTCCTTTCAGAGTGCACCCTGAGGTAAGGTCCCCACCGATGTCTCAGGAGAGAGGCTTCTTCTCTGTGTAGCAGCAGTCCTGGGCTGGGTGGGCCTAGTGATTGGCTTTTCTCCTGCTGTTCTTTCTGAAAAAGCACACCTGTCCACCCACCACTTTCTAGAGAAGGACTCTTCAGCCAGTGCTTACCTCATCCCCACAGGGCTGGGTTGCAAGGCTGCCTTGGGTCTGGCCTAGAGGTCTGCCTTGGGCTGGGCTCCGGGTTTTTTGGATAGGCCTAAGTGAAATACATCCTCTCCTGGGGAGTCTTGGAATGGTATCTTTTCTTCTCTTTAAAGACCTGGTTTTAGAGTCACCCCCTCTGGGTCACATTCCTAAATACCTCACTATCCTGGAAAATGGGGCCTGGATGGTGAATCGGGGTCATTGCCTTTGCAAGCAGGAGTGGGATGTGGTGTGGTTTGAGGAGCGAGTTGGGGCCGAGGTAGGGAGACTATTTGGGATCTTAGTTGCTGCCCTAGGTTAGGGGCAGGGGAGTGTTTAGTTTAAGAACCTGCCATGTTTTTAATCACTGTGATTCTTTCATTCTTTTTTCCTAAAACAAAAAATTTTCTCCCCAACTCTTTATCTAAGCACTAAGGGCTGTGACTGAGAATCATAGTGTTTTGGTCCTTTGCGTTGGAACTGTGGTATCTTTGTTTTCTTCGATTATTTTTATTATTATTTTTAATGTCCGGATGAATTGTCAAGTGTGTGGCTGTGTTTGTTTTTTGCTTATATATGGGAGGTTGTCTCATGCTGTGAATTGCTGTGGGGCCTGCAGCTGACCCAGTCCCTCTGAGCAGTATTCCATTACTTGCTGGATTTTTTCGTTCTTCCCTTGTCGGGGTGTGTCCTCCTGTTGCCACCTCCCTTCCCCTTGTATTACTGTAGGGGATGCTATGGCTGGGTCTCTCCAGTACTCTTTTTTCTGACTACTTGGCATCCTAGTTCATTCCCATCATGCCTACCAGGCCTTCCTTTTTGTCCTTAGGAACACTTGTCCTCCTTCCCTCCATACCAGGACACTGCGCCTCAGTCCTTCACTTACCTTGCCACTCTGCTTCTGTCCTCATTGGTCCCTTTCTCTAAACTACTCTTTGCTCTCTGTTTATTCTTGTTTATTTCCCTCTAGTCTCTCATTATTCTTCCCATCCTCCCACCGTATCAGCCCTTAATTTTTTGCTTCCCTATCCCCACCTTGGTATTCCTGTTACAAACCCTGATACAATAGCTGTGATGGGACATTGGGACCCCTGAATCTTCTCACCACAAACATCCATTTCTCAGAGTTTGTGCTTCTCCTTTTTTGGGCCCAGATGAGCTTCCTGCCCCTCCATGGTGTCTTTCAGTAAGTCTTCTCATTCGTCTGCCCTCCCCACTGGCAGCATCTGCTGATGTACTTGGTCCTGCTGTGTGATTGTTGTGATTCGTTCTTATGTGCGTGAAAGGAAGGGGGCTTTCGGAGTCCCTTCCAAGTGAGATTGTAAATGTAGAATTTTCTACTGTTGGATATAGATGTTTTCCTTTTCTTTTCTTTTTTTTTTGGGGGGGGGGGTTTACAGAGCTGAGACCTTGTGCATGCGTGTAGAAAATTACAAAATGTAAATTTTTTTTAATATATAAAAAGCTTGTTTTTACAGTTTGCAGTGGATCTAAACATTATGGCAATTTTAGGGATTTTTTTTCTTAAACATAGGAACTAAAACTGTACAATTTTTTTTTATATATATAAAATAAAGGCATTTGACTTTTGTGGGGGCATTCTGTTGTTTTTCTTTTTTTACAGGAGTTGGAGCTAAGAGGGTCAGGAAAGACTGGATATTTAATCTTCGTTAGGGAACAGGTGGGCCATGAGGGGGCAGTGTGAGCTCATCATTGCTCCGTTGTTCCTCAGATGAATGAACTGGAAGTTGCCTCTTTTGAGAAGAGGCAAATGCAGGAACATGAGGATTTAGGACTCTAGGGTGGTTGTCAGCATAAGGAAGAAGGAAAGAACTGTAAGGATTTCAGAGAATAGTTGATGATTTCAGTCAATAGTAAAAGCTCATCATAGTTCATTAAGAATATTTCCTGAAATATATCTTATTTCTAAATATCTTATTTCTACCCTTATCTCTCTAATCTTTCAAGCATTACACAAAACAATATTCTAGCAATGGTTGTTTATTTAAAATTAAAATATCCAGTTGCCATTGTGCTTGTAATCAAACACCAGAATCATCAAGAGGTCCCCGCTCTACCCTAACCCAAGCTTCTCTGTGACTTTGGGCAAAATGCTTAGCATATAAACAGCCTTCTAATGTTAAAATGAACAAGCAAATGTAAGCTTTCCTGTGTGGACTTGACCCATTTATTAGACTCAGGCTTCCTCTCCCTACCTCGTGCTTTGCTAGGCTCTGAGGATGCAAGGACAAGAGAACTGGTCCTTGTCCTGGAGGAAGATCCAGTCTACAGGTGGTGACAGACCAAATGACCTAATATAAGGCTGCGTAGCATGTTCACAGGCAGAGCACAGATGAGCCCCAGATTGATTCCAAGGAGCTCAGGAAGCCTTCCCTCAAGAAATTTAAGGAATTCGTTTAAGAATCAAGAGGGGGTAGTTCAATATCCTTGAAGAGAGGGGATTTATCTGTTTGTTTTACCTAAGTATCTTAGCGTCTATACCAGTTCCTCACATATAGTTGGTGCTCAATAAAAAAAAAATGTTGAATGAATAATGAATTTTAAAAGCTAACAACACAATAAGGGCATGTAAAAGGGGCCTTAGTTTAGTTTAGTAAGCCTTTATTCAGTGCTTGGCTGTTCCCAGCCTGGAACTAAAGTGCTTCGGTTGGTAAATAGTGGATGTGTTCCTGCTCTCACTGAGCCAAACTTTGAGGTCTGTGTATCTAACCTCACAGACCTCCCCTTACACTGGGCCCAGGAATTAATAGACTTAAGGCTAGATCTCAGTACTTGATTTATAGGATTATATTTCTCTCAGAGTATGCTGAAAGCAAAATAGATAATCTCAGCCATTTGCCATGTAACAAAGGATATTTGTAACTTTTAGTGGAAGGACTCATTTTCCATGGAAATACTATATGTAGCAAAAAGACAGGCACTCAACTTGATGGATTGTTAGGATCATGCCTGGGACTTCCTGACATTGCTGCTCAGATTTGATTTTTTTTAGCCTTTGCTTTTGAAATGTAGCCAAGGGGAAACCCAGGCCTGGGGCTCTGAATGAGGAGACATAGAATCTTTAGACCCAGTTCTTAGCCAATCCTTATTATTATTATTATTATTATTATTTTTGTTTGGGTCAGTTTAATAGCTTCTGAAACCCCGCTGCTTACAATAGCCCTTGGCTTATTATTTTTTAGGTTAAGCAAGTGTTGGAAATACTCTTCTAATTGCCATGAAGACTGAGGTGGGAGGAAGTCAGTCTTTGGAAAACCATCACAGCATTAGTGCCCAAACAGTCATGGGAGATGCTAGAGTGATAGTAGAGGATTCTTCACAGAGTAGGAAGGTTTTGAGGAATGACCATTCTTGTCTAGCACTCCATTTTTTCTGTATGCTGAAGATGGAGTCTATTTTTCTTATAGAGGGGGCAGGGCAGACATATCCCAGCAGCTCATAACAACAAAAGCTAACCTTAAGTATGTATTGAAAAATGGGACAAGGTACTGGTTTAAAGTTGTGAAACCTGGGCAAAGCATTGGCTTCCGTTATTTCATATCAGCAGATTTTGGGGGTGACACTGTATGCTATGCAATGGGATACAAAATAGATGAAACAGTATTCTCATCCTGTAGGAGTTCATGGGATTTTGACTAGCAAAACTGGGAAATTTTACCATTTTGTTTCCTGTTGTAAGCAACCCAAGTAAGTAAATTATTTTCTAGAGCTCGTAAGTACCACTGGCAAGAGACAGATGGAAGCCAATACTTGGGGAGTACATCAAGCTTGATCGGCAAACTATTTTATGTCACCACTCAAAAAGAGCCGTCTGTATTCTATGATATCCTGTAAGGGAGACAGGACCACTTTGGATGAAAATTTTAGGAGTTTTGTGTCTTGTCCCTTCTGCTGGCTTTTGGACATAGTTAGCCCATGTTGTTGCTTTACTCAGGATAAATATGTGGTGAAAAATGAAAATAGGGATTTTTAGAATTTTTAGGATAGTAAGACTACTCTCTATGATACTATAATTGTAGATACATGTTATTGAAAACTTGTCCAGAGACATAGAATGTACTATACCAAGAGTAGACCTTAATGTAAAGTATGGACTTTGGGTGTTAATGATGTATTAATGCTGGGTCATCAGTTGTAACAAATCTACCACTCTGCTGGGAAACGGTGATAATAGGAGAGGCTATATATATATGTGTGAGGCGCAGCACATATATGGAACTCTGTATCTTCTGCTCGATCTTGCTGTAAACCTAAAACTGCTCTCTAAAGTCTGATTAAAGGGTCCGAACTTCCAGTTATAAGTATAGGGGATGTAATGAACCACATGGTGGCTACTGTTAACATTGCTATAAGGGATATTTGAAAGTTGCTGATAGTAGATCCGAAAAGTTATCCCAAGAAAAAACAGTTTTTTCTTTTTCTTTTTGGTATCTGTATGAGATGGATGTTAAATAAATTTATGTAACAATCATTTCACAATATATATAGGTCAATTCATTATGCTGCATACCTTAAACTTATACAGTATGTCAACTGTATCTTAGTAAAACTGAAAAGTCAATTAAAAAACAAAACAAGATGGGGAGGTCAAGATGGTGGGCTAGGTAAACATGGGATTTGCCTCCTCCCAGGACTGCATTAAAATTACAAATGATAAAACAATCAACTTGGAGAACCACCTGAAGTCTAGCTGAACCTATCACATATAACTGAAGATATAAAGAAGCCAAAGTAAGACTAGTAGGAGTGGTGGAGACGCGGAATGGGCTGGCCTTCGGGTTGGGTGTTGCAGCTGCAGAGGTCCTTCTGAAGGAGCAAGGTGCCCACACAGGGGCTCCCCAGCCCAGGGTTCCAGTGACAGAAGAGGAGTCTCCACAAAATCTGACTGTAAAAATGAATGGGGATTCCGACCATCTGGGTGAGACAGAAGGAACCTGAAAACCTAGATGTTCCCAATAAAGGGCCCATGCCTAAACTCACTCGCAGACACTCAGTAGAGGGTCAGCAGCTCAGGAGATGCAAGAGACATACAGGGAAAGACTGAGTTGTGTAGTGTTGGGCAAGGGCTGCAGCTGCTATTGTTCCTCTGTTAGGCCCCCCCGTGGTGTGGTCTACAGGAGGCGCTATCTTGCTTATGTTGAACCCTCTGGCATGGCAGATTCTGAATCTGCATTGGCCCAGTGAGATCAGCTTGCTCCACTCCATGACTCCCCTCCCAACTCATAAATTCCTCATAGCAAACTTGTTGCCCAACAATGAGTCCTATCTTGCACTCTAGGCAAAGGGTGCATTTGACAGCAATCAGCAGTTAGCTCAAGACCCATGGATCTTGGGAGAAACTTTTGGTGGTGGGCAATCAGTGCTGGCCCAACCTGCAGTATCTCTTTAACAAATCTTGGAAGTCTTTGGATCCTGGACAGGCAATGACTGGCCTCGGTGAGATCTGAGTCTTGCGAGTGGCCACAGGCTCAGCACTGGCACCAAATCTGAATCTGCACAGTCCTAGTAAGATTGGCTTGTTCCAACTAGTGACTCCCTTGGACCCCACCCTACTCAAAATGCTAATTACAGGAGGCATATTCATGATTGAGTAACCTGCAACACCTAGCCCACTTGGCAGGAGGCTCTTTTTAACAATAATCAATAGGCCTCTTCTCACACACTGGCTGAGATAATCCCAGTAGCAGGCAGCTAGCCCCAGCCTGAGAGGCAGGTGGCAGCTGGCTTTGCTGTAATCCAAGACTTTTGCAGAAGGGAGGCCACAGATTCAGCACTGGCACACAACCTGAATCTGCACTAGATGGGTGAAATCTGCTTGCCTTACCCTGGTGACTCCTTGAGTCCCCACCCCACCTAACTTGCATACCCACCAAAGGCTCTTTTAGCTACTGAGCCTTATAGGCAGCCTGTAGGCAACCACAGGCCTTGGGGTACCCTGGACCTTTTACTACGCTGCCCCAAGCCTCATTTCGCAGCATGGTCTCTCCCACTTGCCTCCAGATTCAGCACAGGCAGTGACCACCTGTGGATTGCTTTGTAGCTCCTATCAGGGAACTCTGAGTGGTCAAAGACTGGCTAACCTTGGCCTTCAAGGGAGCCCCTCCCAAGGGGCCACAGAACCAACTCACCCAGAAGCTGACATCAGACCACAACAGAGCACCACCTGAACCACCCCATAAGTGGCACACCCAAAGAGTGGTCTCAACAAGTACACAAGCCTGCAGGGGAGAATCTCACTCCATGGGGTCAGCCCCCATATAGCAGCTCATACTCTGTGGGCATGGCCAGTCCTCAGAGCCAGTCAGCTCAAGAGTCAATCCTATCCACTGATAGACTAACGGCAATCAAAACTTACCTACAACAGGAGAACACACACAATTCACACAAGGAACACCCCCAGAGCTCCTGGCAGAGCTGATCAGGGAGACTGCTCTACTGGGCCACACAGGGCACCTACTACGTAAGGCCACCTGGCTAAGACTGGGAGATGTAACAAATCTACATAATGTGAAGAAACAAACACAGAGAGGCAACTAAAATGAGAAAACAAAAAAATGCCAAAAATGAAACTACAGGAGAAAACTCCAGAAAAAGAACTAAATGAAGTGGAGGCAAGCAGCTTAACTAGAAACGGAGTTCAAAACACTGGTTATAATGATGTGCAATGAACTGAGGGGAAGAATAGATGATCTTCACAGAGATATAGTAAGCAAAAAAAAAATCATTGTAGGTACCATAAAGTAGAACCAGTCAGAAATGAAGAATACGATAACTGAAATGAATACATTAGAAGGAACCAAGAGTAGATTAGATGAAGCAGAGAATCAAATCAATGATTTGGAAGACAAAGCAGAAAACACCCAATCAGAACAGCAAAAAGAAAAAAGAATCCAAAAAAAATGAGGAATGTTTAAGAGACATCTTGGACAACATTGAGCATAACAAATTCACATCATAGGGGTACCAGAAGGAGGGGAGAGAGAGCAGGGATTGGGAACCTATTTGGAGAAATAATGCTAGAAAACATTTCTAACCTTGCAAAAGAAATAGACATTGAGTGTTATCGAGGATGTGGAGAAAAGGGAACCTTTGTACACTGTTGGTGGGATTGCAAATTGGTACAGCCACTATAGAAAACAGTTTGGAGGTTCCTCAAAAAATGAAAAATAGAACTACCTTTTGAGCCAGTAATTACACTTCCAGGTATTTATTTAAAGAAAACTAAAACACTAATTTGTAAAGATTTATGTACCCTATGTTCACTGCAGAACTGTTAAGGTATGGAAGCTACCCTAAGTGCCCATCAATAGATGAATGGATAAAGAAGTTATGGTATATATACACAATGGAATATTACCCAGCCACAAAAAATGAAATTCTTACTATTTGCGATGACATGGATAGAACTAGAGGGTATTATGCTGAGTGAAATAAGTCAGATAGAGAAAGAATGATTTCACTTATATGTGGAATCTAAAGAACAAAATAAATGAACAAACAAAACAAACACAGACTCATAGATAGAGAGAACTAACTGGTGACTGCCAAATGGGAATGGGGTTTGGGGGCTGGGTGAGAAAAATGAAGGGATTAAGTACAAATTAGTTACAAAATAGTCACAGGGATGGGGGGTATAGCATAGGGGAATATAGTCAAGAATATTATAATGGCTATGCATAGAGCCAGATGGGTACTGTAGAAATTAAAGGATCATTTTGTAAATTATATAAATGTCTAACCATTGTGCTGTATATCTGAAACTAATATAAAATTTTTAAAAACCAGAAGTAATGCAAATATATCTATTTTCTTATTCTTTTTTAAAACCAAATCTTTTATGATTTTTCTCTTTTTAAGGTAATACATCTTTGAGTTGTAGAAAATTGAGAAAATTCAAGTAAATAAAAAGAACATAATAGTTGTCACCCAGAGAAACATATACATCCTTTTTTTGGTTTTATTGACATATAATAGACAATTAGCTCTCTCTCTCTCTCTCTCTCTCTCTCTCTCTCTCTCTCTCTCTATATATATATATATATATATATATATATATATATTTAATGAATGTATATAAACATCTTTCTGTGCTACTACTATGGAGCTAGGAAATATGATAAAGCCAACTGAAGAGGAAGAGGTGGGTTTGGTGGTCCATCAACACTGACAGTTGAAAATTTGCATGAGTGAGCTTCACCATGTCAGGAGATACATGGTTTAGCGTGGCTGCAGTTTTCGTTCCTTTCAAGTTCCTGTTAATGCTCTTTTCGATATATGAATGTGTAGTTTTAGGGTGAGGTTGACAGGGATAGTTTTTACTACAATAAAGAACTGTTGTTGAAAATTACAAGCTTTCCATTATGAGATGAATAGCTCTGGGGGTCTAATATACAGTGTGGTGACTGAATAATACTGTGTTGTGCCCTTGAAATTTGCTGAGAGAGTAGACCTTAAGCATTCTCACCATACACAGCACCAATGTGAGGTGGTAGATAAGATAACCTGATTATGGTAATCATGCCACAAACTACACATATGTTAAGACTTTATATTGTATACTTATGTAGATAACATTTTGTTGGTCAATTATATTTTAATAAACCCACCTGTTGTTGGACTGCTTGTCTTCTGCTTGTTTACGTATATCCTAACATGGTACCTCTGGCTTCAAAGATGAAATCCGGTTAAAAAAGAAGCAGGAAAAGCTGGCCCTTAAGGTTTCATTTTCAAGGACTGGTCAGCAATTCTATACTTACGGTTGGGAGTGTATTGAGGAATATGACACCAGGGAACTTGTGTGCTAAGATTGAGTGTCCAGGTGGTTATTTTCTGTATTGAAGTAGGTCCCCAAAATTGAGCTTCTCAGACTTTAATTGTGCAAGTATGAAAATCATCTGAAGACCTTGTAAATATGCAGATTCTGATCCAACAGGTCTGGGATAGGGTCTGAGATTCAGCATTTCTAACAAGCTCCCAGGTGTCTTAGCTCAGGTTGCCATAAAAAAAGTACCACAAACTGGGTGGGTTAAACAACACATATTTTCTTTCTTACTGTTCTTAAGGCCAAAAGTCTGAGGTTAGGGGTCAGCAAATTCAGGTGCTGGTGAGAAGCCTCTTTCCTGCTTGCAGATGGCTGCCTTCTCACTGTGCCGTCACATAGTAGAGAGAGAAAGAGCTCTGGTCTCCCTTCTTATAAGGGGGCCCCATCCTCATGACCTCATGTAGACCTAAGCACCTCCCAAAGGCCCCAACTCTAAAACTATCACATTGGGAGTTAGGGCTTCAACATATGAATTACAGGGGAACATATTAAGTCCACAGCACCAAGTGCTGCTGCTGCTTCTGTTCTTTGAGTAGCCATAAAAGAAGCTTTGTGTTCTTATGACAGTTTGAGGAGCCCAAACATGTCTTACTTAACATTAAGATACTTGATCTAAGAGATGAAAATTGCTAAGAAATCTAAATTTCATGAATGTAGTAAATAGCTTAGTAAAGTCACTGTTGCTCATATTATTAGGATTGCACCATCTGTATCAATTTGTCATTTATGAAACTTAATTGATAAGTTGTGAGATGGCCTTATGTATAGAAGTTTTGCAAAAGCAGTTCAGTGAACTTCTTAACTAATTCAATGAGGCATTTATATATAATGATACAGAAAAAGAACCAAGCTGGTGAGACTTCATCACTAAAGGCCACAGAAAATTAAAGGCGTCTCAATATAAATTATCTTTGGCCATAAATTCTTACCAATATGATCAATAGAACAGTTTAGAGAGTTTAGAGAGTTTCAGATAAGGTAGCTTACTGTATTTCAAAACTTACATTAATTGCTATGGGTATAGGATGAAGGTAAATTTCATATATCAATAATTTAGAAATATGATCTCAAGTTTCTTTGCTAAAGTCTGTGATCACCATACAAACTCCAAGATCATAACGATCATGTAGTTGATGTTGCTGGAAACTGCCTTATCTGTGTCTAGTGTTTTCCACTCATTCAGTCATTCAACAAATCTTCATTGAACACTTTCTATCTGCAGAAACTATGCTAGGTGTTGGTGATATAACAATGAATAATACAGATGTGGTCTTTGTTCATAAACAGGTGTTGATCACATAATTTCAAACATGATGGATGTAATGAAGGAGTATGGGGGCAATGGGATCTTATAATAGGAACCTAACTGAGAGGGACCATCATGGAAGTTTTCCTTGAAAAAAAAAATGTCATTTTAGCTCCATGGAAAAATTTCTGCTTGAAAGAGTGAGGCACAAAATCTTTTGATCAGAAAGAGCCTCCTCTTTCTCTTCAATGAAGAAACTGTGTCCAAGTAATTGCTAAGAAATGAGTGTCAAAATCACTGGACCTTAGGAAGTTGTCAATAGGTTTTCTGGAGAACTAAGGGACTGTTATATAATTAAGATCCAGTGATGGCAACTGAAATAAAAGTTATAAATGAATCTTTTGTTCCGAGGATAAAAAGAGAGAAGAAAAAGAATTGGAGCATCTAATGTGCCCTGCATTTATATATAAAAACTGTTCAAAAATAAAAAAGGAGCATCTTCATGGAACTCCCTCATGTTTAGACTGCAGAGTCCATACCCGATCTGTGCTATTTCTCAGCTGCCATGGTTTGTCCTGAGGGCAGGGTCTTTGCCTTGCCAAAGCTTATAAATAGTACGGACTGTTTGAGGAAAAGTCTGAGCTAAGCATTTTCATTTTAAAATTTTATTTCCCCTTGAATTTTCCACAAGCCATATGGCATGACACATACTGTGTCTAAAGAGGTGCCCAGGAAAGCCTGCTGGGTGCTTCAGGTAGGACTCCACAAAATACTAGCATCTTGGAAGGTCACTACTGGTCAGACATTCTATTTTTATCAAATTAATCAAAGGGAGATAGAATCAAACCAGCCATACAGACAAGAAAGCAATTATAAATAAATATGCTACGATTATAAACAGAACTAGTCTGGGAGCTGGGGTTGGGCATCTGTATAGGCACATCCCTGATGATACAGATTAAATTAATAAATTCTGTCTGATAAATACAAAACCAGACAGAATTATAAATTTCGAAAAGACATAACTATATGCTGCAGTACTTCAGTGCCCTTTTCTCTATATGCACTGTCCTTGGGTAACCTCATCTGGTCCCATGGCTTTCTTTAAATACTATTATAAACAGGCAGCAGAGCATAGTTAGTGGCAATGAGCCTGGGTTTTTCTTCTGGCTTTTCCTCCATTAGATGAGTGACCTTGGAGAAATTTTCTGTTTCTTTATCTTTAAAATGAAGATAATAACAGTGCCAACCCCATATAGATGTTGATAGTATAACTAAAAAAATATTCATAAGCTGCTTAGATAGATAGTGGCTGGCCCATAGTAAGCACCCAATAAATGTATGCCGAGCACTCTCGAGTCTCTATTTATTGCCCTGACTTCTCCCCAGAACTCTAGATTCATAAATATGTGCCTATTTGATAACTTTACAAAGACATATAAAAGACATTTCAAATGTGATGTGGCCAAGCAGTATGAATTTCCTGCCCAAAACTGCTTCTTCTCCTATGATCGTATTTTATTAACCAGCATCACCACCCACCTACTTGCTAAAAATCATTGGTGTTATCCTTGATTCATCTCCTTCTTACTCCCCACATTCAGTCTTCCTATCTGTTTCTGGAACATGCCATACTGGTTTTCAATGAAGGGTTTTTGCATTAGGTGTTCTCTGTCTGGAATGCTTACCACATTATCTTCACTTATCAGGCTCTTGTCATTCAAATGTCAGCTTACTGTTGCCTCCTAGAGATTTTCTATAAACAACTTGTATAAAGTAGTTCAACCTATAATAGCCATGTAAGATAAAGATAGTGTTTCTCTCTGGAGCAAAGGGCAATGACTTACCTGGTCTCATGAGTGTCAACTCTGTGTCATAAGCAAGGCTTTGCCCTTACTTCAGTTTCATGCCAGTGGCGGTGGCCCAGGCTTAAGTAAACAAACTTCTGGTTTCAGTCTCTCCAAAGCTCTATTTCCTCACTACTGACACCATTAATTTTAGCTTTGGGGATATGTTGATTAAGTGACCACTATTTTGTTGCCTTATGGCTGGCTGGTACTGTAGGGCTTGCTGTTGCACTATCACAATAACAGTCTTTGGCCTCCCATTCAGGTAAATAAACAACCAAAAACCATCTGGACAGCTTGCCTTCATCTTAACTCTCACTTCTTAGCCTCATTAAAACATAGAATAGTGGGGATCCTCACTCCCCAGCTCTTGCCTATCATTTAGAAGAGAGCATTTACTATTGGATTCCGAGGAGTCTCTCACAGCTCCCAATCTGGCCCATAAAGGGCCTTTTCCTTTCCTCTTCCAGAAACCATGTCTCTGTCAGCATTTTATTCTGGCTGTCAAAATTGTCAACATCTATGAAGAATCTGCAGTTTTTATCCCACATTTAAGCTAATAAGTTTGCTTGTCACTGTTTCGTGGATGCTGTCAGAAGACACAAAACCCCTGGATCAGACACAAGAACTTTGTTACTTATGGTCGTCTACCAGGTAGCAAGAGCTTCATGTTTGCCTTGGTTCTCCTTGTCTCCAAGTCCTACTGGACGATGCAGAGAAGTCCAGGAGGATACTCTGCATACAGTGGGTTTGCATCACAACTGAGGAGCCCCGAGCTTAGGAAATCCCCGTATAATAATGGAATTTACATGGGACACAAGTATCTTTACATTCTGGCCATTTCACAATAATTCTTTCCCAGACTTCCTTTTCACCCATCTTTAAATTATGTTTTTATTTTTTTAAGCATCTGACCAGATGGCCAACCTATTAGATGCTCGTGATTCATGTAGATACGTACTGCAGGCCACCTCTTTCCAAACAAAGAGGAAAACTAGATATGCTGCTTGAAGTTCTGCCCGCCGGAGAGTTTTTCTGACTTAGAAGCCACCACTGAGTGTGGTTGCAGTGAAGAAGCTATTCTCTTCTCTTTAGAGCTACCATAATCTGCAGATGTGGGCTAATTCCTTCTCTTCCTCCAGTAATTGTTCATAGGGAGCTCACCATGAGGCCATAGGTGCAGGGTGAGGAAAGAGATGGAAGAGCATTTGGAGCAGTTACTATGCCACTTGCTTATGCATCTTGCTTGTGTATTCCACACCTGTTCAGGCCCAGTTTGGTATATCTCCCTCATTTTATTATTGACTGATGTGAAACACATTTAATTTTACACTTTGTGGTTCAGATAAACATCCAGTTCGTAATGGATAGTTTGAGTTACATGATACTTTGGTGGCCCACGGGTAGACATTCAGTCTGTACCAGCTCCCAGAAGAAAGCTAGGAACTGCTTTCCAAATGGAGAAAGGATGTCAGCACAAGGGACCACCAGGTTACGACAAATCTCTTGGGATCTCAGACTCTCAAGGTAGGGTGAAGTAAATCAATCTAAATTGGATTATAAATTAATGCAAGAGACTTCCAGCCTAAGTATGTTTTGTAAAAAGGTAAAAAAGATTTAGTTAAAATTTTAAAAGGCTGAAAGAAATTTTTTTTGTACCAAGCCTTAGAAAATTTTACATTACTTGGTAAAATTAAAACCAGAAAACTAAATTTAAATTCAATTTTACTTATTTTTATAATCAAAATAGACCTTGTAATAAATAATATTATTCTGTGAATTTGGAGTTAAATTATGGCTACCTCTTTTTTCCTATGTTTGCCACAGCATGAAACAAAAATGCAAACATGGCATATTAATTAATTCAAAACTTTGTATATGTTTTAAAAAATTAGATTATATGGAACTATCTAAATTACTTATACTTATCCTATAGGTCAAATATCTACTCTATTATTTAAAAGCATGTAAATCTAAACATAAATATATACAACTACATTGAGTCATAATTTAAATAAGTGGTTTCTGTATAAATTGGTTCTTTTATATAAATTTTAGATAATATTGCACATTATGCGGACATGCCGAGTTAACCCATTTGTACTATCTGTGTAAAGTTTTAAAGTGTTATTGTTTTTCTGGTAATTTATCAATATTAAGTTATTGTAGTACATCTGAATGTTAATTAAATATATTTTCTAAGTTTATTAATTGGCTTTGGGGTAATATAATATTGAATTCATTAGTTAATATATCTTTGACAACATTTAAAGAAATTAAAATGGGGAGAGATAAAAAAATTTACCCACCATACAGTCTTCATGTGTGTTTTTAACCTCTATATTCTTGTCCATGTATAAGCATATATCTTTTGCATAACATTCACATTAAAATAATAAAATCAGTCAATGTATTTTCTTCTAAAATATTTTATAAGATTTGTTTATAAGTGAGAGTGTGAGTTTTAAATAAATATCATTTAAAACATTGTTTTGACTATCAATGCAAATTTTATACTGACGTTATGAAATAACAATACACACACACACACACACACACACACATACATGCATATGTATAGCCGTGGTTGCTGGCACAGAGATCCTGAAATCTTTGTAATTTCCTAAGCGATAAGAGCACAAGGAGCATTTTTTTGTTTTAATATTTGGTCTTTGATCCTGGTTCCTGACACAAAGTTCCTAAATTCCTTGGAATTTTCTGAATAATAGGTGTGTCTTTTGTTCTAATGAGGCAACCCTTGGTGGGCTCCTGGATGAGAGCTGATCGAAAAACAACAACAACAACAATAACAAGCCATGATTAGAAGCTTGGTATTTTCAGTCCCTTCCTCCATTCTTCAGAAAGGGCTGGAAATGAAGTTAACAACTGATCATGTCTACATAATGAAGTCTCCATGAAAACCTGATAGCATAGGGTTTGGGGAGCTTCTGGGTTGGTGAACACCTCTGCATATGGAGAGGGTAGAGTACCCCAACTCCATAAGGATAGAAGCTCCTGTGCTCAGGACCCTCCCAGACTTCACCCTTCATATCTCTTCATCTGGCAGTGCATCTGCATTCTTTATGATATCCTTTATTATATAATGAACTGGCAAACATAAGTATTTCCATGACTTCTGTGAGCCGTTTTAGCAAATTATTGAACCTAAGGAAAGGATCATAGGAACCCCAATTTATAGCTAATTGGTCAGAAGTACAGGTGACAATCTGGGACTTGCGATTGGTGCCTAAAGTTGGGGAAGTCTTGTGGGACTGAATGCTTAACCTGTGGGATCTGACACTGTCTCTAGGTAGATAGTGTTGGAGCTTAATTGAATTGTAGGGTACTCAGCTGGTGTCATGAGAATAGCTTGACTTGTGGAAAACCCACACATTTGGTGTCAGAGTGAAGTATTATGAGTGTGGTAGTAGTGTGAGAGTAAAGGAGAAACATACAGGAAAAGTGTGTGTTTCCTTTACAAAAGTACTTGAAATTTTTTTTAAAAATGTGTGAAATTGAGGTGGGAGGACTAGTAGCTGAAAGAAATAAAAATTCACCTCTGGTTTTGTGGCCTATGCTCATGGTGAGGTAGTTAAGAGTCTTTTCATTTTTGCTTTTTGTTTCCGTGTACTCCGCCTAGTTTTTTAACATTGCTTCACCAGAGAAGGTACTCTTCTCAAAATTAACATTTAGACTGACTGCTTTTGGGTACTTCATTAATTGTAGAAATAGGAGTTTCTTACTACTGGATGAATGAACATTTCTCAAATTCTTGCTTACTTTCTATTTTGATTGTTATAAAATGGTTAATTTGGCTAATAACACAGGTAGGGCTGTGGCCATTATCTGTTCACAGGTATCTTTGTTCTTATCTTTATCAACTGACTATAGTCCAAAGCAATTTTATCAAATATTGCTCTTCTTCAAAATAATATCCCACATTCATAGTTCTTGGAGACTAATATGTAGACTTTTGGTTGTTGTTTGCACCTAGACCATCAACATAGAGCTTAAGGAAAAAACCAAACTGGCCAAGGGTTGAGCCAGTTTATTTATTCAAACTGCTGTTGCCAGACATTGTGTCCATAATTTTAATAACTTGAGTGTTATAGCAAATGGAAAGCTAGGATTCTTCCCATATGAATGGGTAGGCCCAAGAGATGTCTGGTAACTAATGATCATGCACTGATGAATCATCCATGTGATGGATAATATTGTGTTAAATTATTATAAAGTGTTAGGGCAATTCATTCATAAATTCAAGAAAGCCCAGCTCAATGGTTCCAATCAAGTTGCATTCCAAGAAGACATTGCTTGAACTTTGTGGAAAGGGATCTGTCAACAAAAGGTCACTGCCACCAATCCAGTGCTAACAGGAGTCTCCAATCCGGGGCAAACAGTTTGCAAACCAGGGAGATGAAGCTTCAACTGGAAACAGGAACTGTGCTCCCCCAAGACAAAGGGAAGGTCCACTTATCTACAGAAAGTGCCTATCCTAGTCCCTGATTGTTCTGTTTTTATTCAATCGAAGGATCCAAATTTACACAATGGTCCAAAACGCAGTGTCCTGATTGGTTGGAATTGTGAGTCCTGATTGGTTATTATGCAAATGAAGATATAGCTGTACAGTTCCTATTGGACAGGGTTGGTTTCAGCCCATTGATACAAATAAAATTCCAAGAACTCCTTTACAAGAGTTGGCTCAGGCTGCAGAAGCACAATGCAGGAGGCTTGGTGGCCCAGTCTGTGGCTTTTCTCTGAAATGTAGAGTGTGTGAAAGGCCCCCTGTAAACAATAGACTCTGATTATGAATTTGGACCCAGTTAACCATAAGGAGTCCTTTATAACAGGTATATTCCTTCTTGGGGTAAACAAGTCTAATCAGGTCAAGTTAATAATAAGGCCCCTGTTTTAGATCCATGCCTCTCGAAATAAGGAAATATCATGTCTACCCATTTAAACAGATGCTTGTTATGAATCTTTGTTTTATATTAGACATTGGGATCAATAGCCACATTTTCTTTTGTTTTAGACCCGTTGAAAACTTACCGAGAAACCCTAATGGTATCCTGAGACCATAAAGACAGTTAGCAGGCCTTTTACGCTAATCCTGCTGATAAAATCCAAAAAATTTCCAGAGTTGCTCCAAGTAAGTACCATTCTGCAACAATTAGTGAAAGAAATTTCCAACAGGACAGGACTCACCCTGCCTATATTTTAAAAAGAAAGTCTTGCTTCTGACTTCATTTATTTGTTCCTAAACTGTAATCTAGTTACTAGATTATAACCAGATTCATTTATTTGTTCCAAACCAGATGGTTCACTAGTTCTGCCCCTGCACAAATCTTGCACCACTTCCCTCCATTCCAAATAACTACAGTTAATAGTTTCTTATGTACCCTTCCAAATTTTCTTTATGTGTATACAAAATAAAGTTTAGCTTCTTCCCCATTCAGCTTTCATCCAAATGATAATATACTGTAGCTACACTGCTTTGCACCTTGTTTGAAGACACAGACAGGACAAACTATAAAAGTTAATACTGGTAAATTTAACTGTATTGAAATAAAATACTTTTTGTTTATCTAAAAAAATTCCATAAAAAATAAAAAAAGATACTTCATAGATACGGAGAAGATATTTGCAATGCATATACTTACAATAGAGAATAAGTAGTTGTAGATCTATAAATTGAAAGAGAAAAGACAATTGACTCAATTAAAAATTGAGCTGAAGAGATAACAGGTAATTCACAGAAAAGGAAAGCCAAATGCTCCATAAACTATTAAAAGATCAGAGAAATACAAATAAAAACCACAATTAGAATTCATTTCACATACATTAGATTGGCAAAAATGAAAGTTTGACAATATCAGGTGCTTGTTGGAGGTGAGGCAATAGGAGTGGGAATTGCTTCAATCAATTGGAAAACAACTTGATAATATCTGGCAACCTTGATGAGGCCTCTACCTATAACCCTGTAATTCTGCTTTTCGAGAGAACGTGAAGGAACTATTTGAATATGTACACAAAGAGACATGTGCATATAGGTCTTCTTTTAAATAAAAAAAAAGCAAGGCAAAACAAAAAACTCAACTTAAGTATCCACCATTGTGGTTTACTCACACAGTGGAATACTATATAATAGTGAAAAATGATAGCATCATGAATATACATGAAAAAACTTTTCAAACATAATATTGTGCTAAAAAGAAAGTTGTAAAAGAATACCTATAGCATACTACTTTGAAATTTAAATGCATGCATCACAATATCTTTTGTTGTCTACAGATACAAATGTAGTCAAAGTGTAAAAAAATGCATTGGAATGATCAGCACCAAATTCAGGGTAATGGTTACATCTGGGTGAAGGGATAGGTCTTAAAGAGTGGTTACAGGGGCTTCAGCTATATTTTGTTGAAACTGGCAAGCATACTCTACATTTTTAAGGAAAAGTAATTTATATGGTAATTTTTATTTATTAAACTAGGTGCTGACTACATAGATGTTCATTATTATCTTTTATACTTTTTAATTTAAAATTTTATTCAAATTTTATTTATATTTAAAAATAAATTACAATTCTGTGTAGTGCTGTTAACTTTGCTAAAAGATCCACATGTTACACTATTCAAATATTCAAGCTAATTAAATATTTGAATAATACTTTAAAATATTCAAAGCATTTTCTTGTTATTTTATTTAATGCTCAACACATTCTTTTCAATCACTGGTTGTAACAAAAAATCTGCTGACTCACTCAATAAATAAACAAGTTTGCCAATATACGGAGACTCTACATGAGCTCAGGTACGAGCCTGACCTCAGGTACCAGCTCTCCTACTTGCTTCCCTGTTCCTTATTTGCCTTCAAGGGTAGCTTTCATTAGGCCATTATGACCCAACAGTGGACTCAGAACTTTCCACTTCCTCCCCGAGAGAATGGTCTTCCCTTCAGGAAAAATTTGACTCTTACCCAAGGAGGTGAGGTGTTCCTTGGGACCTCAACAGATTCACCACATAAAAATTTAAAGTCATAAGCTCCACATAGGAGCAATGTGTCACAGACAGGAGAGCTGCGGTGGTTGGTGTTTATTTAACAAACAAGAACCTTACCTGTCATCATGGCTCTTCATTCATTTAGAGATAATGACTAGACCAAAATAATAGTGCAGACTGTATGGGGTCCTTAAAGTGGACTGATAGAGGATAGCAGCCAGTAAGATTTGTCAAATTTCCCATCACTTGCAACATGTTATTTAAGCTCAGCAATTCAACATGTGTCAAATGATAAATGGAGTGATATCTCAATTTCAGCTTCACTATCACTATCTCAGGCTGGAATAAAGATTTTAATAGATAAATAAGAATCTTCCTCATAGGTTGCTATGTCTGTAGCTGGACCATATTTGCATGGAATTTTAAACACTGGAGTTGGTTTTTGTAAGTAACAATGGAGCTGGACCAAGGTGAGTTTTGGCCAGTGCGACTGAGGAGTGAGGGCTTTTTAAATACAAGTTCTCGGATTGAGAAGAATCCATACGGTACTTTCATATTGATCACCTTTGCAGACGGTCTTCACAAGGTCACTCAACAGTAACAAAACCATTGACAGTTTTTCACTCTGGGCCACAGTTTGCGGAGTTCGCAAGCATTACTATATGAAGTAAGTAATCATTGACGACTAGTCTAGCCACTGTAACTTGAGTCACACATACCCAAAAGAGTATCATCTTGAAAAGGGCATCCTCTGAGTAAAAGATAATGTAAGCTAAATTGGGGAAGAGTAATATATACTCAGTCTCAGCACTTATTTCCATTTTGAATTTTTAATTAGCATTTGGTTTCTTTCTTTCTGGAATACTACTGGGCCATAATTTATGGTGGTGGTATCAAGGGGAGTTTTTATATTTAAGATTGATTAACTCAATAAAACAGTGGTCCAAAGATTAGACTCATATCTATGACATCATGGGCTGAGGGCATTTTAGGAGTTTTTTAAAAAGGATGCAGGTGGGCATTTGTCTTTGAATTTTGGGATGCTGGTTGCTTTCTCTTAATTCACCCAATAGTACCAGCCTTAGCTATAATATAAAACTTGATGTTTTTGCCTGAAATTTGAGAGAACTATACTATGCTTATATTTTTATATAACTTACCTTTCTCCTACATCCCTGCTTTTTTAAAAAATCAAGTTTGTTGAATCTGAAAATAAAATCAGCCAGAGATTTTAGTTTTCTTCGGGTTCCAGATTTAAACTGAGTTTACAGCCTTTGGTGCCTCTTGCTTATGGGAGTGGGGGAGGTGTGACTTATGACAGTGGAGAAGAGACTGCTGGCACAGTTCGTCCTGTTTCTGCAACAGATACTTTCCACTTCCTATTTTTTTTTAATGTTTTATATAGAAATATCACAACTTTAAATAAAAAAAAAAAAGAGTTTAGAGTAGGAATGCTAAGCCATCTGCTGGCCTTGGTGAGGCAGAAATCCACCCTGACCTGAGCAGCCTATGGCTCTGTCTGAAAAGTGACCTTGTGCACCCAGGGGCTACTGCCGCAGTACCTTAGAAGACTCAGCTGATTGAACCTTACTGGTACAGCTGAGTCCTCTGGATAGGCAACACGGCGTTTGTTTTAGATTCTTTTCTGGAATTTAGTTTTTTGTGAAATCAAGGAGGTTCAACTGGTTGGCTACTAGGTGGCATGTTGAAGGGTCTTATTCTTTTGAGTTCAAGAATCTCAGCTTTGCACTAGGAAGCTGGGGTTAGGAAGAATATGGTTAATTCAATGTTAAGAAATTCAGGTGCTGTGTTCACATCTGACACTGTATGTGCAATGGTGGTTCTAGCTTAACTCTTGCTAACTACTCTGCCTCCAGTGTTGTCAAGGAGATAGCGTTGCCTTTGTGATAAATGAAAATGAGACTAACATCGATATATAAGAGGATAAAAATAGTTATAGTGCTTGCATAGTGGATAAAAAAGTCACAGTGCTTGCATAGAATCTTGTTCTTTTCTGACCCAATAACATCGCAAATATCAGTTATTTACCAAGTGCCAGACACAATACTAAGATTTTTATGTGCACTGTTATAACTGCTTTATTTAATTTATAAACATATAAACACACACACACACACACACACACACACACACACCTCATAACAACTCTATAAGGTGGGTACTACTATAGCTGTTTTATAGAGGAAGAAATCAATGCCTCAGTAAGTTAATTGATCAGGTCACAGGAATCAATCCCATAAGTGGCAGGGCCAAGATTCAAACCTAGATCTTCCTCTCTCCAGAACACCAGGACTTACTCACCAGTCTACCCTTCCCTATAGAGACAGGTTAAATGGCTCCTGTGAGATCTTAGAATTCAAGTTGGAGCCAATTAGTCATTTTAGAACTTAGGTTTCCTATTCCTATCGATTGCTTCTTTCTTTTTTCATTTTTTATTGTGAAATATATCATATACAGATCATATTGCTTAAACTCACACATACATATATTTTATATTGAGCCATGTGAAATTGTCAACATGTGCCCATATTGATGCATGAAAATGACAATTTCATGATATAATATACTATACAATATTTAATGAAGTAGTTTAAGGTTAAAACTAACCCTAGTATAACCAACACACAGTTTAAAGAACAGAACATTGCTCTCTATGTGTCTCTCCCTGTCACCTGTTCCTTCTTTCCCTGCTACATAACACTGTCCTGACTATTGTGATAATCTTTTTCTTATATTTTAACAATTATTAGACTTTAGGGATATTGGCATTCCTAAAGAAAATCATTTATTTTTGCTTTATGTCTTCATATAAATGGATCCTGCAGCACATGTTCATTTGTGACTTGCTTTTTTTAATTCATAACTATGTTTGTGAGATTGAGCTGAATTTATGCATGCAATTACAGTTTTTTTGTGTGTGTGTTTGTTGTATAACATTTCATTATGTAAATAACATTTTTTTTTAGTGCCGATTTGATGGTAATGAATTCTTTCAGGTTTTGTATGTCTGAAAAAGTCTTTATTTGCTCTTTGTTTTTGAAGGCCATTTTCATTGGGAAAATGGAGAGTAGGAAGTGAAGGAATTCATGGAATGGAGTAATATGCCAGAATGTAAGTAATCATGTTTGTGGTCTACTTTAATGACAGGTCCTCTTGACTTGGTTGACTTCAAAATGCTACCTTGGACTTTTCCATTGGTTTCCATTGGTTTCCATTGGTTTCATCTAAGTTCTTACTCAGTTACTCCCCATCCTCTACCTCAGATATGCTCTGTCACCGTTTTGCAACTCCAGCCTATTTTTTATTCTTGTGCTCAATTCTCTTGGCGTTCTCTTCTACCTTAAAGCTTGCGGGTTTCTTTTACTTATTCCAGCTTTCTGTTTGAAACTCAAGTGCTTAAAAAGAATTCCTTTTAAACTTTTTTCTGGTATTTTCTTTGGACACTAATTTAATTCTCATTCTCAGAGATTCCCAAGTTTTTCCTAGAGCAGAGCTACTTTGGATCTTTATAGTCTTAAGGACTTATTGAAGTTATTGAGCTGAGTGTTAGGACATATAGGAGATGGCCCATGTAAGTCTTCAATGCTTTAAATTAAGGAATAAATGCAATAAATAGGTCAAAGATGAAATGGGTTGTTAAATAAGATAGTCATTTACTAGGCTGGGTAACTAACTACCCATCAGACTTGTTATAGAAGCATTTGAACGCGGAGTAGGAGTTTGAGCTAGATGGTTTGAAGAGCTTTCCAACTCTGAACATTTGGTGATTCTGTATTAGCAAATTTGCTATGGGTTGACTTCTCCTTTCTTGCTTTTGTGGAAGTTTATTCAACTGCATGAGAGATATTTTTGGCGTGGTGAAATGTTCTAACATTGGACTGTGGCGATAGTTTTATAACTCTGAATTTACTGAAAATCATTGAACTGTACACTTAAGGCAGATGAACTTATAGAATGTAATTTATACCTCAATAAACTATTTAAAAAATTTCTTAAGGCCATACACTGTCATATTTTAAAAATAATGTACTTATTTTACATTATACATTCTACATGTTTAAAGTACATACTAAGAATTGGGATATCTTTAAGAGACTAGATATTCAAATAAGAAGTTAAATTTAGTGCCCCCCAAATTATCTAGATTATATTAAAATTATGTAAACTTTAAAAAAACATGAATTACTACTGCAATTATTTGCTTATTCTTTCAAAATTATTTAGTTTCAAATTTATATACAGTAAAATGTATTCTTTGTAGTATATCATTCTGCGAGTTTTTACATATGTATACAGTCATAACCAGCACAGCAACTAAGATAAAGAACAGTTCCATCGCACTCAAAAATCCCCTCGTGCTGCCTGCTCATTTGTAGTCAACCCCTTCCCCACCTGCAAACCCTGGCAACCAATTAGCTGTTCTCTATCCCTACAGTTTTGCTTTTACAAAGACATTGTACAAAGCATAAATTTTGAAAAGTTTTTCATACTTAAAATTTATTAATTTTAACTTTTTAAAATTGAGATGTAATTGACATATAATTATTAATTTCAGGAATACAACATGATGATTTAATATTTGTATATGTTGCAAAATAATCACCACAATAAGTCTTATTAATGTGCATCACCGTACATAATTACAAATTTTTGTGATGAGAACTTTTAAGATCTACTTTCTTAGCAACTTTCAAATATATAATACACTATTATTAACTACAGTCACCATGCTGTACATTACATTCCCATGACTTATTTATTTTACAACTGGAAGTTTGTACCTTTTAACTATCTTCACTCATTTCATTCCCCTCTGGCAGTCACCAATCTGTAATCCGTTCTCTGTATCCATGAGTTCATATATATTTTTAAAGATTCCATATATAAATGAGATCATACAGTATTTGTTTTTCTATGACTTATTTTAATTATCACAATGCCTTAAAGGTCCATCCCTGTTGTCAAATTTTAACTGTTCAGTTGTAAAATAATGGCTATTTTCGAGGTTGTGGGAATTTCCCTGGTGATAACTAGTCAGACTGAAAAGGGCATATTAGTCACATACAGGAAGAGATTAGTCTATGTTCAGATACACTCACAGAATCACAGGAAGTTAAGACCGGAAGCCCTTTCAAGGTCATTTAATCAACATCCTAATTATAAATGTGCAGAAACTGAGGTCCAGAAGAGAAAAGTGAATCTCAAGCTTATATAACTAGTTGCAGAGCTTGCCTAGCACTGTTTCTTAAGAGTCAGCATCAGTATGCTTTCAATGACTATAACCCACGATTTTACCATTGGTTTCGTCTGACTTTCAGTCTAGCACAAATTCTACCTCTTTGTACTACTTCTGCCACATTCTTTATCGTTGATGATCAAAACAATACTTGGTATATATCACTAATACTGGAAAAGGATGGTTTTGAATAACCATATCATTGTTAATTACTATTCCTGACTTTTTGTATCATGAAACTGTAACTCACTAGTATTTATATGATGGCTCTTCATTCTGCTATTAGACATAGTGCCCAAGAGAAAATAAATAATCCAGAATCAAGACATTCTATAAGGTGAGAACTAGAAGAGCTTGTAGAGATCATTTGAGGTGGTTCGGAGGCATCCTTAGGCATCTCCAGAGTTCTCACCTGGAGCATCTCGGTAGAGGGATAAGAAAAGGGGCTAAGTGGGTAGTTGTGACACCTTTTTTGATTAAACCATCTGGTATTATTTTCATTCTTCTTGAAGGACACCCTTTAACATTTCTTATATTGCCAATCTGTTGGTAATGAATTTTTTCAGCTTTTGAATCTGAAAAAGTCTTTATTTCAGCTTTGATTTTTGAAGGTTATTTTCACTGGATATAGAATTTTAGGTTTATCTCTCATTTGCAAGATGTTGCTCCATCGTCTTCTGGAGCTTTGTTGTTTCCATTGAGAAGTCTGTTGTCATTCTTATCTTTATTCCTCTTTCTCATTGCTGTAAGCAGCTTGATTGTGATGTTCCTTGACAGTGTTCTTGAGTTTCCGGTGTTGGGATTTATTGAGCTTTGTGGATCTATGGGTTTATAATTTCATTAAACTTGGAAAATTTCACCATTATATTTTCAAAGTTTTTCCTCCTCCCCTTTTCCTGAACTCCAATTACATGTCTATTAGTACATTTGAAATTGTTCTAAAGAAAAATAATTCTTGAGTTTTTCTTTTCCCCGTCTTTTCTCTCTGTTTTCTTTTGGATAGTTTTTATTGCTATGTCATCAGGTTCACTAATCTTCCCTTATGCAGTGTTAAGTTAGATTTTAATTTCACCTGGTGTATTTTTTAGTATCAGACATATTTTTCTTTCTTTTATTTATTTTTATTTTTTAAAAAAAATTTTAAAATTTATTTATATAATTAATTTCAAGTATGTGGTACATTGGTTAGACATCGATATAGTTCATAAAATGATCCCCCCAATTGCTCCCTCCCTTCCCTGGCCCTTCACCTAGCCATCATATTAATGCTAACTGACCCCTGCCATGCCTCCCATCCCCGTGACAAAACATCAACTACTAATTTATACTTCTTTAACCCTACACCCTATTCCCCTAGCCACTGAACCCCCCTCCTATCTGTCCATCACTATATTGTCCACTATATTTGTGAGTCTGTTTTTGATTAGTTTGTTCTTTTGTTCCTTAGTTTCCACATATAATTGAAATCATATTGTATTTGTCTTTCTCTGACTTATTTCACTTAGCATAATAACTTCCAGGTCCATCCATAGCATCGCAAATGGTAAGATTTTATTTATTTTTTAATGACTGAATAATATTCTATTGTATATATGAACCATAATTTCTTTATCCAATCATCTATTGATAGGCATTTAGGTTGTTTCCATATCTTGGCTATTGTAAATTGTGCTGCCATGAATATTGGGGTGCATAGATCTTTACAAATTATTGTTTTAGTTTTCTTTAAATAAATAACCAGAAGTGCAATTGTTGAGTCAAAAGGCATATCTATTTTTAATTTTTTAAGAAACCTCCATGCTGTTTTCCATAGGGGCTGTACCAATTTGCAATACCATCAACAATGTACGAGGGTTCCCTTTTCTTTGCATCTTCGCCAACACTTGTCGTTTTTCGATCTCTTGATGATAGCCTTTCTGACAGGTGTGAGGTGATATCTCATTGTGGTTTTAATTTGCATTTCTCTGATGGTTAGTGAGCTTGAGCATCTTTTGTCTATTGGCCATCTATATTTCCTCTTTGGAGAAGTATCTGTTCAGGTCTTCTGCCCATTTTTGAATTGGATTGTTTGGGTTTTTTTGTTGTGGCATTGTATAGGTCCTTCACAAATTTTGGATATCAACTCCTTATCAGATGTATCATTAGCAAATATCTTCTCCCAAAGAGTTGGTTGTCTTTTTGTTTTGTTGATGGTTTCCTTTGCTGTACAAAAACTCTTCAGTTTTATGTAATCCCATTTGTTTATTTTTTCTTTTGTTTCCCTTGCCCCAGAAGGTATACCTGAAAAGAAATTCCTGTTAGTAATATCAGAGAGTTTTCTGCCTATATTTTCTTCTAGAAGTTTTATGGTTTCGGGTCTTACATTTAAGTCTTTAATTCATTTTGAGTTTATTTTTGTATATGGTGTAAGAAGGTGGTCCATCTTCTTTTTTTGCATGTACCTGTCTATTTTCCTAACATAATTTATTGAAGAGACTGTCTTTACCTCATTGTATATTCTTGCCTCCTTTGTCAGGTATTAAGTGAGCATATAGGCATGGATTTATTTCTGGGCTCTCTATTCTGTTCCATTGATCATAAATGGATGCTTTTTCCACATCTATTGATATGATAATATGGTTTTTATCTTTCGATTTGTTAATGTGATGTATCACATTAATTGATTTGTAGATATTATACCAACCTTGCATCCCAGGAATAAATCCAGTTCAGTCAAGGTGTATGATATTTTTAATGTATTGCTGAATTTGTTTTGAAAATATTTTATTGAGGATTTTTGCATCAATGTTTATAAGAGATATCGGCCTATAGTTTTGTGTGTGGGGGGAATGTCTTTGCCTGGTTTTAGAATCAAGGTAATGGTGGCCTCATAAATGGAGTTAGGGAGCCTTCCCTCTTCTTGAATTTTTTGGAATAGTTTGAGAAGAATAGATATTAATTCTTTGAATGTTTGATAAAATTTGCCTATGAAGCCATCCGGCCCAGGACTTTTGTTTTGGGGGAGTTATTTGATTACTGATTCTATTTCATTGGTGGTAATCGGACGGTTCAGATTTTCTGTTTCTTCTTGACTCAGTCTTGGGAGATCGTATGTTTCTAGGAATGTGTCCAATTATTCCAGATTAATAATTGCTCATAGTATTTTCTTATGATTCCTTATATTTTTTTGTGGAGTCTGTGGTTATTTCTTCTCTTTCATTTCTGATTTTATTTATTTGAGTCCTCTCTCTCTTTTCCTGGATGAATCTGGCTAAGGGTCTGTCAATTTGTTTATCCTTGCAAAGAACCAGCTCTTGGTTTCATTATTCTTTTGTATTTTTTTTTAGATTGTATTTCATTTATTTCCGCTCTAATTCTTATTATTTCCTTTCTTCCTTTCACTTTGGGCTGTTTGCTGTTCTTTTTCTAGTTCTTTTAAGTGTAAGATTAGATTTTTATTTGAGCTTTTTCTTGTTTCTTGAGGTAGGCCTCTATTGCTATGAATTTCCTTCTTAGGACTACTTTTGCTGTGTCCCATAAATTTTGAGCTGTTATGTTTTCATTTTCATTTGTGTCTAGGTATCTTTTGATTTCTTCCTTAATTATTAATAACCTATTTATTGGTTAGTAGTATGTTATTTAGCCTCCATGTGTTTGTGTATTTTCCAGTTTTTTTCTTGTAGTTGATATCTAGTTTCATACCACTGTGACCAGAGAAGATGGTTGATATGATTTCAATCTTCTTAAATTTATTGAGGCTTGATTTGTGTCTTAACATGTGATCTATTCTGGAAAATGTTCCATGTGCACTTGAGAAGAATGTAATTTTGCTACTTTGAGGTAAAATGCTCTGAAAATATCTATTAAATCCATCTGTTCTAATGTGTCTTTTAAGCCCTTTGTTTCCTTGTTGATACTTTGCCTGGAAGATCTGTCCATTGGTGTCAATGGGGTGTTAAAATCTCCTACTATGAGTGTATTACTATTGAACTCTCCTTTTATGTCAATCAATAATTGCTTTATGTATGTAGGTGCTCCTGTGTTGGGTGTGAATATGTTTAAAAGAGTTATGTTCTCTTGATTTATTGATCCCTTTATCATTATGTAATGCCTTTTTGTCCCTTATTATGGGTTTAGTTTTAAAGTCTATTTTATGTGATATAAGTATTGCTACCCTGGCTTTTTAATTTTTCATTTCCATTTGTGTGAAATATCTTTTTCAATTTCTTTACTTTCAGTCTGTGGGTGTCATTTGATCTGAAGTGGGTCTCTTGTAGACAGCATATGCATGGGTCTTATTTTCTTATCCATTTGGTTACCCTATGTCTTTTGATTGGAGCATTTAATCTATTTACATTTAAAGTGATTACTGATAGGCACGTTGTTACCGCCATTTTATTATTCATATTTGTTATTTCTATTTTCTTTTTTATCCCTTCTCTTTTTACAGAAGACGCTTTAACATTTCTTGTAGTGCTAGCTTGTTGGTAATGAATTCCTTAAGCTTTTGCCTGTTTGGCAAGCTCTTTTTCTCACCTTCCATTATAATTGAAAGGCTTGCTGGGTAGAATATTCATGATCGTAGATTCTTGGTTTTCATAACTTTGAATATTTCTTGCCATTCCCTGCTGGCCTGCAAAGTTTCCATTGGAAAGTCAGTCTACATTCTTATGGGGGTACCCTTGTAAGTAATTAGCTGCCTTTCTCTTGCTACTTTTAAGATTCTATCTTTGTCTTTGATCTTTGACATTTTAATTATGATGGGTCTCGGTGTAGGTCTGTTTGAATTCCCCTTTTTTGGGATTCTTTGTACTTCCTGATCTTGTATGTCTAATTCCTTTGCCATCTTAGGGAAGTTTTTCATCATTATTTCTTCAAATAGATTTCCAGTTCTTTGTTCTCTCTCTTTCTCTTCAGGTACTCTTATGATCCAGATATTTTTACGCTTCATGTTGTCCCAGAGGTCACTTAAACTATTCTCATTTTTTAAAATTCTTTTTTCTTTTTGTTATTCTGATTGGTTGTATTCTGCTACCTTGTCTTTCAATTCACTGATTTGATCTTCTGCTTCGTCCAATCTACTGTCGAATCCTTCTAGAGTATTCTTCATTTTGGTTATTGTATTCTTCATTTCTGTCTGGTTCTTTTTTTATGATTTCTATGTCCTTTTTTATGCTGTTGAGGTCCTCATTGTGCTCATTTGTTCTCCCCATAAATTTGTTGAACATCCTTATAACCATTATTTTGAACTCTGTCTCTGGTAGGTTGCTTGCCTCCATTTTATTCAGCTTATTTTCTGGAGTTTCCTCCTGTCGTTTCATTTGTGACATCTTTCTTTCTTTTCTCATTAGCCTCTCTGTTTTCGTTTCTATGTGTTGGGAATATTTGTTTCATCTCTTAAACTTGGCCAGATGGCCTAATATAGAAGGTGTCCTGTGTGTTGCAGTGGCATACTCTCTCCGATCCTCTATGCTGAGAGCTCTGGACGTGATCTTTGTGTGGGTTGTGTGATCTTCTGTTGTTACCAAGCCTTTATTGTTGTTAGTACATCAGTGGAAGTAATTAACACTTAGGTTGACTAATTGTGGGATGTGGCTGCATCCACAGGGTAAGAGTTGTTGTGTGGAAGCTGACCCCACTAAGTGGGATTTGCCCTAGATGTGTTGGTTTTATGGCCTCTTGGGAGGGGCTCCCCTGTTGGTCAGGGTCTGCCACTGCTTTTGATTGCTTAGGGCTACCCAGTGAGAACTACAAAGCAATCTGCAGATGGTTGTTGCCTGTGCTGGATCTATAGATAAGAAGAGATAACACTTTAGGCAGTGGTCAATTATCCTCAGTCCCTGACCTATGGCAGTTTAGCAGAGGGACCAGTGCTTCTGAAGGCCTGACACTGCCTGTCAGTTGCCTGTAAGTCTCTGAAACTGGATGAGCCTATGGGTGATGTGCATGTTGCGTGGCACAGGGGCCCTAGAAGTCTCCTGGGTCTATTGAGTAAATTTCCCTCTGCCACTTCAGTGTTAGTTTATGTGCCAATGCTGTTTCTGTGGCTCTTTGTAAAGTTTCCACTCATAGCAAGGTCAGCTCCTTCCCACTCAGGGCAGGGACACCTATCAAAGTGAAGCGGGCACTTTGTGTATTGGATGGGGCAGGAGCTCAGGGAGTCAAGGGCTGTCAGGCCAATACAGACTCCTGCAATTCCCTTAAGAGATATTGTAGCTCGTACAGGCAACAGTGGTCTCTCCACAACTGTTTTCTTTGAAATGTGCTTATTGCGCTAGCCAAGGTCTGTTGCCTGCACTGACTGCACAACCCCAGAACTAAGCAGGGCACAAGAGGCTGCTTGTCAATGTGCTGCAGGCACTTTGTGGCTTGGGTGAAGCAAGATCTCAGGGAGACATGGTCCATCTGGCCAATACAGCCTCAGTTTTGCTGCAACTTCTGTACCTGGGTATTACAGCATCTTCAAGCCATTCCACTGCATCTGTAATCAGAAGAAGATGGACCCTTACATAGAGTGTCAAAAGTGGAAAGAAACATTTTGTAAAAGCTTACATTTCTTCTCACAGAGCTACTTCCCAGAGAAAGAAACTTTTTCTTTTATTTTTGTAAATAATTTTTTGGTTAGAGAATTTAATTTATTTACATTTAAAGTAATTACCATCAAGTAAGTAGTTATTGCCATTTTATTCTTTTCTGACTTGGTGTGTGTGTGTGTGTGTGTGTGTGTGTTCCTTTCTTATTCTTTTGCTTATTTCTCTTGTATGTTGATGGCTTTCTGTGGTGTTATGTTTGGGTTCTTTTATCTTTATTCCTTGTATATTTCCTGTAGATTTTTGGTATATGGTTACCATGTGCTTCATATATACCAAACTTTATATAGCAGTCTATTTTAAATTGATTGTCGCTTAAGTTCACTTTTTAAAATCACTACCATTTTACTTACCATTTTATGTTTACATTTTTGTCATTATTTTTTACTTCTTTTTGTGTGTGTATGTGTGTTTGTGTGTATCCCTTAATTTACGATTATAAGTACACATGACCTTCCTACTTTTGTCTTTTAACCTTTTTTTTTTTTTACCAGCTTTAGTGTCATTTGATCCACTGCTTTGATTATGTGTTTGTCTTTGTCAGTGAGAATTTTTTTCTTTGCGATATTTTCTTATTCACATTTTTAATTCTTCTTTTTGGTGAAGTTTCTTTAACATTTCTTGTAATACTAGTGTGATGGTATGAACTCCTTTAGCTTTTTCTTGTCTGCGAAGCTCTTTATCTGTCCTTCAATTCTAAATGATAGCCTTTATGGGTAGAGTAATCTTGTTTGTAGGTCCTTGCTTTTCATCACTTTGAATATTTCACACTAATCCCTTCTGGCCTGCAAAATTTCCATTGAGAAACTAGCTGCAGTCTTATGGGAGCTCCCTTGTAGGTAAATAACTGCTTTTCTTTGCTGCTTTTAAGATTCTCTCTTCGTCTTTTTAAAATTTTCCTTGTTTATTGTCACTTTTTTTTAATAGTTGGCATACAATAATATATTAGTTTCAGTTGTATAGTATAGTGATTAGAGATCTATATAACTCACAAAGTGATCACGTGCTAAATCTAGCATGCTCTCCCTCCCTTCATATTTATTATAATAGTATTAAATATTTTCCTTATGCTAAACTTTGTATCTCTACGTTTATTTTGTAACTATTCATTTGTGCTTCTTAATCTTTTTGCCTTTTTTCACTGTCTTCCCCAACCCCCCTCTCATTTATAAACTCTCAAAATATTCTCTGTATCTATGAGTTTAAATTCATTTTTGTTGTTGTTTGTTTTGTTCTTTAGATTCCACATGTATATGAAGTCATATGATATTTGTCTTTCTCTATTTGACTAATTTCATTTGGCACAATACCCTCTAGGACCTTCAAGGCAATATCTTTTTCCATCCCCTGAAGTGCGTCTTTTATAGGCAACACATGTAGGGGTCTTATTTTCTTATATATTCAGCCACCCTATCTTTTGGCTGGAGAACTTAATTCTTTTTTTTTTTTAACTCTCCAAATTTATTAAAAAAGAATCACAACACTATACATCTTGTGCTCTGGATCGTAAAGTAAGTTTTTACTTATTCAGCCACATTCCTCCCCACCCTCCGCCATTGTGTTTGGCAGATTTATATTTATTTATGTCTTTATTTATTTAATTTTTAATTAAGTTTATTGAGGTACCATTAGTTAATACAATTATATAATTTCATGTGTACATTATCATTTCACATCTGCATATTCTATTGTGTTTACCACCCAAAGTCCAGCTTCCTTCAGCTACATATATTTGATCCCCTTTATCCACTTTACCCTCCCCGTAAGCCCTATATTTACCCCCTTTACCCTATCTAACTCCCCCTTCTCTCCCACCTCACTAGTAAACACTAGTCTGTAGTCCTCTGGTAACCCCTAGTCTATAGTCCATGTCCATGAAGCACCATTTATTGAAGAGGCTTTCCTTTCTCCACTGTATGTTTTTTGGCTCTTTAGTCAAAAATTATTTGCCCATATAAATATGAGTTTAATTCTAGACTCTCGATTCTGTTCCACTTGTCCATGTGTCTTTTTTCCTGCCAATACCATACTGTTTTGATCACTGTCGCTTTGTAGTGTAATTTGAAGTGGGGCAGAGTGTTGCCTCCAACTTTGTTCTTTTTTCTCAGGATGGCTTTGGCAATTCAGGGTCTTTTGTGCTTCCATACAATTCTGATGATTTTTTTGTTCCATTTCTTTAAAAAATGCCAATGGGGTTTGATGGGGATTGCATTAAATCTGTATAATGCTTTAGGTAATATGGTTATTTTAACCATGCTGATTCTTCCAATCCAAGAACAAGGAATATCTTTCCATTTCTTTGTACCTTCTTTGATTTCTTTTAATAATATCTTACCGTTTTCATTATATAGGTCTTTCACTTGTTTCATTAAATTTATTCCTAGGTATTTTATTTTGTTGTTGTTGTTGTTGCAATTGCAAGAGGAATTATTTTTTCCACTTCTTTTTCTGATACTTCATTATTACAGTATAGGAATACTATGGATTTCTGAATTTTGGTTTTGTATCCATAGACCGTACTCTGTTTGCTTATTGTTCCTAGTAGTGTTCCTGTGGAGTTTTTAGGGTTTTCTATATAGAGAATCATGTCATCTGCAAATAATGACAGTTTGGCTTCTTCGTTTCCTGTTTGGATGCCTTTTATATCTTTCTCTTGTCTGATTGGTCTGGCTAGGCCCTCCTATGTTATATTGTATAACAGTGGCAATAGTGGACAGACTTGCCTTGTTCCTGATCTTAGAGGGAGGGTTTTTAGTTTTTCACCATTAAGTATAATGTTGGCTGAAAGTTTGTCATACATGGCCTTTATTACGGTACTTTATTAAGGTACTTTCCTTCTATACCTATTTTGTTAAGTGTTTTGATCATAAATGGATGCTGTATCTTGTCAAAGGCTTTTTCTGCATCTGTTGATATGATCATATGATTCTTATTTTTACATTTGTTAATGTGATGTATCACATTAATCAATTTGCATATGTTGAACCATCCCTGTGTCCCTGGGATGAAGCCCACTTGATCGCGGCGTATAATCTTTTTAATATGATGCCGTATTCGGTTGGCCAGTATCTTATTTAGGATTTTTGCATCTGTGTTCATGAAAGACATTGGTCTGTAGTTTTCTTTGTTTGTGTTATCTTTACCAGGTTTTGGTATCAAGGTAATATTGGCCTCATAAAATGAGTTGGGAAGTATTGCCTCTTCTTCAATTTTTTGGAAGAGTTTGAGGAGAATAGGTATTAAATCTTCGTTGAATGCTTGGTAGAATTCACTGGTGAAGCCATCTGGTCCTGGGCTTTTACTTTTTGGCAGATTTTTGATGATTGTTTCAATTTCCATAATGCTGATTGGTCTATTTAGATTTCCTTTTTTTTCCCCCCTAATTCAGTCTAGGAAGGTTGTATTTTTCTAAGTACTGGTCCATTTCTTCTAGGAGATTAAATTTGGTGTTATATAATTTTTCATAGTATTCTTGTATGATCCTTTGCACTTCTGCAGTGTTTGTCATAATTTCCTCTTTTTGATCCCTGATTTTGTTTATTTGTGTCCTTTCTCTTTTTTCATTAGTGAGTCTAGCCAGGGGTTTGTCAATTTTATTGCATTTACTCTTTGTTGCATTTACTTTTTTATTATTTTGTTGTTGTTGTTGTTTTCAATTTCATTTATTTCTGCTCTAATTTTGATTATTTCTTTCCTTCTGCTGACTTTAGGCTTTATTTGTTCTTCCTTTGCTAGTTTTTTAAGATGAAGCGTTAGGTTGTTTATTTGGGCTCATTCTTGTTTTTGGAGATAGGCCTATAATGATATGAACTTTCCTCTTATGACCGCTTTTGCCATGTCCCAAAAGTTTTGATATGTTGTACTATCATTATCATTCATTTCTATGTATCTCTTGGTCTCTCTTTTTATTTCTTCTCTGACCCAGTTATTCTTCAGTAGTGTGTTGTTTAATCTCTATGTATTTGTGGTTCTTCTTGATGGTTTTTTTTTTTGTTGTTGTTGCGGTTGATCTCTACTTTCAAAGCATTTTGATCAGAGAATATGGTTGGTATGATTTTAACCCTCTAATATTTGTTGAGGCTATCTCTGTGTCCCAGTCTGTGGTTGCTTCTTGAGAATGTTCCATATGCACTAGAGAAGAATATATAAGCAGCTGTTTTGGAATGGAAGGCTCCATAAATGTCAGTTATGTCCAGCTGGCTTAAAGTGTCATTTAAGGAAGTTATTTCCTTATTGATTTTCTATCAGGACGATCTGTCCATATCCAACAGTGGGGTATTTAGGTCCCCTATTACGATAGTGTTTTGGTCTGTTTCTTCCCTCAGTTCTGTTAGTAATTGCTTTACATATTTTGGGGCTCCCTGATTGGGAATATGGATATTAAGAAGTGTTATGTCTTCTTGATGCATGATTTTCTTTATCATTACAAAGTATCCCTCTGTATCTTTCTTTATCTTTTTTATTTTGAAGTCTATTTCATCTGATATTAGTTTTGCTACTCCCGCTTTCTCTGAATGCCATTTGCTTGAAATATCATTTCCACCCTTTCACTTTGAGTCTATATTTGTCTTTGGAGCTGAGATTTTTCCCCTGAAGGCAGCACATGGTTGGGTTTTGTGTTTGATCCATTCTACAACTCTGTGCCTTTTTCTTGGTGAGTTCAGTCCATTTACATTTAGGGTCATTATTGAAATATGAGGTTTTCTTATAGCCTTTTTATCTTTTGCTTTCTGGTAGCTCAGTGTTTCCATGGCTTCCTTGTATTTCTTTTTTTATTATTATTATTTTGATTGGCTTCTGTGGGTTTATTCTCTGTTCCTTCTTGTTTTGTTATATAAAATAGTTCTGGATCTTTGGTGTGTGGTTACCAATATGAATATGTAAAGGATAGTTATATATATACAGTAGTCCATTTTCTGCCCTTGCCTATCTCCATTTTTCTTTGCATATTTGGATCTTTGAATTCCCCCTCTCCTTTCAGTCATTGTTGTTCTCAATTTGCCCCTCCGTATGCTGAACATTCATTACTATCTTGTTATAACAATTCACTTCTTACTTTTCAAGCTTATAATGCCCTGTTCTTAGTAAGGGCTGCACTCTTCTGCTTCTATTTGCCTGATAGTCCCTTTACTCCTAATTATGTAATTTTTTTTGACATTTTGTTTTAGAAGAGCTGACTCCTTTCAGTATTTCTTATAGTGTAGGCCTCGCAGTAGAGAATTCCCTCAATGTTTGTATGTCTGGAAAAGTCTTAATTTCTCCTTCATAACTAAAGGAGAGCTTAGCTGGATACGTTATTCTAGGCTGGTAGTTCCTTTCACTTAATAGTTTAAATATTTGATTCCATTCCTTTCTGGCTTGTAAGATTTGTGCTGAGATGTCTGATGATAATCTAACGGGATTACCTTCATAAATTACCATTTTTTCCTTTCTGGCTGACTTGAGAATTCTCTCTTTTTCATTGATTTTTGATAATTTTCATACATTGTGTCTTGGTGAAGGCCTTTTTGGGTTGAGATAATCAGGTGTTTTGTTGACTTTTTGAATTTCAAGCTCCAGCTCATTCCTTAGATTTGGGAGATTCTTGTCCATTGTTTGTCTAAAAATGCTTTTTAACCCCTTTTCTTTTTCCTTGCCTTTGGTAATGCCCATTATTTTTATGTTCCTCTCTGGATGGTATCAACTAGTTCTTGAATTTCTCTTTCATTATTTTTCATTCTTTGGTTTCTCTATTTTCCTTCTGATTTCTTTCTAGATTTCTGTCTTTGATATTACTGATCCTTTCCTCCATTTGGTCGACTCTATTTCCCAAACTTGCTACTTCAGTTTTTCAACTTTCGCAGTGTGTTCTTCATCTCCAGAAGTTCTATTTGGTCCTTTTTGAGGGCTTCAATCTTCTTGCTCTGCTCATCTAGTTGTTTTTTCAATTCCTGAAATTATTGATTTGAGTTTTTTTGGATCTCATTGAGTTTTTTCAGAAGTATCATTCTGAATTCTCTGTCATTTAAGTCGGATATTTCTATGTCTGTAAGCTTATTTTTTGGAGATTTTTCTTTTTCTTTCTGAGATGCCTTGTTATTTTGATTTTCATGGTATTTAGTGGACTATTTCTCCACTTGAGCATTAATGGAAATGTATTCTCTTTCTTTTCCAGAAAGAATATTTATTATATAAATGTCTCTGTTTAGCCTGTTGCAAGGAAGGCACTTTACTTTTCATTTCCATTAGGTAGGGTCTAAGCCTCTTGGATCTCTGCTTTATATAAATTGTTAATAATGCATTTTTATTTTCTTATAGATATTTAACCACACTTGCTACCCTCAATCTCAGTCTCTGTCAGTGTTAGCAACAGTTTTGGTAGCGTTTGCTCAGATTCCCTTGGGCTCCATAGTGATCAGTCTTGGAGGATATGGGACAGGGGCCCTGTAGGTTGGAACTTGGGGACTGTGGCTCAGCCTCAATTTTGCAACTGCAGCTGGTAAAAATCTACTGTTGTTGCTCTGCCATCCCACTTCTCTGCTTTCTGCCCTGCTGACTGGGCCCTGCTGCCATCTACGTGGAGCTCACAGCATTCCCAGACAGAGTTGTTCATGGAAGTTACCGTGGCTTCTCCCTATTCCTACAGGGAGCTCCAGCAGCTGCGAGAGGCAGCTTCTTTATTTCTCCCAGTCCACCATCTGACATCTGGGGTTCTGAATTGTGGTAGTTCTTATGCACAGATCCCACGCTCAGATTTTCTGGTGTGCTGTTTGGGTGTTTTGTGTTGAGTTTTAGATGTTCAGCTTATTGTTGTTTCAAGGGGAGAGGTCTGGGGGTGTCTCTCACTCCACCATGTTTCTCCAAACTCACTATTCCTGTCTTTGATACATGTTCTTTTTTCTAAAAGAAGTTGCTCCAATATTTTCTGTAATACTGGCTCGGTGTTGACGAATTCCTTTAGATTATTTTTTGTCTGGGAAGATCTTTATCTGTCTTATGGCTCTAAATGATAGCTTTGCTGGATAAGGTATTCTTGGTTGTAGATCATGGGTCTTCATCGTGTTGAATATTTTGTGCCAAGCCCTTCTGTCCTTTTGAGACACCAGCTACAAATCTTTTGGGTGGTCCCTTATAGGCAACTAACAGCTTTTCTCTTGTTATTTTAAGATTCTCTCTTTGTATGTAACCTTTGGCATTTTAATTATGATGTGTCTTGAAGTGGGCCTCTTTGGGGTCCTCTTTCTTGGGACTCTCTGAGCTTCCTGGTGTTGTATGTCTATTTCCTTCATAGATTAGGGAAGTTTCCATCATTATTTCTTCAAAGGGCTCTTGAACTTCTTGTTTTCCTTCTAGTACCTTTATGACATGGATATTTTTACATTTAATAGTGTCCTATAGGCTCATTAAGTTATTATTATATTCTTGGCTTCTTTTCTCTTGCCATTCTGATTGAGTGTCCTTAGCTTACCCATCCTTTATTTTGGCGGTTTGATCCTTTTTATCCACTCTGTTGATTCTTTCTAATATAATCTTTATCTCAGATAAAGTGTTCTTCATTTCTGACTGGTTCCCTTTTATAATTTCCATTTCCATTTTTATGTTTTTTATCTCTTTATTAAAGTTCTCACACAGTTCATCTACACTTCCCCTAAGTTTATTGAACATATTTATAACCAGTATTTTGAACTCTGCATCTGTTAGGTTGCTTGATTCATTTATTCTAGGATCTCTGTTCTATTCTCTCATATGGTTTCTGCTTCTTTGTCTTCCCATTTGGCTGCCTTTCCGTGTCTGTTTTGATGTACTAAGCAAAGCTCCTAAGTTTCCTGGTCTTATTAGTACAGCTTTGTGTAGCAGGTGTCCAGTGGCACAGTCTTCAGAGGGATTCAGTTACAGGCCAAGTTTAGTCCCACTCTGCGCCCCTCCAGGGCTAACTGTTAAGATTCAGCAAGTAATCCACAGATGCTGTGCTTATAATTGCCTCAAGAGGCCAAGTCAGAAACTGAGGTCAGCTGCCACCAGTGTGGGTCTTAGGGTGGCTCAGTAAGAAGCACAGGACTTACTGAGGATACAACTGAATGTTGCTTGGGTGGGGCCGTGAGTTGTGGGAGGCAGAGTTTTAGGAAATCCTCTGGGCAGAGCAACCTATGTTACCCAGTTTGATGATGTCTCAGCTATGAAGGTGTTGGGTCCACAAAATGGGGTGGGGAGAGGACTCAACAGAGGAACAATGAATATCGCTGGCACTTCTGCCCTGGAGAAAGCCTTGCCTCCAGCCCTCACTCCAACATCTCAGAGTTCCCCTGTAAGTCCCTGGTGCCCCACAAACAGTTGACCTGGTGCTGTTGCTTAGAGTGAGGAAGTTCATTACTGTGAAAGTCCAGTTGCAGACACAATCCCTTTAAGAGGTGTCTGAAGCTGCCAGCTGCCGCTGTCACATCCTCTGTCCCACTCAGCCGCTCAGGACTGGGCAGCCTTGCGTCTTTGCCCCCTCCTACCTTCTACTGTTGCAGATTGATTAATTATTTCTCTCCCTACTTGTAGCGATTCTGTTCATCTAGATTCCAGGTGACTTCGTTTGCTGTTTGTTCTGTGTTTCTGTTCCAACTTTGATGAGGTTGCAGTAGGGATGAACAGAGCCTCTATCACCCGGACCATTATTTTCTTTCTTTGTCTTTAAACTTTGGCATTTTATCTATGATGTGTCTTGGGGTGAGCGTTTTGGGTTCATCCTGTTTGAGACTCTGCATTTCCCGGACTTGTATGTTTATTTTCTTGACCAGGTTGTGGAAGATTTCAGTCATTTCTTCAAATAGGTTTTCAATTACTGGCACTCTCTCTTCTTTTTGGTACCCCTATAATGTGAATGTTGTCATGCCTGATACTGTCCCAGAGGTTTCTTAAGTTATCCTAATTTTTTTAGATTTTTTTTTTTTTACTGTCTGAGTGGGTATTTTCTACTGCCTTTTCTTCCAAACTGCTGATTCAATCCTCTGCTTCATCTAATCTGCTGTTGAATCCATCTAATGTATTCTTCATTTTAGTTATCGTATTTTTCATTTCTGACTTTTTTTGTTTCCTATCTTATTTTTTATGTTTCCTATCTCTTTGTTGAAGTTTTCACAGAGATCACCTATTCTTACTCTAAGTTCATCGAACTTTCTTATAACCAGTGTTTTGAATTCTGCATATGGTAGGTTGCATGTCTTAATATTGTTTAGTTCTTTTTATGGAGTTTTTTTCCTATTCTTTTATTTAGAACATGTTTTTGTTTTTTTGTTTTTGTCTCCAATTTTGGTTGCCTCCTTGTGTTTGTTTCTACATGTTAGGTAGTCTGCTGCATCTCCCAGTATTAATGAAGTAGCCATGTGTAGTAGGTGTCCTGTGGGGCCTAATGGCACCATCTCCCTTTTCACCTGACCTGGGCGATCCACAGGTGTCCCTTGTGTAGTTTGTTTGTGTTCTCCTGTTGTAGTTGAACCTTGATGACTATTGGTATGCCAGTGGGTGGGACTGACCCTTAGGTTGACTGGCTGTGAGGACTGTCCATGACTACAGCAGACATTCTTTTTATAGGGCTTGACTTCATGGAACAGGATTTACTTTAGTGGGGCTCTGGTGGCTGCCAAGTTCACCCTTTGGATGTGTATTTGTGGAGCTAATTGGGTGGTGCTGTGGTGTGGTCTGAAGCTGGTCACCAGGTATGTTGGTCCTGGGACCTCTTGGGAGGGGCTCCTGTGCAGGACAAAGTCAGCTGCTGCCTGTGTCTGCCCCAGGGCAACGTGGTAGGAGCTACAAAGTAATCTGTCATTGGTAGCTACCTGTGTTGAGATGGAGGCACCTGAGAGTGGTTATGCTATGAACCAAGGCTTGCTGCCACTAGTGCTGGGCTTGGGGCCTCTTAGCAAGAAGTGCAGGACACACCGAGGCCAGCCACTACTTATTTGGGGTTTGTGGGCCTTTGAGAGATTTTAAGAAATTTCACATCATGGACTCAGGTTAGTTGCTTGTGTAGATTAGCCTCCAAAATAGGTTTGGGTCAGACATATAGATTGGGTAGTGTGGGGTCTCAGAGAATTTCTAGGGTGGGGTGACAGTGGCATTAGCCAGATGATGGAGACTCAGACTTGGTACTTGCCCACACTTATAGGCTGGGTTGAGGGGCATTCAACAAAGGAACAATGGCACAGGTCAGCACTTCAGTCTCAGAGAGAGCTTCCCCTTGAGCCCTCACTCTTAATTAAGACAATTCAATTTCTTCTCATATATCCTCAGTGCTTTTTGCACTGCCTCCTCTTCTCTGGATCTTAGGGCAAGTGTTTGTTAGTGACTAAGTCTGTACGTGGGCCCTCTAAGAGGACTCCTGGTTCACAGCAGCCCTCCATTTCACCCAGAGTGAGTCTCTGCTGATTTTCATAGCTATTTGTTATGGGGACTCCTCTTCCCAGCGCTGGTGCTCTGGGATGGGGAGCTAGTGTTGGGCTGGAACTTTTTACTCCTCAGTGAAGTCCTTCGCAGTTGAGATATCCTTCCTGATTCTTAATTACCACACATGGGTGTGCGACCAGTTTGTTTATTGTTTCTGCCCCTCCTTCCAGTCTCAATGTGGCTTCTTCTTTATATTTTTTTTGTTATAGGAGTTATGTTCAGCTAGTCTTCAGTTGATTTTCAAGGGTGGTCGTTATTTAATTTAGTTGTAATTTTGATGTGGTCATAGGAGGCAGTGAGCACACCATTTCCCTATTCCACCATGTTGACCAGAAGTCTCTGTATCTTCCATATCTTTTCATATGAATGAAATAAGGAGAGAAGTGGAAGATATGGGAAAAATCAAATGTTAACTTCTGCTGAAAAATTTTTTTTACTGTAGTAACCCCAAAAGTATGCCACTCAGATTTTTTGTTGGAGGAAGTCTGATAGATTGATGTTTCCATCAGCATGCTCTGAATCCATCTTTAGGTTTGTACTGAAGCCACTTTTTATGAATTTTTCTTAGTCAACAATTGAGTGTGGTATGAATACTAATGCAGAGCTTTCCTGAAAGGCAGATCCCTCTGATGGGTGACTTTGGCTTGCAGATTCATTAGCCTAGCAGAAAGTTTATTAGAACTGCACAAATGTCTGAGACTCTACTAATCCATTTCTTATTTCTTTCCTCTATTTTTCCTATGAGTCATATATGTACATTATGGTCTGAAAAGTTTTCTCACTTCTCCAGCTTCTTCTCCTTTTTCCCTCATCGGCATCTCCCCCATGAGTCTTTGGCATCTTGTTTCTTGGTGGATCTAAACTAATATACTTATTTATTATTTTATTTTTATTTGTAGTGTAGAATTTCACTTAAATAAGAGGTTCCAGATCTAAAATTGTTTGAGAATTGATCATCTGTTTTACATCATTTATAGCTGAGGGACTGAAGTTCAGTAATTCATTCTGAACATTGATTTTGTAAACTTAAGCCAACCTATATTATGACAATTGTCAAGTCATAAAGCCTTGTTCTTTTGTCTGGTGACCAGGCCCTGGACAAAGAATCAGGAGCCCTGACACTACTGGAAACTCCTTTTCAGTACCAGACAAGCCACTTACTTTCTCTAAGCTTATTAAAGGGGTTGGGCTAGCTCATTTCTATGGACTCTAACCTTTTTTTTTATGCCTACAGCACCCAGTCTTCCTAGGTGATCTCCCATCCAAGTACTAACCAGGCCTGACCCTGGTTAGCTTCCAAGATCAGATGAGATTAGGCATGTTCAGGGTGGCATGGCTGTAGACAGACTCTTTAACTTTAAAATGTAGTTTTGTAGATTATAAAACTTAAATAATTTACCTGACTGATTATCCAAAAATTTCTTAAATGTCTGGATTGGGTGCTTGGACTGTAGTGACAGCCTCCAACTGCCCAAGCTTCTGTGGGTTTCCCCAAGAGCTTTTTGCCATTGGCCAGATAAAGAATCTGAGGCTTATGAAAATAACCTGCCAGATATAAGCTTCCAGCCAGAATCAAATGTAACTGCCAACACAAATAGAAAAACTGACTTGAGAAAAAAAGAAAACAAATAATTTTTTACTTACTACTTGTTAGGATGGAGGATTAAAGATGATATAGAGTGTAGAAGCTGTATATGCTTCCTCCAGTGACCACATAAAAATTATAACAAAACTACAGAGTAACCAGTTCATGGATTCACCAGAGGTCTGGATGAACAGAAGCCTTACAACTACGCCACCTCAAATAACAGGTCACCTCAAAATGGTAGGAGAGGAGGAGATGCAAAATAGCCTGGTCCCACAACTGTGTGTGGAGCTTAAGAATTGGGGTGGAGGGCTATCTTGGCAGCAGAGGCCCCTTCCCACATGAGGAGTGAGGGGTACCCACCACACACTGAGCTCCCCAGCCGATGGTTCCAGCGCCAGGAAGAGAAGTCCCTGCAACCTCTGGCTGTGAAAACCAGCAGACGTTGCCACTGAGTGAGACAGAGGGCTGCAGGAAATGAAGACCTTCCTTCTAAAGGGCACATGACTGGTCTTACTCACTGACAGACTCACTCGCTTTGAGCTCCATTGCTGGGGCAACTACTCAAGGAGCACCAGGATCATACAGGGAGATACTAAGGTGTCAGACTTCAGGGCAAGGGCTGGAGAAGTGGCTGGCCCCTGGACAGACAGCAAGCAGAATCCATTGTTCATTTGTTGAGTCTCTCCCAACCTGCAAATTTAGGCACCATCAACCTGGATAACACAGGTTGCTCAGCCCAGGGGATTCCCTGGGACTCTACCTCTCCCAACTCATGGGCCCACCCAACCGGCTTCCAGTGATTTATTCCATACAAACAGGCTGTCTTGGCTCCTGCTATGAACTTTCATAGAATCTTTCAAAGACTCACAAAAGCCAAAGAAGCAATATCTGGCTTCAGCGTGCCCTGTAGTTCTTGTTGTGGAGCCCCAAGACCTGCATCAGTGGCAGCTAGCCTTGTTTTCTGACTTGTCCTCTTGAGGCATCTATAAGCCCACAACAGGTGGCAGCTATATGTTGATTGCTTGGTGACTCTTATCAGGTGGCCCCAGAGGTGTACAGGCTGCGACTGAACTAGGCCTACAGCTGGACCCCTCCCAGCTCTGTGCCAAGGGGCCCCATAGCACACCTACTACATAAATCCACTGTACTAAGACTGGGAGACATAAGAGCCCTACCTAACATATCAAAACAGCCATATATATTATAGGGAGGTAGCCAAATGTGGAGATAAAGAAACACATCCCATTTGAAACAACAGAACAAAGCTCCAGAAAAAGAGTTCACAGAAATGGAGATAAGCAATATATCAGATGCAGAGTTCAAAACACTGGTTGTAAGGATGTTCAAGAAACTTAGGGGAAGAGTAGATGAACTCAGTGAGAACTTTAACAAAGAGATAAAAAACATAAAATTGGAGATGGAAAACATAACGGGGAACCAGCCAGAAATGAAGAATATAATATCTGAGATGAAGAGTACATTAAAGGGAATCAATAGAGTGGATGAAATGAAGGATCAAATCAGCAACATAGAAAATGGGGTAGCAGAGGATACCTAACCAGAACAGGAGCAAGAAAAAAGAATTTAAAAAAAAACTAAGACAGTTTAAGAAGCCTCTGAGCCAACATCAAGCATAAAACATTAACGCCATTGAGGTACCAGAAGGAGAAGAGAGAGAGAGCAAGGAATTGAAAACCCATTTGAAGAAATGATAATGAAAAACTTTCCTGACCTGGTGAAAGAAATAGACATGTAACCTCCAAAATTTCAGAGTCCTCAAACAAGATGAACCTCAAGAGGCCCACACCAAGATGCATTGTAATTAAAATTCCAAAGGTTAAATTCACAGAAAGAATCTTAAAAGCGGCAAGAGAAAAACAATTATTTACATACAAGGTAATGCCCATAAGACAGCTGATTACTCAACAGGAACTTTACAGGCCAGAAGAGCTTGGCACAAAATATTCAAAGTGATGAAAAGGAAGGACCTACAACCAAGATTACTTTACCCAGTAAAATTATCATTTAGAATCTAGGGACAATAAAGAGCTTCCCAGATAAGGAAAAGCTAAAGGCATTCATCACCAACCAACCAACCAGTATTATAGGAAATGTTAGAAGGACTTTAAGAAGGAGAAAGGAAACATATATCAAAGGTCTAAACAAAGACTGGTAATAACTACATATCTACATATCTATCAATGAATACTTCAAATGAAAAAGAATTAAATACTCCAATCAAAAGATAGGATATCTGAATGGGTAAGAAAAGAAGACCCTTATATAGACTGCCTACAAGAGACTCACTTCAGATTGGAAGACATATAGACCGAAAGTAAGGGGATGGAAAAAGATATTTCAAGAGTAGTGTACTGAGTGGAATAAGTCAGATAGAGGATGACAAATGCCATATGATTTCATTTATTTGTGGAATCTAAGGAATAAAATAAACAAATAAAAAGAATCAGAAACAAACTCATAGATACAAAGAACATTTTGAGGGTTACCAGATGGGGGGTTAGGGGGCTGTTGAAAAAGGCAGAAAGGATTAAGAAGTATGAGTAAATAGTTACAAAATAGTCATGGAGATAGAAAGTATAGCATAAAGAATATAGCCAATAATAGTGTAATAACTATGTATAGTATCAGAGGCAGACTGCATTTATTGGGGTGATCACTTTATTAGTTATATAGATGTCTAATCACTATGTTGAACACCTGAAACTAATATAGTATTGTATGCCAACTATAATGAGAAATAAAAAGTTATTATTAACATAAGAAAAGGAAAATGTCTGGATTGGATTTTTTTCCCTAACAGTTAACAAATGGCCCGAGACTTTTTCTTGTACTGAAATGTCTTTAGAAAAATACCTTGATAAACCACTCATAGTAAAGGATTGATCTGAAGACATGGATTTTAGGACGAATGTAATAAAAACAGTGACTGAACTGTTTGGCATACAAAAGGAATGGAATTTAGTTTTGATTTTAGGAAAGAATAAAAAAGAGAAGGAAGAAAGGGAAGAGCAAGGAAAAAGAGTGAAGTCGTAAAGAGCTACATGGGCTGAACATTCCTGGAGGTAGAACAGGGAAGGGTTTTTACAGGTAGTGATACCAAACATTGGAATTTTTTTGCTTTATTTATTAAGCTTCTAATTTGAAGGTGACATAAACCCAATTCAAAGAAGCTTAAATAACAGGGGATCATAGTGGTTCACGAAGTTTAGAAATAAACTAGGGGAGTTTGTAGCATCTAAGTAAGAGTTAAAGAAACCAGAGGTGCAGGAGCAAGAACCAGAAACTTGATTTAACATTGCCAGATCTCTCTCTCTCTTCTTCCTTCTCTTCCTTCTTTTTCTGTCTTGCTAATTTTGGTTTGACTCTGTTTCTCTTTCAAGTTAAATTCACTCTTTCCTATTGCAGAAAAAGCTTGCCATATGGCAGGAAACATGTTGGCTACCAGACCCAGATCAGCAACCATAGAAAGAGAGTTCATTTTTGGTCCCAGTACCCATATAGCAATTTCAGGGACCTGTTTAATTAGAGCTGCTTGGATTACAAGTCCCTCTCTTGGACCAATCATCAATGTCAGGGTACTATAATCAGCTAACACAGGTTATGTGACTACACTTTTGCCTGGGGGTGAGGGGTCTATTATCAGAAGAATGGAAATGCTTTCTGGGAAGATAAAAACAATGGTTTCCTCTTTGTGTTGCTTCAGTATAAACCAACTCCTCTTACAAAAACTTTCCATACAATCAAAATATTCTTCTACCCATTCAACAGCTTTGTGTAAATGGGGCTTTTTAGGTAGAAATTTGGAAGGGACCCTGAGGCTTGCTTGGGTTTTAAGTAGTAAGGAATAAGGAAACACACACAAGTGGTTAAAAGATCCATAAACTAAACTAATTTAGCAGAAGCAGGAATTTAGAATCAGAGGTAACCATGAGAACAATGCATGAAAGAGGGCACTAGATTGCCAAAGAATATAGAATGGTGGATTGAGCTCATCTTATGTATCCCTGTGACCTGGTGTGAGGAAGGTTAACAATTATTGGCTATTTTTCCCATGGGGTATTGTAATCTTCAAAGATTCCTTTTGTATGCCAAACAGTTCAGGATTTTTAGCTATAGCTCCTGTGATGTGGGGATGCTTCTCATCCAACTGGCTGGTTTTAACTTTAACTTTCAGGACTGAGCTTCTCATAGTTTGTCATGGGGACCTCAATGAAGCAACGAGTTTGCACACTGGCTCCAAGTCAACACCATGTTGGAAAGCCTATGTTTGGTGTTAAGTAACAAAATTTGACCAAGTAAATTTGGAGATCTAATTAGTTTTATAAAGCAATTCAAGAATTGGGCAGCATCCCATTTAGCAACCGGAAGGACTCTCTGAGGAGTTGTATAAAATGGAAGGTTTTTATCGGGGCGGGGAGGTGGGGGTGGGGAGGGGGATAGAGTGGGGCAAGGGAGCTGTTAACAAAAGAAAAGAAAGGGTTATTTGGGGGCCAAGGCATCTTTTCTTTGAGGGAAGAAAATGGGCAGGGTTTTTATCATGCAGATTGCCTCTTCTTTCTATGAAGGGTGAATAGGGCCCACATGACAGATTACCTCATTGATGTTGACCAAAACATTCTATACTGGTTGATTAAGATTATGTTTCTGGGAGAGGTTAAAACTGCAATAAGATCAGGCATTAAATGTAGATTTGGTATCATGGACTGTTAGCATGAGTGACACCATTTTCTGCCTATGGTTTTCTCTTTAATATTTGCTTGGGAAACAGCCTTGCATGTCTGTCCTTCCATCTGTGGATGGTCAGTCTTCTTTTTTTCTCTGTTCTGTGAATTCAGGTCCATCTATTCATAGTATCTCTTCACAATTATATACCCCAAACTCTGGAGGACCTGTGTTCCTCTGAGTAATCTGATACTTAGGGTTCTATTGAATCCAATCCAATTGGCTTTAGCTGAGGGAGAAGTCCCCCTCTTCTGTGCTATGTATAATACAGCATTCCCACAACAATTTTCAGAAAAATTCTGTACTTACCCTTTCCTTCAACTCCTGATATAGGTGATGTGCCAAGGGATGCAAAGCCAGCTTTTGGTTATCTCGTTTGTAAATTCCTGAAAAAATGGGCAAGGTTTGTAATGTGGGGGGAGCCTAGCAGCTATTGTTTTATTTTTTGTTTTTGGAGACTTAGTCCAAACTAAAAAAATGTTGATGTAAGGAACATCCAAACTTATAGAGAATTTTAATAAGTTTATCTGAGACAAACTGATGACAATGCCGGGAAGCAAAATCTCAATGGATTAAGAAAATTCTCCAAAGAATAACAATTTCACAGTTTATTTTATACATTAGAATCAAAGGAGGTGATGTAAGGAGGGTTACATAAAATCATTGGTAGTAGATTAAGGGGGCAGGAGAGAGCAAAGTGGAGAAATCTCTGGGATTGGATAAAAAGTAAAATGGGAAGATATCTACTTCTGTTACATTGGTGGGTACAGTGAATAATTAACATTTACAGCACATAAAGATGGTATGAGGGGAGCAAGATAACCATGAGGGGTTCTGTGGTCTCATGTTCTGGTATGGTAGGATGTGCCCCAAGAAGTCTAGAAAAAAGGAGATTACTCTGACATTCCCAGGGTATGTTATCTTTGATGCAAAAAGACAATAGACAGGCTCACTTAAGGTAAAAATTGCCTTTTGTTACAGGCCCAGGATGTAACTACCTGCTATGACCTGCTTTTAGTTAGAAAGTTTTATGTTTAGACCATCCTATGTGGTTACTTTTGATCTCTAAGTTTGTAGGGCCCACCATGCTGGCCTTCCCTGCGCTCATCAGGTTTAGCATGTGGATTCTTTTTCATCCACAGAAAGAACACCTTTTAAAACTCCTTTTATACATACATTACCCCATTGAAATGTTTAGGTATATAGGTCCCATTTTACAGAGGGGAAAATGAGGTTTAGAAATGTGTGACTTGTTCAAGATCATACAGATAGTAAGTGGCAGGAATAGAACCTGAACCCAGATCCTTTTAACTCCAAAGCTTATGCTCTTTCCACTTTAAAAATGATTTCCAGGGAGGCCTGGGGTCTTATTGTTAAAGCTCTAAATCAGGATCTTTGCTCAAGGGCTGGTGCTTCTGACTCATTATTGTGTTCTTAGTCCATTCACATCTGTGTCTAAATTTTCCCTTGTCTAAGCTGTGGAACATAATAATAATAATAATAATATATATTTTTTTTTGCTTTCCAACAGAATGATATTGGTGATGACATTTAGTGGTGGGTGGGTAGGAAAAGAATTGACAGAACTAAAATTTATTGAATATCTACTATTATGTTCCAGGCAGGCTCTGTGATAGGTTTCTTACACTATTTAATCTAATTAGGATTGATTAGAAATAGTCAGCAATTAGTACAGCATAGTCAGTGACCAATCAGGATAATAATGGCCTTTAACAGTCAGTAGGCATGCCCTCAAGGCCTGCCTTAGAATGGGCCTGGAGGAAAAGGGCTTAGAGAGGTTGAGCAGCTTACAGTAGGTCAACGGGCCATTGAGGAAGGGGTCTAAGACTACTCTCAGAGCTGTCCCACCACAAAGTCCATGCTCCTTCCAGCTTCTTGAATGAATATTCCAGGAGAAAGTAGCCACACAGAATTGAGCTGTTATTACTCTTAGATATAGTTACTCTGCTATTATTTGGAAAAAAGTAAAAGAGACTAAGAAGTTTCATTTTTATGGTTTCCTGTTCGAAGGAACTCCATTTTTCTTCTTTCTCATGCTTCTGGTGAACTAAGTAGTTATGAGCCTCAAAATATTATGCTCAAACTCTTACTTCCTCTTCATGTCATAGTTTTCCCTAATCGAGATACTTTTAAAGTACTGAGAGTAATGCTCAAGAAAAAAGAAAAGAAGACAGATGTGGAACAGATCAGAAAGTAGGATTAGAAATAGGGGAAAGGAGAGAGAGAAAGAGAGACAGAAAGACAGAAAGAGAGAGAGAGACACACACACACACAGAGAGAGAGGCAGAGAGACAGAGAGATAGAGAGACAGAGAAGGTGTAAGAGTGAAAAATTCTTCAGGAAATTAGTCACTAAAGCAAGACAGAGAGTAGTGATATCTTCAAGCGCCAGCTCCCAACAAAAAAAGAAAAAAAAGCAAACAACATCACCGCCAAGATACAGATAACAAAACTGTCTACCAGGCCCTGTTTGCTATAAGATTTAAGAGTCCCCCAGAAACAACATTTTTGCACCAGACAATAACAGCCAACTTCTGCTTCTATAATCTGCTTAGTGTATAACTAGGGTGTAGTTCTAGGGGATGTCCTGTATAAAGATATACTAATGGCTAACTTCTGCTTCTGTAAATCTGCTTGCTTGTTTGATGTGGTTTTAGGCTTTATAAACTGCCTCCTCTGAAAGCTCAGGGCTGATTCTCTAGTGGGGAGAATCAGTTGCCGGGCTATTAATTATAAAGGCTCATAATTAATCTCAATTGGCTCCGTGGGTCTTAAATTTGAACACACCACAACAAAGGAAGAAGAGAGGGATGGAGGGAGAGAAAGAGAGGGAGAGAAAGAGAAAACAAGCACTCAGACCAAGGCTAGGTCTGGAACTTATGTCTACATGTTTAATCAGATAGGCTTGCAACGAGTGGAAAATTTACAAATTTAGAAGTCATTTTTGTTTTTCTAACAGCTTTCAATGTCAAAGTGTGTCAGAGTCACCAGTGTATTCACCCAGCACCAGGGTTGTAATAATCACAACCTAGGAGGGGAAGTGGGCTTTAAAGGTAAGACTCAGCAATTATTTGTGGAAAAACCAAGGACAAAGATGAAGAATTAAAATAGGAAATGACTCATAAACCATAGTGGGACACTCCCCTCACTTTTATTATCCCTCTCTTAGAAAGGAGTGTTTCCACTAACTTTGTTTTTAGGATTTTTCCCTTAACAACTCAGACCCTCCTAACTCCCTCCTGTGAGGGAGATTCAGTTTTTCCAGTCACAGCAAACTTTCCTGCCCTCTTCTTTCACTCCAACTTCTGTTAAGCCAGCCTAAGTACTGAATACTTGTGTTCAGTCATTGTTGTTGAAGAAAACAGAAATAGTCAAAGATTTGTAAATGCATTTAAAAAAAAACAGCAGCAATTGCAAATTTTATGTGTGTGGTAAAATTCATCTGAGCAGTGGAAGTCTCTGGAGTTTAGAAAAGCTCATCTGTAGGTCTCTTTGTTCAGATCTAGGCCCCCAGAGCCCATTCTGAAAGGAGAACTACTGTGGTAAAGAATTAAAATTGGTCTAGATAAAAGACTAACAGGTGTGTTTCAGTTTTTTCCCAGGGGGAGGGGAAACGGTGTGCTGATAACTTTTAACAACCACCTCTCTAATAAAAACAACAAACAAAAAACCTCTGATTTGTAGCACTTGTCCATTTCAGTGGAAGAATTGCCTAAAGATGTGTACCATTACATAATATTTCCATTATCCAGGTATAATAGATATAAATAATCTCAAGAGCATAAAATAGTAGAGTGTAGTAAAATAATCAGGAAATGATGCATTTTGAGTACTTATTATTTAAAAATATATAACTTATTTAAATCTCAGGTTTATAATTTAGTTTTTAATAATGGCTATGTTTAACAACAGGTTTGCAAAATTCCTAAAATTTTAACCATTGGCTTATACCTATAGGAATAGCTTCTGGCATATCACTAACTTTGGGCACCCTGGAAATTTGAAAAGAGGGGAGAGAGAATGAGAATGGGCTCCCAGGAAGAGTACATTTCAAATGACTGCATCTTTTTCTCTTGTGCTTCTTTTGATCTTATGGTATTTTATAAGCTTCGTATAGACTAGTGAACAGTGTTTCTAATATCTACAGTAGTGTATAGTAATGTCTAAGGATTTTACTTCACTCAACAATTGTCAATGACTCTCCTAGCACAACTTCCAGTCATGCAGGCTCATTCATAGTAAGTGTCTATACAGGTGTACCATTTTTTTTTATCTCTTATACCATATTTTTACTGTATTTTTTCTATGTTTAGATATGGTTAGATACAAAAATACATATTACTGTATTAGAATTACCTACAGTAATCAGTACAGTAATGTCTGTAGCCTAGGAGCGATAGACTATACCACATAGCCTAGATGGCTATACCATCTAGGTTTGGGTAAGTTCACTCCATGTTGCTCACACAATGATGAAATCACCTAACAATGTCTTTTTCAGAACATAGCAGTGTCATTAACAGGTACATGACTATAATAGCTATAACATGACTAATGAAGGAATGGTAAAATAATAGTTACTATCATCTATTTAAGAAGGAAGCTGATAATTAAATATTCTAGATGGATTTCCATATAAAATGTTTACAACCAAAAGAAGTTACTTGAATGAGTAAACTTTGGTTATCTGAAAAAATAATGCATTCATACATATCACTTTGTTCCTTAGAGATACTGGTTAAATGCAGATTTATTGTCTAATTTCTACATTTAAGTTTTTTTTTTTATTTTTTAAATTAAAATTATTGGGGCAACATTAGTTAATAAAATCAAATAGATTTCAAGTGTGTAATTCAATAATATATCACATGTATACTGCTCTCACCCAAAGTTAAATTTTCTTCCACCACTAAATATTTGACCCCTTTTACTCTTATGTACCTTCCCTCTGGTAACCACTAATCTACTGTCTGTGTCCATGAGTCTCTGTTTGTCATGTTTGTTTGTTACTTTTAGTTTTAAATCCAACATATAAGTGAAATCATATGGTTCTCAACTTTTTCTATTTGACTTATCTCACTTAGTATCATAATCTCAAGATCCATCCATGTTGTTGCAAATGGCAGTATTTCATCTCTTCTTATTGCTGAGTAATATTCCATTTTATGTACGTACCACATCATCTTTATCCAATCATCTATTTATGGACACTTTGGTTATTTTCATGTCTTGGCCATTGTGAACAATGCTGCTATGAACATTGGGGTGCATATATCTCTGTAGTAAATGTTTTCAAGTTTTTTGGGGGGGCATGAATACCCAGAAGAGGGATTGTTGAGTCATATGGTTATTCTATGCTTAGATTTTTTTCAACATTCGAGTTTTTAAAAAAATTCTGTAACCACTTTCCTAATTTTTCAGTTGTTTAAATATTAACAAGAAGTATAAATTCTGTCCCTGGCTATACTTCTCCACTTAATGTTCTGCTTTCAGCTCATTCTCAACTAATTTGTGACCAAACTCATAAGTCCTCCAATGAAATAACAAAAAATATATACATATTGGTCTCTGCTACTAGTTCCTTGCACAGAGCTCTTAAAATTCTGTAATTTTTAAAATGTTAAGCATACTAGGAACATCTTTTGTTCTAATATTTGGTCTTTGATTTTAGTTCTTGACAAAAAGCAACTAAATCCCTTGGAATTTCCTGGGTAAAAGGAACGTCTTTTGTTCTAATGACTGTTGGTGGGCTCCTGGATAGCTTTAGAATGAGGGCTAGTCACCAGAAAGATCAAGCTATGATTAGTTTAGAACTTCAGCCTCATCCCCCATGCTCCAGGGAGGGGCTAGGAGCTGGAGACTGAGTTAATCATAGATTATTTTTATGTGATAAAATCTCCATAGAAATCTCAAAAATATAGGGTTTGGAGAGCTTCTGGGTTGCTGAATACATGGAGGTACTGGGAAAGTGTGGCTGAGGGCATGAATGCTTCATGCCCTTCCCCCTATGCATCTCCTCCAACTGGATGCTCATCTGTATCCTTTGCCATATCCTTTTATAATAAATCAATAAATATAAGTAAATGTTTCTTTGAGTTCTGTGAGCCATTTTAGCAAATTATTAAACTCAAGGAAGGTGTTGTGGGAACCATGGTCAGAAGTATAGGTGACAACCTGGGACTTATGATTGACATCTGAAATGAGGGAGGGTTGTTTAGTGAGACTGAGACCTTAACCTGTGGGATCTGATGCTAACTTCAGGTAGATAATATCACTGAATTGAATTGTAGGACACCCAGCTAGTGTCTGAGAATTGCTTGACTTGTGGGAAACACACACCTTGTGTCAGAAGTGTTGTGAGTGTGGTAGTGGTGTGTGAGCAAAGGAGAAACACAGGAGTATTTTCCAACTCATTCCTCAAGCTGACTTCACACTATCAAATTATGTTTCCTTGGTAATGTTGCTCTTTCTTCTGTTTTTTTTTTCTCCTGGTTAGCCCCTATCATCTTACACTTAACTTAGTCTAGAGCTCTGGTTTCTGGTTTCCTGGGCTCTTTCTCCAGCCTCTTGTAAATGGACTGTCATCACATTAGGCTTTGAAACACACTTCTCTCTGTGGTGTATTGATTGAAAGCATAACATTTGCTTTTAGTCTTGGATTTTAGTCCTAGTTTTACCTCTTTTTCTTGTGAAAACTTGAGAAAGTAATTTAGCTTCTAAGTCTCAATTTCTTCATCTCTAAAATGGATATAATAATAGTGCCTAAACCATAGAGTTGTTGAGAGGAGTAAATCATATGATTTGTATGCAATATTAGCATGGTGTCTGGCACATAAGAAATGGCTTCTCTCTCATCTCTCTCACCACTCCTTATTATCCTCCTTTGTTATATCTTCCTCTTCCAGAGACATCTGCCTTTGCCTCTCCTCTTTTCAATCTATGCTCACTTCTCACTCTCCAATATTACTTATATTTTGGTGATTTCCAGGTATAAGTTGTCTATATTCACTGACATTTCTGGGTTGCTGACTTCTTCAGCTCTAAGTTTGGGATATGTGAAGCAAAAACAAAACCCAAGAAACGTACCACTGAATCATTTCTTGGGTCCTAGCTCCCTAACCTGTCTGACTTCTTCTGTCCACCTTTCAGAGTGTTCTTAGGTTTGTTTTACATATAATGTTTAAGGTTTTTCATTGTACTTAGTGGAGAGAATTAAAAATATACCAACTCTGTCTTAATGGAAATGTCTATTAAATTGAAGAAAAGTTTAAATTTTAAATTGTGGTAAAAAACAATAATATAAAATTTACTCTCAACCATTTTTAAGTATATAGTTCAGTAATGTTAATCATATTCACATTGTTGTGTAATACCCCTTTAGAACTTTTCCCTCACAAAACTAAAACTATACCCATTGAACAGCAACTCTCCATTTTTTCCTCCTCAAGCCCCTGGCAACAACCATTATACTTTTTGTTTCCATGATTTTGATGACTCCAGAAACCTCTTATAAATGGAATCATACTGTATTTGTTCTTTTATGACTTTCTTATTTTACTCACCTATGTTGTAGAATGTGACAGAAGTTTTTTCTTTTGTAAGGCTGAATATCTATTGGGTTTTTAATTTCAGCATTGTATGCCTCATTTTTGAAAATTAAATTTCATAACATTTTGCTTTTTGTTTTACTTTGTTTTTAATCATAAATATTTCATATTATAGCTCATGTTGTCAACTTATTTTAAGTGCTTGAGGGCTCTAGTTTTCCTTTTCGAAACATATGTTAACTTTTACTCATAATGAATTGTTTCCTTGTGTGTTTTGAATTTTTTAATGTGAGGTCATATTTTACAGATTTTTGTTATTGTCTGTATTCCTATGAGAATTCTTTATGGTCTGGTTATAACTATCCTGTCTTAGCATGTATTAGTGAACTACCGAGGAATATAAGACATCAAGACCAACTTTGGCATCAGTTCCTTGATTTGAGGATTCTAAGCCCATATGGGTAGTATAAATTTTAACCTAATATGAGGTGGAGACCCATGGTTTTGAATTCTCAGGTTCTCAGAAGAGGCTTTGTTTCCTTTACTCAGAGCTCAGGCAAGACAAGATTCTTTGTCATCTCCCGGTTCCGGCGGTTGCATCCCCTGCCCCACCAACCCATTAGATAAGTATAGCCATAACATGGCCTTAACTTTGTGTGGGGTTTTCAATTTCATCTCTCCACCTCGAAAGGCCTCAAGGCCTCATTACCTATTATTAAGTGGGATTAAGATCCAAGAACCTGGGTAGACATTAGTATTGTTTTAATTTTGAATTATGTACAGCTGAAATATTGAGGTAGCTAGCTCCCAAGAGGGCTTCCAATGATCCTTGCCTCTTGGTATTCTTACTTCTCTGTAGTCTTTTCCCACATCACATTGAGGTTGTTTTAAGTGATTAATAGAATATGGCAGAAAGGATAACATGTCACTTCCAAAATTCTGTTTAAAGGCACTGGGGCTTTCGCTGCTCTCTCTTTCAGATCATTCACTCTGTGGGAAGCCAGCTGCCATGTCATGAAGACACTTAGGCAGCTTATGGAGAGGCCCAAGTGATCAAGAACTGTTCTCTCTGACCAATAGCCAATGAGGATCTGAGACCTACCAATGACCATGTGAATGAACTTGGAAATAGATCTTTTAGCCTTCAGGTGGCTATAGTTCTGGCTGGCATTTTGATTGTGACCTCATGTGAATCTCTGTGCCAGAATAATCCAACTAAGCCATTCCTGAATTCTTGAATCTCTGAAACCTAGTGAGGTAATGAATATCTGTTGTTTCAAGCTATTAAATTTTGACATAATTTGTTACACTGCAATAGATAACTAATATAGTTACCATGATTCTTTTACTAGTTTAATGCCTTAAAGATATAAATATATCCTTAACAGTCTTGATTTAGTACCTTAATCTTCTTGATTCAGATCTTCATTTTTGCCACCCTCTTCTATACTCGCAAACTAGACCTTGCCAATTATCATCTAGAACTGCTCTCCTTGTCTGAAATATTGAACTTCTATTTCTTCTTTTATATCATTGTCTTTTTATCCTTTTATCACCTATGTCATTTCTCCACACAAATTATAAGCCTCGTAAATATCTCTAGTAAAATGAACCACTCCTTTCCCCCCAGTTTATCTGCTTATTTTCTGGACTCAGGTTTTTTTCTATCATACTTGACCTATAACTTTTCCATATACTCAGCACCTATATCTTTTGGGAACTGTTCTTCATCCATTTCACATAGTATTGGTGAGGCTGTTGGTCACATGATCTAACCACCCCACCATTGGTGTGAACCCCTCACCCAGGCTATTCAAGCAATTTTTTTTTGGAAATTGATATGTACATTGTGAGAGAAAGGTCAAAGTCAGTCTATGGGGTCATGAGCTCTAAGGAATATGTAAAAATGGAGCTGCTGGAGGTCATTCTGTCATACCTGGAGAGATTTGGGAGAGAATGAAGTCAAACAGAGACAAGCAGAGCTGAGAGATAAAGAAATAATGTTCTTATGACACTATTCAAACCATGGATAATGCTGGGCCTGAAGTAAGTTCTATCAGATGTTCCAGGTATATGAGCCAATAAATCCTCTCCCATCTTTTTTCCCCTTATACTACTTTATAATATTTTTGTTTTTTACAACCCAAAGCATTGTACTAACATACTTACATAGCCTGGACCTCTCTTTCAGTTATGAACACCTTTGGTTGCAAATAACAATAAAACACAAAAACCATGTATACATAAATAAGGATTTATTTGCCCTACATAATAAGACGTCTGGGACAAGGCAATTCAGAGCTGATACAGCAGCTTCATGATATCTCCATAAACCCAAGTTTTTTTCTGCATTTCTGCTCTGTCTTCCTTACCATCCTGATTTTGTTCTACTACTTGTTGTCCCCAGGTCGTTAAGTAGCTACTACTTCTCTAGGCCTCATGACTGTACTCTAGGTGGAAAAGAGGAAACAAAAGAGGTATAATTTGCAGACTTAGGCTTATATCTCATTGACCATAAGAGTGTCACATGGCTTTCTGTAGCTGTAGGAGAGCTTGGAAATGAAGCACTTATATTTTATTGTCTCTATATTAAAGGTAGGCAAAGGAAAGAAGAGTTGGAAATGTACAAACTCAAGTCAACGACATGGGTTATTCTCTGGATTCTAGCACTATATCTTACCTCTTTACATACCCTATAAACCACCAACTACCTGCTAATTCTACAAATCATTCTGTATTTGAAAACTGTGTGTTATTGAACACAAATCACAGAATCGTGGAGAATGGAGCCTCTGTAAAATAATGGCATTTAACATCATTTAGATATCCAGAGATGTTTATTAGTTCTTTTTTATTTTGGATTTATTAACTTCCTCTCTTATTCCCTTAATTGTTATTGCAAATCTTTAACCTGTCCTACCTTCCCTAAGCCCCTCCTCATATTCCTTTCACTCTCAACAGATTATAGTCTTGTGCTTGTAAAGAAAATTGAGGCCACCATACTTGAAGCTCCTCGATTTTCTATAACCATTACTTTCCCCTTTTTCTTTGTTTCCCTTCACTTTGAAGATTAGAATCTACCATTGTCATCTTAACCTCACCTACATTAATTATGCTACAATTTCTTTGATGTTTATTTTATTCATTATTATATCCAAGCACTTGGCATCATGTGGTAGTAGGTCTACCATAAATATTTGTTGGATGCTATTAATCCTCTTTGTAGAACTTTGCTATATCAATTATCCATTCCCTCTATTGAATCTTTTGCTTTCCACTCTTTTATCTCCTGTCTTTTAATATATGAACAAACTCAAGCTTTTCCCCCACCCCAAAGGCAGAAATCCCCCCAAAGCAAAAACCCTTCTTCTAATGTACCTGGATTCACTCCCTGGTTAACATCTAACTTTTCTCTTTATCTGAAGAACCAAGTTTCTCAAAATAGTAATCTCTAATTTTACTCTTTGCTTCCATATCTTTCAATCATTTCTCATCATACTGCTTAGCGACTTCAACCCCACCATGTCAATGAAACAGTTCTTACTAAGGTCCCTGATGAGTTCCTACTTACCAAACTTATGTATTACTTAAGCTTTCTGCAGAATTTACTTGTAAATTTTCTATTTCTTACAACTCTCCCTTTTCTTGAATTTTGCGACAATAGGAATTTATGATTTATCTAACTCTCTGTTGATTTTTTTCTTCTTCTATTGGGATTCTCTTTCTCAGTGGTGTTACTCAGGGCTCTGTAGGTAATCATCTTATCTTTTCACTATGTATATACTCCTTGGGTAACCTTACCAATACCATGACTTTAGCTGTCACTCAGATGCAAATGCTTCTCAGATCCGTATTCCTTTGGTCAGACCAAGGAAAGTGACATTTGAACAAAGACCAGAAAGAGGTGAAGGATAAGCTATGCAAATATCCGGTAGAATATCATTCCAGGGAGTAGAAATAGCAAGTATAAAGGTTCTGAAGTGGGAGTCTATTTGGCATGTTTAATAAAGAGCTGAGAGAGTGAGGGGGAAAATCAGTAGGAAATGAAATTAGTGAAGTAATAGAGGGTCAAATCATGTAAAACCTTATAGGCCGTTTTAATGACCCTAACTTCTATTGGGAGTGAAACGAAAAGCCAGTGGAGGTATCTGAGCAGAGAAGTGATATATTCTAACTGAAGTTTTAAAAGGATCACTCTGAGTTGAGAATAGATTGACAAGTGCAAGGTAGAAAGTAGGTCTTCCTAATTAGGAAGCTATTACAGTAATTTAGATGACAGATGTTGGTGATCTGGACCAGAGTAGTAGCAGTGAAGTAGCTAATTATGGATCTGTTTTAAAGGGAGAATCAATAGCATATAGTGACAGACTAGATGTGGGGTTTGAGAAATAAGAAGAATTTAAAGATTTTTGTTCTGAGTAAGTGGAAGAATGTAGTTGCAATTTACTGAGATAGGAACACTGTGGGAAAAACAGGTTGGGGGGAAGATTAGGAGATCAGTTTTGTACCAATTAAATATGAGATAACTATTAGACATTCAAAGGTAAAAAGTCTTGAGGCAACTGATAAAATAACGGAGTTTAATGGTTAAGTGGGACTAGAGATATAAATTTGGAAGTCATCATCTTGTAGATGGCACCCAGAGATCATCACTGGAAATGAGAATAAATTAAAAAAAATAAACTATCTAAAAACTGAGACTTGAAGTGATCTAATGTTAAAAGACCAGGAGATAAGAACGAACCAATAAAGGAGGCTAGTAGTGGCTAGTAGGTGGGAAGAAAATCAGGAGAATGTGGTGTTCTTGGAGATGATTGAAGAAATATTTCAAGAAAGAAGGAGGAATTGACCATCAAATATTGCTGAGGTCAAGGAAGTTGAGGACTGAATGTTTCAATGGGTCAAGAGAGTGGGAAGAAAAAAATAGAAATTTTTCTGTAAAAAGGAGAAAATGGAGCAATGTCTAGGGAGATAAGTGGGATCAAGAGAGTTTGTTTTAGATGGAATAATAACATATTTAAAATCTGATGGAAAGGACCCAGTAGAGAAGAAATTTGTTAAAGCAGAGAGAAATAGCAGAGATTTGCTGGAGCAATATCTCTAAGTAGGGGAGAAGAGATGGGTTCAAGTGCATAAGTAGAGAAACTGTCCCCTGACTAAAACAGTTAATTCATCCAAGTAACAGGAGAGAAGATAGAGAGAATATAGATGTGGGCAAGTGGGTAGATGTTATAATGGGAGCATATGAAAATACTCTTCAGATGGCTTCTATTTTTCTTCACAAGGAAGCTGAGAATGAAGATAGGTAAAGAAGTATTGGGAGATTGATATTATTTATTACTTTACTACTCTCCTTTTCTAGTTATTTAGGAGAGAGAGAAATGAACCGGGAAATAATGTACAATTGCCTGATAGCATCAAAGTTAGGAATCATATATTCGAATGAGACTAATCATAGCATGGTTGTATGCTTTTCTTCAGCTATCTTTAGTTGTGCAAGCTCAGGAATAAAAGCCCAAGAGTTGAATTTAAGCAGTATTAACTTTTTTTTTTTTGCAGGGCAAATACAACCCAAAAAGAAACAAAGGAATTGAGAATGTATAGAAGGGAGTGGTGGTAATGACTGACCATTAAATTTAAACTGAGTAAGAAAGAAAGTAATCACATAAGGGGCATGAGGGATAATGCAAGGTAATTGGATCAATGGGCAATAGGTTGAGGAGTAGAAGTTAAAGAATTATTGGAGCTGAGGTAATGGGAGTGAAATGGAAAACTAGAAGGTGGTGATTAGAGAGAGTAGGATGCTCGAAATTAAGATTATGGAAAGATTGTAGCTTTTGCAACAGGATATGACTACAGGAGATGTTTAGTCAACAGAATCAAAGTAAAAAAATCAATTCATGGGGTAGGAATCATAAGAGAAGACAGGTCAAGGAGAGGTAAGGAAGATCCAGAAAGAGGAGAAGACTAAGATGATGCAACTGAAAAGCAATAGGAGTAAAAGGGTTGGACAAGATCATTGAAGGAGAAGAGGTCAATGATCTGTAAAACTAGGCTAATAGAAGGACCATCTACATGTGTAGAATTATGAAAGGAATCTGTCAAAAATATAAGAATCAGCCAGGAGCTAAACTCTTTAAAGAATAAGGGTAGTGACCTGAGAAGGGCAGATGACTGTAACAGAAAGAGTAGCAGTATAACAGTCTTATGACAAAAAATTCAAAGCTAAAATTGCTCATCTCATGGTCATGCATGACCTCCTACTTACCAAAAATTTATCTTTTCTTCAGAATTTTTCATCACTTCCACTTTCTTGAAATTCATTTTTCTTAAAATATTGTGACCCTGAGATCTGTTAGTTCTTCTACCTGTCTGGCAATTTCTTTTGTTGTTATCTCTTTCTCAGTGGTATTATCCAGGGTTCCCTACATGTCCTTTTCTCTTCTCACTGTACACACACTCCCTGGCTGATCTCACCAATCTAATGGCTTTTGCTGCCAACTCAAATGTATGTGGCTCTCAAATCTGTAGCTCCAGTTATAACTGTGCTCCTTGCTCTAGTCCTGTATTTCTGATTGCCCACTAATAGCATTTAAATGTCCTTCATACAGTTAATTTATTCAAGAATGAATTATTTTCTTCTCCAAACTTCCTTATCTTCATTTTTGGATTTTGGTCAATCACTAAGATATATTTGACTCATACAGTTATATTTCTCTTCCTATCTCCCACATGTAGTCAAGTCACCAATTCCTGTGAATTCTATTTATGAACTTTGAATTCTATTTCTGAATTGTCAACACTAATTAAATCCAATTATTTTACTCCTTCAAATCTGTATCTGTGCAACAAAAAGTTGGTGAAGAAAAACACCAATGCATCTCCCTAGCTTCATGGAGGTCTAAGAGATACAGCTTATTGAACGTTCTGTTTTATACCCCACAAAGGCACAAAAAAGGAAGATGAAATGGATGTTTAATGTTAATACACTACTCTGACATATCATCCCGCGATTCAGTTACATGGCTCCCTAAGAGAGAGTATTTCTAGGTTTAGAATTTGTGTGTGTGTGTGTGTGTGTGTGTGTGTATCAATATTAGATAATAAGTTTTTGTTGTAGTTTATTATTTGTAATTTTTTTAAAATAAGAGATTTAAATAGTCACTACCTCAGAGAAGTCTTCCTTGATCGCTCTATCTAGATAGATTTTTTTCCTATTATTCTCTAGTTGTTTCTTATTGGTTTATCAAGTATTTAGAATATCTATTTTGAATCAGGCACTATTCCAAGTGCTAGAATTACAGTGAATAAAAGGGACAAAATCCATACCTTCATTAAACTTAGAGTCCAATGTGGGAGCCAGGCAAGAAACTTGTATAGAAATAATGTATTTTCCAATAGTGAGCCATGCTATAAGACAATAAAGGGTAATAGGACAGGATATATGGGAGTAGAGGAAGCTAGGAGCAATTTTAGGTAAGAAAATCAGGGAAAGCCTCTTTAAGGAAATGAGATTTTAGTGTAGATATAAAAAGCTATCCACAGAAGGACCTGGGTGAAGAGTTCTCCACAGAGAGAGCAGCAGGAATCAAGACCTTGAGGTGGTAAATCTTGGCATGTTCAAAGATGCCGTCAATATATCGATATATCTACAGGCCTCCTTCATAGCACTTATCACAGGGTGTAGTCATATATTCATTTGTGTTTACCTATTTAGATTATATATATATATATATGTTTTAGTGTCTGTTCTCCCCATGATTCCTGAGGTCTGAAATCATTTCTATCTTGTCGAATGTCTCTACCTAGTACCTGACTCACAGTGAATAGTTAAATGTTTACTGAATGAATCAATAAGTAAGTAATAACTACTTAAAAAATAAAATTATTTGTAAGAATAGTTGTTATAGAAGTATTTTTGTTTTTTAAATATAAAGTTATAATATTAACTATGCCTTTTCAAACTTCATTTTCTGTTATCAAAAGTAGGCTCTTTTCCTGCACCCTTTTTCCCTTGACATTTTCTTTTCTAAGAACTTAGACGTTCAGTTAAGTTCTCCTGAGAGAAATTTTGATAGAGATGTTCTCCTTTCCTTGTTTCACTACAAGTGTTTATCATATTCAGTTTATGGAAAAGAATGAAGGGAAAGAGAAAAACAGAATTTAAGGTAATTATGGAATATCCAGGAGGTGTCCAATCAGCAGAATCTAGGGAAACATTTATTTATGGGACAAGAATTATAAGTGAAGCCAAGCCAAGGAGAGGTAAGGGGAGGCCAGAAAGATAAAGACTAGGATAATGTGACTTACTAAGAAGTAAAAGGAGAGAACTTTTAAGAGTGGCGGGGGGGATTCTGAAATGTCAAATGCTAAAGAGAGCACCAGATTCAGAAAAAAGATCCTTGCATCTGGACATTGGTGCCTTTTTTAGAGTGCAGTTCAGGAGAATGATGGGGCTAAGTGTGAGGAAGTAAAAGCTTTGGACATAAGCCATTTATTCTACAGGTCTGATAGTCAATGGTCAGTGATAATGTCTCCTTCCTTACTTCCCAGAGGAAATACCTTTAGATAACCTCTGGGACAAGGAAAGTTAGGGGGTCAGACTTCCTGTCACTTCTCAGCCCATTCTCATCACATTAAAACAGAATGAAATGTCTGTTTAGAGATTCTGGAACAGGGTTACCTTCTTTCTGTTTCCATTTGCAGCAGTCTTCCTTATATTAACATGTACACTGGGCCCTAATGGAAGAAAAAGCTTCAGGTAAATGTCCTAAAGCCGTACTAGAATGGGGAGTAGACAAGAGATATCAGGCATGTTATTTTGGGGCTAGTTTATTTGACACGAGAAGGAACATGAGAAGGAAAAAAGCCTCATGGCTCAGGCTAGAGGTTAGAAACTTAAATTTTTATAGGTATCAGGCAGATAAATAAACAAGAGAAGTAGGCATGGCAGGCCACAAATGAAGTGTAGAGTACAAGCCCCATTTAGAATAGGGCAAATACTATTTAGTATCAGATAATTGTTGCTCTTGTAGGAACGTGGTTCCAGTATAGTTAGATATCTGAAAATATTTTTAAAGAAAAGCGGTAAATCAGGATATCTAGGTGTATTGTTTCAATTTTTCATGTTACAATATTTTTTTAAGCACTATGGGGGCCAAACATCTCTAGACAGGATCCTGGTCTCCAGCTGCCAGTTTGTGATTTCAGGTTTAGGACTTAAGAAAGTGTGCCAAGGGAATATTCTCCTCATTCCTCAACTCACTACTGGTCAGTTCCACCCCACAACACTTCTATCATAGTGTCCCCGGCTTCCTTTCCTCAGGCACTCACGAGACTTACATTGTTTTCTCCTTAATCCTTATCTGCTGACTCTGAGGGCAAGAGAGGAATGGGCAAAGAACTATAGTAGGAGTTGGGGGAAAATTAGAGATGTTCCGATTCTAGTTCAGTTTCTCAATCTATAAGTATGCCACTAATTTTATCCTAAAGTACCTGAAGGTAAATGCATAACCTCACTGAGAAGATTAATTTCTTCTTGAAGACTACCCCATGTAATCTCCTTTGAAAAATGTGTCTCTCCTATTAAGTGGACTGGAATCACCTGGGTAGTTGTAAAATACAGGCATATGTTGCAGGATTGGTTCCAGATCACTGTAATAAAGTGAGTATTGCAATAAAGCATGTCATAATTTTTTTGCCGGTGGAGGATTTTGCCTTCAATTTGAAAAAATGCAACACCTGTGAAGCACAATAAAGTGTAGCACATTAAAACAAGGTATACCTGTACTGCTGCTTGAGTAGCAGCCTAGACTAATTAAATCAATATCTCTGGGCATTGGGTCTTGTATTAGTAGTTTTAAAAGCTCCTCAGGTGATTCTAATGAGCAGCCAGGGGGTTAAGAACAACTAGATAGGTGATGTGAGGGGTTTTATTGAGAATATGTGAAGGATGAGAGAATAGCTAGGTGAGTAAAAGTGTTAGTGACTGGAGCAAAGGCCCAAAGAGACATTGCATGGATTTGTAGTGTGCTGCATAGTTCGTTAGTTATTTCTTATGGACTTTGCATGTTGAGGATACTCAGGATTTGGATATGAAATCCTATGGAGGGAATATTGACCAAGCAACATAAAAAGTAAGGAAGAGGTCTCACAGAGCTGAATGAAGATTGATATGGCTGGAATACTATGAAAGAAAAATTGGAGATGTAACTAGGGGATTTGTAGGCCATGCCAAAGTTTGAGACTACCAGTGGGTGTGACTGGGGATTGTTTAAAAGGTGAGAGGATTTTTCTTCCCTTTCATTAACTTCCCAGGACAGCTTCTTGTGTCAATCAAAGCAGTTTAATGGTGTTGATGCAGTTTCCTCCATTTTACAATGAGAATATTAAAGAACAAGCTTACTTGCTGGGCAAAGAAAGTTTTTGTTTATTTGGTTTGTTTGTTTTGGAATATTGTAAGCATCGTATGTTTTTTCCCCTGGTTGCAAAATGCATAATTTATCTTTTGGGAATGGGGCATCCAGATCTTAATGTGTTTACCTTCAGAACAATTGGTTATTTACAGCTGGTTAATTCCTTTCCCAACAGAAAGGGAAAAAAAATGGTTAATTATGTATTGAGTGTTGGGTGGTCTTGAGGCCTATAAAGGAGATCTGATCAAGAGTTTCTCACAACAATGGTGCCATTTACTGATATGAGGAAGAGTAGTAGAAGAAATGGCTTGGAGAGGGAAATCAGTTTTTCTTTATTCTTTTCTTTTTGACACCTTAAATTTGATATGTATGTTAGACATATAAGTAAAGGTGTCAAGTAGGCAGTTGGTGATGTAAGCCAGGATGCCAGAGCTAAAGATATAAATTTGGGAACCATTAGCATATAAATGGTATTAAGACAATGGGAATGGTTGACACCACAAAAGATGAACATGTTTACAGAGAAGTGAAAGGGGCCTGGATCTGAAGCTTAGTTTTAGTCTTTACTGGTTCTGCAGAGGAAAATGAGGTTCAGAGGAGAATGAGAAGCAGCTGGCAAGAAAGGAGGAAAACTAGGGGAATGTAGTGTCACAGAAGCCAAGATAAGAGAGTGTAGCATTGATAATAAATATGAAGGATGTTTAAAAGTTTCAAGGAAATATAAGAACCAAGAGGTCTTCTATATTTTGTTATCTGGTCTACAGTAAAATGTAAGCTTTGTTTTTCTTATAAGCTCTTTTTCTTACCTCTTAGATATTTGTGGATATATATTCCTAGGTCTTATTTTTCGCAGCGATTATTCATAGTGCTGTCCAAACTTAGGATGGAATATGGTAGATTTCCTGATCTAGATGGGTTATAAGTCCCTTCCATGACATGTTCCCTAATTTTATGGCTGGTTTTGGGCATTTCAGATGTTGAAAACATTTCTCTACCTGTCCTGACTTCACAGACTATTCCTTCTTCCCCTCTGAAGAACCCTAGAAGTTTTATTTTTTGTCCCATTTGATCCCTTTGATAAAGAAGGTACTCTTTTACCTACCTAAAGAGATCTCACCTGAGCTTTAGGCCATTTTGTATGAACATAGCAGTGACCCTATCCTCTTTTCTTTGATGCCTTCATGACTCTATTCCTGGAAGTCCTTCCTTCTTTCTGATCAAATATTTTCGGTCCAGTCCTGTTCCACTGGCCTCTTGGCCTTTGCCTGACCCTTGGGTCCTTTCCTAGCATGTAGGTCCCTCTCTAAGGGAGATACAAGAAGGTGGTCTAGGAGGTGAAAGATGCAGAGATCTGACTGTCCTGAAGTCAGCCAGGACCCTTTTCTATACGTAAGTTACTTTTAAACTCTCTAAACTGACAAGCTAGACTTATCTGCCCCATTCTTTGGCTTATCAGCTCTTTAGATATATGGCCACTTTGCATACACAGTCTTTTCATAGAAGCATATTCAGAAAGCATATTCAGACCAGCTGCTGGAGTCCACTGGTGAGCCAACTGCCTAGCTAGGTCCATGGGCTGGTTATTGAGATCCACACATCAGTTGCTGTGGTCCTCAAGCCCCTTTTCTTTGTTCTCAGATGTCCTTTGGCGATCCATAAATGTGAATTTTCTCAGCATTCTGGATGACGCAAGACAGAAGCAGGCCTCTAGGGCAGCATCCCAAAAGGCTGGGGAAGCAGAACACTCATTTTGCTCTCTCCTTCTCCTATGGGAGAAATCATAGACTGAAGGAATCTCTCTCAGCACTGAGCTGTACCAGCTTGAGGAAGTGGGTGATATGAGTAAAGTAAAATTCTTCTTACCCTTTTTGATGCTCAGTTGTTCTAAGTTGTTCTCAGATTTTGTGATCCACTGAGGTGCTGACTCTCTCAACTAGACTCTAGAGGGCTCATAAAGGTATTTTTGTCTTTGAATAGTTGTTAAATTTTTTTTGTAGGACAAACGTTAGGACCTCTTATTCTACCATTTAGTTAGTGCCACTCTAATATCTTTTTTAGTGTCTTTTTCTGATCACAAAAATAATAAATACATGACCATTGTAAATAATTCTAACATTCTACAAGCAAAAATCAACTACTATCCCCAAGATAACTGCTATTAATGATTTTATATTAAAAGAATAACTTTTTTATGAGAATAAACTATTTTTTAGAATTTTCTCTTTTTTGCTTGAGAATATCTTAAACAATGTCAGAATATATAGTTCTGCTATATTCCTTTTGCTTTTGATTAATTTTTACCAGTTTTAACTACAAATAGTTACATGTCAAATAGTGCTTTATAATATATATATAACAACTGATGGTCTCTTATTTTATATTCCTATCTTCCATATTTTCCCTTCTTCACACATGCACACACATAAAACACATTACCTATTGACTTCTTATTTGTGTAGATTTATTCTTTCCCTGCCCCATTTTCCTAATACAAAGAGATCTCGATTTTAGTTAAATACACATTCAAGTGCTTTTATCATTATGACCACGTAAAAAAATATTGGTTACTGAGCTAAGAAGTGCCTGTGATCACATTTCCCTTCTTGTGGAAATTTTAGTTTTTCTTGAAGTTAATTGCCTCATTTTTCTCTTTGCTTCATTTTTAGTAAACATTTGACTATCTTCTCACATCCTCCATTAGCTCTGTAAAAGTGATTCTCAATATAATTTTCCACCCAATTAAGTCTGTTAAATAATTCATCAGCTTCATGTACTTTTAGATACATCCCTATTAGAGCATCTGATCTCATATTTCATCCTAAACTGGTTATTTTCTATGCCTGATGTGAAGAAACTGTCTTAGTACTCCCTTTACCACCACCTTAGACAACCCTTTTACCTATCTCCTTTACCTATCTCCTCTACCCCAACTTTTGTATCTTGTAGTTTTCTCTATGTATCTCTGAATTATTTTAATGTTACAGTAATAGTGTAGTGTTTTCTGATTTAAACCAATCAAATTCTTCTAAAATTTTAAATAAATTTTTAAATTTAAGTACAAAATTTTAAACAGCCCAGGACTGAAGAGAGCCCATGTGCTAGAAACTATGTAATCAGCTCACGAGATTTCAAGATTCAATGGGAGAGGGTGGGGTAGTTACAGTAGGGAAGAACTTAAATAACGGCTACAAACAATAAATGAGAAAAACAAAATTCACTGGCTAAATTAATCACAAACACCAGCCAGATACCAGCAGGCCCTACTGCCAGGGTGAGCTAAGAGATAGATAACATCTAGGGCTCCTTGTCCCAGAGAGAGGGAAGTCTGTGACTAGCCTGAAACCTCTGTACACATTCTAGAGTCCACCCAGAGGAAGGGGAGTGGGTCAAAGGTCCGGGCTCATTCACTCAGAAGTTTAACTGGTGGAGAGATCTTTGGAAACATGGTGGAGTGAGAGATGTCCCCACATATCTCCCTTTGGAACAACAATAAGCTGAACATCTAAAACTCAACAAAAAACACCTGAACTGCACACCAGCACATCTGAGCATGGGATCTGTGCATAGAGATACCACAGGTCAGAACCCTGGTGTCAGGCAGTGGACTGGGAGAAAAAAAGAAACTGCCTCTCAAAGTCCACAGCGCTCCCTGCAGGAGGAGGGGGAAGGGAGAAGGAGGGGCAAGTTCGTGTGGCAAATTCCTTGAACAGCCCTGCCTGAGAAAGTTGTGAGCTTCCCGTGGCTAGCTGGCTGCAGGGCCCAGTCATCAGGGCAGAAAGCAGAGAAGCAGCTGGCAGAGAAACGACAGTTGATTTTTACCGACCCTCATTACAAAACTGAAGCTGAGCCACAGCTCCCAGCCCCCAATCCAGAGGGACCTCCCCCCATACCCTTTGAGACAGAACACTGCAGTGCCCCAGGGAAATCTCAGCAAATGCTACCAAAATTGTTGGTAACACAACAGGGACTTAAACTGAGGGTAGCGAGCATGATTAAATATTTATCAGAAAATAAAAAAGCATTTTTAAAGCTTCATATAAAGCAGTGATCCAAGAGGCTTAGGTGCCACATGCTAGAGTGAATCCTCCTCTGTAGAGTCAACCCCTCACTGGCCAGTCCTCACAACGATCAGCCCAAGGGTCAATCTCTTGCATCAACAGGCAAATGTCAACCAAGGCTCAACTATAACCCACACAACAGATACACCATGAGCAACGGGTGCAGGTGACCAGGGGAGACTGTGCCACTGGGCCCTGCAGGACATGTACTACGTAAAACCCTCTACTAAGACTGGGAGACCTAAGAGCCCTATCTAATACAGAGACACAAGCACAAGGAAGTAGCCAAATGGGAAACAAAGAAACATGTCTCATGAAAGAGCAGAACAAAATTCCAGAAGAAGAACTAAACAAAATGGAGGCAAGCAATCTACCAGATGCAGAGTTCAAAACACTGGTTATAAGGATGCTCAAGCAACTTATGGGAAGAGTAGATGAACTCAGTGAGAACCTTAACAAAGAGATAGAAAACATAAAAATGGAGATAGAAAACAGAAAAAAAGAGCCAGTCAGAAATAAAGAATACAATAAATGAAATGAAGAATACATTTGAGATGAAGCAGAGGATTAAAACAGTGATTTAGAGGACAGGGTAGCAAAGGACACCCAATCAGAATAACAACAAGAAAAAGGAGTTTTTAAAAAATGAGGATAGTTTAAGGGATCTCTGGGACAACATCAAGTGTACCAACATTTGCATCATGGGGATATCAGAAGGAGTAGAGAGAGCAAGAAATTGATAACCTGCTTGAAGAAATAATAATGCAAAACTTCCTTAACATGCTGAAGAAAATAGACATACAACCCCAGGAATCTCAGAGAGTCCCAAACGAGATAAATCTAAAGATACATTGTAATTAAAATACCAAAGGTTAAAGACAAAGAGAGGATCTTAAAAGAGGCAAGAGAAAAGCATTTTGTTATCTACAAGTGAGCTCCCCTAAGACTGTCAGCTGATTTCTCAACAGAAACTTTGCAAGCCAACAGGTATTGACATGAAATATTCAGTGATGAAAAGCAAGGACCTACAAGCAAGAATACTCTACCCAGCAAAACTATCATTTAAAATCAAAGGACAGATAAAGAGCTTCACAGACAAGACAAAGTTAAAGAGTTTATCACCACCAAGCCAGTATTACAGGAAATGTTGGAGGGACGTCTTTAAAAAGAAAAAGTGTGTCAAAATATGAATAGAACATAGCGACTTTGCTGGGTTCCAACACACAGCACTTGGAGAATGCAGACTTCTTTATTCTGTGTCAGACATGTCTTGGAGAAAACCCATATATCCGAATGACCAAAGAAGAGTATGGGAAGGAATGCAAAATCTATGCCAGGTCATTCATGATGTTTTGTTGGTGCCCCAGAGTCTGTATGCATTTCAAGACCAAAGTGTACCAAACCTGCAGTAAATTGAAGAATGTCTGTGAGACCTGCCTCTTGGATCTAGAGTATGACCTGTCCATCCAGGTTTGTGACATGGGTTGTCTTTTAAGGATAAACAAATAAAATAGAAACAAACCCATAGAAACAGAGGACATTTTGAAGGTTACTAGATGGGAGGGGGGCTTGGGAGAGTGTGTGAAAAAAGTGGAAGGGATTAAGAAGTACAAATCAGTAGTTACAACAAGTCATGGAAATATAAAATATAGTACAAGGAATATAGTCAATAATATTGTAATAGCTATGTATGGTGTCAGATGGGTACTAGATTTATCATGGTGATCACTTTGTGAGTTTTGTAGATGCCTAATCACTAGGTTGTATACCTGAAACTAATATAATGTTGTATACCAATTATAATTGAGAATTAAAAAACATTATTAAAAAAAATACTGATGCCTGTTTCCACAAGTGGTTGAGCAGGCCTTTCTCATCACAATCTGCTCATCAAGGCTTATCACTTGTAAAAACTGCACTGATTTGATGGGCAGAAATAGGACCTTCTGTTTGTTTATCTTTCTTAGTTATGAGCAAGATCGAGCATAATTCCACATTTAATTGCTACATGAGTTTTTATTTTACATTAAGACATTTCTTCTCTTTTTCTTTCTTTCTTCTCCTTTTCCTCTTTCTTCTCTTATTATCTGATTGTCTCTTTTATTTTCTTTATAATTTTTCCTCTCACCTCTTAATTCTCCAGAATAAAAGAAAATGACACTACTTTAAGATTTTTTTTTATAGCTTTATATTCCCTTTATATGCTGTTACTTTGTCACAGAAAGTTCTTCATGAAATAAATACATTGTGTTATCATATTTAAAAAAAGAAGTACGGTGAGCTACAAAGGAAAATAGACAACTAAACAAGATCAAGAAAACAATACATGAACAAAATAAGAAATTCAATAAAGAGATAGAAACCACGAAAACTTGGCCTACAGCTGAGTGCCTCTCAGGACTGTGCCACTAGACACCTACCACACAAAGCCACACTGATAAGATCAGGAGACTTAAGGGCTTTGCTTAGTATATGGAAACAGACACAGAAAGGCAGCCAAAATGGGAAGACAAAAAAGTAGAAGCCATATGAGAGAACAGAACAGAGATCCAGGAATAATGGAGTTGAGTAATCTAACATATGCAGAGTTCAAAATACTGGTTATAGAGATGCTCAATAAACTTAGGGGAAGTGTAGATGAACTGTGTGAAAACTTTAACAAAGAGATAAAAAACATAAAAATGGAAATGGAAATTACGAAAGGGAACCAGTCAGAAATGAAAACATTATCTAAGATGAAGAGTTTATTAGAGGGAATTAAAAGAGGGAATGAAGAAGAGGATCAGACCACTGATATAGAGGATGGGAAAGCCAAGGTCACCTAATAAGAACGGCAAGAGAAAAGAAGCCAAGACTGTAATAATAATTAAAGAAGTCTTTGGAACAAAATTAATAGGGGTACCAGCAGGAGGAAAAGGAGAACGAAAAGTGGAAAAGTTATTTGAAGAAATATTCATGGAAAACTACCTTAACCTTGTGAAAGAAATAGAAAGGCCAGAGAGTCTCAAGAAAGAGGAACCCAAAGAGGCCCACACCAAGACACACCATAATTAAAATGCCACAGGTTAAATTCAAAAAGAGACTCTTAAAGCAGCAAGAGAAAAGCAGTTAGTTACCTACAAGGGAACATCCATAATACCGGCAACTGATTTCTCAAAAGAAGCTTTGCAGGAAAGAAGGGCTTGGCACAAAATATGCAAAATGATGAAACCCAGGATCTACAACCAGTAAAGCTATCATTTAGAGTTGAAGGAGAGATAAAGAACTTCCCAGACAAAAATAAGCTAAAGGAATTCATCAATGCCAAGCCACTATTACAGAAAATGTTGGAGGAACTTCTTTAAGAAAAAAAAAAAAAGAAACATTTATCAAAATCATGAATAAAAAATGTTAATAACTACATATCTATCAACAAGTACCTAAAGTAGAAAAGAATTAAGTGCCCCAACCAAACGATAGGGAGCCTGAATGGATAAGAAAACAAGACACCTACATATGCTGCCTACAAGAGGCTCACTTCAGATTAAAAGACATACATAGACTAAAAGGAAGAGGATGGAGAAAGATATTGCCTTGATGGCCCTAGAAGGTATTGCACTTAATAAAGTAAGTCAGATGGAGAAAGACAAATGCCACATGATTTCATGTACATGGAACAAAATAAACAATATCAACAACAAAAATGGAAATAAACTCATAGATACAGAGAATATTTTGAGGGCTACTAAGTGGGAGGGGGCTTGGGGACTGAATGATAAAGGGCAAAGGTATTAAAAAGTACAAATGGATAGATACAAAATAGTCATGGAAATATAAAGTGTAGTACAAGGAAAATAGTCAATGATGTTGTCAAAAATATGTAAGGGAGAAGAGGGGTACTGGATTTAGTGGGGGTGATCACTTGAGCTCTAATCACTGTGCTGTATAACCGAAAGTAATATATTATTGTATGCCACTATAATTGAAAAAACTTATTGAATTGTAAATGTAAATACAAGCAACTAATTGTCTATTATATTTCAATAAGGCTGTGGAAAAAACTTCCCAAATACGTGGAAAGAAATTAATCTCCAGGTTCATGAAGCATAAAGGATCGCTAATAAATTGACTCCAAAAAAGGTCTACACTAAGATATATTATAATTAAATTGTCAAACGTCAAAAACAAAAAGAAAATTTTGAAAGCAGTAAGAGAAAATGACTTGTCACAAATAAAGAAATTTCTATAAAACTATCAGCAAGCGTTTTAGCAGAAACCTTGCAGGCTAAGACAGAGTGAGATGATATATTTAAAGAGCTGAAAAAAGAAAACTGCCAACAAACTTCATGTGAAATCTCAAGGCAAACAAATGGTCAAAACCATCTTCAAAAAGAACAAAGTTGGAGGATTTGAACTGGCAGTCTGACCTTTAAAAATAAAGAATGGATAAAGACTTTCCCAGACAAACAAAAACTAAAGGGTTTCACTGTCAGATATGGACAGATCATCTAAACAGAAAATCAATAATAAATTTCTTAAATGATACATTAGTACAACTGGACATAATTGACATTTACAGAGTCTTCCATCCCAAAACAGCTGCTTATAAATTCTTCTCTAGTGCACATGGAACATTCTCAAGAATCAAACACAGACTGGGACACGGAGATAGCCTCAACAAATATTAGAGAGTGGAAATCATAACAACCATATTTTCTGATCATGATATTTGAAACTAGAGATAAACTGCAGAAATAAATCAGGAAGAACCACAAATACATGGAGATTAAACAACACACTACTAAAGAATAACTGGGTCAGAGAAGATATAAAAAGAGAGGTCAAGAGATACATAGAAACTAATGATAATACTAATACAACATATCAAAACTTTTGGGACATGGCAAAAGCGGTCATAAGAGGAAAGTTCATATCATTACAGGCCTATCTCCAAAAACAAGAATGAGCCAAAATAAACAACTTAATGCTTCATCTTAAAAAACTAGCAAAGGAAGAACAAATAAAGCCTAAAGTCAGCAGAAGGAAAGAAATAATCAAAATTAGAGCAGAAATAAATGAAATTGAAAACAAACAAACGATAGAAAAAATAAATGCAACAAAGAAATAGTTCTTTGAGAAGGTTAAGAAAATTGACAAACCCCTGGCTAGACTCACTAAAGAAAAAAGAGAAAGAACATAAATAAACAAAATCAGGGATCAAAAAGAGGAAATTATGACAAACACTGCAGAAGTGCAAAGGATCATACAAGAATACTATGAAAAATTATATAACACCAAATTTAATCTCCTAGAAGAAATGGACCAGTACTTAGAAAAATACAACCTTCCTAGACTGAATTAGGGGAAAAAAAAAAGGAAATCTAAATAGACCAATCAGCATTATGGAAATTGAAACAATCATCAAAAATCTGCCAAAAAGTAAAAGCCCAGGACCAGATGGCTTCACCAGTGAATTCTACCAAGCATTCAACGAAGATTTAATACCTATTCTCCTCAAACTCTTCCAAAAAATTGAAGAAGAGGCAATACTTCCCAACTCATTTTATGAGGCCAATATTACCTTGATACCAAAACCTGGTAAAGATAACACAAACAAAGAAAACTACAGACCAATGTCTTTCATGAACACAGATGCAAAAATCCTAAATAAGATACTGGCCAACCGAATACGGCATCATATTAAAAAGATTATACACCATGATCAAATGGGCTTCATCTCAGGGGCACAGGGATGGTTCAACATATGCAGATTAATTAATGTGATGCATCACAGAAACAAATAAAAAATAGGAATCATATGATCATATCAACAGATGCAGAAAAAGCCTTTGACAAGATACAGCATCCATTCATGATCAAAACACTTAATAAAATAGGTATAGAAGTAAAGTACCTTAATAAAGTACCGTAATAAAGGCCATGTATGACAAACTTTCAGCCAACATTATACTTAATGGTGAAAAACTAAAAACCCTCCCTCTAAGATCAGGAACAAGGCAAGTCTGTCCACTATTGCCACTGTTATACAATATAACATAGGAGGGCCTAGCCAGACCAATCAGACAAGAGAAAGATATAAAAGGCATCCAAACAGGAAACGAAGAAGCCAAACTGTCATTATTTGCAGATGACATGATTCTCTATATAGAAAACCCTAAAAACTCCACAGGAACACTACTAGGAACAATAAGCAAACAGAGTACGGTCTATGGATACAAAACCAAAATTCAGAAATCCATAGTATTCCTATACTGTAATAATGAAGTATCAGAAAAAGAAGTGGAAAAAATAATTCCTCTTGCAATTGCAACAACAACAACAACAAAATAAAATACCTAGGAATAAATTTAATGAAACAAGTGAAAGACCTATATAATGAAAACGGTAAGATATTATTAAAAGAAATCAAAGAAGGTACAAAGAAATGGAAAGATATTCCTTGTTCTTGGATTGGAAGAATCAGCATGGTTAAAATAACCATATTACCTAAAGCATTATACAGATTTAATGCAATCCCCATCAAACCCCATTGGCATTTTTTAAAGAAATGGAACAAAAAAATCATCAGAATTGTATGGAAGCACAAAAGACCCTGAATTGCCAAAGCCATCCTGAGAAAAAAGAACAAAGTTGGAGGCAACACTCTGCCCCACTTCAAATTACACTACAAAGCGACAGTGATCAAAACAGTATGGTATTGGCAGGAAAACAGACACATGGACCAGTGGAATAGAATCAAGAGTCCTGAAGTAAACTCATATTTTTATAGGCAAATAATTTTAACAAAAATGCCAAAAATATACAATAAAGAAAGGAAATTCTCTTCAATATGTGATGCTGGGAAAATGGAAAAACCACCTGCAAAAAATAAACTATACTGTTGTCTATCACCACACACAAAAATTAACTCAAAATGGATTAAAGACGTAAATAAATATAAGACTTGAATCAATAAAATGCATAGAAGAAAACATAGGAACTAAACTCAAGGACCTTGGGCTTAAAGAGGATTTTTATGAGTTTGACCTCAAAGGTAAGGGAAGTAATAGTAAAAATAAATGAATGGGACTAGGTCAAACTAAAAAGCTTCCAGTCAGCAAAAGAAATAGTCAACAAGGTAAAGAGGCAACCACCCAAGTGGGAAAATATATTTGCAAGCAGTGCCTCTGATAAGGGCCAAATATCTAAAATATACAAAGAACTCACACAACTCAATAACAACAAAAAAACAAATGATGCAAACAACAAATGAGCAGAGGACCTGAACAGACACTTCTCCATAAAGGACATACAAATGGCCAACAAATATATGAAAAGATGCTCAACATCACTAGCTATTAGGGAAATGCAAATCAAAATCATCATAATGAGATATCATCTCACACCTGTTAGAATGGCTATAATCAACAGGACAAGTTATAACAAATGTTGGAGAGGATGTGGAGAAATAGGAACCCTCATACACTGCTGGTGGGACTGCAAATTCGTAAGGCCGCTATGGAAAGCAGTATGGAGATTCCTCGAAATACTAAGAATTGACCTAACATGTGATCCAGCGATCTCTCCACTGGATATTTGCCCCAAAGATTTGAAAATTCATATTCGAAAAGATATTTGCACACTGATGTTCATAGCAGCAGCATTCATAGTGGCCAGCACATGGAAGCAACCGAAGTGTCCTACGATAGATGATTGGCCAAAGAAGCTGTGGTACATATATACAATGGAATATTACTCAGCCACAAGAAGGGATGAAATACTGCCATTTGTGACAACCTGGATGGACCTCGAGATAATCATGCTAAGCATAATAAGCCAAACAGAAAAAGTTGAAAATCACATGATATCACTTATATGTGGGATATAAACCTAAAAGCAACAAATGAACATGACAAACAAAGAGAGATTCATGGACATGGACAATGGACTTGTGGTTACCAGAAGAGATGGGGTAAATAAAAAAAATAAAATGTTAAAAAATTATATATAATTATATATAGTATTAAAAAAATAAACTGGTATTAAAAAAAAAACTAAGAGAGTTTATCAGCACTAGACCTGCCTAACAGGTAGTAAGAGAATTTTTCATGGTGAATGAAAGGATGATAAACAGCAACAATAAAGCATGTAAAATTTAAATTTCATTGGTAAAGGTTGATATATAGACAAATTCAGACTAATATAATACCGTAGTGGTGATACACAGGTCACTTTTAACCCTAGTATAAAATTTTAAAAATAAAAGTATTAAAATAAATATAAATAAAAATATGTTAATGACTACACAGATTAAAAATTTAAATTATGACATCAATAACAAAGTTCATGTATGTAGAGGGGCAAAGTTAAAGTGTAGAGGTTTGCATGTGATTGAAGTTAAGCTGTTATAGGCTAAATATAAATGGGCAAAAAAAAGATATTCCATGTAAATGGTAAACTAAAGGGTGCAGGGGTGGTTGTACTTATATCAGACAAAATAGACTTTAAGTCAAAGATAGTTATAGGAGGCAAAGGCAGTTATTACATAAACGATCAAAGAATCAATTCAGCAAGAAGATATGATAATTATAAATATATTGTACCTAACACCACAGCACCTAAATGTAAAGCAAACATTGACAGATCTAAATGGAGAAATAAATGACAATACAATAATAGTAGGAGACTCCGATACCCCATGCTAAATAACGGATAGAATATCCAGACTGAAAATCAAGGAAATAGCCGACTTGAACAACATTATAACCAAACGTACCCAACAGACATATTCAGAACATTTCATTCAACAGCAGAAGAATACACATTCTCAATGTACACAAATCTCTAGGATAGGTCACATGATAAGTCACAAAACAACTCTTAACAAACTTGAGAAGACTGAAATAATTCCGAGTTTCTTTTCTGACCACAATGGAATGAAACCAGAAATCAACAACATAAGTACAATGGGAAAATTTACAAATGTATTGAAATTAAACATGATATTAAATAACAATTGGGAAAAAAATCAAAAGAGAAATTGGGAACTATCTTAAGATAAATGAAAACAAAAACACAACATACCAAAACTTACAGAATGCAGCCAAAGTAGTACTAGGATGGAATTTTATAGCACTAAATGCCAACAAAAATTTTGAATAAAAAACCTAACTTTAAATCTGAAGGAACTAGGAAAAGAACAACTAAGCCCAAAAATAGCAGAAGAAAGGGAATAATAAAGATTAGAGCAGAAATAAACGAAATAGAAAATAGAAAAATTCAACAAGACAAAGTTAGTTTTTTGAAAATATAAACAAAACTAACAAATCCTTAGCTAGACTAAGAAAGAAAAAAGATGATTCACAACTGATGCCACAAAAAGAAAAAAGATCATAAGGATTATGAAAAATGATATGCCAATGGATTGGACAACCTCGAAGAAAATAGATAAATTTCTGGAAACATTCAACCTGCAAAGGCCAAATCAAGAAGAATAGAAAACTTGACAGACCTATAACAAATAAGTAGACTTAATCGGCAAAAAAATCACCTATCAACAATGAAAAGCCTAGGACCAGATGGCTCCACAGGTGAATTCTATCGAACATTTAAAGAGGAAGTAATAGCAATATTTCTTAAACTATTCCAAAAAAAATATGAGGAAGCACTTCTGAACTGAATTCATCTTATGAGGCCAGCATCACTCTGATACCAAACCAGACAGAATCCACAAAAAACAAGAAAAATAGATGCAAAAATTCTCAACAAAATGTTAGCAAATCAAACTCAACGATACATTAAAAGAATCATATACTATGACTAAGTGAGATTTATCCCTGGAATGCATTGGTGACTCAGTATACACAATCAATCAATATGATACATCATATTAATTGAATTAAGGATAAAAATTACATGATCAAGTTAATAGATGCAGAAAAAACATTTGAGAGAATTCAACACCCTTTAACAATAAAAGTCCTCAATAGATTAGGCATAGAAGGAACTTATTTTAGCACAATAAAGGCCTTATATGAAAAACTTATAGTGAACGTCATACTCAATGGCTAAAAACTGAAATCTTTTCCTCTTTAGTCAGGTAAAAGACAAAGATGACTGTTCATGCCACTTCCGTTCAACATAGTACTGGAAGTCTTAGCCAGAGTAATTAGAAAAGAAAAAAATAAATATATGTATTCAAAGTAGAAAGAAAGAAGTAAAATTGTCTCTGTTTGTAGATGGCATGATTTTATACATAGACATCCCTAAGAATCCTACCAAAAATTGTAGAACTAATAAACAAAATCAGTAAAGTTTCAGGATGCAAAATCAACATACAGAAATCAGTTGTATTTCTAACAACGAACTGCCAATGAAATATCTGAAAAGGAAATATAATAATATTCCATTTGCAACAACATTAAAAATAATAAAATACTCAGGAATAAATTTAACCAAGAAGGTGAAAGACTTGTACACTGAAAACTACAAAACATTGCTGAATTAAAAGACACAAATTAATGAGAAGACATTTGCTGTTTAAGAAATGGAAGAATTACTATTGTTAAAATGTTCATACTTTCCAAAATGATGTATAGATGTTTTTTATACTGAAAGAAAAATTCATCCTATAATTTATGTGAAATCTCAAGGGACCCTGAATGGCCAAACAGTCTTCAAATATAACAAAGTTAAAAGACGCATGTCCTGTTTTTAAAACTTAATACAAAGCAATATGGTACTGGCATATGACAGATTTAGATACCAACTGAAATAGAATAGAGAACCTAGAAATAAATGCTTGACTGTATGATAAAATTATCTTTGGCAAGGTTGCCAAGAATACACAATGGGTAAAGGATAGTTTCTTCAATATATGGTACTGGGAAAACTCTGTATCCACAGGCAAAAGAATGAAATTTGACCCTTATATCATACATAAAAATCAACTCAAAATGGATTGAAGCCTTAAACATAAAACTTAAAACTGTAAAACTTCTAGAAGAAAACATAGGAGAAAAGCTACTCAACACTGATTTTGGCAATGATTTATTGGATTTGACCTCAAAAGCAAAGGCAACAAAAGCAAAAAAAAGATAAATGGGATTACATCAAACTAAAAATCTTCTGCATAACAAAAGAAAAAAATAAAATGAAAGGCGATCCATGAAAGGGGAGAAAATATTTGCAAAACACATATCTGAAATAGGATTAATATCCAAAATATATAAGAAATTCCTAAAGCCCAAGAGTAAATAACCAAATAATCCATTTTAATAATAGGCAAAGGATCTGAATAGGCGTTTATTCAAAGAAGGCATGTAATTGTCCAACAAGTATATGTAAAGTGGCTAAACATCAATAATTATTAGGGTCATGCGAATCAAAACCACAATGAGATATAACCTCACACCTGTTAGGATGGCTATTACAAAAAAAAAAAAGATAACAAGTGTTGGTAAGGATGTGGAGAAAAGGGAACTCTTGTACTCTGTTGATGAGAATATAAATTGATGCAGCTGCTGTGGAAACAGTATGGAGTTGCCTCAAAAAAATGCACAATAGAACTTTCCTCTGATCTAGCAATCCTACTTTTGAGTATATTTAGCCAAAGGAAATAAAATTCATAGATGAAACTGGAAGACATTATACTAAATGAAATAAGACATACGCACACACGTGCGCACGTGTGCGCACACACACACAAAGTACTACAGGATCCTACTTATATGAGGAATCTAAAATAGTTAAACTTATAGAAGCAGAGAGTGAGTGGTAGTTACCAAGGGATAGATGAAGGATAAATAAAAAGTTTTGGTCAAAAGGTGTAAAATTTTAGTTTTGCAAGAGAAATAAGTCCTAGAGATCTACACTGCAATGTATTGCTTATAGTTAACAATATTGTATTGTATACTTAACATTTTGCTAAGAGGGTTGATCTTACGTTAAGTATTCTTATCATGCACACAAAGTTAAAAATTAAAAAAATAATAAAAAGAGTAGAGAAAACTTTGGAGGTGCTGGATATGTTTATAGTATTGACTTTGGGCATGGTTTCATGAATGTATACTTATTTCCAGACTTATCAAGTTGTATGCATTAAATATGTACAGTGTTTGGTATATCAATCATACCTCAATAAAAATTTAAAAAAAAAAACAGATTAAAAGCTATCTCAAACTCGCACACACAAAAAAAAATCAGAGAATTCTTCCCAGGGGAAGAAGTTAAGAATGGAATGTGGAAATTTGAGCAGAAAAAATGTAGGAAATGATGAAAAGGTAGGGCACAGACAACATATCCTTTCTCCGTTCTTTTTGCACAGAAGGTTCGTGAGAAAATTCTGTCAAGAGAATGTAAGTTAATAATAATAGTAGCAACAACAAAAATAGCTGACATTTATTGAGCTCTTTTATGCACTAAGCATTATGCAAAATGCTTCAGGTATTACATTATTTAATTCCCTCAAAACTTTATTACATATTTATTTATTAAAAATATTTATTGAACATTTGCTACATGCTAGATATTATGCTAGGTGCTAAGGATACAGTGATGAAAAAAATCACTATGGTCTGCTCCTAGGGAGCCTATAGTACAGTAGGAGAAACATACATTAAACAAATAAAAATAAATATTTATTGACATGTGATAAATAATATGGAATGTGTGACAGAATAATGAGCAGAGGGTTCATTCCAGATAGAGTGGCCTGAGAAGGTCTCTTTTAGGTGATATTTGTAAGCTGAGACCTAAAGAATACGAGGAACTAGCAAACGAGGGCCTTGAAGCAGATGTAAATGTAAATAACATAGAGAATTCTTTCCTCTAAAAGAGGAACTGGAAGAAGATCAGAGAGGCTAAATAGGGGTAGCGGTGGAGAGTAATGGAGCTGATGCTGAAGATGGGCCAGACTATCTAGGGTTATGGAGACTCAGTTTCATTCTGAGTGCATAGAGAATTCTTGCAGAGTTTTAAGCAGATATGGGAAAGATCTAATTTATATCGAAAACACTACTCTGACTGTCTTGTGGAGAATGGAGTGGAGGAAGATAAAACAAAAGTTGGGGAGAGTTGTTTGGAGTTTATTGTATTCCATGTTAAAGATGGTGATTGTTGGATATAGGATGATGGTTGAAAATTTGGAGAGAAAGGGATAGGTCCAAGTTACATATTTGAAGGTAAAGTCCAAAGGGCCTGGTAATAGAGAAGCTGAAGTCAAGGATAAATCATGTTTCTGGTTTGAGTAATAGGCTGATGTGTTGTCATTCTCCTTTTTCAGTCTGGGAGTCCAAAGCTCATAGAGCTTAGGTAACAAGTCCTGGGAGTTTGTCTAGTAAATGATGTAGGAGGATTTGAACATGAATTCATCCATCTCCAGAGACAACACATAAAACCAATACACTGCACTCACTCAAAATGAGTCATAATTCTGCTTCTTCCTAAAAGGAGAGAAGTGGTTGTCTTCTGAGTTAGTCTCTTCATCAACCATAATTCTGCTTGCTTAGTTACCAAAGAGAAAGTTAATATCCAGGCATATTTTCTGAAGCATCTTTTGGCCTGGAGCAGATTTTGAAATGTTATTTGGATCACAGGCTGCAATGATGTTATTCCTTAAATGTTTGACCTGGATAAGCAGGTTTGAGTCTGAAGAAATGGAAATGATGATCCTAGATATTCAACTTCTGTTGCCAGGCAGAAACCAAGCTATTTGCTCCCATGGGATTAGGAGAAGCTGTGCCATTCTTGGATTCCTTTGAGATCTTTTGGCAATTTAGATGACATTGTCAAGGGCAGTTGCTCTGGAAGAAGTGGCTTTACTTTAAAGGGAAAAAGAGAAAAATGAAGTAGGTTAATAGGGATTAGAGCCTCAGGCCACCCCTCATGGCAACAGAGAAAGTTTGGAGAACACTAGTAGGCAGATAGGGATATTGATAGCGTAAATCAGGATTGTATTAAAAAACGAGCAGGTTGAAAACAGTTATATCTGATGATCCTAATACAAGATAACTTCTTGAATAGGTTTTGATGATGTCCTGAGATTTTCTATATCCTGCTGGTATTTATACATCTGTAAAATGGCCCCTTTATTTTTACTTTATTTGCAAAGTCACAGGTCTGAGGAGAGAGATAAGAATGTAAGAACATGGAGTAATCATGGACTTACCTTTTGGATTGATAAACTGTGGAGTAAATTGTGGAGGAATCATTATTTTCCACAGATGTTGCAATTTCTTTTCTCTGTAAAAAGTAATCATACCCATTTGGCTCACACAAACAGCATAGATATATTCATGCATAGATATATTCACAAGGGAAAGGTAGTGTGACAAAAAAGGGATGATTTCAAAGTCCTTCAGTAGGAAGGCTAGGGAGCAAGTGTTTAGCAAGAGGAGCTGGAGCCCAAACACCACCAGCTCTCAAATCTATAAAAGTTTAGTGACATTTTCTGAGCCTCAAACAGAAGCATACCCCAGCAAATCAGTGAGCCCAAGAACCAGAAGGGTGACCGTCTTGGCAGGTGGTATGAAGGAAAAGAAGCATTTCTGTTCTGCATCCAATTCTACTCTCCTTCTTCCATTTTAAGAACTTATGTACCAGATGTTTATTGTATTATATCTTTTGTCTCAGATATTGACTAGCTATAACCGGAGACATTGCCTGCTACATTTTGTCTCTGTGACTCTAACTACCTGGTCATCATGTCATTGAGTTCTCCTTAAGCATGGGGAACTGGCAAAGTAGGAGAAACACTTGGTATTAACAGTAGCTCTGCTTGGAATACAAAGTATAGTAATAACAGAAGTCCCCCCACACTCAGGTTTTGAAATTTAAAATTAATTAAGGAATATATAGGGTACTATTAAGATCTCTGAAATTCTCCAAATACGGTTGCAACTAAAGAAAAAGTTAACAAATTTGCAGGAGATTAGTTTCTTGGTTCATTGAGAGTGATTCATCTTGTCTTCAAGAGAAAATTGAAATGGCAATAGAAATATCTGAACAAGTAAGAGCATCTCTTTGTGTTCCTTCTTTTCAAGGCATCTGCTTTGCAGATACCTGTGAGGGGCTGTTCGAGAAGAGATTTACTTGGTGATCCAAGACTTCTAGCTGAACCATTGCTTCCATCAGTTGGAGAATGATGAATTCTCTGAACTGATTTTTCAGAAGATATGGAAACTGGCCTCCCAAGATGTATAGTGTTCTTAGAAATGCACCTCTTACATAGGGTGGGGAATCACTGAAACCAGATCAAGTCCATCCTGTTATGTTTCTAGAGGCGAGGGGAGGATTGAGGACTACTCATGCTTTTAGCATCTTTTACTGTGGAGTATTTTCAAATTTTTGCTCCTCTTGAGAGACTGCTTCTAAGCTCCCTTATTTTCCATACATCCAGAGTGAGAAGCCCCCTGCTACAGAATTGTCCCCTTTGGAAAGTCAAACTTAATCGAACTCTGATCCACACAGCAAGTATTTAATTAGTAAATGCATGCTAAGACATAGGAGAAGAGGAAGGAAAACATAATTTTTCACTTTCAGGTAAATTGTAATTAAGCTGGAGGGACAAGACTTACTAATGTATCAAGTCTTATAAAAATGTAAAGCAGGAGATGAGTAAACATTCCACTAGGGTGAGAGCAGTGGGAACGGAAAAGGTCCTACATAGAACTTTGCAGCTCCTGTAGTTTCCTTCTCTTCTCTAAATGCGTACATCATTTGGATTAGTCAGATAATTATGGTTACAAGTTTGTGAATAATAATGCCAATGATCAAGTATAAAACTGAAAGGACTCACCGTGTTTGGATGAGTGACCTGAGTATACACAGTGTTCCTTGGAGAGGATGGATCACCCTCTGCATTCCTCATGGTCTCTGCTATAAACACAAAAAGGCATTCAGTGGCAGAAGGACTCTGGGTCTGCTCTCCTGGGAAATTGCTTACCTCAGAGACTCTCTGGTCCCAATTATGCATTGAGGCATGGCCCTTCCTTAAAGTTCATTCATTTTTGACCATCTTTGGAATTCTGGGCTCAACCAGAACCTTCTTGGTCATGTGGTCTACTTCTGACCTCATCTCTTGGCGGGACATGGTCCTGATGTACCCTAAAGTGTCAGAGTCTCATTCCAAATTCATATGTAAGCCAGAACGCTCCTAGGACCAAATAGTACCGCAAACACAAGAGCTAGGGAACCTCATTGGTGAACATAATGGAACCAATTATTTCACATACATATTATTAAACTTTTCAGAAGTCCTTAGATTGTATCAGGGATGAGGAAATGTAGGCTCATAAAATTCAATTGACTCGCCACAAAATTACCCAGGAAGTGATCGGATTGGAACTTGAATGCATGTCTTTTGACTCCAAACCTCATACCCTGTCCTTTACACACGACGTCATATATCTCTCACTCATGAAAGGAGACTCAGTGCCAATCTGAGTCCAGTCTCTATATCACATTTTTTTTTCTTTTGATTCTGTCGACTCAATGACTAAACCTGGGATTAATAGAATACTGGGATCAGGCAGTTTTTCTTTGAGCCTCTGATGCTCTAATTCTATCCTTGCCTTGGACTTGCTGAGTGATAATGAACAGGCTATGAGCTTTTTCACTAGCACTTGGTTTCTCCATCAGCAGGGTGAGGATGACCCTAATCCCACTCCAAGAAATCGTGTCAGTGACTGGTTCACATGCTTATAAGGGACCCTGTGGGTCCCACAGGAGACAGACATAGACAGTTACAGCTTTTACCTTTGCACTATCTGGTCCATCTGAGCAATAACATTCTGACCGCATCCTCTCTCATTATCTAGTCCTATCTATTTGGCTCTTCCCATTTGTTTTATGACCGAGAGTTAAGAGTCTGGAAGCTCACCAAGTTTAACGGATTGCTTAGCAGAGAAACATGAAGAACCTGAAAAATAAAATCCAGGAAATTGAAACTTGTGACCCTAGTGAGGAGAGGTCTTCTACCCTAGACCTGCATAGTTGTCTCTCTAGAAGATGTGGTGGACGGGCACCAGAAAGGGAAGGGAAGGCAGGCTCTGAAGCTGGGTTCTACATTTCTCAGAAATACATCTTCCTTAGGAGATTAGCAGGCATGTGGTCATACCCTGGGTGTTGTCTCAGCGGACTAGCTGACCAGGGTTTTCATCTTCCTTGCCTTTATTACCCGTCTTTCATGAGACAGATAAAGGAAGCCCCAGACTCTAAGTCCATGAAACCTTGGAGAAGAGACAAGTAGGAAGAAAGGAAACTTGCTATTTTTCTCCTCCAAACAAGTAAGCACACAATGAGAAAAGCCAATAAAAATGCTGTTGTAAACCATATAGCAAGGTGTTGATTTTTCTCATGAAAAACATCTGAAAAGGAAACAAAAAAGAAATTACACTTAAGACACATTAAGTAAGCTCACAGTGTTTTTCTCAGAGCCTCCACTTAAGCTCTTCCAGGCCAACTTTTGGTGGTAGGTAGGTTCATCTATCCCCAGAATCTCTGGGGCTTTGGGCAGGATTTTGAAAGTGGGAGTCCCATATAGCAGCCAGGGCAGGGCGGAGCCTGGTAGAGCCAGGGAAGGACATGATTCTGCCTTCCCAAGGACTTTGCCCTTGGGCTCTGAGTGTGTTAGAAGAAGGGTTGGGGGAAGAGAAAAGCGGCAAGGTGAGATCTCTGGGGGTAGTGAGAGGTATAGAGCACCAGAGGGTGTCTGTCCTCTTCTAGTATCTTTGGCTGCCTCCCATTAGACCGCTGTTTTGGGAATCATGTAGGTTATGAGGACATGCCACACCCCACAGTTGCTCAAGTCTCTCAGAGAGCCCTCGGTCAGACTTACCTTTGCAGAGACTTTGGACAGAGAAGGAGAAGGATAAATTGCTGACAGGATTCTCAGCTATGCAGGTATAGGTTTGTTCATTGGAGTTATTGGGGTCCCAAGAAATAGTGAGGTTTGCTTCCTGTAGAAGTATGTTTTCTGAGACCTGCCACCTGAATGAGATGTGGTCACTTGGATTCTCTACAGAGCAGGCCAGGTGGATCACACAGGTCCCATTCTCAAAGATTTGAGTGTGATTGGAAACTTTTAAGTTCCTCAGTCATTCTGTGTGCAGAGAAAAGGCCCAGATAAAGGATAAGTGGCCTGGCTCAGCCCCCTGTGAAAAATATCCTTTCCCTCAATGTTTCTGTATTCCACTTGATACTCTGCTGTATGTTATGGTCAGTATATTCTGTAAAAAACTCTGCTTGTGTTACCTAATTGATGGGATCAAGGTCTGGAATGATCAAATGACAAGGGACACCAGTATGAGACAGAGTGGTCAGTGTGAGAAACAAGAGGGGAAAGACCAAAGTTGCCACCAAGTAGTTGGTGATTTGGGGCTGCTCATTTTACTTTTCTGGGCTTCAGTTTATTCCTCGGGTTCTTTCTAGCCCCTGTTTGGTACCCATTGTGTAAGGATAATTTGGAGACTAAGCTGAGGGCCAGCCCTACCTTAGCCAGGTCAGAAACCAGAACCGGGCACAAAAACCCTGTTTCTTCCATCATCAAAATTCCCTAACTGGTGTAAAGATGTAAGCTTAACCTTCTTGGAGAGCCATATTTCCCACAAATTTGTGGGAATCTTGGTCCTCATTGTATCTGATGCTGGCTGCAATGCTGACAAAGAGACCGATGCAGAATGTCAGGAAGACAGAGACATGTTGACGACCGAAAAACTGGGGAAGGAAGAAGTGAAGAAACTGAGGAGCAAGTAAGTAATTCCAGGCAGCCAAAAAGTGTAATATATTCAGGCATTTGAGAAAACATATACTGCATAAATTTCTGATAGCAGAGACCAGAAAATATTGGCTAGTAAGATGTCAGTAGCTATGAATCAACAGGGGCATGGGAACAGTACGGAGAAGGTCACTGACAGACTTGTTCTGAGGGTTGAAGTAAAGATTACCCAGTAAAGAACAGAATGTCTCCAATTGTCTAATTAGAAGGGACAATATCATTGTCCTTATAAGATAAGAGCAGATAGTTAAGATAGACAGAAGAGGAGAAAACATAGGGAAGAAGAGGCAATGTAATCATGGAAGTAGAGATTGATATTGTATGGCCACAGACCAAGGAACATCAAGAAATACCAACGGCAACCAGAAACTGGAAGAAGCAAAGAACAGATTGTCCTCTTTGGCCTCCAGAGAAAAAGTAGTCTTGCCCATGCCTTGATTTTGGACTTCTGGCTTTCAGAATTGTGAGAAAATAAAATTTCTGTTGTCTTAAGCTACCAAACTCATAGTATTTTATTTTGACAGCTTCAGGAAGCTAATACACTTCCCCAGGGTGATTTTTATCCCCTTTGTTCAAATCTCTGTTTGGAAATTTTCCAGACATCCTCTTTCCTGACATTTACCTGTTATGTGTCCTATTCTTTTAGGGACATGATTTCGACTAATCTAGCATGATAAACCTGCCAAATATTCAGGGGATGATGAGTATTTGCCATTTGTCAAAAGGAAATCAGCTTTGACTGACCAGAAATTCAACCTCAGTGGGATAACATGTTTCCCGCAGTTTTGACTGCATGAGCAAGCACTGTAGTTTTTCTCAAGTTGCTCTAGAAATAGGTAGAAAACATATCAGTGTCTTTGAAGTACAGAAGAATTAAATGATTTGTCTAAAAACGAGTCAGAGAGCAAAAGAGTAGCATGTAATATACTTGAGGTTTTAAAAGCATTTTTTTTGGATACCATATCTTAACCCAAAGGACTCAGTGAATTTTAGATACTATGGGTTCTCTAGTAAATAAGATTTACAGAATCTCAGTGGCCTATAAATTTGCCAATTTAATGCTTGAATCTCCTATACAACATTCCTGTCATTCATGGCCTCTCTGAACATCACTGATTGCTAGAAGAATTTTTTTTCTCATATTGACTCATAAGCAGTGTTATTATAGTTTCCATAACTTTATGTTGAGGACCTGAGCTATTTGGGGAAAACATTGGCTGATTAATTAAACAACCCTAATAGAAAAGATGTTTTTCTTTTCCAGGTTATACTTATAGAATATTTTCTAGGTAGACCACTGTTCTGTACCCTGAGCATTTGTGTAAAGGGAGGTATCACATCAGCTAGTTATGTGGGAAGCTCTCCCACTCACTATCTCTGATTGTAGAGGGGTTGCTATGACTGACACTGTGCCTCAGGGGTAAGGATAACTAACTCTTCATGGAGATTTTGTGAGGATTACAAGACAGATACATGTGATTCTCTACCACTAGGCTGTAGAACATACCTTCAGTCATATAGAATTGAAATACATAATAAGTTTTAGTCAATATATAATTAAATTCCAAACTTTGACTCACTGAAGATCCTCACAGAGTAATCAGAAATCAATGAAGAGTTGATTGTAGTTATCTGGGCATGGTAAAGTCCTTCATCTGTCATCATCAACTCATTGATCTGCAAGAAGTAGGACTGGATGATTTTCAGTCGATGTTTCCTATTTGGGTCAGTCACCTGGACTCGTTCTCCTTTGGCTGTAGGACCATGATAGATGTTCCATTTAAAAGCCAGATGATAAACTCAATCTCCTTTCCTGCAGGAATCTTCAGGGGAAGAGTTACTGACTCCCCCAGTACCCCTTTCACCTTCAATGGGGTTTCTTCAGTCTGTGAAACTGTGTACCCTGTAAACACAAAAGGGAAACTGTTATAACTCCCCTTGCCCTGTACCCCTCCCTGCACCCTTTCCCTGAAACTCTGCTGATCTGTTAGAGCTCCCTGATACTGAAGCCTAGAGATATGATGAAGAGACAAAAGGTTAGAAAAAGTGTTGAAATAGATGATAGAAAGGCTCCACTCCCAACAAAATGTCTGGCACTCTTGGTTAATGAGCAGTTAACCCAGATCATCCTGGCCTAGTCCACCCTCCCACACTAGCTGGTTACCTTGGGTCATGGCCACACTATCTGACCCCAGCCTCTGAGTTTTCTGGGTATGAGGTGTAGGGAGACAGGGAACTACATCAATTCCAAACTCCAAAAAACACAAGTATTTTCTGATAATGTATAATTAAAGCTCAGCATTTACTGATTACCCACTATGCATCCAACATAATAAGCTTGTGAGATTTAGAAGACTAATAGTTATAATCTACAGTTCTTACACATTATTTCTTTTGATGCTGACAATTCTGTGAGGTAAGTAGGATAGATATTATTCCCTCCATTTATAGATAAAAGAACTGAGGCACAGAGAAATTAATTTTCCAATGTTACACAACTAAAGAATAAGAGACAGGATTCAAACCCAACTACTTTGACACCAATTACTTTGTACTCTTTTCATGATACCAGAAGACATCTTTTCTCTTCTCAGAAAGATTATAGGCTAGTAATTGAGGAAATAAACATAAAAGTAACGAATATTTCAAAGAACCTATAATGGCCATAATTGTGAGCCTATCTCAGAGCCATTAATGTTTGAGCAAAAGAGGTGAAATAGTCACAGTGATTTTCAAAGGAGATGCTTTCTTAACATCCTTTGCCTGATACATAGCACTTAATACACCATTTTGTGGTCCTCTGTTCATTTGTTTGCCTAACTGATCGTATTTATATTATTTTTGTATCTCAGTGCCATGCTTGACACAAAGTAGTATCTGGAAATGTGATTAAATGAATAAATAACTGTAACCATGACCTCAATCTTCCTGAGATCTCTTAATTCTCAGAAGAGGTTCTGAGTAGGGAGGAAAACATCACAAGCAAAATATTGAGCAAAAAGAAAAAAAGAAAAAATCCAGATACAAGTAGAATACAATGGTATGGTTCCATTTATTTAAAGTTAAAAAACAAGCAATACAAATCTGTGCTGTTAGAAGTTGGGATAGTGGCTACCTTTGAGGAAGAGGGAGGATGGAAAGGTAGAAGAGAATGTAAATGGGGAATTCTGGGGTACCAGTAATGTTCTATTTCTTGACTTGTGCCTGGATACACAGATTTATTCATTTTATGACAATTCATTGAGCTGATAGTTAGGATTTATACAGTTTTCTCTGTGTGTTAAATTTCAGTAAAAGAAGCTAAACAACAAAAAACAAAACAAAACAAAATAATTACTATGGTATTTAAGTTTAGTCATTTTTCTCTCTTCTACTTAGTTTCCTATAACTCTTCTCTGTGTTCACTTTGCTCAAACTACATTGGCCTGGCTATTCCTACAGATGGCCAGGTCTTGTATACTGTAATTCCCTCTACTTCGAATGTAGTTCTTCCAGGTGTCCATTTTGCTCACTCTTTTATCTCCATAAGATCTTTAATGCAAACATTTCCTCTCAGAGAGGACTATTATGCCCACTCTTTTTTCACTATCAACCCTTACCCTTGTATACTCAACTGCCTTTGAATTTGTATTTCTCTATAATATTTATGATCTAGCATACTTTATAATTAGCATATTTGGTTTTTTAAAATTATCTCCCCTTCCACTAGAATGTAAGGTCCATGAAAGCAAAATTTTTTGTCTGTCTCGTTCATTGTTTTAAGCACCTGTGACAGTGCTTGGCACATAGTAGGCATCCAATGCATATTTGTTGAGTGAATGAAAACATCTTTATCCCTGCTCTTGTAGGTTCTCTGTCCAGGATATTAAGGACCAATTCCTTTTTGGAAGGAGTCTGGCATATCCTGTGGCCCAAGGACTCCCTAAGAACTGTTCTTCCCTCACCTAACACTTTCCTTTAAGGTTACTTTTTTTTATAGATTGCAATTATTCATTTAATAAGTCATTCTTGTATTTGCTCAATTCTATGCCAATTTAATGATGAAATTCAGATCATATTTATTAGATTACTTTTATGTACAAGTTTCTGGCAGCACAAATATGAATAAGACATGTAGGTCCTCTGATAGATAGTAGTTATGGCACCATACGTTAAGAATTAACCTAGGCTAGGGATTGCCTCTACTTGCCCTTGTACCATTAATTGCATCTTATGCACTCAGGATCAAGTACTTCTTTCTCTTTATTATAATTATGAGATTCTTTTCCTCTCTTTTCCCTAATCTTAAGAGTAGAAATTATGCTTATTATCTCTGCATTTATAGCACTTAACATAATTTTTAGCTCAATAAATGTTGAAATGATAGAGGTGGGAGCACAAATAGTGAGAATGATGGTTGGGGAGAGTTGGGGGTTGTCAGGGAACACTTCACAGAGGAGATTACATTACATCGGGGTTTTGAATAAAAACGAGAAGTTCATCATTGCTTGATTATTTCTGCTTCTTTCCAGAATGCCCTGCTCTTTCTTTGCTCTGTTGTTCCTTTGCCTGAAACTCTCTTTCCCACCTTTTCTAAGAAATGAGCTCCTATTGATCCTCCAAGGATGAACTCAAATATCTGTTTGCCTCTGCTTATATTTGTGAGGGGTTTGCATTGGTACAGGGGGAGGAGAAAGGAGTTCGTCATAGGAGAAGAGAAGAAGATAGTAGAGGAGGAGAAGGAGGTGGAAGAATATTTCTCTGCAGTTCTAAGGAGGAAAAAAGACTTGAGCCACTATGCTTGGGAAAAGTGAAGGTCAGAAGTTACTGAAAATGTTCAAAAGCTCTTCTGTGAGACTTTGGACAAAAGGATAACTGCTTTGGAGCACAGGTGATGTGTTGTGGCCCAGAAGACACTAGGAGGCCCTTTACTGTGCTCAGAACCAGCACTGATGTTTTGGGAATGTCCTAAACATCCTTGTCATGAATATTGATGTTTTCAGAGTAGAGCATTGAGGTATCCTCTAAGTGACTCTGCTGGCAGTAGATATGGAGGACTAGTACCAGAAGAGGAGATTAAGAATTAGGAGGATATTTCATAGCTGTAACTAGAGGCTGCTCAGGCAGCCCATGGGAAGCATCCTTTTGGGTATCCTTACAAGTCACTGGGGGACCACGTGGAGCATGGGGGTGGTACTGAGGTCCTGCCCATTTTATGATAAGAATGTTGAGTCAGCAGACATTTGGGGTACATTTATTGATATATTTCATTCATTGGATGATTCGTTTCTGGGAACATAAGTAATCTTAGTTCTTTATGTCCTCAGAACCTGGCCCAGGGAACTGAGCAAATGCTAAGCAAATTAAAATTAGAATATGTAGTGTCTTAAATGATTACTGAATAATTATTTTGAAAGATATTAAGACACATGGAGTATTTTTTTGAGAAATTGGAAGGTATAAAGAAAGCAGTGTTTTAGAATGGAGAGGAAAAATGTAGGACTGAGTCGATTCTGAGAAAAGAGAGAAAAGTGAGAGAAACTTTGAGAGTTCTAATGTAGGGGACTGGCTTAGACCTGTAAGAAAGAGGGATATAGTGAGCTGTTTCAGTTCAGCATGAAATAAGTTCAGAGGGAGGGATGGGGCCTGATTTCTCAAGAGACTTAATAGAGAAAAGATGAGAAACTTAGGGTAGGGTCTTGAGAAGTATGACATACTAAACATACTAAAACTTAAAGGATACAATGAAAATGGTGCTCAGAGGGAAATTTATAGCTATAAGTGCCTACATTAAAAAGGAAAAAAACCCCTCAAATTAATAACCTAACTTTACACCCCAGGATCTAGAAAAAGAAGAACGAAATAATCCCAAAGCAGAATACTGGGAAGGTGGCGAACTAGGTAAAAGCAGGGTCCGCCTTCACCCAGGTCCACAATGCAATTACAACCAGATTATAAAATAATCAACGTGGAGAATCACCTGAAGTCCAGCTGATGGTAATACATAACTCTGATAATGTAAAGGAGACACATCAAAGACAGCAAGAGGGGTAAAGTCACAAATCTGGCTGGACCCACATCCACGGATGGTGGATCACCAGGAGGGAAAGCGAAGCTGCAGAGGCTCCCCTGAAGTTGAGGAAAGTCCTGGCCTTATTTGGGGGGTCCCCAGCCAGGGTTCCAGCCCAGGGATGAGGAGATTCCAACAACCCTGACTGTAAAAACCTGATGTGATTCTGGCCATCTGAGTGAGATAGGAGACTGAAACCCTAGATGCCCTTATGAAGGGCCCACACACAAGCTTTCTGACATGTAGACACTCACCTAGGACACCAGCAGTGGGTCAGAGGCTCAGCGGGATTCATACTGGGAAGGTCTGCATTACCTGACACCAGAATGAGGGCCGGAAGGGCAGTCACCATTGTGTCTTAGTCTGGCCCCTCGACCTGGCAGTCTACAGGTGAGCTAGCTTTCCTGTGCAGACCCCTCTCACAGGGCCATTATGAAACTGCTGGCCTGAGATGTGCCCACCTCACCCAACCTGTAGATTGTCTGGGATTTGTTGCTGGAGGCTGCCATGCCCTGCATGGATTCAGGGCTAAGCATTTGCAGCTTGTGGCCAGCGCTGTGACTGGGCACTTCTGAGAGTTTCTAGCAGATCACTGCTGCCAATATGAACTTAGGCAGATATCGAGGATCTGTGGGCAAGTCCCAGATAGCTGCTGGTCTTGTTGTAATTTGGGGCTTCAGCGGGAACTGAAGTTGCAGCAAGACTGAGGCTGTATCGATCTGATTGCCATTGTCTCCCTGAGATTCCACCCCACCCTAACTACAAATTGCCCCTGCTGGCCCATTGACAGTGATATGCCACCACTCTGACTCTCTTCTCAACCCACACAGGCAACAAACTTTGGTTAGCACAGGGCGGGCACTTCTTGGAATTCAGTTGCAGGCAGACCTCAATAGCCAGCAAGAGTTGCAATACTGCATCCAGGGAGTGCAGGTGTCTGTGGGACCACCCCAGATGGCAGCTGGTCTCATTGTGATCTGCGACTACAGCGGCAACTCCGGGCACAGAAGTTTTAGCAAAGCTGAGGCTGTATTGGCTGGACAGACCTTGTCTGCCTGAGATCTTGCTTCACCCAAGCCACAAAGTGCCTACAGCTCATTGACAGACAGCCTCTCCTGTCTGCTTGGCTCTGGAGTTGATAGCGCAGTGACCAAATTTCAGGGAAAACAGCTGTGGGCAGACCACTGCTGCCTGTATGAGCTGCAATGTCCCTTGAGAGGATTGCAGGGGTCTGTATTTGCCTGAAGGCCCTTGTCTTCCTGAGCTCCTGCCTCATCCAATCCACAAAGTACCTGTCACACTTTGATAGGTAGCTGCCCCTGCCCAACCTGGGATGGCGCATTCAGGCCCAAGGTGGGCAGCAGATGACCTTGCTACAATTGGAAACTTGTACAGGGAACCACAGAGACAACATTGGCATGTAAACTGACACTGCAGTGGCAGGGGGAAATTAACTCAACAGACACAGGAGACTGCCCGGATCCCTGCACCACCCAACTCACATATTGCCCAGAGGCTTGCCCAGTTTCAGAGACTTACAGGCAACTGACAGGCAATGTCAGACCTGGTCCCACTGCTAAACTGCACTAGATCAGACACCAGGGATAACTGGGCTGCTGCCTACAGCGTTGTCTTTTCCACTTACCTATAGATCCAGCATTGGCCACAACCATATGCAGATCGCTTTGTAGTTCCCACCGGGTAACCCTGAGCAATCAAAAGCAGTGGCTGACCAAGGCCTACTGGAGATACCATCCAAAGGGGCAATGAACCAACACATCTGGAGGCTGGCATCAGGCCACAACGGAGCAACTCCTGACTATCCCCATTACTGATACACAAAAAGGGTGGTTGCGACAAGTACACAAGCCTACTAGGGCAAATCCCACTCAGTGGGGTCAGCCTCCACACAACAACTCTTACCCTGTGGGTGCAGCCAGTTCCCTCAATTAGTCAACCTAAACGTTAATTACGTCCACTGATGTACTAACAACAATAAAGGCTTGGTGACAACAGAAGATCACACACAACCCACACAAAGATCACGTCCAGAGCTCTTGACATAGAGGATCAGAGAGAGTGTGCCCCTGGAACACACAGGACATCTTCTATATTAGGCCATCTGGCCAACACTGAGAGATGAAACAAATATTCCTTACACATACAAATGAACACAGAGAGGCTAATAAAATGAGAAAAGAAAGAAAGATGTCACAAATGAAACAACAGGAGAAAACTCTAGAAAATAAGCTAAATGAAATGGAGGCAAGCAACCTTCCAGAGACAGAGTTAAAAATAATGGGGTAAAAAAGAAAATAGAAATAACAAATACAAATAATAAAAGGTAAGTAACTATGTACCTATCAGTAATCACTTTAAATGTAAACAGATTAAATGCTCCAATCAAAAGATATAGGGTAGCCAAATGGATAAGAAAACTAGACCATGCATATGCTCTCTACAAGAGACCCACTTCAGATCAAATGACACTCATGGACTGAAAGTATGGAAAAAAATATTTTACACAAATGGAAATGAATAAAAAAAAAGTCAGAGTAGCAATACTTATATCAGATAAAATAGACTTTAAGACAAAGGCTATAAGAGACAAAAGGGCATTACATAATGATAAAGGGATCAATAAATCAAGAGGACATAACCCTAGTAAACATATATGCACCCTATATAGAAGCACCTACATACATAAAGCAATTATTGACTGACATAAAGAAGAAATTAATAGTAAATTACTCATAGTAGGAGACTTTAACACCCCATTGACACCAATAGACAGGTCTTTCAGGCAAAGAATCAACAAGGAAACAAAGGGCTTAAAAGACACACTATAATAGATGGATTTAATAGGTATTTTCAGAGTATTTTACCCCGAAGCAGGAAAATATACATTTTTCTAAAGTGCACATGGAACATTTTCTAGGATAGACCACATGTTAGAACATAAAACAAGTCTCAATAAATTTAAGAAGATTGAAATCATATCAACTGTCTTCTCTGATCACAATGGTATGAAACTAGAAATCAACAATAAGAAAAAACTGAAAAATACAGACACATGGAGGCTAAATAACATGCTACTAAACAATGAATGGGTTATTAATGAGATCAAAGAAAAACTCAAAAGATATCTAGAGAATAAAAAAGAAAGAAAGAAAGAAAGAAAAGAAAACACAACTCAAAATCTATGAGACACAGAGAAAGCATTCCTAAGAAGGAAGTACATAGCAATATAGGCTTACTTCAAGAAACAAAAAAAAGCTCAAATAAACAATCTAATCTTACACTGAAAAGAACTAATAAAATCAAGAGCAGATTCTTTGCAAGGATAAACAAAATAGACAGACCCTTAGCCAGACTCATCAAGGAAAAAAGAGAGGACTCAAATAAATAAAATCAGAAATGAAAGAGGAGAAATAACTATGAACTCCACAGAATTACAATGGATCACAAGAAAATACTACAAACAATTATATGCCAACAAATTGGACAATCTGGAAGAAATGAATACATTCCTAGAAATATACAATCTCCCAAGACTGAGTCAAGAAGAAACAGAAAATCTGAACCAACTGATTACCAACCAATGAAATAGAATCAGTAATCAAAAACTTTCCCAAAACAAAAGTCCTGGCCCAAATGCCTTCATAGGTGAATTTTACCAAAGAAGAATTATCGCCTATTCTTCTCAAACTATCCTGAAAAATTCAAGAAGAGGGAAGACTCTCTAACTCCTTGTATGAGACCACCATTACCTTGATTCCAAAACCAGGCAAAGACATTACAAAAAAAGAAAACTATAGGTTAATATCTCTTATGAACATTAATGCAAAAATCCTCAATAAAATATTAGCAAAACAAATTCAGCAATACATTAAAAATATCATACACCATGACCAAGTTGGATTTATTTCTGGGATGCAGGTTGATACAATATCCACAAATCAATTCATGTGATACACCACATTAACAAATTGAAAGAAAAAA